>NC_138232.1:30868555-31573055 GCF_964197995.2 Scardinius erythrophthalmus | reverse complement strand
AGAAAGAAGCTTGCTCCTCTAATAGAAGTCGAACCTGTTCGTTGAATTGAGTCTTCTCTCCGTGAGGAGATCCCGAAGGTGTTCGATCACTTCAGTGCTCCCTTTTAAAAAACTGCTTTTGGTTAGAGTGAGGGCTATCCCCTCTACCTCAAAATGTTGTGGCTTTTACATTGGCGCACATCATGAGGCAGTGGATTCAAATCCAAGCGGAGAGTGATTTGGTCTTCAGGTCCCTGAGGCGAGCAAGGAGATATATCCGCCTTGCGTCCCCTTCTTACCCTCTTGGGTCTTTTTCTCTGGTGCTACTGCACTGCAGAGACTGCCCCTGAGCCATCGCAGGCAGTGAGTTAAAAAAAATCTGTTTTTTAAGAAACAGTTCTCCTGCTTGCATGGTCTCCACTAGAGGTTAGGGACTTGCTAGCTTCGGTCAACGAGTTGCGCCTCTCCTACGGGACCAGGTGGTGAGCCTGCAAGCACTGCCCCGGAGAAGGCAGACCCAGCCCTGCCTTTTCTCTGTCCGTCCCCCTCAGTGCGGTTATACGTGATCAGAATGCAAAGCCTAGACCTTAGACCAGCTCTATCTGTTATGGAAACCAGCAGAAGGGAAGGCTGTTTCCATGCAGAGGTTGGCCCACTTCAAAGTGGTTGCCTTCATCTTGGTGAGAAATCCCAAGATGCACGTGCCCACCTGGGTGGTGAGCTCCTCCTAAGTGAGAGTACTGCTCCCCCCTAGGCGTTGGCATACAGTGCCTCGCTGAACAGATGATGAATAGAGTCGGGGCGACACCTATACACATTCGCTAGAGAACTAGCATGTGTCGAACTGATGCTCCCGTGGGCTCCCTTCACACGAAGCTAGTTTTCACTGTAAGCACAGTTCGAAGTGTCGGCTTGCTGCGCCATTCCCCTCCTATGGACTGGATACGTGCGCAATTTTTGCTACAGTTGAGTTCCCTCTTAAACTGAACCCTGTTGAGTTCTTCCATACCTTTCGGCATCGGACGTGGCGGAGCGTCGGAAGCCAGGCCTATCACTCGTATGCACTGGTGGAACCTGTGTTAGGCTGGGTCCATATGTTGTGATCCCTACTGCGATCCCATATGTGTATTATTCCATGGTACGGCTCCTTACGGTGAACCCGTGTCTCTGCCGTCACTGTTGGTCGATCAAACTCCCCCCTGTTATAGGCTGGAGTCATCCCAGTGACATTCCATATGTTGTACTGCCCGGTCATCCGCCCAGTTCATATGTGTATTCCCCACATGTTACCTCCCTTCGGCAGGATGTGGTTTCCGCAGCGTCCCTTCCTTCCTTGTCAGTGTGCGCTTTCCCAGTGGTCCTGTGGAACAGCAGTCGACTTCCCTGGCCTAAGCCTTGCCCTTTTCCGCCTCAGAGTTGCGGGGGGGCTTGAGGCTTTTATCCAGGCACTGGAAGGTGGCAGCTCTAGTGGCGTTTTCCAGGGTTAAAGATCCCATTCAGTTGACTACGTCTGATGTTCTCGACTGAAAGGGAACGTCCTGGTTGCGTATGCAACCCACCGTTCCCTGAAGGAGGGAACGGAGGGCGTAGTCCCTTTGCCACTATAGCTGGACCACCGCTGACTCCAAGTTACGCTCGGCTCCTCAGCGAAAAACAGATGGTGTATGCATCCGCTTCCGTATTTATACCCGTCTCGCGGGGCAGAGCGCGTGATGCAATTCACGTCGCCATTGCGCGCATTAGCTCGTACAAGCATGCTCGAAGAAGATAGGCTCCCTAGCGTGATCCCATTCAGTCGACGTCGACATACGCAACTAGGACGTTCCGTGAATTCCGGATAAATTAGCTATTTTTTATTTGGAATGCGTGAGAGAGCATTCTGAGGCAGGGCACCCAGCTACTGTGGGTTATATCCAGGGTGGGAATTATACCGCGGCCACGCGGCCATGGCCGCCGTTGCCCTACACTTTGGCCTTCATGCCCTGTGAAAAAAAAAATCATCGTACGGCCACAGTGGCCTGTGTGCCCTGGCCCTGTCCAAGTTCCATGTATAAAGCGCCAGTGCGGCATAGTGGGCATGTTTTGAATTACAGCGAGCCACCCAAGTAGTCTCTGAACTGAATTTTAGCGCGGCTCTGTGTTGCTAGGAAGTTTGTTTTGTTTACTGTGTTTTTACTCTGGTAAAAGCGCCCGTGTGACGTTGTTTGTGCGTCTTGACTTGTTACTTTCGCTTGACTAAACAGGAGGGCGGGACCTAAGCCAGTTAAAGGTGCCCTAGAATGTGAAATTGAATTTATCTTGGCATAGTTAAATAACAAGAGTTCAGTACATGGACATGACATACAGTGAGTCTCAAACACCATAGTTCCCTTTCGTTGTCACTCCGAGTTACGTCGGATGACGACGAATGGGGTTTCGCTTAGAAATCCTATCATCTTCGAGTATTAAAACACGAGCCAATGGCAAAGAAATGCCATGGGTCTGCGGAATTTGCATAGCGTAACTCCGCCCCGCCCTGGGGGTATATAAGGAAGTGCGCGAGCAGAATGCAGATATGTTTTCGCTTCGGAGCCAAGTTGATGTACTTCACTCCACAGCCAAATTCTGAGTTATTTCTTCATCTCTTCGAGACGAGCCTCTCTCCAGGTGTTGGTGTGACAGCGAGTTCCAGCGAGTGCACATTCCCTGCTGATCTGTGCAGTGATTTGCCAGAGTTTGTGTGTTCTCTCCCTGGTCGCTTCAACACTCTGCGGAGAAATCTCCTTTCACAAAAGAGCATTGCACGCGGCACGTCTTTTTAAAGATGCCTCGCCCGTGCACTTCTGGTTGCGGTCTATTCGTGTCTGACTCTGATGGGCACAATCGCTGTCTTGTGTGTCTGGGTGTCGAGCACGCTAAGGCTGCGTTTGTGGATGAGTCATGTTCCCACTGCGGGAACATGCCCATCGCACGGTTGAGATCGAGACTCAATGATCTTAATGTGAGAGTCCCCTCATCCGCACCCCGATCTACTGGTCCCGAGAGGGCTGGTACTTCGGCTGGCGGCCAGGGTGATCTGAGGGTTACAGTGTGGAACAAAGCACCGACTATTCCACGCTCCACACTTCCCTCTGTTCCCGTGCAACCCGCGAGTGTCCGCGTGGAAACCGCTGTACAGTCCTCGGACTTGCCGCGAGTTTCATTCGGCGCTCCAGAGGATCGCGTGATGTCGATCGCTGCATCACAAGGTGGGCAGGAGTCCTCGGGAAGTGAGGATTCGGCTGTGCTGCCACCCTCGGGTGTCCCAGCATTGTCCGAGTCTGATCCCGAGATGACGGCCATGCTTTCCCGGGCAGCCGCGGCGATCGGTCTTGAGTGGTCCCCGCCACCTGGGCCGGTTCGTTCGCGGCTGGACGATTGGTTTTTGGGTGCGGCTGCTGATCCGCGTCGGCGGCCAACCCCAATGCCTTTTTTCCCGGATGTGCATGAGGAGGTCACGAGGTCCTGGAAGGCACCATTGTCTTACCGTGATCGTTCGGCGACCGCCTCCGCCTTGCCTCCCCTTGATCAGGCGGCCGCCAAAGGGTACACTGGGGTTCCCCAGGTTGAACGCTCTGTTGCGATGCAGCTGTGTCCTCAGAGTGCTTCTTCCCGCGGGGACCCAAAGCACCCCTCCAAGGCCTGTAGGTTCTCTTCCACCCTGGTGGCGAAGGCCTACAGAGCTGCGGGGCTGGCGGCCTCCTCACTGCATGCCATGGCGACTCTGCAGGTCTACCAGGCCCAGATGTTGCGTGATATGCACGAGGGGAGGTCTGACCCAGCACTCTTTGATGAGTTGCGTGCCGCCACCGACCTTGCTCTCCGAGCGACGAAGGTGACCGCACGCTCGCTGGGTCAGGTGATGGCCACTTCGGTGGTCCAGGAGCGACACCTATGGCTAAACCTGGCTGATATGCGGGAGGCCGAGCGGACCCGGTTCCTCGACACCCCCATATCCCAGGCTGGCCTGTTCGGCGGTGCAGTCGAGGACTTTGCCCAGCAGTTCTCGACTGCCCAGAAGCAGACTGAGGCGCTAAAACACGTCCTGCCCCGGCGGCCCGCTGCTCCGGCAGCGCAGTCTTCGGCACAGGTGCCTCAGCCCGCTCGCCGCCGAGGGCGCCCTCCTGCGGTTCCCGCCCCTCCCGATCGGCCCCAGCAGTCCGCTGCTCCCGGGTCGCGTCGGAGAGGAAGCCGTAGGAAGGTGCCACAGCCCTCTCCCGCCCCGCGCCCCGCTAAACGCCAGGCTAAGCGGCGCTCCTGAGACGGGCTGCTCAGAGATGGTGATGAGTTCTGTACAGGAGCCGGTAGCAGGGCCGCTCCTTCCCCCGGTGGAGGGCCGGGGGAAAATCCTTGGTTTTCCCATCCCCGCTGCTCGTCCCACGACGGGCAGCACCCTAAAATGGTTAAAGAAAGAACTCACTATCCCATCTCTGAGCACACGGAGTGTGCGGATGAGAGCACGCGCCGCCCACGGGCCACGCTCCTCTCATCCCCCTCTGTCGCCAGACCCCTGCCAGAGCACGCCCCCGTGGGACGCTGGTCCTCCCCTGGCCTTCTCTGGCAGGACGCGGCTAATGACCGTGCCCCCGCACCGGGCCGCTATGCCACCCACGCCTGGGCCGGTCATTCCGCCTCGCTGCACCCCCGACGGTACGTCTGTGGTTCGTATGACCCCGCTGGTGCACTTTCTGGAAGCCTGGCTAGAGCTTCCCAGACTGTCCCCGCTGGGTCGCGAGAACCATCAGGCTCGGCTATGCGATTCAGTTCGCGCGATTTCCTCCCCGCTACAGCGGAGTCCGCTTCACTATGGTCGGTGGCAATGCCCCTGTCATGAGAGCGGAGGTCGCCACCCTACTGGCGAAGGGTGCGATCGAGATTGTCCCTCCAGCCGAAATGAGGTCCGGCTTCTACAGCCCTTACTTCATTGTTCCGAAGAAATCGGGTGGGTTACGACCGATCCTGGACCTGCACGTCCTGAACCGCTCCCTTCACAGGCTGCCGTTCAAGATGCTCACGGCCAAACGCATTTTCGAGTGTGTGCGGCCACAGGATTGGTTTGCAGCGATCGACCTGAAGGACGCCTACTTCCATGTCTCCATTTTACCTCGACACAGACCGTTTCTAC
The DNA here is from genome assembly GCF_964197995.2 of Scardinius erythrophthalmus. Classification (NCBI taxonomy): domain Eukaryota; kingdom Metazoa; phylum Chordata; class Actinopteri; order Cypriniformes; family Leuciscidae; genus Scardinius; species Scardinius erythrophthalmus. The sequence goes on along the minus strand of NC_138232.1, from coordinate 31,567,933 downwards.
GGTTTGCTTTCGAGGGGCAGGCATACCAGTACGCGGTTCTCCCTTTCGGGCTAGCCCTGTCTCTTCGCGTCTTCACGAAGGTCGTCGAGGCAGCCCTTGTTCCCCTACGCGAACACGGGGTTCGCATCCTGAACTATCTCGACGACTGGCTGATCCTAGCTCACTCTCGAGACCAGGTTTGCGAACACAGGGATCTTGTGCTCCGGCACCTAGCTCGTCTGGGCCTTCGGGTCAACTGGGAGAAGAGCAAACTCTGCCCAGTGCAGAGGATCTCTTTTCTCGGTATGGAAATCGACTCGGTCGCCATGTGCGCGCAGCTTACGAGCGAGCGCGCGCAATCACTGCTGACTTGTCTTCGCCAGTTCGAGGGCAAGAGTGCGGTCCCACTGAAACTTTTTCAGAGGCTCCTGGGGCATATGGCATCCGCAGCCGCAGTAACGCCGCTCGGATTGCTTCATATGAGACCGCTTCAGCTTTGGCTTCGCGATCGAGTCCCGAGGTGGGCATGGCAACACGGCAAGCTCCGGGTCCCAGTGACTCCGGCCTGCCATCAGACCTTCACCCCGTGGTCGAACCTCAGCTTTCTACGGGCCGGAGTGCCCCTGGAACGAGTTTCCCGGCATGTTGTTGTCTCAACAGATGCCTCCACCACGGGCTGGGGCGCCATGTGCAATGGACATGCTGCCGCGGGCTCCTGGACAGGACCCCAGCGCCTATGGCATGTCAATTGCCTCGAGTTGCTGGCTGTACGTCTCGCCCTGCACCGCTTCCATGCGTTGCTCAGGGGTCAGCACGTACTAGTCCGATCAGACAATACCGCGACAGTAGCGTACATCAACCATCAAGGTGGTCTACGCTCCCGCCGTATGTCGCAACTCGCTCGCCACCTCCTCATATGGAGTCAGAAGCATCTGAGGTCGCTTCAAGCCATTTATATCCCGGGACACCTGAACCAGGCGGCCGACGAGCTGTCTCGAGTTCGGCCTCTCGCTGGAGAATGGCGGCTCCATCCCCAGATGGTCCAGCTGATTTGGGATCAGTTCGGAGACGCACAGGTAGACCTGTTTGCCTCCCACGACTCGTCCCATTGCGACCTGTTTTATTCCCTGACCGAGGGCACGCTCGGCACGGATGCACTGGCGCACAGCTGGCCGCGGGGCCTACGCAAGTATGCGTTTCCCCCAGTGAGCCTTCTTGCGCGGACCCTGCGCAAGATCAGGGAGGACAAGGAGCAGGTTATATTGGTTGCCCCATACTGGCCCAACCACACCTGGTTCTCAGAACTCATACTCCTTGCGACAGCACCTCCCTGGCCAATTCCTCTGAGGAAGGACCTCCTTTCTCAGGGACGGGGCACCCTTTGGCACCCTCGTCCCGGTCTTTGGAACCTCCACGTGTGGCTTCTGGACGGGACGAGGCAGGTTTGAGTACCCTACCACCAGCGGTGGTGGCTACCATCACTTCCGCTAGAGCATCGTCCACGAGACATGTCTATGCGTTGAAGTGGAACCTCTTCATCACCTGGTGTTCTTCTAAAAATCTTGAACCCACGAAATGCCCCATCAGTGTCGTGCTTTCCTTCCTGCAAGAAGGGTTGGAGCGAAGGCTGTCTCCCTCCACCCTGAAAGTGTATGTTGCCGCCATTGCCGCACATCACGACGCAGTTGATGGTAAGTCCTTGGGAAAGCACGACCTGATTGTCAGGTTCCTGAGGGGAGCCAGGAGACTAAATCCTCCTCGTTCTCCCCTCGTACCCTCTTGGGACCTCTCAGTGGTTTTAACTGCCCTGCAGAGTGCTCCATTTGAGCCTTTACAATCAGTGGAGCTTAAGTTCCTGTCAATGAAGACAGCGCTCCTGGTTGCATTGGCCTCCATCAAGAGGGTAGGGGACCTGCAGGCATTTTCGGTTGACGAAGCGTGCCTGGAATTCGGGCCGGCTAACTCTCACGTGATCCTGAGACCCCGGCTTGGATATGTGCCCAAGGTTCCTACCACACCCTTTCGAGACCAGGTAGTGAACCTGCAAGCGCTGCCCTTGGAGGAGGCAGACCCAGCCTTGGCACTGCTCTGTCCAGTACGCGCCCTTCGTGCTTACGTAGACAGAACGCGGTGTTTCAGGACCTCAGACCAGCTCTTTGTCTGTTATGGTGGGAAGCTGAAGGGAAAGGCTCTCTCCAAGCAAAGGTTGTCTCACTGGATAGTGGACGCCATTGCTTTGGCTTACCAGCAGCAAGGTCGACCATACCCCCTTGGTGTGACGGCCCACTCCACTCGGAGTGTGGCATCCTCTTGGGCTCTAGCGCATGGCGCCTCGCTAACAGACATCTGCAGAGCTGCAGGCTGGGCGACACCTAACACATTCGCGAGATTCTACAATCTCCGAGTAGAGCCAGTTTCTTCTCATGTACTCTCTTCAACTAGCCGGTGCTAGATTCTGCTCAGGTGTCTTCGCTTGCTCGCCATTCCTCTCCACGGACGGGATACGTGCGATATTCCTCAGGTGAGCCTCATAAGCCCTGAGTCTCCTCCAGCACTGACGACGTCAACGCCAGAGTTATGCCACTGGCAGCTTTCGCGCTTGGCTAGGTGTCTCCATGTGCATGGTTCCCTTCGGGCGACCCCCACATGTGTATTTCCACTGTAAGCCTCTTTGAGCATGTGTCTTTCCCTTGGCAAGCCACCTTGCCACCCCTGGGGTTGAAATATTCCACCTGCGGCTGGACACCCCAGTTTTACTCCGTATGCAGCCCTTCGGGGTCATATGTGTATTCCAAGTCCCCCCCTTCGGGTTGGGCATGATTGCATATTTCCACTGGATATGCTTCCCAGTGTACCTTGGTATTCCTGTGTTAAGTAGGACTCCTTCGTCCGTGCTAGTCTCACGACAGGGAGCTCAGACTTACGCAGGGCACTGGAAGACAGTCGAGAGGTGGCGTGATTATACGGGAACCCCATTCGTCGTCATCCGACGTAACTCGGAGTGACAACGAAAGGGAACGTCTCGGTTACGTATGTAACCCTCGTTCCCTGAGTAGGGAACGGAGACGTTACGTCTCCCTGCCACTTCCGCTGTACCGCTGGAACGCCTGAGTTCAGTCTCGGCTCCTCAGCGAAGACATATCTGCATTCTGCTCGCGCACTTCCTTATATACCCCAAGGGCGGGGCGGAGTTACGCTATGCAAATTCCGCAGACCCATGGCATTTCTTTGCCATTGGCTCGTGTTTTAATACTCGAAGATGATAGGATTTCTAAGCGAAACCCCATTCGTCGTCATCCGACGTAACGTCTCCGTTCCCTACTCAGGGAACGAGGGTTACATACGTAACCGAGACGTTTTCCCTTTCTTATTTAAATCTCTTTTTTGAAAAACACCCCTGAAAAACAGGCGAATCTCCACATAACACCAACTGTGACGCAACAGTTGGGATCATTAATATGTACGCCTCTAAAAATTTGCATATGCCAGCCCATGTTCAGTGCCAGGCAGAACTGCGCAGCCGAATCATCAGAAGTTCTGCAGGTGAAGAAACAAGCAGGAGGAGGATCATAGGGAAAATGGCAGATCTATCTATAATCTGATACCGCTACAGTTTAATTCGAAGTTGTTAGTTGCTCTGCCCGTTTCACCACGGACTGTTTTTCTAACCTGGAACATATCAAGCAGCCAGGCTTCTCTTGGCGTCTCAAACGGACGAAGGGGGCAATTTCAACTAACGTTATATTCCCGCAAGCGGTAAGTAGTGATTTTATTAACAATAATTTACACTGTGTTGTCTAGATCCAGCGCGATATTGTTTTTTCCTCGAGAGACATCGTGGCTTGCAAACGAGCGAACGAAGCATGGCAGTTGCTCAGTGTTTGGATGTACAAATGAACACAAAAATATTTTTTTAGTTCCTTCATCCGAGCCTCTGGAGAACCAGTGGGTTATGTGAATTTCTGATGTGTAATTGTTCAAGTTCAGACAGATAATCTTTCTCTCAAAGTCGTTCAACACTGTTTATGCATCAGTAGATCGCGTTGCAGTGATAAGATCTTCATTCACGCGATCAACAGGCTGTCATCTGCTCAATGCTGGAAAAGATCTAAATACTTAAAAAACTTCTCATGATTCGTTAATCCCGATAGCTGTAATAGTAAAAACGTATAAAAGCTGTAATAGTAAAAGTTTTCCAGATAGCTCTACATGTAATGCCAGATATTTCATATGCAAGCATGTCAGCCAATCACAGCAGTGGGCAACAACACTGAAGTCTCACAGCAGACACGCCCCTTCAAACAGAGCGTTCAATCCAGGGAATGAAATCAGGCTGGGAAATATGCCTTTTATTTCTAAATTATAACAAATTTTGATCTAACCACAGGAAACATTATAAAATAATAAAATAATCCATTCTACGGCACCTGCAAAGTATTTATTCTAACAAACTGCTAGTACTTATTAGAAGAAGCAGTTGAACAACAGGAGAGACCATCAGTCTGTGAGTGTTTACTTTTCCCAGTTGATTTTAGCGCGGCTCTGTGTTGCTAGGAAGTTTGTTTTGTTTACTGTGTTTTTACTCTGGTAAAAGCGCCTCCAGAGGTAACGTTATGTCTTAACCTGTTAACCGTTGCCAGTGCGTCGGCGCACTGAAGCGTTTTTTTTTTTTTTTTTTTTTTTATAGATCAAAGTTACTATAAGATTTAATGTTATTAACTTACCTTGACAAACTATACATCATTAAAAAGATATAAGACTCACCTTTCAGTATTTGACCACTGTTGTATTCTGAGAAATTTATATTGACAGTTATGTCTTAATTTGTGTCAGGAGTTATGAAATGCAAAACTAAGGTGATACCTTTAATAGGAATTATGAGCGTCAGACGCTCCCATTCATAAAAAACTCCTGTGCTGTCGTCATGAAAGCGATTCACAAAACAACGTCCCTCGCGGCTTTTAGCTTAAAAGTGTGCAGATTTGGAGAAATATTGATATATTCTCAGTTTACATCAGATTTCTATTGACAGGAATATTATTTTATTGAATTTATAGCCAAATGCGTCGATGTAATCATTATGAGCGCTGTATACTGATGTGCTGTGTTTTCAATTCATACCAATAGCCTGAGGGCGCTCTACTGAACATTATAGTCCATATTTGAAACACATGAAGAAGAGCGTTCGACAATGCAGGAAATCCCAAATCCCCGACCACAAACAGAGCTAACAGATTGCTGTAACATGCAGATTATGTCGTTTTGAAGACAATAAACATTTTTGCAATGATATTTGACTTACCTGTGTTCTTCGAGCCATGTCAGGCATTTTCATAACAATAGATTAATCGATAGACTTTATCATCGTTGCATTATACATAAAATATTATATTTTCTGTCGGATTTTTTTTTTTTTATCTGAAGCCAAATCAGATCACAGAAGGTTATTTAGAACACTCGACTTGCGTTATAAAGTAAGTTTGGAGCACAAACATGGTTTTAATCTCATAAATTGTTGTGTATTGATGGTGTGCTAAGCTAATAAATAAAGTCATATGACATGATCTTGAAAAACATTTACCTAAATACAGTTTTAGACATATCATCTTCAGATTTTAAGTATAACATGGTCAGACATGTGGCTTTAGCTGCAGTGCATTTCTAGATTGATACAATGCCAACTTCAATTTTATTTTCATGAAGATGTTTCATTAAAAAAAAATTCTCATAACTTTATTTAAAAAAAAAAAAAGTCATAATCCATGTCTTATTCCAAATTAGAATGTTATGGTATCAATCTGAATGGGAAAACCATCAAATTGTACTCAATGGCCTTTGTGCCCTGTCATATGGCCTTGGTGCCCCTAAAAAAAAAGAAAAGGTGGAGGCCAAATGGCCTTGCCCCTAAAATTACATAATTCCCACCCTGGTTATATCATTGCGGCTCAGTCCATGTCATGACATTACTTTGTTCTAATATTTTCTCTGACTGGTGCACCAATAATCCACTAGTGCTTAGCACCGCCTCTGGCAGTCATCCAGAATCCACAGAACCACAGTTACATACGTATCCATCGCAGTGGTAATGGAACAACTACTGGTGGTGGTGCGGAGGTTGGGGTGTGTACGTGTTTATTTTAGCACTTCCGTCAGTGAAAGAATGTCGGACACATAATGGTAATTAATATGATTAGCCTTTTGCTTGACTACATTATCAAACAGCTAGTAATGTGTTGCTAACGTTACACAAATCATGTTCCCGTTCGCCATCTCAGAGTCAGACAGCTGTCTTCTAAAAATCAACATCCTTAGAAAAGCTTTGAACAACTTACAACATCAGTGGAGAAAGGGATATAGTTCATCATAACATTGTAATACATCACATACATAATTCACCCGCTATATTGTTAAATGTACCCAATTTTTCATAACAACAGAAAGATATACCGGTATAACCTGGCTTCTCTTGAGACTCCCCTGCTTCACAGCTAATGATGTGCTAAAGCCCGCACATTGAAGTGATTGGTTACAACTGACAATTGTTGTAAAAGTTCTGAAAAGCAAATTTTACATACCACAGGGGCAACGGACAAGACATTAAGGCTATGTTTGATTTTGCGCTTTCAGATAAAATGAAACTAAAATCATCGGCATGTGTGAAATGCGCGATCCAAATAAACTTGACATGCTTTACGTAGTCTAATAACAAGCACAAACTGTGTTAAATAGAATTTGACATGCAAGTAAAAAGGTTTTTGTCCTACAAAGTTTTTTTCTACTTTACCACAGTAAAAGATGCAAATATAATAGGCCTAATTAAAAGAGAACAAGAGGAAGAAACTTTTATAATCCCCTGAGAAAATGACATGTGAGTGAAGATTTGGGAAAAGAAACAAGACAATACTCCATAGTTATTCCACTAGACATGGAATCCCATGTACAACGGAATAACTAATAGGGTATTGTTCGCGTGACCAGATCGCAAAACAGAATACAAAGCCAACAAAGCTTAAATTTATGGGCTCACATACCTCTCTAATTCGGCATGAATCTAAATGTTTCCATGGCTGAGATGTAACTTTTAATTGCTAACTTATTATTTATTATGTAAATAAAGCTTTGTGCTTCACTTGTGTCATAATATTCACATAAAACAGCATTCACATACAAAAAAAAATGTGTTTTGGGGTACCACCGCTGGTGCTACTCAGTCACCGAGGTGGCGCTCTACCGTGATAGCATAAGTCACTGTCCAACTTCTAGTTGGTGGTATAGTATGTCCACATTCTGTTAATTCTAACAGAAAATGCAGCTTCTCGCTTTTTTCATATTTCAATAGTTTAATATATTTGAATGGCATATTAAGAACAATATTGCATGATCAACTCATTAGCCAAATGCATGACTCATAACAAGGTGATATTAAGCAAGACGCTACAGTACTTTATTCGCCGCAATGTCTGCTTTGCATGCTAATGGTGTTAATATTATTCGCTACATTATCATCTGAATTTACTATGCATGTGTTACCGATATGGTGGCTGTAATCAAGTGCATGATGAAGGAGATACAATATGAGACTTTAAATAAATAATTAAACAAGGAAACATACAACCACATATCGATGAGAACTGAAATAGTGCAAGACAAGGGACAGACTGAAACAGAGGGCTTAAATACCAAACAAACAGGAGGAACTAACGAAACTAATTAACACAACACACGAAACAAGGAACCTAATTAATTTAATTTAATTTCAGGTGACCATGCGAATCCAGCAGTTCAGGCGGCCAGGGCGGAGCCTGCAGTTCAGGGGACCAGGGTGGAGCCTGCTGATCAGGCGTCCAGGGCGGAGCCTGCAGTTCGGGGGACCAGGGCAGATCCGGCAGTTCAGGCGGCCAGGGCGGAGCCTGCAATTTGGCACCGGATGAGGACGGAGACTGCAGATTCAGGCGTGGCGTGGCCATCTTGGCTGGAGGCTCTGGAATGGCAGCGGCCATCTTGGGACGATACTCTGGAACGGCCGCCATATTGGGACAAGACTCTGGAACGGCGCCCATCTTGGGACGAGACTCTGGAACGTTGGCCATATTGGGACAAGACTCTGGAATGGGGGCCATCTTTGGATGAGACTCTGGAACGGTGGCCATGACGGGACGAGGCTCTGGAATGGCGGCAATGACGGGACGAGACTCGGGAATGGCAGCCATCTTGGGACAAGACTCGGGAATGGCGGCCATCTTGGGTGGACAGGAGGGCATGGAACCCTTGGAGAAGTTTATGGAAGGTGATGGCTTAGGGTGAACTGGGGCACCTACATGCTTCCGGAAAGGGACTGATCATTTTGATTGTCCTCATTAGGTATATCAACAAAGAAATCCAAACCATTATAATCGAGGACATAGTTAATAAAGTCCGTTACGGACCTATAACAATCGCCAGGGGAAAGGAATCAAAATAAATGATCATTATCCAGTCCCATCTGGAAGCAGGCATTAATCATAGTATCACCCCAGCTCACCAGATGGGAAACATACAGGAACTCCTCAACATACCGCTCCAAAGGCCGTCCGTTCTGCTGGATCGTGAGGAGTCTGTCTTTAGCCATCTTTGTTGTTGGGTTTTTATTTGTCAATATCAAAGTCAATTTTATTTCTATAGCACAACTAAACACAACACCAGTTGACCAGTATGCTTTACAATACATACAATTAAGAAAAAACATAAAAACAAAACACACAATACAATTGACCGTTCGCAAAAGCCACGCCCCCTAGTTATTGTTACTACGCCCGTCAAACAATTGAGAACCAGACATATAGCCATGGCTGGGTTGAGCTCCATACATATTGTTGATTGGTTTTGGAGTAATGCAGCAGACATATCCACCGGGGCACGACAGAAAGGGCTGCAATCTAGTTTAGGTTACAAAGATTCAGTTTCTACCTGTTCTATCAGAGGTATGACAGGTTAGCTATGCTAGCTAAGCAAAGGATGACGACCAGCCTAAACAAGTAACGTTAGCCTACAGTTTCCCCACCTCTCAAGTTTAACCTTTCATCATCGCATATGTTCTACGTGTCTTTAAACATTTCATACTGCACTCGCTCGCTCGCGTCCTATTCGCTTTGGATGCGCGAATGGATTCGGAATGTTCAAGCGTCGAACTAGACGCGATACACGCAAATTTGACGCTCTATTCGCGTTTAGTGTGAACGCAGCATAATGAACAGGCTCCGATGTCAAGATTGCCTAGAATGTGTGTGTGTGTGTGTGTGTGTGTGTGTGTGTGTGTGTGTGTGTGTGTGTGTGTGTGTGTGTGTGTGTCAGAGAGAGAGAGAGAGGCACGGGCGCGATCGAACAGTGGAAACATAAAAACACTCCGTAATTTTATTCATACAGGACATTATAACTGCAAAGTGTTTTAAGAGTAAGCTTTTCAGCTTTGATTCCGGAATACGAAGCAATCTCTGATTAGACGACCGGAGAGACATCACCGAAAGGTGAGGAGGGGCCAAACCATTTAATGATTTAAATATTAAAAGAAAATTTTAAAATCAACATGGTATCATACAGGCAAACAGTGCAAAGAGTGTAGTAATATGGTCCCTTTTTTTAGTACATGTCAGAAGTCTTGCCGCCGCATTTTGTACCATCTGTAACCGATATAAAGCTGATTGGCTGATCCCGTAATACAGTGAATTGCAATAGTCCAGCCTTGATGTTAATAATGCATGAATTATTCTTTCAAAGTTATTAAAAGATAAAACAGGTTTTACTTTGGCTAAAAGACGGTGCTGGAAAAAACAGGATTTGATCACTGAGTTTATCTGTTTGTCAAATTTTAGACCATCATCAAAAACCAAACCCAAATTTGTTACCCAAGGTCTTAATTTGGGTCTTGCATTCTGTTACAGATATGGTGGCTGTAATCAAGCGCACGACGAAGGAGATTCTATATGAGACTTTAATTCAATACTTAAACAAGGAAACATACAACCACATATTGAGGAGAACTGAAATAATGCAAGACAAGGAACAGACTGACACAGAGGGCTTAAATACCAAACAAACAGGAGGAACTAACAATACTAATTAACACATCACAAGAAATGAGGAACCTAATTAATTTGTAACCAAGGAGACAAACAGGTAGGGAACAGAGGACAACTGATTAATAGATATGTAACAGCATGCTGCTGAGGTTTATATTATTTGTGACCAACTAATATTCGCAACCATAGGATATGCATGCTGCTTCTGATAACAAAAATCTCAAACTTACAATCTGAATTTGCCATGTATGCTGCTGCTAATAATTGTTTTTGCAAACAATGCAATCTGAATAGCTATGTATGCTGCTGCTGTACAATAAATTATAAGTGCTGTAAGCCCTGTTGACTAAGCAAAAATTTAAGGCCCAATCCCAATTCTATTTTATACCCCTTCGCCTACCCCTAACTCTTCGCCTACCTCGTACCCTTGCCCCTTGAAACAGAGTGGCAAGGCGTAGGGGTGAATATATTCCCCTAAGAAATGGGACATAACTACAGTTTGCTGGTGGATCAGTTTATGGTATGTATGATGGCTGCAAAGATGTTTTGTTGCAATTTTAACGTAAGGTTAGCTCGTTGTCAGCGTCATGTGTCATGTTGCAAAAAGCACAAAACTGTAAGCATTGTTCGTTTATATCATGTTCACCGGTGGGGATTTCTTTAAGACTGCAAGGGAAGCTCGGCTTCCCCTATAATGTAAAAAAATTAATGGTCAAATATGTACTATTGAGTTAGCATTTTATTGACTAAAAATGCGTTAGAACACGTTCATCTCAAAGACGAATTCGTTCAGAATCAGTTACATACAGCAGGTCAGCTGACTCGATTTCCTTCTCATACATTCCTGTAGCGTCCAGGTAGCGTCACAGTGCATTTCCCTGTTGAAGCCTAGCGTCCATTGACTTCAATGGGGCTGCTTTGAACAGTTTTTTTCAGTGCTTCGAAACTAGACGGTCATTGGATAAATGCTGCGATTATGTCCTGCCCACGGACGCTCAGCGTCTCTGGGGGTGAATGGAGAAGTGGGCTGGCCTGGACTCCGGGCTTCTGCGTGATGATTGGAGGGTCTGTCTAAAGGCTGCATCTCCTTTTGATTGACAGTGATTTCATACAATAAAAAGTCACTGATGCTGAAGCTATTTAAGAGATTGGCATGGAGTACTTTCCATAAGATCATTTCTCAATGCAAATCAAACCAGATATTAGGCTAACTGAAATAAAACCATGCAAATCTCTAGGTATGGTGAAGGCTATGTGATGATGTGGGACTATTAATTCCAAAGGACAAGGGAATTTTATCAGGATGCATAGTATCCTGGATCCATGAAGTAACTTTATTTTTAAAAATAAAAATCTGCCTGCCTCTATGGGCATTTAACACAGGGGTGTCCAAACTTATGCACCCTGTATTTTAAGGAAGAACATTTATTTATTTACGATACATTATTCATTCACAAAGAAAACTGGTGTCCTTAAAGGTTGGATTTTTCCTTTTTTTTTTTAATTAAGGCATTAAGTTCAATTTCCAAAAGATGATTTTTTATTCCTCTTTTTCGTCAACTTTAGCATGGGTGTCTAAACTTATGCATAGCACTGTATATGGGTTTCCTTTTTCGCTTGGGCAGCCATGTTGCCACTGTAGCTGGTGTATGCAGGGACATCTCTCATACCCCTTCATTTGAAGTGTGGTCCCGAAAAATCTTCGTTTGAAGGGCTATCTGGCCCTTTTTTTCAAAACTATTCTAGTGCCTTGGAATATCTTTTTTTGACCATCCATGCTTTGTCACTGAAATTTTATGCAACTACATTGTTTACTTGGGCTACTGCTGCTGCTGCTATTATTTGCAAACATAAAAATTTTTCTATGCATGCTGCTGCTGTAAATAATATTCACTAATATGCAATCTGAACTGCTATGCATAGGGCCTACTGTTGCTACAGCTGCACCAAAGTACTTAGAATTGCTGTAGGCCTAATCTAATAACCGAAAACATAAGCAAATTCTAATTTCAAGTTTAACCTGTTAAAGAATATATTCACAGTGACTACCTTGCAGTGTTGCCAGATTGGGACGGTGATTTCCAGCCCAAAAGCTCATCAAAACCCGCCCACTACAAGAAAAAACCGCCCAAAATTTTACTGCCAAGATAATATGATATAATTTCATATCATTACCGTCATTCAAGGTTGATAAGCACAACTTGTATCTCCTTAAAACAAAATAACAATGATAAAATAAAAAATAAAAAAAGTCCAGGAAAACAGATCAAAACAGGGCAATAATTAAGAAGAATTAGCCAATATGACTAAAATGTCCAGGTGGACACTGTCAAAACGGCAATCAAGAAATGAACCGATGACTTTAACCCTCGGAAGTACACATTGCAGAACATAACGCAGAATTTAGCAGTCAAAACGGATTCATCGTTGATTCAAACCTTTTTCAGCAGCTGTCACGGTCGAGTATGCAGTCTGGACGGTGTAAAAGTTGCCGATGTCTGGTAAGGTTAGGCTAGTGTGCGCACATGACCATGGACATATTTCACGTCCCATATTTGATTTCATTTCAAGTCATTCAACTGTGCTCTCCTCTCAGAGTTATAGTTATAGTCATATCATATAGTTAGTTATATCTCCCACCACATGTACTGTAGCCTACGTTTTTAGAGTTGCTCACTATCTCACTCTTTACTGTGTAGATACAACTTACTGTTTAGTAGACTATATCACTTTGGCATTAGCGATCACTTGAGTATACAGCTACAGCTTATCGCGCTCAATCGCATCTGCCTGCTGATCGCTGATTGGCTAAAAGTGCGTGCTCGTCGGTGATGTCAACACCAAAGCCAGCTGACTCTGCATGGGCGTGTGTGTACAGTAATGTCATGATGACTGATTTTATGGACTACATGCACACTTTAGTTTAGTTTTTTAACCAATTAGACTTTAAAATGTAGATGTTTGAAAACCGCCGAACTGACCCCAAACCAGCCCAAATTTTGTCCACCCGCCCAAACCCTTTTTTACCCGCACAATCAAATTCAAAACCGCCCAATCTGGCAACACTGCTACCTTGTCTTCTTGCTGCTGCATGAACAGATATAGCATATTCACTAGCTGCTAAAATAATTAACTCACTCTATACATAACAGATTTTTTTGGACTTTAAATGTGATGAACTAATTTCACAATTTAACTTCACATTATCACTAAACAGAACTGAATCTGAACGGATTTATTATTATTATTATTATTATGACCGCCGCTAACATAGCTAGCGAAAGCTGTCATATAGGGATTGTCAAAGTTTTTTTTTTTTTTTTTTTTTGTCATCTACTGAATTTTTCGTCAACGATACCAGGGACACCGAAACACCGGGGAACATGAAATTTGGTGGGCATGTAGCCCCACTAGACTTTTACGGAAAAATTTTGCTTGGTCCCCGGGGGCCACTCCCCCCCCCCCCCCCCGCGCTGGGCCCCCCCAAACCCCAAAAAATGCAGTTTTTCCTAAATAACTACCTGAACCGTGGCACCGAGGATGAAGAAATTTTTATGGTATGTTGGTCTTAAGGGCCCACATCAACCTAGCCCATAATCGATTGTCAAAGTTTTTTTTTTTTTTTTTTCCGTCATCTACTGAATTTTTCGTCAACGATACCAGGGACACCGAAACACCGGGGAACATGAAATTTGGTGGGCATGTAGCCCCACTAGACTTTTACGGAAAAATTTCGTTTGGTCCCCGGGGGCCACTCCCCCCCCGCGCTGGGCCCCCCCAAACCCAAAAAATGCAGTTTTTCCTAAATAACTACCTGAACCGTGGCACCGAGGATGAAGAAATTTTTATGGTATGTTGGTCTTAAGGGCCCACATCAACCTAGCCCATAATCACTCATTTGTGATTTGCGCCCCTTCCCATAAAAAATGAAAATGCAATATTATTCTGCTTTAATCGCCCCTATCTTCAGTTGAGATGTTCAGAACTGCACCATATTTCATGTGTATGATTAACTTGACATCCTCTGGGGGTATGCTAAGTTTCGTAGAATTTCATCCATGGGGGGGTATAAAATAAATTCATTTATGTGCACATTTAGTGACTGTACACTCATCGGCCTGTAGATGGTGCTGTTGAGCGAAGGGTTGCTGGTTTAGGATGATACTGTCACACACACACACACATGCAGGAATACAAACAAACGCAAGCATGCACACACACTGACATCCACACGCACAGACACACACCCATACACACACATACAAATCCACATGCACAGACACACACACACAAACACACACGCACACACACATGTACGCACGCATACATACACGCACAGACACACACACACACACACACACACACACACACACACACACACACACACACACACACACACACAGACACAGACACACACATACACAAACACAAACACACACACATACACACACACACAGACAGACAGACATGCACATACTACTACTTTTTTTAGGTATCAGCCATATACCCGATTTACCAATACCCAATGTGTTATGCTTGGGCAGTATACTAATGAGGTGGGTGGGACATGTTTCATGCCATGTTAGATCACATCCTGAGAGTCTACGCTTTCAGAAAATATATAGCTTATATAGTTGAATCAGTTTTCTCTTCATGGTACAGACCAAAATGTATTATGTGTACACTTTCTTCCCCTAAATCCATACAATCCCATTAATTTCTTCACCTAAATCCATAAAATCCCATTAATTTCAATGGGACATTTACTTAAGTGTTCTACTAGGTACAGTGGGAATGAGTTTAATTTTGTTAACATTGTTTTTTTTAAACTCAGGGACCAGGGCTACAAGATAAAACCACTTTTTTGGGGAAAAAATGTTTTTTATTTCAGTAAAACACAACAAACCCATGCCAAAGTCAGATAACTGACTTTTACCATCAACAGGCACCTCAACCGTTTGGTAGAGGTTTGTAGAAATTGTCTGTGAATTATTAAACAAACTGCTGATGTAGCATGAAAAAGACTTGCTTGAACACAATAAGTGTGTTTTTGAAACTCATATTTGTAATACATTATGTAGGGAAAACCACTGTTATGGATGTGACGTTTTCACATTATGGATGTTAAGTGTCTAAACTAATGACTTTTGATATAAAACTTAAAATAGTAATGGCAAATAATTACAAAACTCTAAATTATCCATGATCCACAGGAATACTCCAGACAGTCTTTTAAAATATACAACTTATATACATAAACACGCAATACAGCCAAATTGCTCCACGTCATTTATTTTTGTGGAAAGCCAGTGCAGGCCTGAGCGGCGGTCATATTTTGTACCGCCATGCGGTACATCTAGTTACAGTTATCTTCATATATTAACTAATTTGATAATTAATGCACTTTAAAGTATCCCTAATTTTTTTATTTTATTTGAAATTTCACAATGAATTTTTCTGTAACCAAACCTTATCTGAAACGACTGCTGCTGCAAGCCGCCCAAAGTGTGGCATGCATCTGAATCAGCCCACATGCTGCAATGTAGAAATGAAAGCACTTAGAAATTAATATTCGCAAAACTACCGTATGGAAGTGCTATGCATGTTGCGGCTTAATAATTATAATAATAATAATATTATCTCAAACATTTCAATCTGAATTTGAAATGTATGCTGCTGCTAATAATTTTTGCAATCAATACAATCTGCATATCTTTGCATGCTGCTGCTGCACAATAAATTAGTACTGATGTAAGCCCCATTGAAGCAAAACAGTAAGCAAATGCCTATTTCACTTTAAAAACTGTCTACGCCAGATGCAAGCGGCACAACAAAATCAATAGAACCAGTTAATAGGTGAAGCTGTTCATAGATGCAGCGCGATTCAAAGCTAGCCTGGTAATACCAAACTCTGCTACTTCACTTTGCTTCGTAGACAGAGTCTGGAATGGCATAATAGAGAAGTGTTTTCTCTCTCGCGGGGGGGCGCTTGTCTGAAGTTTAACATCATTGGTTACCCGTAAGCCAATCACATAACGTTTGGTTATGGCGTGTGTTATGCGCATGCTCAGCCGCATCTAACTTCCACTGTAAACACATGTATGATGCAAAAACAAAACCATCGAGCGAAATACCGGAGTGAACATAGCTGTGCGCGACTTTTGCAGATTATGTGAAGTAAAAATCTACGCATCCACGGTACAATCAGCGTCTACGTCACGGCTCTCAGCCCGCCCTCTGTTCGTTGATTGGCCCGGCTGTTTTCAGGCCGGAGGAAAACGGAAAGCTATTACGCTGTCTCAGACTGACTACAGAAGCGAAATGAAATTGAGCGGAAGTAAGAAGTCTGACGTAGTCAGGCTAATCCAAAGCCGCCCCAAAACTGAATCGTACACAGCATTGTACAAGCACTGTGCAAACAAAGGTGAACAGACCTGACGAACTGTGTCATGCATCTGATCAGCCCGCACTTGCTCGACATATAAATGAAAGCCCTTAGAAAATATTGAAGCATTGGAAGTTTAGAGCAAATAAGGTGATCCCCGATTGAAAGTGTATACGTGTGCGGATGAACGTAAACACTGCTGCTTACCAATTACTCATACCTCGAGTGCAAGACAGTAGGCTATAACATGGCGCAAGAAGCGTTCACAATCTAGCTATCGAGTTTCAGAGGAACTCTAAAAATGCGCTGCAAACTGTTTACCACTGGAATAGAATGGAATAGAATTGCCCTGGAATAGAATTGTACATTACATTGAACAAGCACGCTAAAAAAAAAAGAAGCAAACCAACCTGACGAAGTGTGGTTCTAGCATTGGTGTGCATCTGATCAGCCTGCACACACACACACATAGAAATTAATGACCTTTTGGAAATATTGAAAGTATTTGAGGTTTCGGGCAAATAAGGTGATCCCCGATTGAAAGTATGTGCGCGAATGCTCAGGTCACTTTAACGGTTCTTAAATCCGCATGAACTATATGAACCGCTTGCTGCTGCTGTAGACATGATAGTGTAAACGCTTCTGCTTGTGTTCTTAGTAATTTAACTCCTGTCTAGAATATAGGAAGTATAACATAGCGCTTGGCTTTAGAATTTTTATAAGTTTGCTAGTTCAGAAATTAAAGGCTGATGAACACAATCATGCTCTGAGATAAGAGAAACAGCGTTCACTTATCAAGTTGGGCTATTGAGTTTTAGACAAACTCTGAAAGCGTGCTGCAAACTAGACACAGAAATAGGGGAGAATGCTCTTCCTGGAGAATACAGATGTGACGCTCATCATAGTACAACAAGTGAGTACATGGACCCAATGAGATCATGTACAGAGTGAAAGAGATATTGGTCACAATGAGTAGATGGAGCAGAGTTTGCACCAAGAAAAGATTAATTGAGTGCACAGGCTACAGTATGTGCTCTGGAATGCACAAGTATAGTTCTCAGTCCAGGTCAAGAAAAGAAGTGATGAGACAATCAGTTATCTATAATCAATGCCAGACAGGTGTGTAATGAATGAAAGCCTTATGTGTGTGGACCAAACTTAGAGTAGAATGTTGAAAAATCCTTCTGGGAGCAGAGAAATGTTGCTGCAGTAGCCCCACTTTATTCTTAAAACTGGTCTGATAAACCATGTTAAAGATTGCATGTGAATTATGTTCAAGGGGAAAATGTTTTAGCAATCATGAGTTGCCAGAACTCAGTGTATCAGATATTAAGTTTGTTTCAGTTTAAAATTCAATTAAATTCCTGACCAAAAATTAAATACAGCATGTAACTGTTACCTGGACCAATAAATTCCCATTTATTTGTCAGTAAAGTCTGCCGGCTGACTTTTCACAGCTCCAGGGTTTTAGTGAAAACTACAAATTGTACTTCTGTATTTTTGACAGATTGTTATTAACAAAACAGTTATTGTACGTGTAGGTTTATCACTGAAAAATGTTATCATACTTTGTCTATCTTTGAACAGCATTATGGTAAAAATGAAACAAGCATTTTGCTTCGGGGGGGGGGGGTGGGCAGAATATGCTCCCTGTTTCTCCTCTTCCAAATTAACTGACAGAACAGCTGTTTGGCCTGTGTTCGTAGTCATTTGAAATTGAGATTACAAACACAGTTTTTTTTTTCATATTTCCCGTAGCGGTGTTCTCTCCAACTTTGCAGCATTATTATTAGAGCAGCAGTATTGCTGCCTATCAACTGCCTACAATGCTCTGAATCCTTTACAGGAAACCGAAAATGACTCACTCGTTGTGTTTGCATCAGGACATTCACAGACAGAGCGTTCTCTTTTGTCTTACCGCGCTTAAATGGTTTAAAAGCATGTTCTCTCCGCCGGAACTGTCTTGCACCACATCGTCGTCTTCTCAAAATCCTAATTACAACATCGTATAGATGACATTGTGTCATATGATGCTCATTAGTTTCTTCATATTGCGTTTGTAGAGAATAACACCAAATCAGTAAAAGAACAAATATTGCATTACGAAATATCTCCATGCTGAGCCTGTTTTTGCACTTCCTGCTTTTTAACCTACTTGAGAATTCCTGTCCAATGAATGGACGACCTTAGCACACGTGTGGGTTTGTTTAAAAATTTTGGTTCACTTGCAAAAAGAGCAGTGTGAAAGCGAACCATACCAAAAAAAAAAAAAAAAAATCAACATTGTATTTGGTCCGGACTTTCCTGGTGTGAATACACCCTAAGGTTCTTAACAAGGGCCAGGCTGAGGTGTGTTGCCGTTACAAGACTCTAACAACGGACGCCTCCCTCACGGGATGGGTTGCTGTTCTCTATGGCCGCCCAGCCAGTGGGCTTTGGGGAGACCCTCATCTTCATTAGCACACGGGGACGGACTGGGGCTAAAAAACAGCCCTGGACTTTCTCCCAAATAGGCCCATCATCCGGCCATTCGCCTCTAGCCGTGTGCGACAGACACTAGCCAGGATGTCCTGATACTATAGCCTATGCCACAATACTGTAGCCTATCAGACAAGGTATTCACAGCAAGTAACATCTAAAAACCAATGATGATTATTGGGGCTGTGTTTATTAATGAAGCCTCAGCCTTCAAATAAAAACAAAAAATGTGCAATGCCATAAAATATAAAATAATTATAAAACATATAGTTACTATATACCAGGGGTCTCCAACCTTTTTGTGTGCAAGGGCTACCTCAAGGGATAAAATAATCTAGAAGGGATTTTTATTTGTTATACTCCAATATTTATTATACATATTACATGGTGAAGCTTTTTTACTTTTCACCATCATATGGGAAATAATAAAATATCTTGATATTCTGGTTCAGACTTACAAGCGTTTAAAAAAAAAAAATTCCTGAAAAACTATGAAAATATTTATTGATTTTTTTTGTTGATTTTCTATAAACTTATTGTATGTGTTATCAAAGTATAAATATAAATGAATAAATAAATAAATAAATAAATAAATAAATAAATAAATAAATAAACTGTCATAACTTCTAAACAAAACATTACTGCATTACATTTAATACAATTATACATGACTATATAACAGCATTGTTTTACTAAGGTTAATTCATAAGTTGTGGTGTGAAATGTCTTCTAACTGGTTTGTTCTCGGAACAATGTTTCGCCTGTTTTTTGCGTCAATATGTTGAGAATATCAGCGCTGTTTCATATGGCTTTTTACAAGCTTAAATCACATAGTCATCTGTGGGTTTATAATAGAGCTGGTAAGTCCCGCCCCTTCCGTAAAACCCCGCTGGACCTCAAAGTTGAAAAACCGTCAATGCAAGTGAATGGGAGAAAATAATTATTTTCTGGTCCCGTTTGAATTGTGCCATGAATGTGAACATATGTTGTCTGTGAATTTTTTATATAACTTTTCATGTTACGAGTTTGACAGTATATGGTATGATTCTTCGGCTAGCAGTTGTGGAAAAGACATAACGAGAAAGACTACATGTCGCCTATGTGACGTCACCCCATAAAGTTGACTTACCCGTGGTTTTCACCAACTTCAACGATTTTGTCCTCTCCCTGAAAGAAGGCGGTGAAGTGCACCAAAGACACAGCCATGTTTAGCGGGATCCGTGAGCTAGTCCGTGTGCTAGTGGTGTTGACGTTTCAAACGCGTCGAGAGTTGTAGTCCACAAAGTGCTCTCACACAAAGTCTAACCGTATCAAACTTCTACCCGCTAAATTGTATCATTCTTTACACGAAAAGTTATATAAAAAATTCACAGACAACATATGTTCACATTCATGGCACAATTCAAACGGGACCAGAAAATTATTATTTTCTCCCATTCACTTGCATTGACGGTTTTTCAACTTTGAGGTCCAGCGGGGTTTTGCGGAAGGGGCGGGACTTACCAGCTCTATAGAGATGGAGAATTCTGCGCTGAATTAAAATGCTTCTCAGTGGATCGCGCAGCTCTGTGTAATAATGTTCGCGTGATCGAGATCAGCCCGCAGCTGCTTTGGCCGCGATCGCTGTTTTTTGGGCCGAGGTGATGCTCTGCGCTGCTCAGATCAAACAAGTTTTGTTCCGCTTTTTGAGCGTTTGCCATTTGATGTTTCTCATATGCAACGCAAATGACAGCGTATAATCAAAGAGAGTTGGGTAATTTTGTAGAGGCAAACGTTCAACGAAACGTTTAGTTGAAAAGGTCGCAAAATGATACAATTTATTCGAAGTCTGGAACCCCGACTGCAAGTTGGGGCTATTTTTAGAATGTGTTTAGCGGGCAACTCACAGGCACCACGTTGGAGATACTATAACTTAACTATTCAAATATAATGTAAGCAAGTATAAAAAGTGCAGCCTTATAAAACTAACTTTCTGTCAGTGGTTGTAGGCCGACTCTTCTTCCTCAGTTGTTGTTTTTTACACGTATCATAAGTGATCGTATTAGTGCCCTAGTTGGCTGTTCGTATTGCTTTATTAGACTTTTTGTTCTTTTTTTTTTTGTGCCGACGGCCGTCGGTTGGACGGCCGTTCTGGACTTTTCCAGAACGCACAGATTGTCAGTCCGTCCCTGTTAGCACATAAATTGCCTAGAAATGAGGGGAGTGTTTCAAGCTCTGAAAAACGTCCTCCCATACCTGAGGGGCTACCATGTGTTGGTACACACAGGCAATACATCGGTAGTTATACAAATCATCAGGGCAGACTGGGTTCGCGCCCCCTTTTCAGGCAGGTGCAGCAGATCCTGCTCTGGGCGGAAGATAAATTCAAGACGTCCCACTGTCTCCTCACTGAGACAGTTTGCCCTCACAACTCCAGCTCCTTTGGGGCTGGATGCCATGGTATAGACGTGACCATGGCAGCTCTGCTTCCAGGAATTCTAACAATGGTTCACCAGGACCGAGTCCACCTTCTCATAGTGGCTCCATTCCAGCTGGCCCGAGTATGTTTTTTGGACCTGATCTCTCTCCTAGAAGGCATTTCATGGGAGATCCCAGTTGGGAGAGATCTTCTGTCTCAAGTGCAAGGGACGATCTACCATCCTAAGCTGGAGATTTGGAAACTTTGAGCTGATCAGAATCTTTGATCTGATTCTGATCTTTCAACCAAGGTTGTTGAGACAATTCTGAGTTCTACAGGAAGTTCCACCTGGAAGTTCCACCAGGAAGCTGTATGGCATAAAACGGTGACACTTTATATCATGGTGCGAGCAGAGCCACCTGAACCCAGTCAATTTCTCGGTTGGTTCAGTGCTGGAGTTCCTTCGAAAACGCTTTCAACCGGTTTGACCCCATCTACACTAAAGGTCTACGTGGCTGCCATTTTATCTAGCCACATATCTTTAGACCAGGGATGGGCAACTTCGGTCCTGGAGGGCCACTGTCCTACAGAGTTTAGCTTCAACCCTAATCAAACACACCTGAACAAGCTAATCAAGGTCCTCAGGATTACTAGAAAATTACAGGCAGGTGATTTTTTTCAGGGTTGGTTGGAGCTAAACTCTGTAGGACAGTGGCCCTCCATGACCGAAGTTGCCCATCCCTGCTTTAGACGGAGCTTCTGTTGATATCCTCTGGTGTCTCGGCTCTTGTGAGGTGCTAGACGGCCAAGTCCTACAGGGTTGATCTGATCTCAGCCTGCTCTCAACAACTGTCTAGTGCAGAAACAGCCTTACGGTGCAGGCACTGTGTCAGGTTACATATGTAACCTGGTTCCCTGAGAGGGGAATAAGATGCTGTGTCGGGCTTTTGATTATTACTGTTGCCTGAGTTGTTACTCTAGTAATTCTGAATGTGATTTTAATTTCAGACTTAATTTGGGTTTATTTTAACCAAACAATATAGTATTTTTTTATTTAAAAACCCCCCAGCAGTTAAGTTAAATAAAACAGCCCAGCATGAACATTCAAACATTTAATAATTTTCATCCCAGTGCTATGTTAGGTTATTTTTCCACTAGAACTTGGAACTTCCTTTAACACCCGATGAACTTACATGACTGTAAGGTCGATTATGAATGTAATTTGATACGTACGACTGATCATGCCCAAATGCGCCAAGTCAGAGACAGTTCCTTTCTGTCTGTGTTCACAGTCGGTTTTTAAAATCTGCTCCAGTCATTGGAGTTCAGTCTGGCATTAGTTGGGGTTTAAAAGTCATTTAATATTCAGTCATTTTATCGAATTGACTGCACTGATATTATCAGATGAGAACAAAATGTTAACTGAATTGAGCTGGATGATGACACAATTTTCTTCTGTAGAGCTGCTTTACAGCTGAATTGAATTTGTTTCATAATTGTTATGACACTGTTATTGAACTGAACTGAATCAATTCTGAACTTACTTGAGCTGAATAATGACACTATTGTCTTTAATCAGTCTAATTTCTGATGAAGTTTGTCTAATTGATTCTGTTTTTCTGTTTATTACAGTGAAGCTGCTTTGAAACAATCTGCATCGTATAAAGCACTATATAAATAAAGGTGACTTTGGAGACGTGGGAAACATTCACTCAGAGAATGCTGGGCTTTCTGACAAAAAGGCATTGACTGAAGAAACAGTGTCTGAAACCTCACAGCAAAAAACTGTTAGCCTGATGTTATAAGAAAATCACAGAAAACAAGTTACCTGGTCATCTGAAAGATTATGAACCGTAAACTGGCCTAAGAAAATTTTTGATTGTGTATTTCCCTTATGATTTCAATTCACTCAACGTTGCGTCAGTAGCTTATGTTATGGAAAACCCACTTATGCACCTTTCTCCGAACAATATTGAAGCTCTATTAATGTAGTGAAATTCAATGGCCCATGCCGTTTGAGCACCCCATTACAGCCTATACAGTATATCACAATTTTTTATTTTTTTTTGATTGGCTGACGGATGATTCAGCAGTAATTTTTTTTAACCTAATTCGCTTTTCCTTACGAAGACCCTCTCAACCTATTTAGTAAATCAGTCCATAGCCTCTCTTGCTGTGAGTTCTGCATTTCTGCTGGAATGGCCTTGATAATTTCAGATGGGTGGCAATCCTAATTACTTTGATGGTAATCAACTAGTGTTCAGCACTGTCTCTAAAAATGGAAAGATTTTTTCTTTGTATAGATGACAATGTTATCAAAACGATCCCCATTCACACGAATCTGTGTAAACGACTAAAACACTGTATTATGCATGCCAGGCCAGTAGTTAGTGATGTCACTTTGTAAAGAAACACTACGCGCATGCGCACATATGCATTCTCTTACAGGGCACTTGCACCAAACACGCATCCCTATAGACTAAAAATGTATTATGCATATGTTGCCTATCCCGTCACCGTTTTCACAGATTCACGTTTTTGAACTTACAATATCGTTTTCAAAAACTTGCACTCTAAAACTTGTTTTCAAAAGTTTATGTTTTTTTAAGGCCCCCAAATGCTGTTGTTGTGTAAATGAAAAGCCAAAAAAACACATTAAACATTTTCCGTTTTTAGTTGAAAATGGTGTTGTGTAAATAGCCCCTTACTGTTGGTCACCTGTTTCCAACTAACATCCGAGTGGCTGGCTGGCGCTATAGACCTTATGTGCCAGAGAAATCTATGTGCAATCTACATTGTTAAAAGCGCTATATGAAGATGACAGAGAAACAAGGGTGCAGCCATCTTTAGAATATTGTCTTGTAACTTCTTCGCTCTGTAAATTTCTATGGCATTGCTGTCCAGGAGTAATTAGCATTTGAAGTGGATTTACTTAAAGGGATACTTCAGGATTTAGCATTAAGCTTTGTATTAGTAGAAAACCTGTAGTATTTTCGAATTACCATGCTTTCCACTAGTGGTGGGCGATACTGCAAATTTCGGTATCGATCCGATACCAAGTAAATACAGGTCCAGTATCACCGATATCGATACCGATACCAATACTTTTTCATTTTAAAAGCATGCACTTGAACGTATGCACTTTCCTGTGCTAGAGCAGTGTGTCATGATTTATGAGGTGAATGCATCATTAATATGCTAAATCTGAATACGTTTTCATGACTACTAAATATTTGTGCTCTCAACTCTCCAGTAATTAGTCAGTGACTTTTACAAAACTACCCTAATTATAGTACTAGCCTACTACTAGCCTCCTAGTACTAGCCTACTGTTCAAAAGTTTGGGGTCTGTAAGATTTTTAATTCTTTTCTGCATTTATTTGATCAAAAATACAGTAAAAAATACAGCATTTATATGAAGTACATTTTTTTTAACAGTGTAAAACCCTTGACTGTCACTTTTGATCAATTTAATGCATCGATCCTTGTTGAATAAAAATATTAATTTCATTAAAAAAATCTTACTGACGTCAACATTTTGAACCGTTGTGTACACTTTTGGTTTGTTTATTGTGAAATAACTCCCGATTGTTTCTGTCATCTAAGCAAGGCTTCGTTTCCCAAACGCACTGGGCCTGTGAGCTCAGCGAAGCACCAGCATCAAACACTCTCTGTGATCGATTGGTTTCATCTTGTATCCAGATGACTAGGAGAAAAAGTTCTATCCTACACAGTTATCCGCTAACATTTGCTTATTTTTCCACTTAGAAGCTTATTTTACGCACTGAATTGCGTGCTTAATTGATAAAAAAATACTGGTAAAAAAAACCCACACATTTGGATCGATATTTTTATGTGAGGATCGATCCTTTTCGATACCACGTCAGTATCGAAAGTATCGATATTTCAGGATCGATCCGCCCACCCCTACTTTCCACCCTCTTATCCCCCTGAGACAAGAGATATATGTATTTTTTGTCTGGAAAAAATCCTCCGATGACGCAAAAATCGTCATTTTGCGTCATCGGAGGATTTTTTGGCCAGAGGCTAAAGACTACAGCCAGTAGATGGCGTTGTTCCGCATGTTTTCAGCCCACCCATAGAGAGGGTTGGATCTCACTCACAGAATTTACACAGTATCAGCCGTCTTTCTTCTGAAGCTAAGCTAGCAGGCTCTTGTTCTGTGGAGAAAGCTGAATAGTAGGAGAAAGCTGAGTAAGTAGGGGTTACCATCCTTCTTGTTCCCGGACTTGTCCGGCCGTCGAGATCGTTCAAAATGTACGGGATTCAGCTTTTGCGTTCTGCGGTCGCCATTCATTGTTTACATGCACACCTTTTGTTTCAATCTAACTGAATTCATTCCGATTGGTGAATCTGAATGTAGTGTTTACATGAACGCTAAACAAGTGATCGGTTGATGTGCGTTTTACCATTGCTAAGAAAATTCCCGCTCCTCCGTGAGAGATGCGAGACCCGGCGCGTCTCAGTAATGACGCCACCGGCCTCGCGCCGTTCTCCCGCGGCCGTCAGCCTCGTCCTGCTCGCCACAGTAAACATAATGAATGAATGGCGACTGTAGAACGCAAAAGCCGAATCCCGGACATTTTGGGCGATCTCTAAATCCCTGGCAAACTCATCACGTAGGCTAGCCTTGTTGTTTGTTTTCAACTGCGCTCCCTTACCGGTAGGCGTGGCCTCCTAAGGCAGCGAAGCAAGTGCATTCTGGGAGTTGTTGTCTTTCATCCACATAAGCCAAAAATACATTTTCTGGGTTTTCTCAGTCTAGAAAGCTCCAAATTAAAAAAATTATTCACATTTCTTCTACTTAAATGACCTATTTTAAATACACATTCATCTTCCCAGAGGTGAAGTATCCCTTTAATGTAAAATGAACGAAAGTTATCATGAGGAATGTAATGTTTAAAGCAGATGTCTTAACAAATGTCAGTCGACCGGGAAGATTTAAAAACGAGCCGTTCATTCATAATACGCAAGATCGCTGTGAAAATACAGACAGAAGACAAAAGACAACGAGCGCAGCGCTGACAAGGGGCGGGGCTACATAAGGTCTATAAGTAGTAGCAACATATCTATGAAAGTAAATATTTATAAAATAATTTCTGCTTTCACAAATGCATGCAAAGAATTAAATGTGTCCTGACCAAGCATCCATATGTGACGAGTTGTGAGTGAGAATGTGTTGATGAATGCATGTCTGTTTTGATGAAAAAAACAAAGCATCAAATAGACATTCAGAGTGCCAACTTTCACTTATGCACAGACTTTGCTGCCTGTCTCATGTGTCTGCATCCGTGCGTTGTTCTGCATGTAAACAGCCAAACCACTAGATGGCATGGCAGTTATGGCTACAGGAACAAAGCTATCGAAAGATGTTTGTTTATCTCTGCGTATGCAGTTGTAGTAGCAGCAGCAGTGTTAATGAATAGACTGAAGCATTTATAAGCATTTAGTGGAATTTTCTTTTAAAATTTGCTGTGTTATGTTGTTATATGAATATATTATGAAGTTTTTAGATCTCTAGATTCTTTTATGGTTTTAACTTAGAGCCTGATTGCTTAAAGCTTCTTATGAGTGGTGAGGCAGGTCGATTACATTAATTTCCAACGGATTCAACATCACTTAAATATGAGCTTAAATCAATGCGCAAATCAATATTTGTTTTAACAGCGAATTAATCATGGTTAAACTTAAACTGAGTGGACGTGCACGACGGAGCACAATAGAAAGGAATGCAATGATATTTCTAAAATATGTATTTTTAAAATATAAATCTTTGTTGTTGGACTTCAAATTTACCTCGAATTTTATTTATTTTAAGAACCTTAACTATAATATAATATAATATAATATAATATAATATAATATAATATAATATAATATAATATAATATAATATAATATAATATAATAGTCCCTTACATTTACTGATAAAAAAAAAATAAAAATACTATGTTATGGCTAAACTTTGCCAAAACTATGAGGAAAAATGTGTTATGGTCTGATGAGACCAAGATTGATCTGCTAGAAAGCTGAAAATGAAGAGAACTTTCACCTTTCGGCATGACAATGATCCAAAACATCTAAGTCAACAAAAGAATGGATTCAGCAAAGGAAGGTTAATGTTTTTGAATTGCCCAGACCTGAATCCTATAGAAAATCTGGGGGACCTGAAGAGGTACGTGCACAGGAGATGCCCTCGGAAATTAACAGAATGTTTTTTTACAAAGAAGAGTGGGAAAATATTCCTAAGCCAAGATGCCAATTTATATTTGTTTCATTTATTAGATCACAAAAAAATCCAGCTTTTTTTAAAAGGGGTGTGTAGACTTTTTATATACATTGTACTCCACCCCCAAACAAATCGCAATGCGTGATCCCAAAACCTCAATATGATCCGAACCATGAGAAACTTGAAATGTTGCACCCCTAGCATGCACCATGTAACATTTTATAACTAAACATATTTCAGTCATGACAACTCTCAGATAAACCTTTAGCATGTTATTATGGATATGACAAGTAGTTGGTCACAGTGGATCTGCTTACGCTGCTGATGCATTGCAAGCACAAAGCTGTGCAACTGCTAATACATACACAGACATGCTGCAGTGAGCAAGTTGACATGCTGCTGTGGTTGCACAAATATACACTTGAACATAAAACACAAACCCCCACCATCACCACTCCAGAGAGCCATCTTATCAACATGAATCTACTTTATCTAGTGTCCTTAAAAAGACCTCTAGCAACCATTTGATCAAATAGAAAGTTTTGTTGATTTTTTTATAATTATATTAGCTTATCACCAGCTTACCAGAAAATTACCATAAGTGAGACTACTTAAATTTTAGAAATAAAAGGAGCAAGCGAGCTGCTTGGCTAGCAGAAGTCAAGGACCTATCAAGTTTAAATGATTTACATATGTAACAGTCATTCTATTTTTGATGTTGGATAGTATTGTATGGTGTTACTACTGAAGAAAATAAACTGTACCCTGCCATTGTAAAAATGCACTATTTGCAATATTTTATATACAATTCAGTCATGGTTATTGTAGGAGAGAAAGTGTTCAGTAAAGGGGATTACCAAAATAAAGTGTACAGTATTCGGCTTGTTATGTGATCATGATGTCAGCTCCTGAGGTGACCTGCTCCATAAAATAAAACCACTTTCATTAGGCTGATTATTATGTGATTATACTTTAACTCATTTGAGCGTACTTGATTTAAAAATTAATAATTCTAATTGTTATTATTAGTACACATTTTAATTGATACACAGAAATGACTCCATGACTTTGTCTCTAAATGTCACGGTTGTCAGATCCACTGTCTCATTCTAGTCTCATGTGTTTGTGTCGGGTGGGTGTGTCTCGTTACGTTCCTTGTTTCATGTGGGCATGGTTGCTGATCATCCTGATCAGCGACAGCTGTTAGTCATCATCAGCCCTATTTAATGCCCTGTCTTTCGTCTCATGTTTGTCAGATCGTTGTTTGATGCATCCTGTTCGCGTGCTTGTCCCCCTGTTCCTCGTGTTTCGTGTGCACCGGATCCTGGACTACATCACCGCCGATCTCACCACTCACCAGCCATCGTCTGCACTCTTCACTGCCCGTCTCAGTCCCTGCGTCACCTCTCCTGCTGTCTGCGTTTCCTGATCGCCCGAGAGTGAGAGCGAGGGAGAGAGGAGTCCCGACGACGCTGAATGTTTTCATGCTGTTTGCCTTCTGAGTATTTCTTTACTGAAATAAACACTTTTACTTGCAATTGCTTCCGACCTGTTTATCATTACAGAACGATCTGACCAACTATGGAAGCAGCAAGTGCAGCATCACTCAAGGAATTTATCGATCACAGCATCTCCCGAATGGACCAGCAGCAGGAGAGCATCTCGAACACCGGACGCGCTGTCCAAGCGCTTGTGACGCAGGTGTCCGAGCTCACCCAGCAGGTCCAACTTCTAAGCGTTCCCACTGCGCCGCCCACACCGTCCGTTCCCCCCACCATACCCGAGAGAGGGCCGTTGGCGGAGCCCCGCCTTCCTGTACCAGAGAGTTACGCCGGTGAGCCCAATTTTTGCAGAGCTTTCCTTACCCGATGCTCTATGCATTTCTCGTTACAGCCCCGGACGTTCGTCACAGAGGAGAGTAAAGTGGCGTTCGTTCTCACGTTACTAAAGGGCCGTGCAGCACTGTGGGGGACGGCGGTGTGGGAGAACAAGGACCACTGCTGCGACTCGTTCCTAGCACTCAGCGCTGAAATGAGGAGGGTCTTCGACCGAGCCGTGGCTGGTAAGGAGGCTGCCAGAAGACTCGCGGACCTAAAACAGGGGAGTTCATCGGTCGCAGATTACTCCATCGAATTTCGCACGCTGGCGGCTGAGTGCAAATGGAACGAGGAGGCGCAGTGGGATATGTTCCTGCATGGGCTGGCCGACCGTGTTAAAGGAGAGATATATATGCTGGACCTTCCCTCCATGCTCAATGGACTTATAGAGCTGGCGTTGCGGGTGGATGCTCGTATAGACCAGCTTGGTCGCCATCTTCATGCCACCCGCGTTCCCACAGGAGGGCTTCAACGCAACATCCCGGAGGAGAACACGGTCGGTCACGTCGACGATCACGAGCCCATGCAGGTGGGTAGAGCTCGGCTTTCCTGGGAGGAGAGAGAGAGGCGGAGGTCCCAGGGACTCTGTCTCTACTGTGGTGGCCGGGGACACTATCTACACGCATGCCCGGTAAAAGAGCAAGCCCGATAGTAAAGTTGAGGCTACTATCGGGTGGGATCTCCGCCGGGAAGTCCTCACCATCCACTCTCCTTCTGGTTAGACTGAGATGGGCCAACAGTACGCACACCTGTCGAGCACTCGTGGATTCCGGAGCTGAGGGTAACTTCATGGACATTAATCTTGCTTACCAACTTCACCTTCCCATCTCGCCGCTTCCTCACCAGATCTCTGTCGATGCCCTGAATGGCCAACAACTCCCCAACATTACCCATTCTACTGACCCCATAACCCTTATCACCTCCGGCAACCACACTGAGACCATCCCTTTCCTCCTCATGGACTCCCCGGTTGCACCTGTTGTGTTGGGTCACCCCTGGCTGGTTAAACACAACCCTCGTGTGGATTGGGGCTCCAACTCCATCTCTATGTGGAGCGAGCCCTGTCACGAGTCCTGTCTTGTTTCTGCCTGTCCGTCTGTGTCTGTTTCTGTGTTACAGGAGAAGCCAGCGGATCTGTCAAACGTGCCGCGGCGTATCTGGACCTGAAGGAAGTGTTCAGTAAGTCTCGAGCTGCTTCGCTCCCTCCGCATCGTCCCTATGACTGTGCTATAGACTTAGTGCCAGGTAAGTCTCCGTCTAAAGGCAAGCTTTACTCTCTGTCTGTTCCCGAGAGGGAGGCCATGGAGAAATATATTTCTGATTCTCTGGCAGCCGGGTTCATCCAGCCTTCCTCTTCTCCTGCGGGGGCGGGGTTCTTTTTTGTTGGAAAGAAGGATGGTTCTCTGCGACCTTGTATTGATTACCGAGAGCTGAACAACATCACGGTAAAGAATACTTATCCTTTGCCGTTGATGTCTTCAGCTTTCGAGAGGTTGCAGGGAGCATCCATTTTCACAAAACTGGACTTACGTAATGCTTATCATTTGGTCCGTATCAGGAAGGGGGATGAATGGAAAACCGCTTTTAACACCCCTAGGGGGCACTTTGAATATTTGGTTATGCCTTTCGGGCTTTCCAATAGCCCAGCGGTTTTCCAGGCACTCGTCAATGACGTGTTGAGAGACATGGTAGACCAGTTCATATATGTCTACCTGGATGACATATTGATTTTTTCTTCGTCTCTCCAGGAACACGTTCAACACGTCAGACGAGTGCTTCAGAGGTTGTTAGAGAATGGGCTTTTTGTCAAGGCGGAGAAATGCGATTTTCATGCACAGTCTGTCTCTTTTCTAGGATACATCGTCTCGTCTGAGGGAGTGCGCATGGATCCTGACAAGGTTAAGGCTGTGATAGATTGGCCAAGTCCAGATTCCCGTAAGGCCCTACAGCGGTTTCTGGGGTTCACCAATTTCTATCGACGTTTCATTCGTAATTTCAGCCAGCTAGCCGCGCCTCTGACTGCCTTGACCTCCCCCAGAACGACGTTCAGGTGGTCGGACACAGCCGAGGCTGTGTTTACCAACCTCAAGAGCCGCTTTGTTTCGGCTCCCATCCTTGTCGCCCTTGATTCCACACGTCAGTTCGTGGTGGAGGTCGACGCGTCAGAGGTGGGGGTAGGAGCAGTTCTTTCCCAACGCGCTTCCTCAGACGACAAGATGCATCCTTGCGCGTTTTTTTCACATCGCTTGTCGCCTGCCGAACGTAACTATGACATTGGTAACAGAGAGTTGTTGGCCGTCAAGTTAGCGTTGGAGGAGTGGCGTCATTGGTTAGAAGGTTCGGGGGTACCTTTTATCGTTTGGACCGATCACAAGAATCTTGAATATATTAGATCCGCTAAAAGACTCAACTCCAGGCAGGCTCGGTGGGCACTTTTTTTCGGACGTTTTGACTTTACTCTCTCGTACCGCCCGGGTTCCAAAAACATCAAACCCGACTCCTTATCTCGTATTTTTGATCCATCCGAACGCCCGGTGACTCCCGAGTGCATTTTACCCGAGAAAGTAGTTATCTCAACACTCGTATGGGAGGTCGAGTCGAAGGTCAAGACGGCCTTGGAAGGGGTAACGCCTCCGCCTGCTTGCCCACCGAGTCGTTTGTTTGTTCCGGAGGAGTTACGGTCCGACGTCAATCGATGGGGTCACTGCTCCAACGTGACCTGTCATCCAGGAGTAAGTCGCACTAGTCACTTAGTTAAGCAACGATTTTGGTGGCCACTTATGGCTCGCGACATTCACGATTTTGTTTTGGCTTGTTCTGATTGTGCCATGGGTAAGACGTCTAACCGACCTCCTGATGGGTTACTTCGGCCGCTGTCTGTCCCTTCTAGACCCTGGTCCCACATTGCGCTAGATTTTGTCACCGCCCTCCCGCCCTCCAGAGGCATGACGGTTGTTTTAACCGTTGTGGACTGGTTCTCGAAGGCGGCACATTTCATTCCCTTGCCCAAATTACCATCAGCCAAGGAGACAGCGGTTACTGTGATTGACCACGTCTTTCGGTTACATGGCCTCCCGATGGACGTGGTCTCTGACAGGGGTTCCCAGTTTGTGTCCAAATTCTGGCAGGAGTTTTGTAGATTGTTAGGAGCCACGATCAGTCTGTCTTCGGGCTATCATCCCCAGAGTAATGGTCAGTCTGAGCGAGCCAACCAGGATTTGGAGAGAATGTTGGATGTTTGGTAGCCAAGAATCCTTCATACTGGAGCCAACAACTCTCTATGGTTGAGTACGCTCATAACTCGTTACCAGTGTCAGCCACGGGCCTCTCTCCGTTTAAGTGTAGCTTAGGGTACCAGCCACCTATTTTTCCCAGTCTGGAATCCGAAGTCGCGGTCCCCTCCGCTCACGCCTTTGTCCAGAGGTGCCGTCGCACGTGGACTAGAGCCCGTGAGACTCTGCTCCAGGTGGGTTCGCGTACCAAGGCCAAGGCCGATCGCCACCGGTCAAGGCCTCCCGTATACGTCGTGGGTCAAAAAGTGTGGCTTTCTACTAAGAACATTCCGCTCCGCTCCGTTTCTAATAAGTTAGCTCCCAAATTTGTTGGCCCGTTTCCTGTCACCAAAATTATTAGTCCGGTGACAGTCCGACTCAAACTTCCTCCGGCGTACAGGAGAATTCATCCCGCCTTCCATGTGTCAAAGATAAAGCCTGTATTTTACTCTCGCATTAATCCGCCTACCCCAGTTCCCCCACCGCCGCGTCTCGTAGATGGGGAACTTACATATTCGGTACGTCGTATTCTGGACTCAAGACGGAGGGGATGCGGATTCCAGTATTTGGTGGACTGGGAGGGTTACGGTCCGGAGGAGAGGAGTTGGGTTCCTGCTCGAGACATTCTGGATCACTCCCTTATCGATGATTTCAAGCGACAGGTAGGATCCTCTGGGAACGCCAGGAGGCGTTCCTAGGGGGGGGGGGGGGGGGGGTACTGTCACGGTTGTCAGATCCACTGTCTCATTCTAGTCTCATGTGTTTGTGTCGGGTGGGTGTGTCTCGTTACGTTCCTTGTTTCATGTGGGCGTGGTCACAGCTGTTAGTCATCATCGGCCCTATTTAATGCCCTGTCTTTCGTCTCATGTTTGTCAGATCGTTGTTTGATGCATCCTGTTCGCGTGCTTGTCCCCCTGTTCCTCGTGTTTCGTGTGCACCGGATCCTGGACTACATCACCGCCGATCTCACCACTCACCAGCCATCGTCTGCACTCTTCACTGCCCGTCTCAGTCCCTGCGTCACCTCTCCTGCTGTCTGCGTTTCCTGATCGCCCGAGAGTGAGAGCGAGGGAGAGAGGAGTCCCGACGACGCTGAATGTTTTCATGCTGTTTGCCTTCTGAGTATTTCTTTACTGAAATAAACACTTTTACTTGCAATTGCTTCCGACCTGTTTATCATTACACTAAATCACTGCCCTCACTGCCTGTCTAAAACTAGTACTGCCAAAACTAGGAGTTTTGAAACTGTTTTTCATGATAAATTGCAGGCATGTATGCCACACATGCACACAATGAAGGTAAATGGGAAGAAATGTGCATTATTTATTCATTTATTGGTGTGTGTAATATATATATATATATATATATATATATATATATATATATATGTAATATATATATATATATATATATATATATATATATATATATATATATATATATATAAGTGGTGGGCCGTTATCGGCGTTAACGCGCTGCGTTAACGCGAGACTCTTATCGCGCGATAAAAAAAAATATCGCCGTTAATCTATTCCCCAAGCTGGGTTTGGAAATGATGACGCAATCTACCCGCGGCCGCGAGGTAAACCCGGCTGCACCGCATATTCGTCGTCATCTTAAGTAAACACGGCTGAAAGTGAAAGCAGCAACATCCATTATTTGGACTTGGTTCGGATTTAAGCCGTCCGACAAACAGCAGCAAACTATAGACAGAGTGTGTGGGGTAACGGTTCGGTAAGTTAACACACGACTAATCCGTTCTACCACCTCAAATTCAAAACGAAACATGATATCACTGAATACCAGCGCGCGCGTATTATTCTCATTCCAATATATCTTAGTGGTGTAACGTTAACACATAATCTCTGTCTATGCCCGATTTTAAGAATCGTTGTTGTGTTTCTTTTTAAAGACAATATTATCACTTTAAATTTGGGGTTTCATAAGCTCAAAGCTATAATAAACAAAAATAAAATTTAAGTAGCACACTAGTAGCTGCAGAGACTTAAGTAGGTCTCTGCAGCTACTAGTGTACTTAAATTTTATTTATCTGCAAAATTATGTTGTATACTTACAGTTTTGCACAATATATGTTCTCAAAACTACATATACCCTTTAAAAAAATACATTCAGCAGTTGTTTAGCAGGGTCTGTGTAACCTGTTCTGAAATGGTTTTATTATAATATACTGTATATCGTTATCGCAAGAGGCTGCAATGTATATCACAATATAGATTTTAGGCCATATCGCCCATCCCTAATTGATAGCCTATAGTAGTTGATAATAACATAGGCCTACCTAATGTTGCCTATGGACGGTAACAGTACAGTAGTAACCTTTACAGTCTATGAGTAGAACAGCTTTCTCAAGCAGTTTGTGATGCATTTTGGAAACAGGAGATGAGCCCCTGGTCTAATGCGCCACCTGGCTTGAGAAACCCGTTCACAAAGACTTACTTTTATAGTCATTATTTGGGTAGCACACATATTCTGAATGCCTTCGGCAGAATTCAAATGAGCCATTTTAATCTAGATTAATCTAGATTAATTTCAAAATTAATCTAGATTAATCTAGATTAAAAAAAATAATCTATGCCCACCTCTAATATATATATATATATATATATATATATATCACACCAAGAAAAAAAAAGATTTTTGCCAATTACCTCCATTATATATATATATATATATATATATATATATATATATATATATATATATATATATATATATATATATTATATTACCTTGCACAATGTCGATTATAAAGCATAATCATGTAAGATTTATTTAAAGTCTATTAAATGGAAGCTAAGATTTAGATTTCATGGTGACTTTAAGAGATGCTGCATTTGGCATATCCAGATTTCAAAATATGCAATATTCATTTTGGCATTGATAGTGCTGCCATTGAAACTCAGGGTTCCATCTCTTCCAAATGACAGTAGTTATGGCGTGAATGAAGCACAAGCTCGTTGTTTTAGTTCAGAAGGAACTGTAAAAGGTGGCTGCTGTTTTTTTGCAGTGCACGGTGACTGACATCTGTCTAGTGTTGAATTCTTCATAGCATGAAAAGCGCTGATGACGTGTGACGTGAAAATACAGGGCAAACTCCAAGCGGAAGTGAGCATCCCTACTGTATGCCCTACTAACTCTTAAAGGGGTGGTAAAACACGATTTCACTTTTCTAACTTTAGTTAGTGTGTGATGTTGCTGTTTGAGCATAAACAACATCTGCAAAGTTACAACGTTCAAAGTTTAAAGCAAAGGGAGATATTTGCTTTTAAAGAAATCAATTTCTAAGAACTACAGAAACGGCTGAGAAGGACTACACGACATTCCTGTGGGCTTGCTGACATCACTAAGCCCAACATTTACATAAACCCCTCCTCTGGGAACACAATACATAGAGGGGGCGAGGCCATTTTATGTTGCTTTGGAGAAGAGTTGTTGTGGTAGTAGAGAGTCTTTGCCGCTATGCCGTCGAAACGCTGTTATTTTCACCCAGATTGCAGGTCCACTTTGTTCAGTCTTCCTAAGGACGGTTACAATTTATTTTTAACTCGGTCCCTCATAATTATAATCCAAATGTCGCTCTCTGTGCTGCACATTTTCCGGAGGAAAGCTTCCTCAATCTACGAGTTACAATGCAGGATTCACACAACGGCTTGTCCTGAAAGATCGAGCAGTTCCAACTTTAAAAACAGAAGCTGTTTACGAGCCACAACATGTAAGTATGATTTTTTCGTTGATGAGTTTTCCTGTAATAGTTCGTATTGTTAATTGTACATTGTAGTGAGGAAGTAAACGAAGGACAACGCTGTTTGTCTCCACAAACCAGTTTGTTAAATGCTAACGTTAATTCATACTTATCCGACAAACACATACAAACTTCTGTTTAATATCACCAGCGCAGCGAACTTGGAATGTTCGTGGTTGTTGTCGTTTATGTGATCACTGTAAATTATTCTTTGATTATAGCTTTTATGTATTGTTTATTTACAGGCATGCTAAACATGGTTTGTGTTTGATTTGGCTACTGTTGTAAAGCCGATGTTTAGTGTTCGTATTGGGTTAATAGTTCTGCGACAGATATTTAGCTACAATCGTTTTAAATATACAAAAGTAACAGCTTCATATAGCGATCACAATAGATCTGCAGTCTTAAAAAAAAAAAACATACCTTTCTGAAACGTCCTTTAACAGCCGTTCTTGAACATGTTCTGCTCGATCCTCTCCACTAACATTCTCTGGGTCTGATTCGGGCTCAAACTGGTATGGGAATATTAACGCCGTTGTTTACTGAAGCACAAACTACCGGTGAGGGTAAGGGGCGTTTCCGAAACAACGTGAACTTGGCGGTTAGCGAATCACAACACACTGGGCCAGCTAACCAATCTGAGCCCATTACGTATTTTTGAGGGCGGGGCTTCTTAGAACCAGGAAATCATCCGACCGTTTTTACAAGGAGGGACAGAGCAGTGTAGAATAATGGTTAAATATGTGAAAAATAATGCGAATTTTAAAAAACGAAGCATGAACACATGTTACAGTGCACCCCACAAACACAATCAAGCCTTCGAAAAAAGGTGTTTTACCACCCCTTTAAGGCCAGAGCCCTTAAAGTGGGGACTTTAGAGGGAGTATGGCACTTGTGTGTCATAATGAAGCCATTTGTAATGTACTTGGCAAAGGGAGCAATGAAAGACCACATAATTTCCTCATTAGCTTCACATGGAATGTTAGCACAACAACGCTAGGCAGCGACAAAAGGAATATCTTATTGGTGTTAAAATGAAACAAATACATGTACATTTGTGTTCTCTCTCTGCTCTTAACTTTATAAATAAAGCATTAAACACATAAATCATTAAACAAATTTTATCTATGAAACATTTTTCTAAACTTAATATGAAATACATGAAAAAAATGTGTGTAATACTGTATATCACAGCACAACAAATGGACTTGCCACCCTGGGCCACATGACCATAAACTATTAAAATACTTCCTTAAAGTGACCATAGCATTGTTCCCATTGCTAACAGGACGTGAAGAGACTTTCAACCAGCATAACAAAAATGTTTCTGGATCAAATCACCTACCCTGCCTCTAACGCATTAATTTTGACAGCACTAATATATTAGTCAAGTGATTATTGTTTTGATTAGTAGTGAGTACTTGAGTACTCAGGTTTTCATGCCCATCCCTAATGTAAATTAAGGAGAGTATCGGTATGCTAAACAAACTACTTTTGTGAGGAAACAGTTTATTGCTTAATAATGAATTGACAGCCTGTCTGCTAATTTTCAATGTTTTTTAATTAGTTAATTTGGAGTAAGCTATTTTGCAGCTATATACAGTATGACAACAACAACAAAACAAAAAAAGTTTTATAAAAGAAGTCACAGACATTTCAGTATATGGCACAACTTATTAATTTCTATGTCTGCAAACATTAAGTGACTGATCATGTGTGCCTCTTAGAGAAAGCATTATGGTCAATTATAACTTTTTCTAATGGTAAAGCAATCTGGTAAAATTAATTGCTTGTAAAATTCTGTGAAAGATTTGTTTTGGTGGTTTCAAAATAATTTCTTTAAAAATGCTGAGCGTTAAATTAATGTTCCAGATGTTTCTAGGTGTTTTGCTGTGCTAAAAGCTCTGTTCTGCATCCATTTCAAAGCACTTTCTTAAATGACAGCCAAATGTTTTGGCAGCCACCAAAGATTAATTTAATAATTTAATATGACAATACCTGCCATTCTGCAGTACCCTCTGATAGCCAACTGCTTTAAAATGATTGCGTGACTGTTTATGTGCTCTGTGAAGAGCGTCAAAGGTTTCTATTTACAACATGTTTTTGCAGCATTATTTAAGCTAGTCAGAATCAGCTCAACACTGTTTAAAACGGTGCAGCTGAGTACTGCACGCTCGTGAATCTTTTTTATTATAACCAAAGTATAAGCAAAATGTCAATATAAGATTCATTGCACAGTGTAGACAGCTTCATTGATTATAATGAGAGTTTTGGCAAGAGTGCCGATTGACAATGATAACCATAGCAATGGGCAGAACAAATGATCTGTGCATTAATTATTGGTGTAAATGCAAAATAATAGACTTTTTCTATGTAATATGTTACTTTGTTGTTCATTTTATTACTAACTTTTCAAATCAGTCACTAAGTGACCATTTACATATAAATTAAAAAATTTTTAAATATAAGACAATAGTTCTAAGCACTTTGTTATGATCTGTCCTGACAGTGTTTATTTTTTATTTAATGAATAAATAGGATAAGTTAATATTACAAACTGTTTCTTTGCATTTATTTTCGATTTATTGTCAGTACTGTCACAGGTGTGTGGGTGAGGGATGAAGCGAGGACTCAAGTGCAGAGTTAATGGGCTTTATTTTAATAATAAAAATAAAACAAAATACAAACAAAATCTACCCCGAGGGGGAAAACATGACTCGACTTGGCTAAACTTGACTTGAAGCACACAGCAGGGAAACACACAGTGTACATACAACAACAAACCAGCACAGGACTGCAAACACAGGGAGAATAAATAGGGAGAGCAAACAAAGCAGGTAACGAGGGAGGACAGGTGGGGAAAATGAATAAATAATCAGGTAACAAGGTGGGCGGGGTTAAACAATCGACAGGAGAGCACATGGCACAAGGAAACACATGACAAGCCATGTGCTCACACAAAACACAAGCACATGGCCAGTAAAACTAATCACAAGCCATGTGCTTACACAGAACCAGACATGAACACGCAGTCAATGAGAACACTCATAAGCCACGTGCTCACACAGAACATGACAACATGAAAGCACACAGCTAGTGTAAAACACAAGCTGTGTGCTACACAACACAAAACAAGATAGAGTGCACAAGGATGAGCATGAGCTCATCCTGTGCGCTCACAACAGAAGACAAACACGCGGAGCATGGATGTCCGAATCCTGACACAGAACCGAAACCCGATGTGCCGGGATCCAAACACCACGCCCCGCACATGTAACAAGGCACGTAGACAAGTGAGTGCACGGTTCGAGCACGCTCGTAACCGCGCACTCAGACAAAGACGAGACAAAAACCGGAAGTGTCATGGTGCGTTCTATTATTGTCAACGAACCGACTCGGAACTCGGATATGACGTCACTTCAACGCTTCAAGCGTTCTGGTATGTTTTGCGCGTCCGAGTCGGAGAAAAACATGGACGCCACCCGGAAAGCTGTTGCTATGTAGCTCTGGCCGAGTACCAGGCGCTCCAAAATAAGTAGCACTATGTGCTTCACCTAGTAACTAGTTTACCTTCTGTTAGCAACGCTAGCCACGTTAGTAACACCTGTTTGAAACAAGGATTCATTCAATATTGCACTCACAACAAGACCGATTCCCACACCCACAGGCAGTGATACGGACGCAGTAGACGAGTGATTAAAATTTAAACAACGTCATTTAAACAACCAAAGCGGTACACAAACAATGAAAACAAGTCACACAGGGCGCAGCCATCTTGGATTCCGTCTCGGAATTCTTGCTCGGTGTCCTCACGGTTGTCCAAACTTCCGAGCGGCAAAATCCGAGGGGGGGCGTGTTGGTGCGTGTTGCTAGGCAACGTCTGTCTTTCTAGTCGGAACTCCGACACGGATAAATAATAGAACGCAGCATTAGAGCTCTGTCACAAAATCAGGCATTTAACTAGACAGGAGTGACAGAACCCTGACATACTGGGCTCGCAGTTCACAAGGGTAGGGTACTTTTTATTGTGTGTGTGGATGACTGTGGTTGTCCGCCACCACCGAAGACCATGTTTGACCAAGGGAAATCCCTGATAGAGCTT
This sequence comes from Scardinius erythrophthalmus, assembly GCF_964197995.2. Taxonomy (NCBI): domain Eukaryota; kingdom Metazoa; phylum Chordata; class Actinopteri; order Cypriniformes; family Leuciscidae; genus Scardinius; species Scardinius erythrophthalmus. The sequence goes on along the minus strand of NC_138232.1, from coordinate 31,527,376 downwards.
TAGTCTATCTTAAACAACCAAATTGTACATGTTTTCCACCACTTGTTGCCTTTAACAACAGCATAATGGTGCTTCATTAAGTGTTCTTTACAATGGAAATGAATTAATGCTGAACTTACTTAAACTAGACAACGACTTTCTTCTAGAGCTGCTGTACAGCCAAAACAATCTTTGTTGCATTAATTTCCTGTTATCACAGTAAAGCTGCTTTGAAACCATCTGTATTGTAAAAAGCACCATACAAATAAAGGTGACATGACTTGATTTTGTTTAAAACAAAGGAAAAAAATATTCAATCAATCGTCAAAAGACAGGAAAACTAAAGGGCATTCACAAAAAGTGGAACTATTGTCTGTTTAATTGACCATTTTTGATGGAAAGAGAGAAATAAACATCACTGTATCACAAATGTTATCAAAAAAGAGTAAACAGGCAAGGGCAGTGTGATATTTGAAGGAACAAAAGAGTAGCGGATGGCTAGTGAGTTTGTCAAGCTCTGTGGTGTTTTTGCTAAGCTTGCTGCCCCACTTCAATCTTGCATGTCTGCTATTCAGAAAGGCATTTTTTTTACACTAGTTCCTATAGGGTAAAACAGCAGGCTAATTTTAACAGCCTTTCTACTGCCAAAATATATTTCTTACATTTGTATGATATACTGTATGAACAGATGCAAAGATATAACTAGATTTAATAATAATATGGATGTTCTGTTCTTTCGCATTTTTACAATAAACATTTTGTATCAAAAACACAAATTCAGTAACCATACTTGGGATAAAATAATGAACACAGATCTTTTGATGAGCTATCCAAGGATATATTGATGCTGAATCATAGTATGTCACCATCATAATAATAACCTTATTGAATCTGTTGTAATGGCAGTACTGACCTTTGCATACCAGGCCCTCCTTCGTCAAAGCCTGCTTGCATACTGCACAACTCTTTGCCTTTTTGAAGGTCTTAGCCTTGAAGGTGTGGGAATGGACAGCCTCAAAGTCTTCTGGCTAAAGAGAGAGAGAGAGAGAGAGAGAGAGAGAGAGAGAGAGAGAGAGAGAGAGAGAGAGAGAGAGAGAGAGAGAGAGAGAGAGAGAGAGAGCATTCAATAAGCTGAACAAGGTTCATCAGAGTAATTACATTTTTAGACCATATCTCTTTTTTATGGTAGTGATATTTTAAGCCTCACACAAATTCCACAGCTAATTTTAAGTGATGGCCTGTACAATTGTATTGTTAGAATGACAGAAAGGAAGTCAACATTACAGTTACAGACACCAACACACTACACACTTATTAAGTCACTGTCCCGCAAAGCCATTTTGTCAAGGTAATGAAAAGTGTAATCCTCAGCATTTTCAGCTGTACTATCTCCCTAAATCTTAATGCCTTTTTGTCACACATTGACAAGACCATTCAAGCTCAGGACTGCAAAGCCTGGCATCAGTGACCTTGGCTGTAGAAAGCCAGAGAGAAGGGTGGACATTTACTAAAACAACTCTATTAAATCATTAAGACCATTACAGTAAGTACAGCATTCACTCAGAATGGGAACGATTTGTGCTTAACAGTGACCTTGACGAGAGGCATGTACATTTATATGCATCAAGACTTCACATCAAAAAAAGAAAGAAAGAAAGAAAGAAAGAAAGAAACCAAACACGTATCAAACAAGCCATATTCACAAAAAAATAGATCCTGTGTATGCGGTGGATACAGTTGTTTTAGTATCAAACGGGTCAAGTAGTTATTATGGGACACTACCAAATCATTGTGGCTCATTGCTTCCAGATGACTTAACAAATTAAAAAATTGTTTATACTTTATATGAAGCCTGTATTTATAATGCATTATAAGGTTATTCTTAATGCATTATAATACATGCATAATGCTTAAAAACAACCTTATAATATGTTGTACCATTTGATAAATAATTATAACAATGTAACGTTTTAGCTCCAAAGAAGACAAAGAAGATGTCCAAGAAGTACAAATAACAATTGCATTTATTAAATAAAACAAACTAGAGAAGAACAAACAAAACATAACATAATTGTGACATAACGCCCCCTCCAGGAAGGTGTGAACTTGCGCCGTAAGAGATGATACAAGGGAAGGAAGGTGGGGGCTTTAGAGGTGGATGAGGAGCAGGTGAAGGCCTGTAAGAGGACATACAGACAGGAGAGACCAGGGTGGCGATGATGGAGGTAGCATTCATGGTGGAGATGATGGAAGGAGTGGTCAGTTGTTGGTGACCAAGAGAACAACTAGGATGAAAGCCCACGGTGGAGTCGATGGAGGGAGGAGCCATGATGGTGACTTTGTAGGCGACATCCAGGGTACGACCGATGGAGATGGAGCCGTTCAAAGTGGACCCCAGGGTGCAGACGGAGAGCAGATGGAACTGTGACCAGTGGCGATGAAGGCACAGATGAAGGCACGGACGATTTAGGACTGGACAGAACCAGCGATGATGAGGGTATGGAAGGCTCAGGGTAGGGCTGGTTGGGTAGCAAAACCTCAGATTCCCAATCAATCAGACAGTTTTTAGTGTCCAACTCCACCAAATCACCCACTGTTACGACTGTTGCCGGCTCACACACCTGGTCAGACTCACTGCTGGGCTCCGGTTCCGAAGCGATGGTCGGCGCTGTAATCCTCACAGGCTCCGTCGTCACAGCAGGCGGAAGCTCCTGTTTGCAGTGGGCTCTGGCGTCATTTCCGTGTCTTGGGGTGATGGTTGGCTGGGCTCTGGGTCTGATGACATGGACTCTGGTGTGGATTGGGGTTAGAGACTCTCCCGACAGCGCAGGGTGGCCTCCCTTCATGTTCCTATCGACATGTCTGGAAGGTCTCTTGGTTGGTGATAGTTTGCCTCAATCCAGAACAGTGACTTCAGGGTCCCATCATCGAAGGCCGTATATTGTGCGAGGGTGCAGAAATAGATGGAATATTTAACAAATGAAAGTCCTTTCCTGGCTAGGGCAGTGAATGCTGCAGCATAATACATCCTGAGTCCGGTATTCTGTAACGTTTTAGCTCCAAAGAAGTACAAATAACAATAGGATTTATTAAATAAAACCAACTAGAGAAGAACAAACGTAACAGCTGTAGAAACTGAGCAGATGATTCGTTCAAACAAAACAGAACAATCTAGGACCATAAATTAAGTGGGCGCCAACCAGTCTGAGCTAACTAATCTTAAAACTTAAAACAGAAAACAGAATTTGGTAAAAAAGAAAAAAAAAGGGCCTAAACCTGTAATAAAAAAAAAAAAACTTTTAATAAATTATTGTTAAATTGTATAGGTTTCATGATTTCAGTTAGGAATGTTAACAATTAATCGGCGATCGATTCATTGTCGATAATACATTTAATCGATAAAACTGTGAAGCATGTAAAGCAGACACAAGGAAAAATTAAAGCTGCAAGCAGCATTTACAGGGGTTCAAGCAGTTAAGGCCTTTAAGGCCTTTAACCACAAAAGCATCAAAAGTTATTAAGTTTTATTTAGCAAGCATGTAACCACTGACATAATAGATGGAAAAGACCATTTACAGCCAATACAGGCAATTTACCATAGGAAATATATGGTTTTAAAGCTTTTAAACAGTTATAGCGCCACCTATTGTCTGATCTCCATAATATTTTGGATGCTTGTTCAGAATATTATGTCACATATGCTTACCAATTTTCGTGAAGTTCTGAGTTTTCGTTTAGGATTTATAGGCTTTTGACTGCATTTTGCCATGCCCATTTAATAAATGACCCTGTTATAACCAACCAAATGGAAAATATCAACTTTTTTTTGATAATTATTGATCTAGAGAGTCCAGAGAATTGTCCTAGACTGGTTTGGTTCTGATCGGGCGAAAAACCTAGGACTAGTTCGCAAAAGTTGGTTTTAAACATATTCATGAATATTTAATGAACGGTTTGATTGACAGCAGTAGTTCTTGAGGCAAAGCTGTTCAGCATGAGCAGATCTATCAAATGATATGCATTTTGTGACGATAAGTGCAACACCACGTGATTACAGAGCCATAAAACACGTTAGCGCCAACTAGTGGCCGATTTCTTTCAAAATTCTTACAGACCTCTAGGGCCATGAGTCGAACATGCCCATCGAGTTTCGTTCCGATCGGCCTCAGTTAACCTTGTCTAATAGGTGCTCAAATTTCATTGGCCGATGGCGGTCATGTTTTTCGAGATACACCAATGTCCTCAAAGACATACATGGCACCTTGGACCAAGACACTGCATACCAATTTTCAAGTCAATCGGACTAACGGTCAGGTGGTTATAGCCTGCTTTATGTTTTTTTTCATGTCAATGCACCACCATGTGGCCAATCGCTGTGATTTTTTTTTTACTGTGACCTCAGATTGAACTCATACACATGTCTACCGAGTTAGGTGAAGCTATCTCATTTACTTCTCGAGTTATAGGCATTTTAGTCAAATAGGCTCCTCCCACAATGTTCGTTTTGCGCCCCCTAGCGACCGTGAATCGAAATTTAAACTTTTTTCTGATAATTATTGATATTCAGACTCCAAAGAAAATTTCTGCACTGGTCTGGTTCCGATCGGGCAAAAAACCAGGGACTAGTTCGCAAAAGTAGGTTTTGGACAAAATTCGACATAGCAGAACATTTTCTGCCTAAATCGAAATTGGTGATACACATTTAGGGTGACTTGAGCCAGGGATCACAGTGGTGTAAGACACTTGAGTCTAGGACAAATGGTCAAGAGTTATGAGCGATTTTGTACTTTTGGTTGCTGTAGCGCCACCTATGGGCCAATTGGGGTCATACTCTGAGAGGTTCTCCCCAAATTGAGGCCTACCATCTGGCCAGGTTTCAAGTCTCTAGGCCTTACGGTTTGGCCTACACGATCAGTTTTACAAATCCTTACAATTACAATAGGGTTTCAGCATTTCATGCTTGAACCCCTAATGAAGCGATCGCGCCAGATTTATATTTGGGACCATTTTACAGCTAGAGTTACACCTTCATCATGACTATAAGTTTGCGTGTGCATTCGCAGCCTTTTTTTTTTCGTGCAAATGTAAGTTGTATTAAAGCTGCAAGCAGCGATGAAAAGGGCCCTCGCACCCCTGCCGCCGCCACCCGGCGCCTTTAGGAAAGGCCTTAAGATTACACTCACCAAATTTGAAGAGGATCAGATCAAAACTGTAGGAGGAGTTCGTTAAAGTACAACATCAGGAAATTACGAAAAATGCCCAAAATCTGAGAGGAAGTTCAAAATAGCTGACTTCCTGTTGTGTTTAGGGCTATGCTCCAAAATATATGTTGTGTTTAGGGCTAAGCTCCAAAATATATCTGCGAGCAGCGATGAAGGGCCCAAGCCGGTGGCACCGCAACCCTGGCGCCTTTAGTTACCTAAAGGCACCGGGGTGGCGGTGCCGCCTGCTTTGGCCCTTCATCGCTGCTCGCAGATATATTTTATATATATATATATATATATATATATATAAAAGACAGAAAATATTACTTGTCTTACCTTATTCTGATTTTATGATACACTCAAAATATTCCACAACATTGATTAACGTTGATTACCCCGTTGATTAACCGGTGGTAAAATATTCTCACCGTCACATACCTAGTATATTTTTATATAGATACAATAGGCCTACCTGATTTTGAACACAAGAGGGCAGTATAGCACTATGAATGACATAATTTATTTATTTTTTGGACTAAAAAACATTCTGGATGTTTTTAAACTTAAACAATTATTAAATTGGAAAAAATAAAAAAATAAAATGGGTTTAGTTCTGATATTTGTATAATTTTATATAGAAATAAATGGTGTATAATTACATTTTTAGAAGATATGAGGCTTTTAGTGTTTCCATTTTTGACATTATTTTAATCCCTCGCCATAGCAAAACCGTTTGAGATATGTATTATCCGTTCACAATTTAGCATCTTTAATGTATTTTCATCACGTTGAAAAAGTTTGGTGGGAATAAAATAAACCACTTAAGAGGAGTGGGTAAAAATTCAGAGGCTGATTTTGCAAAGAAATCCACATTCAAACCAAAATATCTGACTTCCTGTTGGTCGGAGCTAATGACTGTAAATTAGAAAGTTGTCCGGCTCGATGAGACCAATATACATACTGATTTTTGTAACTGTTGGTAAAACTAACCCCCCCACTTTTGTCAAAAGCATTTTGAAAGTGACACACTTCCTGCTGCCAGTTGGTGGCGCTATAACTTTGACTCACAATAGTTACATCCATCTGATCGGCCTCTTACCACGAACACACTGCTGAAGTTTCAACAAGATCAGTTAATGTATGCAGAAGTTATAAAACTTCGTGTTTCTCTTTTCTCGCCATAAATTTGTTTCCTCGCCACGACCAAACCGTTCGAGATATCAAAAATCCGTCCACAATTTAGCATCCTCAATGTCTTGACTTCATGCACACTGAGTTAGATGGGGATTGAATTAATTTTCTAGGAGGAGTGTTTCAAATTCCACAGCATGCGTTCTCCAAACAACCCATAATAGCTGACTTCCTGTTGGGCTGGCGTATAACTTAAGAGTGCGAAAGTTGTTCGGCCCGATGAGATCTATATGTGTACCGAGTTTCATATTAATTCATGCAAGATAGTTTGATCGATGGACCAAGTTTTCTGACCCCATTCAAGGGGGCGCTGTTGAGCCCCCCTGCCACGCCCGGGTACCAGCTTCAGCCCGGCCCTGATGGCCGCAGGTTCTGACCTGTGTGCAAAGTTTCAAGAGTTCTCGAGCACGTTAAGGGCCCCAAAAGCCCCTGAAACCTTGAAAAACAATTATAAAAGCAAATCTCTCCTAACAGACAAATCCCCCACACCCCAAACACACACAGATACAGAGAGAGAGAGAGAGAGAGAGAGAGAGAGAGAGAGAGAGAGAGAGAGAGAATTCTCAAAAAAATCACATTCAAACCAAAATATCTGACTTCCTGTTGGTTGGAGCTAATAACTGTAAATTAGAAAGTTGTCTGGCTCGATGAGAACAATATACATACCGATTTTTGTGATTCTAGGAAAAACTAAGCCCCATTTTTGACTAAAGGTGGCACTACTGAGCCCTTCACCACGCCCGTCTCTGAAACTTTGCACATGTCTACTGGCTAATAAATGTGATGTGTCTTTCGAGTTTCATCCAATTTCAAGTATGTTAAGAGTCTCAAAAGCATCTGAAAAGAATATTAAAGTTTGATGCGTTGCCACAGCAACAGTATCTAAGATATCAATAAACCTTTCACAGGTCTACATCTGCCTTGTGTCTACATTATACACATAAAGTTTGAAGCAAATCGGGTAAAAATAAGAGAGTGATTTCAAAGCATTTTGAAAGTGACAAACTTCCTGCTGCCAGTTGATGGCGCTATAACTTTGACTCACAATATTCACATCAATGTGATCGGCCTCTGACAACAAACACACTGCAGAAGTTTCAGCAAGATCAGTTAATGTATGCTGAAGTTATAATACACTTCCTGTGTCCCTTATTCGCCATAAATTCATTTCCTCGCCACGGCCAAACCGTTCAAGATATCAAAAATTCGTCCGCAATTTAGCATCCTCAATGTCTTGACTTCATGCTGACTGAGTTTGGAGGCGATTGGATGAATTCTCTAGGAGGAGTACATCAAATTCCACAGCACGCGTTTCCAAACAACCCATAATAGCCGACTTCCTGTTGGGCTGACGTGAAACTTGACAGAGGGAAAGTTGTTCGGCCCGATGAGATCTATATGTGTACCGAGTTTCATATTAATTCATGCAAGCGTGTTTGATATATGTACCAAGTTTTCAGACCCCATTCAAGGGGGCGCTGTTGAGCGCCCCCCGCCACGCCCATTTCTGAAACTTTTCACATGTCTACTGGCTAATAAATGTGATGTATCTGTCGAGTTTCATCCAAATTCAAGCATGCTAAGAGTCTAAAAAACGCATCCGAAAAGAATATTAAAGTTTGATGCGTTGCCACGGCAACAGTATCTAAGATATCAATAATCCTTTCACAGGTCTACATCTGCCGTGTGTCTACATCAGGGGTGGGCAAACTACGGCCCGCGGGCCACATGCGGCCCGTTAGGCTGTTTAATCCGGCCCGCCGAGTAGCCTATTTAAAAAAATTGTCTTAAGATCGCATTAATTTTGCCTTTTTTCTTGCAATACTTTGCGTTATATATATATATATAGCGTTGCATATATTTGACAATCGGAATATCAGATATTGCATGCCATAGCTAACAAATGTAAAAAAGGAAAAATGACATAAAAGCAGATCATCATTCATTCAGCGCTGTTGTGGCTGCGGTGTGTCACGTAACAAGCAATGACGCGTCACCATGGAAACCAAACAGACAGCGACTTAAGCGCATAGACTTGTTGCACGTTAATGTTTTTTCCTTTTTTGGAAACTCAATGAGAAAAAAATGTTTGGTAACCGCTTGCACACCTTAGTTTTTCCTTTGATTTGTCTGCTATTTAGTTTCTTTGCTCCTCTGGATTTGTGGATGTATCCTGCCCGATTCCTTTTACCGACCTTTATCGTCCGGCTTTCGACTACGCTCCCCTGTCTGCCATGTACAGAACCCGTTTTTTTTTTCATTAAATGTTCTGATCTCCCTTTGCCTTTTATGTTTTATTTTATTATTCTTAAAATAAATTTGTATATTCGTTTATTTCTACAAATGTATGACTTTTGGAAGTGCAAATTGCCATTCAGTTTTAATAAAGTTGAATTAATGTAACCTGTAATTTTTACTCTTCTAAGTGTACACTTGCAGATGTTTTGTTTCTAATTTACTGTTAGGCCATTAAATAATAATAAGGATAAACAATATTTAAAAAGTATAGGCTATAATTATCTAACATCTTTAAAAATTAACATCAAAACATAACATGCTAAATGGGGGATATCTAGCATAAAAAAATGTATTGTCAGAATGTCGTCTCTCAGTTGTTGAATTTCGCACAGACATTGCCACAACATTGTCTGTTTGCTCAGCCCGATCTTATGAAAGTGTGAATACCACGAATTGTATTTGTAGTGCATAATATGTTTTCGTGTGCATATGATATGCACTTTATGGCGTGTAATAGGCACACACTTCACACCCCTAATCCTAACCAAGGGGTTTACAGTGTGTAGCATGCACTCAAAAAAAAAAAAAAAAAAAAAAAAAAAAAAACTTTTTGGCATATAAATGGCACGAGAAATAAAATTTGTGGTATAGATACGCACTTTCATGAGATCGTGTTTCATAATCTGCTACTGGGCCGGCCCTCTGTCAAATTTTTAAAACCCAGTGTGGCCCTTGAGCCAAAAAGTTTGCCCACCCCTGGTCTACATTATACACATAAATTTTGAAGCAAATCGGGTAAACATAAGAGGGTTACTTCATAGAATTTTGAAAGTGACACACTTCCTGCTGCCAGTTGGTGGCGCTATAACTTTGACTCACAATAGTCACATCAATGTGATCGGCCTCTGAAAACGAACACTCTGCTGAAGTTTTAACAAGATCAGTTAATGTATGCAGAAGTTATAACACACTTCCTGTTTCTCTTTTCTCACCATAAATTCGTTTCCTCGCCACGGCCAAACCGTTCAAGATATCAAAAATCCGTCCGCAATTTAGCATCCTCAATGTCTTGACTTCATGCTGACCGAGTTTGGAGGCGATTGGATGAATATCCTAGGAGGAGTACATCAAAATCCACAGCATGCGTTTCCAAACAACCCATAATAGCCGACTTCCTGTTGGGCTGGCGTAAAACTTAGAGCATGAAAGTTGTTCAGCCCGATGAGATCTATATGTGTACCGAGTTTCATATTATTATATGCAAGTGTGTTTGATTTATGGACCAAGTTTTCAGACCCTATTCAAGGGGGCGCTGTTGAGCCCCCCTGCCACGCCCGGGTACCAGCTTCAGCCCGGCCCTGATGGCCGCGGGTTCTGACGTGTGTGAAAAGTTTCAAGAGTTTTCGAGCATGTTAAGGACCCCAAAAGTGCCCGAAAGTTTGACATAATAAGAATAATAATAAATATAGCTGCGAGCAGCGATTGCGGGCCCAAGCCGGTGGCACCGCCACCCTGGTGCCTTTAGTTACAGACTACATTTTTAGAAGATAGGAGGTTTTTAGTGTTTCCTTTTTTGACATTACTTTAATCCCTCGCCATAGCAAAACCGTTTGAGATATTTATTATCCGTTCACAATTTAGCATCTTTAATGTATTTTCATCATGTTGATAAAGTTTGGTGGTAATAAAATAAACCACTTAAGAGGAGTGGGTAAAAATTCAGAGGCAGATTTTGCAAAAAAATCCACATTCAAACCAAAATATCTGACTTCCTGTTGGTCGGAGCTAATGACTGTAAATTAGAAAGTTGTCCGGCTTGATGAGACCCATATACATATTGATTTTTTGAACTGTAGGTAAAACTAACCCCCCCACTTTTGTCAAAAGCATTTTGAAAGTGACACACTTCCTGCTGCCAGTTGGTGGCGCTTTAACTTTGACTCACAAAAGTTACATCCATCTGATTGGCCTCTTACACGAACACACTGCTGAAGTTTCATCAAGATCAGTTAATGTATGCAGAAGTTATAACACTTCGTGTTTCTCTTTTCTCACCATAAATTAATTTCCTCGCCACGGTCAAACCGTTCGAGATATCAAAACTCTGTCCGCAATTTAGCATCCTTATTGTCTTGACTTCATACACACCGAGTTTGGTGGGGATTGGATGAATTCTCTAGGAGGAGTACATCAAATTCCACAGCATGCATTTCCAAACAACCCATAATAGCCGACTTCCTGTTGGGCTGGTGTAAAACTTGACCGAGGGAAAGTTGTTTGGCCCGATGAGATCTATATGTGTACCAAGTTTCATATTAATTCATGCAAGCGTGTTTGATATATGGACCAAGTTTTCAGACCCCGTTCAAGGGGGCGCTGTTGAGCCCCCCTGCCACGCCCGTTTCTGAAACTTTTCCCATGTGTACTGGCTAATAAGTGTTATGAGTCTGTTGAGGTTTATCCAATTTCAAGCATGCTAAGAGTCTCAAAAGCATCCGAAAAGAATATTAAAGTTTGATGCGTTGCCATGGCAACAGTATCTAAGATATGTAACAACAATGCCTCTATTGTGGGGAATTTATTGGCTCAAATGAGAGGTACTATTCATAGATATGAATATGCATATGCCGTTTACACAAATTAAATTATTCCAAAATAGGGAATAGGTCAAAACCTCGCCTTATATCAATAATTACACGATTTCTCGTAGTACTTACTGATATAGGTAGGTAGAATTATATTTTAATTAGGGGAATTTAAGTAGGAGTTAATGTTCATTTATTATGCAAACTGTCCGTCCAGCAAACAGAATGTACAATTTCTGAACAGAAACCTATCGTCTTTAACACTGACGAGTAATTCTTCCTGTGGCCACACGGAACAATCACTCTCGTGTTCTAGACAACTTAGATCTCTTTAATAGTAAAATCAACAGTAGAGCTGTAACATTAGATCGCACTTTTCAGGGATTTCAGTAATGAAGCAAAAGAACAATTTCAATTCATAAAGATTATAGGTGTTTAATCAAGCAACTAAGATTACATGTACTACTTCAATCAAGCAGGAGTAAATATGCATAACAAATAAACAAACAAACCATATAACGATCGTAAATAAGAAATAAAACCAAAATAAAATTAAAGTAAAAAGGTTAAGAGAGAGGGAAGAGAGAATTTGGGAATAAGAGTGAGAAGAATGAGAGTGAGAATAATAATGATTTTATGTGTGTGCAAGTTGGTAGCGTTTTAAGAAGATGTGGGTGTGTGTGTGTCTCTGGCAACACGTGGTCGTGTGTTTACCTAGTAACGCGTGCGTGCGTGTGGATGTATGTGTGTGTGGGTGAGAGAGTGTGAGTGTGGTAGCAAGAATTTTAGAGAAAGGCAGAAACAGTTTAGAACAGTTAGTCACAACAAAACCCCAACAACTTCTAGTAATTTTCAGGCAACTTTAAACAGCATTTCTTTCAGATTGCGAATTTAAAGGTCTACGTTACTCTACTACTTTTGACGATCTGCCCTCTGTGCATGCGTGTGTGGACAAAGGCGCCTGGATCACGTGGTCACAGCGTTCTGGTTGCTATAGCGACTCGAAGAAAGCGAAAACTCGGCAAAGATGATCTTAGCTTTAAGTTGGTTTCGTTGGTTGGTTGAAGAAGACTATCAATTGAAGTAAAGTAGTCTTAAGAAAATAAAAACTTGGAAGAAAATGAAAATAAAAGCGAGCGAAGGTTTCCTTGAAGGAAGGAGGTGGGGTCTTCTTTCTCTCTCTCTGGCAGACTGCAATGAGAGGAGGGAAGCACGATATTTTGAAGGGGCCAAACTCACGCCCCCTCACGTACGTGGGCCAATCGTCTTTAACAACGTATCAGGCCCACCTCCTGACGTTTCGAGATCTATACGCCCCTTCCTACTAGATATTGGAATGATAACTTTGTTCATAACATTAATACCGCTGGTATTAGTAAACTAACACCTCTTCTGATATTTCGTGTTAAAGATTCAAAACCGTTGGGATTTCTGGAACAAAACGATACCACGAATGGCAATTCTATGACCTAATTACACACAGATACATGATTTCTCGCGATTATAGGAACATCAAATTGATTACAGGTCAATAAAGCTATATAGGCATAATATTTGGGACAAGGGATCATGCACACATCAAGAAACTACATTTTAAACATTCTACAAAATGATTTTGATCCCAAGTGGTAGGATCTGTGTGTGTTTCTGTGTGTGTGTGTGTGTGTGCTGACACAGTCCGAGAGTTCATGCCCGCGCGCCGAACTTTTGTCCTCGAGCCGCGGGGGTGAGAGGCTATGTGTGTGTGTTTACTGGATTCGATGTGATTATCAGTCAGCGCATCTGGACGGACAAAGTCTTGTTGTTTTCTGAAGTGTAAATCAGTGTCTTAAGTGTAAATCAGTGTCTAAGAAGACCCTAGGGGATTTGCGTAATCTCAGACATTGTGGCGCCTTGCGCTCGTGACTTCCCGTGTAAGCAATAAAACAAAATGTTTTTTGTTGATTCAGGAACAAGAGAGGTGTCTTTAGACGGCCATCGATGAGTTATTTGAGCTGATAGGCGCCATCTGTTGCCATCTGTTGTTCGTAGACAGTCCAAGGAGAACAGAGTCCGTTTGTTGATCGGAATGTCAAATAGCTTTAATCAGCGCAAAACACTATGTGCTGTGTGTGGTTATTCAATGAGGATAGAGGTGTTTGTGAATGAGGATTCCAGGAAGTTAATTAGGTCCCAGACTAAAAGGGTTTTGATCAGGGGTAACTTTAGTAATTTAATCATAGAGAGAGAGAGCTGGTAATCTGACCATCTTCTTTGCGTTACATTCCCCCCTTGATGAGTTGGCGGGGCGTGTATCGGCCTAGTCGACTCATCACGGTAGCAATGGTCAGATGGCAGGTCAGGGAGATGAGGAGGCTAGAAAGGGGTTGTTAAGACTGGGGCTCAGTTCGATGAGGTCTTCCGCATTCTCTGGTGGGGCGTTATCCTTCCGGAGGTTTCTCCTGAAGCCGACGGAGACTGCCTCTGTGAGCTTGGTTGTGGAAGTTCGGATTGAGTTGACTCTTCTGTACAGGACATAGGCCAAGCCCAAGGCTAGGGCATGTCCGAGGATGCTGGTAATGCACAGTGCGGTGTCAGCAGCTGTCCACGATTGGACCACCGGTGAAACGTTCAGGATGGGTAGTCGAGACACGGCTTGAAGGGCTGAGTCAAGTGGAGCTATATCGATGATTTGTGACCCCCCTTTCGCAATCCAATCTTCCAGTTCTGGATCTAGAGTGAAGTTGCGGTCCCTGAAGAAAGGTGGAATCTCTAGTTCGGCTTGTTACTCTTCACTTGGGAGATGGTACAAGGCCAGGTCATCCAGGTGGAGGATGGCTCCTCGTGGGACTTGAATCCACATGCTTTGGTTCAGCAGATTGACACGGGTAGCAGTGTCGTGTTGGTCATAGGTCAGTGTCGCTGACCGCACTGGAGTGTTCACGAGCCATCGGTTTCCTACGATTTCAGCTTGCGTCTCGGTGACTTGGTTGCGAGGTTTCGCATCAGCCGGACAACGTGCGTCGCTAGCCAGCTGTTGGAGGCCGCAGATCCCATCTGTGTTATCCTGGAGGAAGGGTTTGCTAGGGCAGAGGTAGTGTATGTCTTTGGTGAGCGTGCACATGTGCAAGTTAGGGGCTAGGTACAGTTGTGGGTCGCTGTCGTGGTAGGCTACCACGTCTGGAGTCCGGACTTTAAACTGGGTGTCACGTTGCCAGAATCCAATGTTGACAATGTCTTTGAGTCGGTAGATTCGGCTTGACTCTATAATGGGTAAGTTGAGGAGGAAGCCCACTTCTCGCTGTGCCGGGTCCACATACAGTGGGATGGCATTTCCCAAGGAGTAGGCGAGATGGGTTTGTATAGGATCCGTGGGCGTGGTGATGGCGGAAGCCAGCACGGTCTGCACCAGACTCAGGGGTATCAGATATGGTGGGATCCTGCCCATGGCTAAGTTGTCTATGGAAGAGCTCACTTCTCTGAGCATGTCGTTCATTAATGCGGTGACCAACTGGGTTTGGGCAAAGTCATTCTGGAAAACTGTGAACAGCTGTTTCATGGAGCTCACAGTTTTGTTCAGCATGACACTATGTGTGTTGAGGATGGTGACCGTGCCTCTCAGTGTCTTGCCTATGGTGGTCAAAGATGCGCCTTGTGTGGTGAGTTGATCTTTCAACTGTGGAAGTTCCGTCTGGATTTCCGCTACATGTCGTTGTACCGTGGCGATGTTCACCGCGTTGACACTAGACATACCAATGTTGAACAGTGTGCCTACGGCAGCAGCGGCTCCAAGCAGGGCTCCTAGAAAACGTTTGGAGCGCCTGTTATGCCCGCTCAATTCGGCCTGGGTGAGAGTCATCTTCTCGAGTTGGTTCAGCATGTGCTCGATGTCGGCTTCAGCGTGGTTGAGGGCAGTTTCGGTCCATCTGGCACCTGCCCAGCTGTACTGGACGGCAGTCCGGGGGTAGTGTGCACGGTAGACGTTTCGAGGGTCGAGTCGCACGTACACCTTCTGTGTGTGCGTTCGACAGTTCGTGATAAGCAATCCAGGCTGCTCTCTCAACACAATTCCCGAAGTCGGTGCTGGGGAGACGAGGTCGGGTGGCGGCTGGCTTCTGGTCGTCTGAAAGCACATGATGACAATCCACAGCACCATCCTATTACAGGCAAGAGAGAGAGAGGTACGGAAGAACAAGGGGAAAGAGAAAAGGCACAGGTCAGCGAGGGTTGTCCCGTTGGAGGGTCCAGTCTTCTTTTCCTGTAATGACGGCGGTTGAGGTTAGCTTGCATTGGGCCCTTCCTGTCTGTTCCTGCTAGTGGTCGCATGTCTCTTAATCTGGTTGCGGTGGACCCATTTGAGGACTGGTTCTTTTGGTCCCCGTTTTAGCTGGATTTGGTACGCTACGGGGGAGAGTTTGTTCACAATTTCATGAGGGCCAGTCCAGTGGGCAGAAAAATTTTTGACAGTTGTTTGGGTGGCAAGGCGAAACTGTAGTACAGGACTTTGTCGCCCACGCTGAGTTCTTGGTGTGACGCCTTTTGGTCGTAATATGCTTTCTGGCCTTCAGCGCTGGTTTTCAGATGTTGCTGAGCGAAAGCGAAAGTTGTCCAGATATTGGGACGTGGTATAGGCGGTGACGAGGTTGTGGTCTCCTGGTTGGTACAACAGGTGTAATGGCAGGGTCATCTGCCGCCCAGTCATGAGTTCAAATGGAGGCACTCGGGTTGATTCCTGCGGGGTGGCTCGGATGGCTATCAGCACCAGGGGAAGTTTCACATCCCAGTCTTTTTGGTTGGCCGACACATACTTTCTCAACATGGCGACCACCGTTCGGTTAGACCTTTCTACCTGTCCGGATGAGATCGGATGGTGACTGATGTGAAGTTTAGCTTGTACCCCCAGAATTTTCCAGATCTTTTGCATGATCTCCGCAGTGAAATGAGTACCTCGATCTGGGTTGACTCTTAGTGGCAATCCGAATCGGGAGAAGATGTGGTTCATCAGGAGATATGCCGTTGTTTGGGCAGTGTCGTTGGGTGCTGGCAAACACTCTACCCACTTGGTAAATTGGCACACAACCGTGAGAAAGTACCTATTCCCTCGTGATGATCGGGGGAGTGGTCCTACCCAATCAATTTGAAGGTCTGACCAGGGAAATGTGATTCCTCTGCGTTGCAACGGGGCTCTGTGAGTTAGGTTTGTTGGGTGAAACTGACAGCAGACCAGGCATTCTCTCACATACTCTGCCACATCCTGTTGCATACATGGCCAGTATGCCTCCTGTCTAAGTGTCTCATACGTGGCTCTGGTACCGTGGTGTCCAGCATATGGTGCGTTGTGGGCGTGGTTCATCATCTCCCCCCTCTGGCATCGGGGCAGAACGAGTTTGGGCGAAGTGGTCTCATCGGTGACAAACCATAGAATGTTGTCCCGCACACGCAACATGTGTCTGGAGTTATGTAGATGTCTGAGATCGCAGTCATCCGTGATGTCAGATGGTGCGATTGGGTCTTTGAGGTGGAGAATCATAGTCTTTATGGCAGTGTCCGAGGATTGCATTTCTGCAAGGTCGTTGTTGGAAATTTGTGGGGTCAGTGACAGCAGCTGTGAAGCAGGTGCATCTGCAGGTGAGGGTCGTTTGCTGCGGGTTAGCACTGCCACGTCAGGGGGTGGGTGGGGTATTAGGGGAAAACCACGGTTCACCGTGTAGGGCGCCCGCTTTTGCGAGGGCGTCAGTGTGGTCATTAAAGTCTTTGTCTTGGCCTGGAAGTTTAGAATGACCTTTTACCTTTTTCCAGTACACGGTGAGATCGTGTGTCGTTGTGATGTTATCACATTCCTGGAACAGGTGTTGGTGTTTGACAGGCTTGTTGTTAGTGGTTTTGAAACCATTCTGTTTCCAGGTTGGGAGATGGCATACAAAACTGAGTCTGGCATAGTTAGAGTCTGTGCAGATGAGCAGTTCTTTGATGTTATGGGATGCTGCGATTTGCAGGGTTATGAGAATTGCTGCTATTTCTGCATATTGTGATGACTGTGAGCCCAGCTTGAAGTGTTGTGGTGGGCATGGGTGGTCGTTCACCCATAGTACCCCTACACCTGCCTTTAGGATGCCCTCGCTGTTGTAGGAACATCCGTCGACATAAGCTGTGGGCATGCCTTCGCACGCATTCTTGTCAAAGTACCTGTGGCAGGTCAGTTGTGGCTGCTGGGGCTCAGGTGTATTTAGCGTTGCAGCAGGAGAGTTGTCAGAGCAGTTTTGACATGCCGCCAAGCCGTTACCTAGAGCGGATTTGTGGTTTTGTGCATATCTGGCCTCGACGTTCCGTCCTTGGAGAGCCATTAGCCATGTAGCTATGCGTGAGTTGGTGACAACACCGTCTCTTATCCGTTGGCTGTTAAGGAACATTACAGGCTGGTGGCAAGTCTCTATGATGACCTTCTGTGCTCCAATGTAGTTGGAGAAGCGCTGAATTGCCCACACTGTACAGAGCAAAGCTTTTTCACAGTCTGAGAATTTACATTCTGGAGGGAGAAGTGTCTTGCTGGCATATGCGACCACCTTTTTGTCTTGGTCATGCCGTTGGTATAGGCCAGCACTAAGACATTGGTCTGAAAACCCAGCTTCGAGGTGGAATTCTTTTTGCGGATCAGGGTAGGCAAGGCATGGGGCTGAGCATAAATGTCTTTTAAGTTCTGCCATGGCATGTTCTTGAGCGTCTGACCAGACGAAAGGGCAGTCCTTCTTCAACAGAGCTGTTAGAGGCCTGGCGATGTCTGAATAGTTTTCGATGAACTGACGGGAATAATTACATACTCCTAGAAAGCTTTGAAGTTCAGAGACGTTGGTGGGTGGCTTGATGTTTTGAATGGCATGAATACGGTTTGATTGTGGTTCAATGCCATGGCGTCCAATGAGCAGGCCCACGTAATTTACTTTTTTGCGACACCACTGCCCCTTGTGGAGGGCTATTTTGGCGCCGGCAGCAGATAACTGGCTCAAAACATAGTCAATTTCTTGTAGGTGGTCGGCCACCGTCGTGCTTTTCATGAGCACATCGTCGAAATAATAGTCCAGAATCCCGAGGCCACATCGAGTGTAGAGAAGATGGTGGCACCTCTGATTCGAGGTATTTCTTGTTCTAATTGAGTCATAGGCCATCGTGACAACGGCACCTGTTGGTTCAGTTTGCGATAATCAATGGTAGGCCGCCATTTTCCATTAGGCTTGAGAACAGGCCATATTGGAGCAGAGTAGGTGCTATTGCAAGTTCGGATCACACCTTTCTCAAGCATGGATTCGATGATTTCCTGCACTGGTTCGTGTGAGGCGATGGGAATCTTGTATTGCTTGACAAAAGTGGGAGGAGCCTCGGGGTGCGTGGGAATGCGCACTGTGTGGAGGTTGGTGAGACCACAGTCTAAAGAATCTTTAGCAAAGTCTTCTTTGAATTTATACAGGACTTGTCGCAGCCTTTGGCAGTCTGCGTCGTTCTGAAGTGCATCAGCATCTTGTAGAATTTGTTGCACTTGAGATTCAAAACCTGGATATGGTTCTTCCGTTGGCTTGTCATCAGTTTGGTTGGTTGTGACAGGCATGGCAGGTGCATCAGTCTCGGTTACAGGCTGGTGGGAGACGGTGTACACTGCGAGTTGTTGGTCCTCTGTCAGCTCCGTTCTGCACACATAGTCTTTGGCCACCGACATGACAGATGTGATGGCAATGAATTGGAAGGGTGCGGTGAACAATGTGTTGTCAGTATGTCCTTCAGGTATCAGTGCAGGTGGAATGGGCCCTATGACGGGTAATGTCAGGTCAAAGTCATGGAAGGCGTGGCTGACTAGCCATCCCAGTCGGTAGGCTTTGGGGATGCTGATGTCAGATGCTGTGCAGTTGTTGAACAGAATATAGACTACCCGAGATGACACTTCAGTGAGGGGTGTGGCTTCGAGGGTGAGTCCGAGTTCCACGCACTCAGGTGAAGGTTGGAAGAAAGCCAGTGTGTGGTTTAGGGTTTGGCCCTGTCGCAGGTTGAGCCGCACAGCGACTCCTTTAGTGTAAGCAGGTGCCACCGTTCCCTGTTCATTGATGAGAGTGCTGACTTCTGGGATGGTCTGTCCTGACAGTAGGTTGTCATGACTGATGGGAACAGGTGGCTGCGAAGTCAATGGAGCCCATACAACCTCATTGAACATGTCCACATGAGCCTTGAGGCGAATCAAGATGTCTGCTCCAATGTAGACGTCCCACGTAGTGACCAGGGATGGAAATTAACTTTTTTGTCCACCGGCCACTGTGGCTGGTGGATTTCAAAATCTACCAGCCACTCAATGTTTTTACCAGCCACTTTCTTGTTTTTAACTGACAATGTGTAACTGCATGTGAAAATTAATACTACAAGATCTACAATACTTAACCTGTTAACAGTTGCCAGAGCGCGGGCGCACTGAAGCGGTTTTATTTATATATAGTTCAAAGTTACTATCAGATTTAATGTTATACCTTGACAAACTATACATCATTAAAAAGATTTAAGACTCAAGTTTCAGAATTTGACCACTATTGTATTCTGAGAAACTTATAGCGACAGTTATTTCTTAATTTGTGTCAGGAGTTATGAAATGAAAAAATGAGTCGATACCTTTGATATGAATTATGCGCGTCAGCTGCTTTCATTCATAAAAAAACTCCCGTGCCGTCGTCATGACAGCGATACACAAAACAACGTCCTTCTAGGCTTTAGCTCAAAAATGTGCAGATTTGGAGAAATATTGACATATTCTCATAGGTTTACATCAGATTTCTATAGACAGGAATAATATTTATTGAATTTATACCCAAATGCGTCGATGTAATCATTATGAGCGTTTGCATACTCTGTTAATGTGTTTTCAATTCATACCAATAGCCTGAGGGCGCCCTCGCCGCCCTGTGCACAGTATTAGAACATGAAGAAGTGCCATATGCATGTGACAATCCAGGAAGCCTCGAACACACACACAGCTAACAAGAGATCGCGCTGTAACTATGGCTGTAACATGCAGATACAGACATTTTGAAGACAATAAACATGTTTGCTATGATATTTGAGTTACCTGTGTTTTTCAATCCATGCCAGGTATTTCCATAATAATAGATTATATTTATAATGTAATGCTAATCTATATAGAATCGTTGTGCAGAACACTATCCAATAGTATATTTTCTGTCTGATTTTTTATCTGAAGCCAAATTAGATCACAGAAAATTATTTAAAATACTCGATTTGCTTTATAAAGTAAGTTTATAAGCACAAACATGGTTTTAATCTCATAAATTGTCGTGTATTGATGGTGTGCTAAGCTAACATGCTAGCTAGCCCTAGGTGCACCTGCCACCTAGAAGTTATATTTTTATTATTTTTTGAATGCTTACTGAAATGTTTCTTTATTCAAGAAATGCATTAGATACAGTTTAAAATGTAAGGGTGAACTTTG
Source organism: Scardinius erythrophthalmus (assembly GCF_964197995.2). Classification (NCBI taxonomy): domain Eukaryota; kingdom Metazoa; phylum Chordata; class Actinopteri; order Cypriniformes; family Leuciscidae; genus Scardinius; species Scardinius erythrophthalmus. Next base: position 31,506,722 of record NC_138232.1, on the reverse strand, counting down.
AGAAAAGAAATTAGTGACTAAAACCATATGAATAGCCTGTGAATAGCCAGTCGTTAGTAACTATAATGCAGACAAAAGAAATGCATATTTACAGCCATAACCAGGCTGGAGAGGTGTGAATGTGTGCAGGGGGAGACTGAGACTGAATGGGGCTCGTTTGCACCACAAAACAATAAAGACAATATACTGGATAGATGGTTAGAAGATGGCAATAAACATCAGAAGCATCTTAGCGTCAAATCAAAATAAAGTCACATGACATGGTCTTGAAAAACATTTCACTATGTAGCGACTGGGCTATTTGAATCATTCATTCGTTTGATTCTGAATTAACAAATTCGGACTCTCTGTGTTTTCTAAGCACATTCCTTCTTGCTGTCCCACTCTGAACCCCCGAAGGTAAATCAGTTGTGTTGGCTCCGGCTAGTCGGCGACAACTGGACTTTTACGACACTAATTGCACCTTGGAGGATAAGTTCTGCATTCCAAACCCCCCCCCCCCCCCCTTCCCCTCTCTGGACCACAGAGAGATAACGAAACTTGAAACTTTCTACACACACACACACACACACACACACACACACACACACAAACATCCTCCTATAGAAATATAGTTTTAATGTATGTAACTCAGATTTGGGTTTGATCTTCCTGTATGCATGTTTTATTAATTCGTTTGACCATATAATTATGATTTTCTAGAGGTGTGGTTTTGAAATGTATTCTTTAATCAATAGTGTTTTAGTTAGAGAGGGTTCACTAACATTCTCTGGCAATCCCTTCCCCCCCTGTGTGGAACTGTGTTTTATTACCTAACGGAATGTTAGCCAGCCAGGAATCTCACTGAGATCCTGGCAGAAGAGCAGAATTAGGTGTTCATCCTAGATATTTTATATGTATAACCATTGAAGAAATATGTAAGCCTGAATGTAATTTCTCTTTTTCATGATTGTTCTTCTCTGTGATGGGTTTTTGTATTCTTGTAAACCGTAAAGGAATAATGTTTCAGATGTGCACCCTGTTGCAATCATAGATATGCCATGTGGATCTTTCTAAAGTCCAATCTTCAATGCCCACTTATCAATGTACATCACATGTTGGGTTCATTTTATTCCTAGGTTGTTAGTTTAACTTTTAAGCTTATTTTTACAGAATAATAATCTATCTCGACGTGTACCTTCGAAACATATCTAATTCGGTATCCACGTAAAGCTCTCCTTGTACTGGAACCAAATGTATGCATCAGGATCTGGTAAAATGTATGATACTATTTTTACCCTCGTTAGAGTATAACTGATCACATAATAACGCTGCCATAAAACATGCAAATTAAACTGGGAACTAAGACAAAGAAACTTTTTCCCGCTCGAGATACTCTGAGATGATTGGTTCACGTACGTGGAGCAGGCGTGAGCCCATCCTCTCCATAAGAGACAGACACAGAACTTTCTCGAGAGCACTTTTACGAACCCGCCTCGCCAGCGAGAAGATCCATATGGCTCCCGTTCAGGGAGCATTCATTCACCGTCCTCGTGAATGAATTTCTCTTTTATTCTCTTTTATTTCTTTCGTTTTCCTATTCGCCTCTGCTCATTCACGACCTGAATGAACTTAGCCTGAATCATTCCCGGCAACTTCACCTCAAAGAAAGACTCTTTGAAGCTCCCGCGCTCGCACGCGCGCCGGAAGACACAGTACGCGCACACCTCCCCTCAGACGACTCACGCTGCTTGAAAGACACGCAGAACCCTGCCTTCCTCCCTCATACACAGAGAACCATGTGCCATGCAAGTATCGATTATTGAATTGAACTTACAATGTGATTTCTTTGTTGTCTCTTATGGGTTACTGTCTGTGATTTTGCCATGCTGAGGTCATCTCGGTGATCTCTCTCATCCTGAACTTTAGTTTCACTTTCTCCCTTCCTCTCCCTCTCTCATCTGTTATCCGTTTAGTCCTGTATTTTGTTTACGTGTCCTGTACATACATATTTACTCGTGTAAATTGTAGAACTTGTATTCCTTAGTTCAATGTAGTATTAGTCTAATTATTAAATTCCATATGTCCTTGACTGACTCTGTTTTAATTGCCCATGTTACTTAGTCCCTGAAATGTTCGATCTTAGCTATATGCTTTATCTTGGTAGGCTACGATTTAAGTAACCTAATTTTAGTCTACAAACACCGAGAGTGTCTTTTCAAGGCCTGGAAAAGATACTCTTTCTCGTGTTTGTAAGAAGGATAATTTTCCCTGAGAGTTAAGTTAATCTTACGTATGTTTGCTGGACAAACAGATTGTTTGATAACTAAATTAATTCCATTAAAGTTATCCCATAACTTCGAGCTGAAATAAGAACAATTGATGTATTAATGACGAACCATAACCCGTTATGGTAATCGTTCATATATCAATCTAGTTCAGCTGCGATAAATTAATGTAACTGTAACATACAAAATATTAATCATATTCATGATTAATTATTAAAATTCCCTATAGATCATTTGAGCTAATATTAATATTAATGTACAACCCATTGTTGCTTACAGTTTGGTGGAACGAATGCGGGGCATTTCAAACTTTGTTATGGGCAATATTCAGTTTCAGTCTGTTTATATGGTTATTAATAATTTTTGCGCATTATGAAATTATGAATTTGTGAGTTAAGTTGCTAACGCGAACTCACTCCTAACTGTCCAAAGCAAAAAGCCGAAGTCAGTAGGCCTAACGTACATTTTAACAAGTTGCTAAAATATGCCTAGACGATTTTAGCACTGTTAAATGCTACGTACACTGCAGTATTTAATATTACAAATGTCCTGTTAAGAGATGAAGAAATATCTCTGCAGTTGATACATTTCTAATATTTGTTTTAAATCGCTGTGAACGAAGAATTCTCACGTGCGTAATTCGTGGTTAGTCCAGTGATATTCAACAAAACGGTAAACTCCTGGTTAACATTGACCTAGCTAATCAATCGAAAACCTAAATACACAAATCATAAGTGCTATTTTGATAAATGTGTAATATGGGAGTCTAGCAACAGACGGAAAATTCCTGTTGCCCACATTTGAGTATTTGCGGCGAAGAAACCCTGCCATACTTTCTTGTGCAGTATTAATAGCACCAAAAGGTCCGCCGAGACCTCTGTACTATTTGTGAGTGTTGCAGAAATCAGCGCGTGAAGCGAGCTGAAAAGCTCTTAGCGTTTGAATCACATTGAAGTTGTGTAATTCCATTTACTAAATGCCAGAGGGCATAAGTGGTTAGCAGCCTCAAATTACCCCTTTGCCCCCCTGATTTCCGCCTGCATGAGCGCAACAACGCCATCTCGTGGCCAGTTATCAGATAACGCTCTCTTTACGGCTGAATTCATTTCGCTGTGAATTAATGTTTAAACTCTAAATAACTATTCGCATTTATAGCTTTGCTCGTGCGATTATTATTTTGTGTTAGACAATTTTCCTGCTTTTGGACTGATACATTTACTCTGAGTTTGGTTCAAACAAGATTTGGATTAAAACTCAGATTAAATCTCAGCCATTCCCTTAGAGGAAACAACGGCACCTAGTGGTTCCTCCCGCTAGGTCGGTCCACTCAGCTCTCTTTTCTCTCTTTACAAATCCTATCGGGAATTGTTTACTTCCACTTTTCTCTTTTGATTATCTTAATAATTATGGATGAGACTTCACTGTGACCATTAATTATTATGGGATATTATTCTGAGTTTTCCTTTTACATGTTCTTTACATGCTCATTCAAATTTGATTTAAACTAGTTTGAATTTTAAATTTAAATTGAGTTGTGTATTCACCTACTGATATCCACTTGGAGGAAACAGCACCATCGTGTGGCCTTGTGGATACTAAGTCGGCATCACTATTTTCCTCCTTTCACTCTTTTATATCGGCTTTCTCTCCTGATTATTTTTATAAATAGGACTGATACTTTAGTGTATCTGGATTATTATAAGATATTCTGATTTTTACATTTCCTTACATGCTTATTTTAAATTTTAATTTAAACAAGTTTTGAATTTTTGATTTGAATTAAGTTTTCTGTTTGCCAGGTTGAGCACAGAGAGGGAGCACGCCCCCTTGTGGTGAAAACCCACTACTGCGGCCTGCGTCTTCTTCTGGGTTCATCCTGTCATTTCATTTTGATTTTATTTAAAAAAAAAAAAAATTCTTCTATCATTTTATTTCTACTGTTATTCTTTTCTTCTCTCTTTTGGGTTAGGTCATTTTGATAAGTAACGTTATCATAATCTCCTTTTGTTATAATTATTTAGTAAAACCTTTGACTCTTATTGCCACATAAATAATTAATCCATTTGGTTTAAACAAACTAGCCTTAATTCACTTTAAGTTTCACTTGTTTATCCTTTTGTGTATTTATAGGTGGCATTCACTAGAGCACTGTGGTGAGTTGCAGTCATCTCGGGTTGGTTTCCGCGAGTGAGGTCATCTGTCCTGGCACTGGCCGTGTGTCTCGGACTCTTCCGAATCTCGTACCTCCAGTTGTGGCACGCCACCCCGACATCAGCAATTTGGCCCGCCAAAAGGTTAAGTCAACGTCAGCGACACACAAGGCAATTTTGAGGCAATCACTCGAACTGGGGTCTGCTGAAAGGACCACTCCGAAAGGAGAGTTCCGAGGAAAACTCAATCTTTCCGTGCCGTCTGATGATTGACACCTTGGCGTTGCCACTTTGTGTTTAAAGTCGCAAGTGGTTTGAGTGGGCACACCGTGGTACCGAGAGACGAGGTTGCCCGGGAGCACTGCGGTCAAGTGTTGGAGAACCGTCGGAGAGGTTGACCGAGCCACTGGTTTCCACCTGAGTGGCCTCAATTCACCGCAGGTAAACTAAATTTAGTAAAACCCATTCCACTTACTATAAGCCACAGAATATTAGATATCCCCCTGTGTACATTCTAGATGTTTGGCCCACCTTTCTCTCTTCTCTAAGCCATACCATCTTCCTAGGTTTCCTGCCCCGATAGCCCCCACTCACCTGTTGGTCTATCTTAAACCCTAGCAGTGGTAATAGCTTAGGTCTCTTTATCCTCTTGAACACGTACTGTGTTACTATTCTGTTTATTTTAATTTCAGACCTAGTCATCACTAGTGTTTTGTTGTACCTCAGTCTTTTCTATCCTTTGTTCGGTTGTGATTTGTTTCTTTCATTTTCACCCAGAGACAAGTAACCTATGAGAGCCACCAAGGAAGCTAGATAATAGGGCAACAAACCAAGCAGCCGGTGCATCACGTGACCCGCGAGGCTACTGCCTGTCAAATCTCTAGTTCGGGTCTTTCGACCCAAGTCAATTGGCTCCGCTAACTGTCTAACTGTGCATCAGTTAGCCCAAAATTCTAATTAACGGCATAGGCCTTATGAGTATAGCTAATCAACCTTAGAACGAACTTGCATTGGTCTCTTTGTGTGTGTGCTGTGTTTTCTCTCGCCTACAGTGAAGCCAATATGTCCCGTGCATCCAGTCCCGCGGTCCGTCGGGAGCACTTAGCGACATGGCTGGAAGCGACAACGAGCACCTTCCTGCCCAAGGAAGCCAGTGACCTGCAGCATCTGAACCAAACGCAGCTGGATACTGAGCTGGACCAGCTGATGGCACAGGATCCTAGCCAGAGTTACACCCACAAAGAACTCGCCAGGATCACCGGGACCCTAGCTCACCTCCTCGTCGCCCAGGCACGGCTCAGCGAACGGAGCAACATCGACCTGGAGCAGCAAGCCGCAACGCTAAAGCTTCAAGCGGATGAGGCCTGGAAGGACCAGGCCCGAACCCAGAGTCGTCTAGATCAGCTCCTCCTCGAGACCCAGTACCGGCGCGAGAAAGAGGACGCCACAGATCCAGAGCTAAAGAAAGAAGTAGGAAGACTTCGAAATGCCCTGCAAGATCTGCGCCTCGACACAGACCAAAGAGAACAGTTGGAGAGAGAAAACAGAAAAGAACTCAACGAAAAACTCCAACAAAGTGACGCTCTCCTACATAGAGCCGAGACTGAACTAAAAGAAACAGACGCAAAAGCCAGGGCCTGCGAAAAACACTTGCAAACTGCCCGAGCTAAAATCGGTGAGCTTACTCTGCAGAGAGACAAGCTCCAAGATGAACTTGACACTGTTCATGCAGAACTGAGACATTCTTACAGACTGCAGAGTGGCTGGAACGGAGAAACACACATCACAGAGTTTCTCCCGCCCAGCCACCCCAACCCTTTCAGCCCAGAACCCAAAACTGAAAAGGGAGATGTAAGCCCACGGCTCAAGACATCACCAGCCAGCTTTCAAGAACACCTGTCAGCAGCAAAAGGGGGAGGACCCCTTCAGACAAGCCCCGACAGAGAGTGGAACCACTCTCGACACGATACTGGTAAGCTCAAGCCTGAGCTCACATCACATAACCACAGTGCAGCCACGTCTGAAACAGCAGAGATCCTAAGGGTGCTGAAAGAGCTTCTTCACCAGAAACGTCGCAAGAAAGACAAGAAGGACGAGCCAGACATCTTATGCCTAAGCATAAGAACTGAAACCAAACCGTCTGACCGCCATCTGACTGAGCCAAGCACCCCGAACACTGCTTGTCATCCACAGACCACAGAGCTAACTGTCACATCACAAGGTGACAGCATCACCAAAGCTCCACAGCTGACAGCTGCACACCCTGAACGAGACGACACACTTCCTCACACCAAGCACCAAAATACCAAGGTACCAGGAAACACTGTTCTGTCTAACTGCCTCCACAGCAAGCCACACGAGACCGTTCCTAACCACCCATCGACGGTCACACCTGCCATGCCAACATTCCTGGGCAACCTAATCAAAAAGGGGGTGGCCCAAAAACTCTGCCTGAACATCACGTTGGAAGAGGAAGTGAGCATGGAAGCCCTGATCGACACAGGATCAGACATTACGGTGATCTCAAATGAACTTTTCAAAAGACTCCAATCTGAAGCTAAGAGACAAGATCAAACTCTTACACCTCAAACTTGTGAACTAAACGTACAGTCATACAGTCAACATGACATCCGGCTCGAACAGGTAGCCCACATTCACCTGACGATTGGTCCTTTGAGTCTAGTCCATCCCGTGTTCATCTCAAAAATGGACACTTTTCCGTTCCTCATCGGCAGAGACCTTCTAGATCGTTTTGAACCGTTACTGGACTTGAAACAGCTCAAAGTCTGGGCTCAAGTACGAGAACTTTGCCCCCTCCAGTCAAAGCCAGACGGTCAGGTCACAAAGGTCACAGAGTTCATGGGAACTCCCACAGCCAGCCAAAAAGACACAGACTCAGCACCAACTGAAGGTTCGAATCCGCTACCCTGCACCTTACAGCCCACCAAAGACTTTGACACTTGCTGCCTCAATGTCATGACTGACCTGCAGCGACATGACCTCATTCAAGCCATTGCCAAGCCTGGTGCATTAAACAACAAGCTGTGGTCACTTTCAACCCACCCACCCACCCTAGAGGTTGAAAAGCTTACACACAGCATAAGAACTTTACAAGCTCAACTGCCTACTTCAGAGCCGCTTACGCTAGCTCCGCTATAGACAACCATAATGGACATGCGGGCTTTTGTCAGCTACATAAAGACTTTCCTTATCCACCCTCACACGCCGTCTGACCTCACTAACAACCAGTGCCTCAGACCACTGCATGACACCACGCACATGCTGCGTGTACAGAACAACATTATGAGTTGTGCACCGATTGACATCACTATGCCAAGGCATGTAATGCCACGGCGCACAAAGGGGGATAAACTGCTAATGTTCGTCTATAACGCATCATGTGCTGCACACCGCAACACCAGAGACACTGACGAGACACTGAAGCAAGCGACAAGCCAACAGCAAGATGTGGCAAAACATGGGCCAAGGCAAACTAAACCCAGTCGCCGCCCACAAAGTAAAAAGACTGCCCTGTCCAATCAAAGACAACCCTTGCTGGTTTCTTCCTCCCCTTTCTCTCTCTCTCTCCCTGTTGTCTGTACCAGGTTGCTGCTGTGGTTCGCCATGCTGTACTGTCAGCCAACCAGAGGACAGCTGCCACCGAGGGAACGACCGAGACCCCAGATCACTGACGGCAGGACCTACACCCAGCAAGTGCACGTTCGACTCATCCAGCCCCGCCCGGTCTACAGAGCACACTACCCCAGCTCCGTAGCCCAATACATCTGGACAAGTGTCCGACGGACAGAGGACTCCCTCTCTCACGCCGAGGCCAAGGTCGAACACATGCTCAACCAACTGGAGAAAGTGACTGTCGCACAATCGGGACTCCTAAGCACCAACCACCGATCCAGACGGCTCCTGGGAGTGTTGCTCCGAGTCGTAGCTGCTGCCAGAACTCTGTTTAACATTGGTATGTCCAGTGTAAATGCAGCGAACCAGGCCGCGAACTCCATGAAGCCGCTGTTTACTGTCTTACAGAGTGACTTTGTCCAGACTCAGCTGGTTACAGCGCTAACGACAGACATGCTGTGGGAGGTTAACTCTTCCAGTAACAGCCTAGCCACAGCCGTAATCCTACCGCCTAACATGGTACCAGCTTCCCAGCAAAGAGTACCAGACAGCACTGAAACTCCCATCCTCCAAGAACTTCAACTTCACCTTGAATCCAGGACTGGAACTCTGGATTGAGAAAAGGGGGTCCCAACTCACCGACCCTGCTCCTGTCAATACAGCCCTCCGAGCACTGTCTCGACGACCTGTTCTGAACACTTCATCTGCGGTCCAAGCCGGGACCGCCGCCGACATTGGGCTGCGCACCTCTGCAGGTAATCAGCCACACCCTAACACTAGGTTGGCCTCCATCCTGTACAGAAGACTCAACGAGATGCGATACAGCCAAGCTCACGAAAGCTGTGTCCAAAGGTTTCAGACGGAATCCCCGGAAAGGGGGTGTCAAGTCAGAGACCACGCCGAACCTCATCGAGCTGAATCCTCAGCTCCAAGATCCACCTGCTACACGACCATCATGATTCACCTGTCATCTGCCCATCGTGATGATTGCCGTCCGATGATGTCCACGCAGGGAATTCATCGGACGGAAAGGGGGACTTTAGCGACTGGGCTATTTGAATCATTCATTCGTTTGATTCTGAATTAACAAATTCGGACTCTCTGTGTTTTCTAAGCACATTCCTTCTTGCTGTCCCACTCTGAACCCCCGAAGGTAAATCAGTTGTGTTGGCTCCGGCTAGTCGGCGACAACTGGACTTTTACGACACTAATTGCACCTTGGAGGATAAGTTCTGCATTCCAAATTTAACTTTTAAGCTTATTTTTACAGAATAATAATCTATCTCGACGTGTACCTTCGAAACATATCTAATTCGGTATCCACATAAAGCTCTCCTTGTACTGGAACCAAATGTATGCATCAGGATCTGGTAAAATGTATGATACTATTTTTACCCTCATTAGAGTATAACTGATCACATAATAACGCTGCCATAAAACATGCAAATTAAACTGGGAACTAAGACAAAGAAACTTTTTCCCGCTCGAGATACTCTGAGATGATTGGTTCACGTACGTGGAGCAGGCGTGAGCCCATCCTCTCCATAAGAGACAGACACAGAACTTTCTCGAGAGCACTTTTACGAACCCGCCTCGCCAGCGAGAAGATCCATATGGCTCCCGTTCAGGGAGCATTCATTCACCGTCCTCGTGAATGAATTTCTCTTTTATTCTCTTTTATTTCTTTCGTTTTCCTATTCGCCTCTGCTCATTCACGACCTGAATGAACTTAGCCTGAATCATTCCCGGCAACTTCACCTCAAAGAAAGACTCTTTGAAGCTCCCGCGCTCGCACGCGCGCCGGAAGACACAGTACGCGCACACCTCCCCTCAGACGACTCACGCTGCTTGAAAGACATGCAGAACCCTGCCTTCCTCCCTCATACACAGAGAACCATGTGCCATGCAAGTATCGATTATTGAATTGAACTTACAATGTGATTTCTTTGTTGTCTCTTACGGGTTACTGTCTGTGATTTTGCCATGCTGAGGTCATCTCGGTGATCTCTCTCATCCTGAACTTTAGTTTCACTTTCTCCCTTCCTCTCCCTCTCTCATCTGTTATCCGTTTAGTCCTGTATTTTGTTTACGTGTCCTGTACATACATATTTACTCGTGTAAATTGTAGAACTTGTATTCCTTAGTTCAATGTAGTATTAGTCTAATTATTAAATTCCATATGTCCTTGACTGACTCTGTTTTAATTGCCCATGTTACTTAGTCCCTGAAATGTTCGATCTTAGCTATATGCTTTATCTTGGTAGGCTACGATTTAAGTAACCTAATTTTAGTCTACAAACACCGAGAGTGTCTTTTCAAGGCCTGGAAAAGATACTCTTTCTCGTGTTTGTAAGAAGGATAATTTTCCCTGAGAGTTAAGTTAATCTTACGTATGTTTGCTGGACAAACAGATTGTTTGATAACTAAATTAATTCCATTAAAGTTATCCCATAACTTCGAGCTGAAATAAGAACAATTGATGTATTAATGACGAACCATAACCCGTTATGGTAATCGTTCATATATCAATCTAGTTCAGCTGCGATAAATTAATGTAACTGTAACATACAAAATATTAATCATATTCATGATTAATTATTAAAATTCCCTATAGATCATTTGAGCTAATATTAATATTAATGTACAACCCATTGTTGCTTACAACTAAATACAGAGTTTTGGACTTATTATCTTAAGATTTTAAACATAAAATGTTTAGACATGTGGCATTAGCTGTAGTGCATTTCTAGATTGCTCCAGTGCCAACTTCAATTTTATTTTCATGAGGATATTTCATAAAAAATAATTTCTAATAACTTTACAAAACTTTGAAGCTATTTATAACAATCTTTGTCATTATGACAATAATTAATTCTACATTTACAATAAACTGCCAGGTGTCAGCTTTCAAATGAGATCATACTTGTGCTTTTAGTACAAAGGGTTCATGAACTGTATCTGTTTCAGTTTGGGTATGTCATTTCTTGGGATTTTTCAAAAGTGGGGTTGCAGCTTAACAGGTTAAAGGGATACTCCACTTTAAAATGAAAATTCTGTCATCATATACTCATGTTGTTTCAAACCTGTATGAATTTCTTTCTTCTGCTGAACAGAAAGGAAGATATTTAGAAGAATGTCAGTAACCAGAAAGTTTCTGGTCTCACTGACTTCCATAGTAGGAAAAAATATATACTATGGAAGTCAATGAGACCAGAAACTGTCTGGTTACTGATATTTTTCTCAATATCTTTCTTTCTGTTCAGCAGAAGACAGAAATTCATAAAGGATTGAAACAACATGAGGGTGAGTATATGATGACAGAATTTTCATTTTAAAGTGGAGTATCCCTTCAAGCAGTTTATTTAATCTCAAGTCTCAATGAAATACTGACATTTTCTCTTTCTCTCTTATACACTCTTTCTCTCTTATATATATTTCTCTTTTTTACCTGGATGTGGCATTTGGATGATTCGTGGTATTTTATGGCTTCCAGTTTTACGTTTTTAGTCCCAACAATGAAACTATTAGGCCCTGTTTACACGAGAACGCTCGCGGGTGAAAACGTAAAAATATTTGATCAGATGTGCCTTTTGTTTAGACGGCGACGGCGTTTTTGGGGCTTAAAAACTCAAAAAAGTGAAACCATCCTCCAGAGTGGAAATCTTAAAAACGCTCCACCGTCTCGAATTCACACTGCGTTCACACCGGACTCGAATAGCGCGTGAGGCGCGAGTGATTTCAATGTTAAGTCAATGCAAAGATGTTTTCTCTGCAGACCTCTTAACCAGCTCTTAACGCCTGCGATGTAACGCCACATTTTCTTTGAAGGTGTGCCTCCTCTAAAAGTGTCCGCCGTCCGTGTGAAACAGTATGCTATTTTTATTTACCCGCCACGGTGGCCGGTAGGTGAAGCGAGTTTACCCGCCACAACACAAAATGTGGGTGCTAATTTCCATCCCTGGTAGTGACGTTGGCCACAGTTTGCAAGTGAAAATCAATGTCTGTTAAATAAGAATGCACGTCGCTGCCCCCTGCTGGATTTGGGTTGAACGTAGGGATGTTTCTTGCCAGCTTGTCCAGTTCTTTAGAGGCTGTGCGTTGACTGGCGGCTCGCCCCTCCGGGGCGGGGCCAGCAGGTGAGATAGTGTCATGATGTGGGCTTTCCTTTTCTTCTTTAGCTTTAAGGGTTTGGCTGCGAAATGCATGTTCGTTGGTGAGGGGGTGTGGAGTGATTGGTGTCCCCCTCTCCAGCTCCCCTTGCAGCGCGTACGAATGTTTGAGTTCACGGTGGACAATGTCCAGTTCGTCTTTAAGATCGTGTCTTTGTTGGACGAGCTCGTTAATTTCAGCTCGGGCCTTCTGTAAATGTGTTTCACAAGCTGTGACTCTAGCGTCTCTGTCTCTTAATTCCATGTGTGCTCGTTCTAGCAGAGCATCCCCATGTATTAGCTTGTCATTGAGGGCCGCTGAGGTCTGCTTCTCAGCCTCCACTATCCTGTCCGTGTCCAGGCGCAGGTCCTCCAGGGCCTTTTGCAGTCTTTCCACTTCCTGTTGTAGTTCCGGGCGTGTTTCCTCCTCAGTTTCAGCCTCCAATAGGAGATCCTCCAGGCGGCTTTGTGCTTGGTCCTTTTGTTTGCGGGCCTCCTCCAGCTGAGTCTTTAGTCCTGCGTTTTCCTTTTCCAACTTGGCGTTATCTTTTTCCAGCAGACGTGCCTGGGCCACCAGGTAGAGAGAGAGACTTCCGATGATGCGACTCCATTCTTTCGAGCTATAGGCCTGCGTGGGGTCATGGGACATGAGCTGATCCACGTTGGAGTCCAGTTCCTGTCGGGTCAGGAGTTTTGGGTCGCCAAGGTCTTTTGGTAGACCTTTCCGGTTGTCATGGCTCGTAACCAAGCCTCGAGGCCATCCCAATGTTCCGCAGGACTGGATGCACGTGACATTTTGACTCACTGTAGGCGAGAGAAACACAACACACGCACACACAAGAAGGGCCAATGCACGTGTTTTGTGAAGCTAATAAACTATAGGACAGTGTGCCGTCTATAGAACTTTGGGCTAACTGACTTTAGACAGTTAGGCGAGTCTGTATGGGACCCGCGATAGAGACTGTTCAGTTGTCCCTCTATTACTTAGCCTTTTTGGGGTCTCGTTGGTGCACTGAAAAACAAGTTACAACAGAACATGCAAGGCACGATTAGGCGAGGATTCGAAAGGGAGGAAGAGCAAAAATTAAACAAAAATATCAGTAATTTGATCTGTGCTGCAATTTGGACGTTAATAGCACGAAGGGTGTGCCTTGGGGGGAATATTTAAAGGGGTCATATAATGCCATTTTTGTACAAGCTAATATGATTCTTTAGGGTCTAAATTAAAAGTTTGTAATATACTTTAATTAAAAATTCTCATTAGTATTGTAAGAAAACACAAATTTTACCTGGTCAAAAACAGCTCTGTTTTCAGCACGCCGTTTCAGTGCATGTGTCTTTAAATGATAATGAGCTTTGCTCACCCCGCCCCTCTGTTCTGTGGGTACACCGTATTAGACATTCTCTGACCGTATCTAACACAATAACCACGTGTTATTCGTTATAAACGTGGGATTATGAATTATATTGAGAACGTCGTACATAGAAAACATGCCATAATGTACCCTGAGTGTAAACCTTAGACGCATTCATCGTGAAGCCTGCAGCAAGGTTTGCAAATTTCGCAAAGATTAATATAAATACTAATATAAAGGTTAATAAAACATTACACTCACATCTTCTGGAGGTTCAGCAGGAACACGTTGGTACCGATCCGTTTTTTCTCGTTTGTGAAGCTGTCTGGTGTGAAATGATTCGCGCAAACATGAAAGCACAGACGATCGTGGGGAATCCCCGTGAGGGAATCCCCGCGTCAATCCTTTGGGCATATCGCTTCAAAAACAAAACTCAGCCACTGCTTCTTCAACGGCTCGGATTTAGGAACATCCAAATGACTGCTGTGTTCCTTATTACATCTAAGAACAGAACACCACAATCGCTTAGACGCCATTCTACTCCAGCATATCAACAATGGCGGACTGCTATGACGACGGCTGTCACAGCTTGCTCAGGGCGGGTCTTGTGTTGAAACACGGCTGTCAATCACAATAGCGGGAGGGGCGTACGATCTTATGACGTCACAATATCGAACGGCTTGATTTCAGAGATGGTCAAACATATAAGGAGATTAAAACAAAACCACTGGATGGATTTTTATCATGATAGGATGGTTGTGTACAGGCACTGCCAACAGACATTTCAGTGCAATCAACTTGTAAAAGTGCATGTACCATTATATGACCCCTTTAAGATTATGTGGTTTGTAAGGGAGACGAGGTTCTCTTTTTTTTTTCGATTATCAAAGTTCAGTTTACCTGAGATGGACTGAGGTCGACCTAGCCGGCCCCCGCTGAGCGCGGTCAACCTTTCTGGCGCCCCAGACACTTGCCCACCGTGACCTTGGATTCTCCGCTACTCTGTTCACGGCCACGACCACTCAAACAGAGTGACTGTAAACGCAACCCTAGTAGTCCCGGAGGTGCCAACCAACCGAACGCAATGTAAAGGTGGGCGCTACCCAGAACCCACCAGGGTAACCTGGAGTGGCAGTGGCTGCCGATGGTTTGGGCAGCGGTCCCAACGATTAACTTTTGCGTCGGCGTGGAGGCTGACACTCCGAAGCACCGGATTGCTGATGTCACTACTGCGTGCCGCCGCCCGTGGCAGAGGTAAGAGAAACTCAAGTGTCACCGCGCGGTCAGTGTCGGTAACATCAGTCGGCCAACTCGCCCACAGAGGTCCAACCGGCTCCTACAGTCCACCGCAGGTGCTGAGAGTCTTGCCTAAATGACACACAAAATGGGATGAACAAAGGAGCTTAACGTGAATTAAGATTTCTTGCTTACACCAAATTGAGTTATGTGGAAAAAAAATAGGACAAAAGTCACGATGAACCTGCGAAAGGTTAGGTGGTATAACAAAAATAAAATAAACTTTGAAGTGAAAAGAGAAATCAAACCAACCTGGAAGGAAGAAACGAAATTAAGGTGTGGATGGCTTTGCCAACTAATGTTATAACAGAAAGAAGTCTGGACAGGATGAGAGTTATTGGAAAATAACCTAACCCGATCGGAAGTTGGTGATGATTGGAATGTGAAAATGGTAGTAACCAAATTAATGTTTCAATTTCAAATCAAATCTAAATACACTGGGAGAGAGAAAGTTTTTTTTTTTTTAGAGAAATAGAAAGATTTCTAAAAATGAAATAAAATAATCACCATAACCTTGAAGTTGTTATTAAATGATTATTAACCCAAAATGAAACCAAACAGAATCATCAAGGCAGATTAGAAATGGAAAACAGTAGAGTAGAGTGAATCTGAGAGAAGAAGGATAGCTGCCCTGGAGGGGTGTGGCCACGAGGGGCACTGTCCTCTCTCCGGGTGAACTATCAATGTTTTTGGAGTGAGAGACTTTATAGTTTTAAAGCTTCTGTTCCCCTTCCGGAAATTGGATTCACAATAAAATGTCTCAGTCCAAAATAAAGGATGGTTTTAAAGAACTTAGCAAGCTGTGACTACAAATATGTATTTAAACAGCTTCTTAGATACCCACGCGTAAATTTTGAAGCACAAAAAAAACGAGGCAGAAGAGAATGACCAACAGGTCTTTACCTGCGGTTGACCACACGGTGGCAGCGTTGCGCTTACGCGGAACAAAGCCACTAGGTGGTAGTTTGAGAACGAGACGCGCCTGTAAGATTGACTTCAGCAATCACAATTTTTCAAATGTGCAGGTCCTTTTGCAAACACAAAACACACTGCAAATAACTTTCCAAAAAGATCGCGGCGGACCTTTTGTTTCTGGTCTTTACAGAAACCGACACGGGATTTTCGCTGGTTAGCTAGGCCAGATTTAACCCGTAGCTCGTCGTTGCTAACGACATAAAATGAAGATCTTTTATTCTTCTTCCGGGGTTTACAGAATACCGGTAATAACGCCTGAGGGAACTTTTCTTTGTTCCAAACACAGGTCTCAAAGACAGAATTACATGTACGCAGTCAAGCAAAAAGAGATTTTTCTTTTTCTCTAACTTAGACTTGTAACAATACTGTAAAACAAAACTACATTTTTCTCCACACCAGAAAATACTGGCGGGTCTGTTGATCTGGCTTTTCGCCTTTGATCAGTTTTTGAGTCGACTTATTCCATACACTTATTCAATATAAGATTCAAACGCGCGCATAAACATTAAACTTCCAAACTCACACATGAATATAAAACTGAATACTTTGTCTCAAAATGAAATTTGAAAGTGCCCGCATTCTCCACCAACTTAATGTAACAACAATGCCTCTATTGTGGGGAATTTATTGGCTCAAATGAGAGGTACTATTCATAGATATGAATATGCATATGCCGTTTACACAAATTAAATTATTCCAAAATAGGGAATAGGTCAAAACCTCGCCTTATATCAATAATTACACGATTTCTCGTAGTACTTACTGATATAGGTAGGTAGAATTATATTTTAATTAGGGGAATTTAGGTAAGAGTTAATGTTCATTTATTATGCAAACTGTCCGTCCAGCAAACAGAATGTAAAATTTCTGAACAGAAACCTATCGTCTTTAACACTGACGAGTAATTCTTCCTGTGGCCACACAAAACAATCACTCTCGTGTTCTAGACAACTTAGATCTCTTTAATAGTAAAATCAACAGTAGAGCTGTAACATTAGATCGCACTTTTCAGGGATTTCAGTAATGAAGCAAAAGAACAATTTCAATTCATAAAGATTATAGGTGTTTAATCAAGCAACTAAGATTACATGTACTACTTCAATCAAGCAGGAGTAAATATGCATAACAAATAAACAAACAAACCATATAACGATCGTAAATAAGAAATAAAACCAAAATAACATTAAAGTAAAAAGGTTAAGAGAGAGGGAAGAGAGAATTTGTGAATAAGAGTGAGAAGAATGAGAGTGAGAATAATAATGATTTTATGTGTGTGCAAGTTGGTAGCGTTTTAAGAAGATGTGGAGGTGTGTGTGTCTCTGGCAACACGTGGTCGTGTGTTTACCTAGTAACGCGTGCGTGCGTGTGGATGTATGTGTGTGTGGGTGTGTGTGTGTGTGGGTGAGAGAGTGTGAGTGTGGTAGCAAGAATTTTAGAGAAAGGCAGAAACAGTTTAGAACAGTTAGTCACAACAAAACCCCAACAACTTCTAGTAATTTTCAGGCAACTTAAAACAGCATTTCTTTCAGATTGCGAATTTAAAGGTCTACGTTACTCTGTTTTGAAGATCTGCCCTCTGTGCATGTGTGTGTGGACAAAGGCGCCTGGATCACGTGGTCACAGCGTTCTGGTTGCTATAGCGACTCGAAGCGAGCGAAAACTCGGCAAAGATGATCTTAGCTTTAAGTTGGTTTCGTTGGTTGGTTGAAGAAGACTATCAACTGAAGTAAAGTAGTCTTAAGAAAATAAAAACTTGGAAGAAAATGAAAATAAAAGCGAGCGAAGGTTTCCTTGAAGGAAGGAGGCGGGGTCTTCTTTCTCTCTCTCTGGCAGACTGCAATGAGAGGAGGGAAGCACGATATTTTAGGGGCCAAACTCACACCCCTTCACGTACGTGGGCCAATCGTCTTTAACAACGTATCAGGCCCACCTCCTGACGTTTCGAGATCTATACGCCCCTTCCTACTAGATATTGGAATGATAACTTCGTTCATAACATTAATACCGCTGGTATTAGTAAACTAACGCCTCTTCTGATATTTCGTGTTAAAGATTCAAAACCGTTGGGATTTCTGGAACAAAACTATACCACGAATGGCAATTCTATGACCTAATTACACACAGATACATGATTTCTCGCGATTATAGGAACATCAAATTGATTACAGGTCAATAAAGCTATATAGGCATAATATTTGGGACAAGGGATCATGCACGCATCAAGAAAATACATTTTAAACATTCTACAAAATGATTTTGATCCCACGTGGTAGGATCTGTGTGTGTTTCTGTGTGTGTGTGTGTGCTGACACAGTCCGAGATTTCATGCCCGCGCGCCGAACTTTTGTCCTCGAGCCGCGGGGGTGAGAGGCTATGTGTGTGTGTTTACTGGATTCGATGTGATTATCAGTCAGCGCATCTGGACGGACAAAGTCTTGTTGTTTTCTGAAGTGTAAATCAGTGTCTTAAGTGTAAATCAGTGTCTAAGAAGACCCTAGGGGATTTGCGTAATCTCAGACATTGTGGCGCCTTGCGCTCGTGACTTCCCGTGTAAGCAATAAAACAAAATGTTTTTTGTTGATTCAGGAACAAGAGAGGTGTCTTCAGACGGCCATCGATGAGTTATTTGAGCTGATAGGCGGCATCTGTTGCCATCTGTTGTTCGTAGACAGTCCAAGGAGAACAGAGTCCGTTTGTTGATCGGAATGTCAAATAGCTTTAATCAGCGCAAAACACTATGTGCTGTGTGTGGTTATTCAATGAGGATAGAGGTGTTTGTGAATGAGGATTCCAGTAAGTTAATTAGGTCCCAGACTAAAAGGGTTTTGATCAGGGGTAACTTTAGTAATTTAATCATAGAGAGAGAGCTGGTAATCAGACCATCTTCTTTGCGTTACAGATATCAATATTCCTTTCACAGGTCTACATCTTGCGTGTGTTTACATTGTACACAAAGTTTGAAGCAAATCGGGTAAAAATAAGAGGGTGATTTCAAAGCATTTTGAAAGTGACACACTTCCTGCTGCCAGTTGGTGGCGCTATAACTTTGACTCACAATAGTCACATCCATGTGATCGGCCTCTTACAACGAACACACTGCTGAAGTTTCATCAAGATCAGTTAATGTATGCAGAAGTTATAACACACTTCCTGTTTCTCTTTTCTCGCCATAAATTCGTTTCCTTGCCACGGCCAAACCGTTCGAGGTATCAAAAATCCGTCCGCAATTTAGCATCCTCAATGTCTTGACTTCATGCTGACCGAGTTTGGAGGCGATTGGATGAATTCTCTAGGAGGAGTACATTAAATTCCACAGCATGCGTTTCAAAACAACCCATAATAGCCGACTCCCTGTTGGTCTGGCGTAAAACTTAGAGCACAAAAGTTGTTCGGCCCGATGAGATCTATATGTGTACCAAGTTTCATATTATTACATGCAAGCGTGTCTGATTTATGGACAAGTGTTCGGATGCCGTTCCAGGGGGCGCTGTCGAGGCCCCCTGCCACGCCCGGGTACCAGCTTCAGCACGGCCCTGATGGCCGCGGGTTCTGACCTGTGTGCAAAATTTCAAGAGTTTTCGAGCATGTTAAGGGCCCCAAAAGTGCCCGAAAGGTTGACAAAATAATAATAATAATAAATATAGCTGCGAGCAGCGATTACGGGCCCAAGCCGGTGGCACCGCAACCCCGGTGCCTTTAGTTACCTAAAGGCACCGGGGTGGCGGTGCCGCCGGCTTTGGCCCTTCATTGCTGCTATATATATATATATATATGTGTATCTTTAATGTATTTTTATCATGTTGAAAAAGTTTGGTGTGAATAAAATAAACCACTTAGGAGGAGTAGCTAAAAACTCAGAGTCTGACATATCCAAAAAAATCCACATTCAAACCAAAATATCTGACTTCCTTTTGCTTGGAGCTAATGACTGTAAATTAGAAAGTTGTCCGGCTCAGTGAGACCAATATATATACTGATTTTTGTAACTGTTGGTAAAACTAACCCCCCCACTTTTGTCAAAAGCATGTTGAAAGTGACACACTTCCTGCTGCCAGTTGGTGGCGCTATAACTTTGACTCACAATAGTTACATCCATCTGATCAGCCTCTTACCACGAACACACTGCTGAAGTTTCATCAAGATCAGTTAATGTATGCAGAAGTTATAGTGGTTGAGCAAACAAATTCATTTCCTCGCCACGGCCAAACCGTTCGAGATATCAAAAATCCCCTGGCAATTTTCCATCCTCAATGCCTTGACTCCATGCACACCGAGTTTGGAGGCGATTGGATGAATTCCCTAGGAGAAGTGTTTCAAATTCCTGAGCATGCGTTTCCAAACAACCCTTAATAGCCGACTTCCTTTTTGGCTGCCGTAAAACTTAGAGCATGAAAGTTGTTCGGCCCGATGAGATCTATATGTGTACCAAGTTTCATATTATTACATGAAAGCGTGTTTGATTTATGGACCAAGTTTTCGGACCCTATTCAAGGGGGCGCTGTCGAGCCCCCCTGCCACGCCCGGGTACCAGCTTCAGCCCGGCCCTGATGGCCGCGGATTCTGACCTGTGTGCAAAGTTTCAAGAGTTTTTGAGCATGTTAAGGGCCCCAAAAGTGCCAGAGAAGTAGAAAAAAATAATAAATATAGCTGCGAGCAGCGATTACGGGCCCAAGCCGGTGGCACCGCAACCCCGGTGCCTTTAGTTACCTAAAGGTACCGGGTGGCGGTACCGCCGGCTTTGGCCCTCCATTGTATATATATATATATATATACAAACATATAAATATATATATATATATATATATATATATATATATATATATATATATATATATATATATATGTATTTATATATGTGTATATATATATATATATATATATATATATATATATATATATATATATATACCGTTCAAAAGTTTGGGGTCAGGAAGATTTTTAATGTTTTTAGGAGAAGTCTCTTCTGCTCACCAAGGCTGCATTTATTTGATTAAAAATACAAACAAAAACATTAATATTGTGAAATATTATTCCAATTTAAAACAGCTGTTTTCTATTTTAAAATATTTTACACTGTAATTCATTTATGTGATCAAAGCTGAGTTTTCAGCATCATTACTCCCATCTACAGTGTCACATGATCCTTCAGAAATCATTCTAATATGATGATTGATGGTCAATAAATATTAATTATTATTTTCAATGTTGAAAACAGTTGTGTACAGATTTTTTTCAAAATGCGTTGATGAATGTAAAGTTCAAAAGAACAGCATTTATTTCAAATATAATTTTTTTAACATTTTAAATGTCTGTACTGTAACTTTTGATCAGTTTAACTCATTCTCGATTAATAAAAGTATTGATTTATTTTATTTCTTTCCCCCAAAAATAAAATTAAAATTATTACTGACCCCAAACTTCTGAACGGTAGTGTTTAATGTTACAAAAGCTTTAGATTTCAGATAAATGCTGTTCTTTTGAACTTTCTATTCATCAATGACTGTACACAACTGTTTTCGACATTTAAAATAATAATGAATGTTTCTTGAGCATCAATCATCATATTAGAATAATTTCTGAAGGATCATGTGACAGTGACGACTGGAGTAATGATGCTGAAAACTCAGCTTTGATCACAGGAATAAATAACAGTTTAAAATATATTAAAATAGAAAGCAGCTGTTTTAAATTGGAATACTATTTTACAATATTACTGTTTTTGTTTGTATTTTTAATCAAATAAATGCAGCCTTGGTGAGCAGAAGAAACCTCGCTTAAAAATCTTACTGACCCCAAATTTTTGAACAGTAGTGTATATATATTATATAAAAATGTAATGGATAAGACACAGATAGTTTTACTTGCCTGACCTGATTAGAACAATGAAAAAACTTAAATGAAAAAATAACTTGGGAATCTCTAAAACGAGGGCGCGATTAAACAGTGGACACATAAAAACATACTCTGCCATTTTGTTCAGAACATCATACAAACTGCAAAGTGTTAACTTATATTTTTGTACAGTAGCAATAAAACACAACATTGTGCTTTTTTTTAAATACATTCAAGCAATCCTCCCCGAAAATGAAACTAAAATTATCACGGCTGCACAGGCATTCATAATGGTGCGCGTCCTCAGCGAGGAACGAGCCGAACAGAGTCAACGTTTTTTAGGTCATTCCTCCTTCCATAGGAATTTATTGAAAACGCTCGCTCTGCTCCGCACCATTATCAATGTCCGTGCGGACGAACATATTTTACTTTCGTTTTTAAGTTAGCGATTAAAAAGCCCCCAGCGGTGTCACACGTCAGTTAACCGTTGGTAAAATATTCTTACCGTCACATACCTAGTATATTTTTTAGGGCTGTCAATCGATTAAAATTTTTAATCGCGATTAATCGCATGATTGCCATGAGTTAACTCGCGATTAATCGCATTTAATCGCACATCTTTTGATTTGTTCTAAATGTACCTTAAATTAATACTTTTCAAGTTTGTAATACTCTAATCAACATGGGCATGGATAATTATAGATGCTTTATGCAAATGTATGTTTATTATTGAAACCATAGTCAACATAGAGCATGAAGACGAGACATTGAAGATGTTTCAAAGGTCATAGATGTTTTTCAAAGAACTTGTTCATGTCTATTAGACACGTGTAGAAAGAACAAAGAAATACCAGGTTCCCATTCTCTTTCTTTGCACTGAGCAATTTACTAACACAAACATGTTTAGATTTTTGCATGACAGGGCAGCTCTTCTGAAAATGCTAAATGTACATTTAGCAGAATTATTACATTAGTTTGTCTCTCTCTGTGCCTATTTTGATTTAGCTAAATTCTCCATAAAACTGTTTTCATTGGTATATTTTACTGTTTCTGTTGTCAAACAACGGAATGAATATGAAATAGTGACTGAAACGCGACCCATTAAGACATAACTAGCTCTCCCTTTCAAGATGTTAAGTTAATCTGCACAAAAATCCTGATAATCGAGCCGTCGTCTGATGAAATCAAATACACATACGATAAAGACAATATCTGTGCTCTGATTTCGGCTATACTTGTAAAATTAGAGAAGCAACATAATATCTGTGTTTAACTGAATTAAAGCGCTGCTCCTCCGCGCGAGACGCAGAGAAAGAGCGAGAGAGAGAGGCGCGCGCGCGTGCTGGGAGAGCAGTACCGGCGGTACCGGTAGATTCTCAGAAACTAAATAAGGTTTGGGCACTTTTTTGAAGGGAAAAAATAGCCAAAGGGGTCTGCAATGTCGCTAGGTTGGCAACACGGTGTATCTCCATTTCTCCAACTAGGGGTTGGACCACGGGTCAAACAGAAAATACGCGCTGCGTTAATCGCGCGTTAAAAAAATTAGTGCCGTTAATATGATTTTCCGTTAACGCGTTATTAACGCGCTAACTTTGACAGCCCTAATATTTTTATATAGATATAATAGGCCTACCTGATTTTGAACACAAGAGGGCAGTATAGCACTATGTTTGACTTTATTTATTTATTGTTTAGACTAAACAACCATTCTGGCAGTTTTTAAACTTAAACTTCATTCTTAAATTGAAAAAAAAATAATAAAATGAGTTAAGTTCTGATATTTGTATACTTTTATATAGTAATAAATGGTGTATAATTAAATTTTTAGAATATATGAACCTTTTAGTGTTTCCTTTTTAGACAATACTTTAATCCCTCGCCATAGCAAAACCGTTTGAGATATTTATTATCCGTTCACAATTTAGCATCATTAATATATTTTTATCATGTTGAAAAAGTTTGGTGGGAATAAAATAAACCACTTAGATAAAGGTGGCTAAAAATTCAGAGGCTGATTTTGCAAAAAAATCCACATTCAGACTAAAATATCTGACTTCCTGATGGTCAGAGCTAATGACTTTAAATTAGAAAGTTGTCCGGGTCGATGAGATCAATATATGAACTGAGTTTTTTTTTACTGTAGTTAAAACTAACCCCCCACTTTTGTCAAAAGCATGTTGAAAGTGACACACTTCCTGCTGCCAGTTAGTGGCGCTATAACTTTGAATCACAATAGCTACATACATCTGATCGGCCTCTTACCACGAACACACTGCTGAAGTTTCATCAAGATCAGTTAATGTATGCAGAAGTTATTCCACTTCGTGTTTCTCTTTTCTCGCCATAAATTCGATTCCTCGCCACGGCCAAACCGTTCGAGATATCAAAAATCCGTTCGCAATTTAGCATCCTCAATGTCTTGACTTCATTCACACTGAGTTTGGTGGCGATCGGATGAATTCCCTAGGAGGAGTATTTCACATTCCATTGTATGTGTTTTCTAAATAACGTATAATAACCAACTTCCTGTTGGGCTGGTGTAAAACTTAGAGCACGAAAGTTGTTCGGCCCGATGAGATCTATATGTGTACTGAGTTTCATATTATTATATGCAAGTGTGTTTGATTTATGGACCAAGTTTTCGGACACCATTCCAGGGGGCGCTGTCGAGCCCCCGTGCCACGCCCGGGTACCAGCTTCAGTCCGGCCCTGATGGCCGCGGGTTCTGACGTGTGTGAAAAATTTCAAGAGTTTTCGAACATGTTAAGGACCCCAAAAGTGCCCAAAAGGTTGACAAAATAATAATAATAATAATAAAATATAGCTGCGAGCAGCGATTACGGGCCCAAGCCGGTGGCACCGCAACCCCGGTGCCTTTAGTTACCTAAAGGCACCGGGGTGGCGGTACCGCCGGCTTTGGCCCTTCATCGCTGCTCGCAACTATATTTTTATATATATATATATATATATATATATATATATATATATATATATATATATATTTATATATAAAAGACCAAAAATATTACTTGACTTACCTTATTCTGATTTTATGATACACTCAAAATATTCCACAACAAATCCTTTAAATTTAATGTAAAAATAAAAATGAAAGAAAGCAGTGTTGGTCTCACGTAACCCTCTCATAAGAATCAAAATGTTTCAACATTTGCGATGTATTTGGATGCTAAACTATTCTTTATTATAGGCTTTGTTCTTCACTCATGTTCCAATATCGACGGAAAAAATCATCCTCTTCACAAGCGCAAAAATGTGCTTGGAAACATCACAGTGGAGCTCTGCTTACTGTGAATGTATGAATTGTACTACTGACTATTTAGAACAGTGTAATTTTTATATGTTAGGTTGACTATTTTATTATTATATTTTATGAAGGCTATAATGAACAGGCTGTGATGTCAAGATTACAATGCTGGAATGTGTGTGTGTGTGTGTGTGTGTGTGTGTGTGTGTGTGTGTGTGTGTGTGTGTGTGTGTGTGTGTGTTCATGTTTTTCTATCCCGGTGGGGACTTCAACCTGAATGCACACAGACTCATGGGGACTCGTGTCACAGTGGGGACCTAAATAGAGGTCCCCATGGGTAAACAAGCTTATAAATCAGACAGAATGAGTTTTTTTGGAAAAGTAAAAATGCAGAAAGTTTTCTGTGATAGGTAGGTTTAGGGCTAGGGTTAGTGTGAGGAGATAGAATATACAGGTTGTACAGTATAAAACCATTAAGTCTATGGAGAGTCCCAACAAAGATAGTTAACCGTGTGTGTGTGTGTGTGTGTGTGGCGTGGGTGCGATTGAACAGTGGACACATAAAAACATACTCCGTCATTATACAGGACGACATTCAAACTGCAAAGTGTTAACTTATATTTGTGTACAGTCGCAATAAAACACAACATTGTGCTTTTGTAAAATAATTTCAAGCAATCCTCCCCCCAAAAGGTGCTAATTTTAAAATTAAACTAAAATGCTCATATTAGCGATTTAAAACGGTGCGCATCCACGGTGAGGAACGAGCAGAACAGAGTGAACGTTTTTCAGTTAATTCCTACTTCCATAGGAATTCATTTGAAACGCTCGCTCAACCACTATCAATGTCAGTGCGGACGAGCATATTTTACTTTCGTTTTTAAGTTGGCAATTCAAAAGCCCCCAGCGGTGTTACACATCGATTAACCGGTGGGAAAATATCCTCAGACACATACCTAATAAATGTATATTTAAATACAATATTGGCCTACCTGGTAAAAAGTTTTATATACTATTTTGATGTCCTTTTGGACACAAGAGGGCAGTATAGCCCTATGTTTGCTTTTTTGTTTAACCAAATAGCACTAAATAGCCTGTTTTTAACTTTTTGATTCTTCTTGAATTGCAAAAACAGAATAAAATGGGTTTAGTTGTGATATTTGTATACTTTTATATAGAAATAAGTGGTATATAATTACATTTTTAGAAGATTTTTAGTGTTTCCTTTTTGGACATTACTTTAATCCCTTGCCATAGCAAAACCGTTTGAGATATTTATTATCCATTCACAATTTAGCATATTTAATGTATTTTCATCATGTTGAAAAAGTTTGGTGGGAATAAAATAAATAGTTTAAGAGGAGTGGCTAAAAATTCAGAGGCTGATTTTGCAAAAAAATCCACATTCAGACCAAAATATCTGACTTCCTGATGGCCGGAGCTGATGAATGTAAATTAGAAAGTTGTCCGGCTTGATGAGAGCAATATAGAAACATTTTTTTTTTTACTGTAGTTAAAACTAACCCCCCCACTTTTGTCAAAAGCATGTTGAAAGTGACACACTTCCTGCTGCCAGTTGGTGGCGCAAAAACTTTGACTCACAATAGTTACATCCATCTGATCGGCCTCTTACCACGAACACATTCTGCTGAAGTTTCATCAAGATCAGTTAATGTATGCAGAAGTTATACCACTTCGTGTTTCTCTTTTCTTGCCATAAATTCGTTTCCTCGCCACGGCCAAACCGTTCGAGATATCAAAAATCCGTCCGCAATTTAGAATCCTCAATGTCTTGACTTCATGCACACCGAGTTTGGTGGGGATTGGATGAATTCTCTAGGAGGAGTACTTTGCATTCCACAGCAAGCATTTTCCAAACAACCCATAATAGCCGACTTCCTGTTGGGCTGGCGTAAAACTTGACCAGGGGAAAGTTGTTCGGCCCGATGAGATCTATATGTGTACCAAGTTTCATATTAATTCATGCAAGCATGTTTGATCTATGGACCAAGTTTTGGGACCCCTTTCAAGGGGGCGCTGTTGAGCCCCCCTGCCACGCCCGGGTACCAGCTTCAGCCTGTCCCTGATGGCAGGGGGTTCTGACTTGTGTGCAAAGTTTCAAGAGTTTTTGAGCACGTTAGGGACCCCAAAAGCCCCTGAAACCTTGATTAACAATATAAAAGCAATAGTCAAATCCCCCCCTCCCCTCACACACACAGAGACACAGAGAGAGGGAGAGAAAATTCTTCAGAAAATCCACATTCAAACCAAAATATCTCTCTTCCTGTTGGTCGGAGATGGTTAATGTAAATTAGAAAGTTGTCCGTCTTGATGAGAACAATACACATACCAAGTTTTGTTGCTGTTGATAAAACTAACCCCCCCACTTATGACTAAAGGTGGCGCTACTGAGCCCCTCACCACGCCCGTTTCTGAAACTTTGCACATGTCTACGGGCTAATAAATGTGATGTGTCTGTCGAGTTTCTTTGCAATTTCAAGTATGTTAAGAGTCTCAAAAGCATCAAAAAAGAATATTAAAGTTTGAAGCGTCGCCATGGCAACATTATTAAAGATATCAAAAATCCTTTCACAGGTCTACATCTGCCGTGTGTTTACATTATACACATAAATTTTGAAGCAAATCGGGTAAAAATAAGAGGGTGATTTTAAAGCATTTTGAAAGGGACACACTTCCTGCTGCCAGTTGGTGGCGCTATAGCTTTGACTCACAATAGTCACATCCATGTGACCGGCCTCTTACAACGAACACACTGCTGAAGTTTAATCAAGATCAGTTAATGTATGCAGAAGTTATAACACACTTTCTGTTTCCATTATTCGCCATAAATTCGTTTCCTCGCCACGGCCAAACCATTCGAGATATCAAAAATCCGTCCGCAATTTAGCATCCTCAATGTCTTGACTTCATGCTGACCGAGTTTGGAGGCGATTGGATGAATTCTCTAGGAGGAGTACATTAAATTCCACAGCATGCGTTTCAAAACAACTCATAATAGCCGACTTCCTGTTGGGCTGGCGTAAAACTTAGAGCACGAAAGTTGTTCGGCCCGATGAGATCTATATGTGTTCCGAGTTTCATATTATTACATGCAAGTGTGTTTGATTTATGGACAAGTGTTCGGATTCCGTTCCAGGGGGCGCTGTTGAGCCCCCCTGCCACGCCCGGGTACCATCTTCAGCCCGGCCCTAATGGCCGCGGGTTCTGACCTGCGTGCAAAGTTTCATGAGTTTTTGAGCACGTTAAGGGCCCCAAAAGTCCCTGAAACCTTGAAAAACAAAAAAGCAAATCTCACCCAACAGACAAATCCCTCCCACCCCTCACACACACAGAGTCAGAGAGAGAGAGAGGAAAATTCTCCCAAAAAATCACATTCAAACCAAAATATCTGACTTCCTCTTGGTCTGAGAATATGACTGTAAATTAGAAAGTTTTCCGGCTTGATGAGAACAATATACATACCAAGTTTTGTGATTCTAGGAAAAACTAAGCCCCCATTTTTGACTAAAGGTGGCGCTACTGAGCCATTCCACCACGCACGTTTCTGAAACTTTGCACATGTCTACTGGCTAATAAATGTAATGTGTCTGTTGAGTTTCATGCAATTTCAAGTATGTTAAGAGTCTCAAAAGCATCAAAAAAGAATATTAAAGTTTGAAGCGTTGCCACGGCAACAGTATTAAAGATATGAAAAATCCTTTCACAGGTCTACATCTGCCGTGTGTCTACATTGTACACATAAAGTTTGAAGCAAATCTGGTAAAAATAAGACAGTGATTTCAAAGCATTTTGAAAGTGACACACTTCCTGCTGCCAGTTGGTGGCGCTATAACTTTGACTCACAATAGTCACATCCATGTGATCGGCCTCTTACAACGAACACACTGCTGAAGTTTCATCAAGATCAGTTAATGTATGCAGAAGTTATAACACACTTCCTGTTTCTCTTTTCTCACCATAAATTCGTTTCCTCGCCACAGCCAAACCGTTCGAGATATCAAAAATCCGCTGGCAATTTAGAATCCTCAATGTCTTGACTTCATGCTGACCAAGTTTGGTGGTGATCGGATGAATTCTCTAGGAGGAGTGTTTCAAATTCCATTGCACACGTTTTTCAAACAACCCATAATAGCTGACTTCCTGTTGGGCGGAGCTAATAACATAGAGTGCGGAAGTTGTTCGGCCCGATGAGATCTATATGTGTACCGACTTTCATACAAATATGTTCTTGTATGTGTCCAAGATTTCAGATTGCATTCTAGGGGGCGCTGTTGAGCACCCCTGCCACGCCCGGGTACCAGCTTCAGCCCGGCCCTAATGGCCGCGGGTTCTGACCTGTGTGCAAAGTTTCATGAATTTTTGAGCATGTTAAAGGCCCCCAAAGCCCCCGAACCCTTGAAGAACAATAATAATAATAAATATAGCTGCGAGCAGCGATTACGGGCCCAAGCCGGTGGCACCGCAACCCCGGTGCCTTTAGTTACCTAAAGGCACCGGGGTGGCGGTACCGCCGGCTTTGGCCCTCCATCGCTGCTCGCAGCTATATTTATATATATATATATATATATATATATATATATATATATATATATATATATATATATATATATATATATATATATACATACATACATACACACACATACATATATATGTATATATATATATATATATATATATATATATATATATATATATATATATATATATATATATATATATATTATTGTTCAAAAGTTTGGGGTCAGTAAGATTTTTAATGTTTTTAGGAGAAGTCTCTTCTGCTCACCAAGGCTGCATTTATTGATTAAAAATACAAACAAAAACAGTAATATTGTGAAATATTATTCCAATTTAAAACAGCTGTTTTCAATTTTTAAATATTTTACATAGTAATTCATTTCTGTGATCAAAGTTGAGTTTTCAGCATCATTACTCCAGTCTTCAGTGTCACATGATCCTTCAGAAATCATACTAATATGATGATTGATGCTCAATAAATATTCATTATTATTTTCAATGTTGAAAACAGTTGTGTACAGATTTTTTTTTTCAAAATGCTTTGATGAATGTAAAGTTCAAAAGAACAGCATATATTTCAAATATATATATTTTTAACATTATAAATGTCTTTACTGTAACTGTTGATCAGTTTAACTCATCCTTCATAAATAAAAGTACTGATTTATTTTATTTATTTCCCCAAAAAATAAAATTTTAATTATTACTAACCCAAAACTTTTGAGCGGTAGTGTTTAACGTTACAAAAGCTTTAGATTTCAGATAAATGCTGTTCTTTTGAACTTTCTATTCATCAAAGACTGTACACAACTGTTTTCGACATTTAAAATAATAATGAATGTTTCTTGAGTATCAATCATCATATTAGAATAATTTCTGAAGGATCATGTGACAGTGACGACTGGAGTAATGATGCTGAAAACTCAGCTTTGATCACAGGAATAAATAATAGTTTAAAATATATTAAAATAGAAAGCAGCTGTTTTAAATTGGCAAATATTTTACAATATTACTGTTTTTGTTTGTATTTTTAATCAAATAAATGCAGCCTTGGTGAGCAGAAGAAACTTCTCTGTTATGTGCGCGCCACAGACTGCACGCACGTCCGCTTAGAGTTCCGCCTTTTGCCTTCCGTCAATATTACGTTATTAGAAAAATATTTTTTTAGAGAATCGATTTTTTGACATTTGTGAATCGATTCAGAATCGTCCACGTCCGCATCGCGATGCATCTAAGAATAAATTTTTTCTCCCACCCCTAGATTTCATACAACAGGTTAATAAACAGTTACAATTAAGTCACTTACATTTTAGATGCAATGTTGACTGTTTTTGTTCTGTTTCAGCAGCGAAAATAGTTAAACAAAGATCACGGCAGAACCATCACGCATCACGTGTTTTCTCATAACTGAACGATTCAGCATTTTTAACGAATCGGTTGACTCAAAGATTGAATGATCAATCCATAAACATCTGTCTTAATCTTGATCGACTCATTCGAACAAATCATTTGAACGAATGAATCAATGACTCGCTTATTAAGATGGATGCCTGGCGACACCTAATGGCGGTTTAGTGTTGTTTAAAAGCATCATTCTTTCCCACATGTGTGTGATTTGTGTGTGCAACATTATCATTATTTTTCTTACACTATTATATTAGCGATTTAAAAGCACCCACTCGTGTCACACGTCGATTAACCGGTGGGAAAATATCCTCAGACACATACGTAATAAATGTATATTTAAATACAATATTGGCCTACCTGGTAAAAAGTTTTATATACTATTTTGATGTCCTTTTGGACACAAGAGGGCAGTATAGCCCTATGTTTGCTTTTTTGTTGAACCAAATAGCACTAAATAGCCTGTTTTAACTTTTTCATTCTTCTTAAATTGCAAAAACAGAATAAAATGGGTTTAGTTGTGATATTTGTATTCTTTTATATAGAAATAAATGGTATATAATTACATTTTTAGAAGATTTTTAGTGTTTCCTTTTTGGACATTACTTTAATCCCTCGCCATAGCAAAACCGTTTGAGATATTTATTATCCATTCACAATTTAGCATATTTAATGTAGTTTCATCATGTTGAAAAAGTTTGGTACGAATAAAATAAATAGTTTAAGAGGAGTGGCTAAAAATTCAGAGGCTGATTTTGCAAAAAAATTCACATTCAGACCAAAATATCTGACTTCCTGATGGCCAGAGCTATTGAATGTAAATTAGAAAGTTGTCCGGCTTGATGAGAACAATATACAAACTGTTTTTTCTTTACTGTAGTTAAAACTAACCCCCTCACTTTTGTCAAAAGCATGTTGAAAGTGACACACTTCCTGCTGCCAGTTGGTGGCGCTATAACTTTGACTCACAATAGCTACATCCATCTGATCGGCCTCTTACCACGAACACACTGCTGAAGTTTCATCAAGATCAGTTAATGTATGCAGAAGTTATTCCACTTCCGTGTTTCTCTTTTCTCGCCATAAATTCGATTCCTCGCCACAGCCAAACCGTTCGAGATATCAAAAATCCGTCCGCAATTTAGCATCCTCAAAGTCTTGACTACATGCACACCGAGTTTGAAGGGGACACGGTGAATTTTCTAGGAGGAGTATTTCACATTCCACAGCAAGCGTTTTCCAAACAACCCATAATAGCCGACTTCCTGTTGGGCTGGCGTAAAACTTGACCGGGGTAAAGTTGTTCGGCCCGATGAGATCTATATGTGTACCGAGTTTCATATTAATTCATGCGAGCGTGTTTGATATATGGATCAAGTTTTAGAACCCCGTTCAAGGGGGCGCTGTTGAGCCCCCCAGCCACGCCCGGGTACCAGCTTCAGCCCGGCCCTGATGGCCGTGGGTTCTGACCTGTGTGCAAAGTTTCAAGAGTTTTTGAGCACGTTAAGGACCCCAAAAGCCCCTGAAACCTTGATTAACAATATAAAAGCAATAGTCAAATCCCCCCTCCCCTCACACACACACAGACACAGAGAGAGGGAGAGAAAATTCTTCAGAAAATCCACATTCAAACCAAAATATCTCTCTTCCTGTTGGTCGGAGATGGTTCATGTAAATTAGAAAGTTGTCCGTCTTGATGAGAACAATACACATACCAAGTTTTGCTGCTGTTGATAAAACTAACCCCCCCACTTATGACTAAAGGTGGCGCTACTGAGCCCCTCACCACGCCCGTTTCTGAAACTTTGCACATGTCTACTGGATAATAAATGTGATGTGTCTGTCGAGTTTCATGCAATTTCAAGTATGTTAAGAGTCTCAAAAGCATAAAATAAGAATATTAAAGTTTGATGCGTTGCCACGGCAACAGTATCTAAGATATCAATAATCCTTTCACAGGTTTACATCTGCCGTGTGTCTACATTGTACACATAAAGTTTGAAGCAAATCTGGTAAAAATAAGACAGTGATTTCAAAGCATTTTAATAGTGATGTACTTCCTGCTGCCTGTTGGTGGCGCTATAACTTTGACTCACAATAGTCACATCTGTGCGATCGGCCTCTTACAACGAACACACTGCTGAAGTTTCATCAAGATCAGTTAATGTATGCAGAAGTTATAACACACTTCCTGTTTCATTTTTTCGCCATAAATTCGTTTCCTCGCCACGGCCAAACCGTTCGAGATATCAAAAATCCGTCCGCAATTTAGCGTCCTCAATGTCTTGACTTCATGCACACCGAGTTTGGAGGCGAATCGATGAATTTCCTAGGAGGAGTACATTAAATTCCACAGCATGCGTTTCCAAACAACCCTAAATAGCCGACTTCCTGTTGGGCTGGTTTAAAACTTAGAGCACGAAAGTTGTTCGGCCCGATGAGATCTATATGTGTACCGAGTTTCATATTATTACATGCAAGCGTGTTTGATTTATGGACACGTGTTCGGATCCCGTTCCAGGGGGCGCTGTTGAGCCCCCCTGCCACGCCCGGGTACCAGCCTCAGCCCGGCCCTGATGGCCGCGGGTTCTGACCTGTGTGCAAAGTTTCAAGAGTTTTCGAGCATGTTAAGGGCCCCAAAAGTGGCCGAAAGGTTGACAAAATAATAATAATAATAATAATAATAATAATCCTACCGAAAACAATAGGGCCTTCGCCCTTTCAGGGCTTGGGCCCTAAATATAGCTGCGAGCAGCGATTACGGGCCCAAGCCGGTGGCACCGCAACCCCGGAGCCTTTAGTTACCTAAAGGCACCGGGGATGGCGGTGCCGTCGGCTTTGGCCCTCCATCGCTATATTTATATATATATATATATATATGTATATAAATATCTATCTATCTATCTATATATATATATATATATATATATATACACACACACACACACACACATACATTTACATATACATATATATATATGTATATATATATATATATAAGACAGAAAATATTACTTGTCTTACCTTATTCTGATTTTATGATACACTCAAAATATTCCACAACAAATCCTTTAAATTTAATGTAAAAATAAAAACGAAAGTAAGCAGTGTTGGTCTCACGTAACCCTCTCATTAGAATCAAAATGTTTCAATATTTGCGATGTATTTGGATGCTAAACTATTCTTTATTATAGGCTTTGTACTTCACTCGTGTTCCAATATCGATGGAAAAAATCATCCTCTTCACACGCACAAAAATGTGCTTGGAAACATCACAGTGGAGCTCTGCTTTCTGTGAATGGTACAAATTGTACTACTGACTATTTAAACAGAGCAGTGTAATTCGTTTATGTTAGGTTGACTATTTTTATTATTATATTGTATTAGGGCTATAATGAACAGGCTGCGATGTCAAGATTGCAATTCTGGAATGTGTGTGTGTGTGTGACGCGGTTGCGGTTGAACAGTCGACACAAAAACATAAATAAAATGTTTTAGTTAATTCCTACATCCATAGGAACACATTGAAAATGCTCGCTCTACTCCGCACCATTATCAATGTCTGTGCGGACGTCTGTATTTTACTAGTATATAGTATACTATAGTTAGCGATTTAAAAGTACCCGCTCGTGTCACACGTCGATTAACCGATGGGAAAATATCCTCACAGTCATATACCTAATAAATTTATATTTAAATACAATAGGCCTACCTAGTAAAACGTTTTATATACTAGTTTGATATCCTTTTGGACACAAGAGGGCAGTATAGCCCTATGTTTGCTTTTTTGTTTAACCAAATAGCACTAAATAGCCTGTTTTGAACTTTTTCATACTTCTTGAATTGCAAAAACAGAATAAAATAGGTTTAGTTCTAATATTTGTATAATTTTATATAAAAATACATGGTGTATAATTACATTTTTAGAAGTTATGAGATGTTTCCTGCTTCCTTTTTGACATTAATTTAATCCCTCGCCATAGCAAAACCGTTTGAGATATTCAATATCCGTTTACAATTTAGCATCATTAATATATTTTTATCATGTTGAAAAAGTTTGGTGGGAATAAAATAAACCTTTTAGGAGGAGTACCTAAAAACTCAGAGGCTGATTTAACAAAAAATCCATATTCAGACCAAAATATCTGACTTCCTGTTGGTTGCAGCTAATGCCTGTAAATTAGAAAGTTGTCCGGCTCGATGAGACCAATATACGTACTGATTTTTGTAATTGTGGGTAAAACTAACCCCCCCACTTTTGTCAAAAACATTTTGAAAGTGACACACTTCCTGCTGCCAGTTGGTGGCGCTATAACTTTGACTCACAATAGTCACATCCATCTGATCGGCCTCTTACCACGAACACACTGCTGAAGTTTCATCAAGATCAGTTAATGTGTGCAGAAGTTATAACACTTCGTGTTTCTCTTTTCTCGCCATAAATTCGTGTCCTTGCCAAGGCCAAAGCGTTTGAGATATCAAAAATCCGTCTGCTGCATAATTGCTGACTTCCTGTTGGGCTGGCGTAAAATTTAGAGCACGAAAGTTGTTCGGCCCGATGAGATCTATATGTGTACCGAGTTTCATATCATTACATGCAAGTGTGTTTGATTTATGGACAAGTGTTCGGATCCCGTTCCAGGGGGCGCTGTTGAGCCCCCCTGCCACGCCCGGGTACCAGTTTCAGCCTGGCCCTGATGGCCGCGGGTTCTGACCTGTGTGCAAAGTTTCAAGAGTTTTCGAGCACGTTAAAGGCCCCAAAAGCCCCTGAAACCTTGAAAAACAAAGATTAAATGGAATAGACCCCCCCCCCCACACACACACATAGAGACGGAGAGAGAGAGAAATTTCTCCAGAAAATCCTCATTCAAACCAAAATATATGACTTCCTGTTGGTCAAAGCCAATTATTATAAATTAGAAACTTGTCCAGCTTGATGAGAACAATATACGTACCAAGTTTTGTGATTCTAGGAAAAACTAAGCCCCCATTTTTGACTAAAGGTGGCGCTACTGAGCCATTCCACAACGCCCGTTTCTGAAACTTTGCACATGTCTACTGGCTAATAAAAGTGATGTGTCTGTCGAGTTTCATGCAATTTCAAGCATGCTTAGAGTCTCAAAAGCATCAAAAAAGAATATTAATGTTTGATGCGTTGCCATGGCAACAGTATTAAAGATATCAAAAATCCTTTCACAGGTCTACATCTGCCGTATGTTTACATTATACACATAAAATTTGAAGCAAATGGGGTAAAAACT
Source organism: Scardinius erythrophthalmus (assembly GCF_964197995.2). NCBI lineage: Eukaryota > Metazoa > Chordata > Actinopteri > Cypriniformes > Leuciscidae > Scardinius > Scardinius erythrophthalmus. Next base: position 31,470,594 of record NC_138232.1, on the reverse strand, counting down.
AAGAGGGTGATTTCAAAGCATTTTGAAAGTGACACTTCCTGCTGCCAGTTGGTGGCGCTATAACTTTGACTCACAATAGTCACATCCATGTGATCGGCCTTTTACCACGAACACACTGCTGAAGTTTCATCAAGATCAGTTAATGTGTGCAGAAGTTATAACACACTTACTGTTTCCATTATTCGCCATAAATTCGTTTCCTCGCCACGGGCAAACCGTTCGAGATATCAAAAATCCCCTGGCAATTTTTCATCCTCAATGTCTTGTCTTCATGCACACCGAGTTTGGTGGCGATCGGATGAATTCTCTAGGAGGGGTATTTCAAATTCCAGAGCATACGTTTTTCAAAGAACCCATAATAGCCGACTTCCTGTTGGGCGGAGCTAATAACATATAGTGCGGAAGTTGTTCGGCCTGATGAGATCTATATGTGTACCGAGTTACATACTAATACGTTCTTATATGTGTCCAAGATTTCAGATTCTGTTCCAGGGGGCGCTGTCGAGCCCCCCTGCCACGCCCGGGTACCAGCTTCAGCGCGGCCCTGATGGCCGCGGGTTCTGACCTGTGTGCAAAGTTTCAAGAGTTTTTGAGCATGTTAAGGGGCCCAAAAGTGCCCGAGAAGTAGAAAAAAATAATAATAATAACAAATAATCCTACCGAAAACAATAGGGCTCTTCGCCCTTTCAGGGCTTGGGCCCTAAATATAGCTGCGAGCAGCGATTGCGGGCCCAAGCCGGTGGCACTAAAGGCACCGTCCGTCTTAGTACACGATGTAACTACAGAAGAGTCAAGTTTTAAATAGGAAAAATATCGAAACTCTTTGGTCATTTTTTTGAGAGATGCTAATGGTCTTGTCCGGTTCAATTCATTATGCTAAGCTATGCTAAAAGTGGTACCGCCAGACCCGGAGATCGGCTGAATGGATTCAAAAACGGTAAAACTCAACTGTTTAACTCTGGGGGAGTTGTAAAATTAGCTTATTTCCAAAAAAAGTGGAGTATCCCTTTAACTCTCTGGGTCAGAGTTTTCCTGTCTACTCCAAACTTCTTGGCCAGATACGACAGGTTTCTGATGGCTCCTTCTTTGTATGACATGCCTCTTTCATCTTTGGGCATACACTATAGTTTCGTCTAGCTTTTGTCATCTTAAGACTGTGAAAATAAGTTTAGTAATCATTTTTTAGAAGATTAACATAGTGACAACCATCAGTTAATATTTAAATTCTGATTATTAAGTATTTGCATAGACGTTTAATGTGGGTGAGCTTAAAGGGAGCACACACTGTGCTTAATTGGAGCAAAAACATTTTTTAATTAATAAATATTAAATAAAAATTTAAAGGAAAATATTTAGCTAAATTAATAATCTAGGTAATGTATTAAGTTTATACCAATTTTAATATGAACAACTATTATAGACAATATCTATGAAATTATGCTTTTTCTAATTGATGTCACACTGAAGCTGTGTGATTGTCATAGTAGTGCACCCTTTAAGCTCACCTAACAATAATATGAATTCTTTAAAAATTACAGCAGTTTAAAACCACAGACTATCAATAAAATGTAAAATTATAATATTATGGATTTAAAAGTACAAGCCATTAATTCCTGTGAAGTAATATATTAATGTAGCACACAATCTTATACAGCTAGTAAGCTAGCTATGTTCGTAGCATCTGGGCTATGTTGCTAAAACTATCTTTTAGATCTAACTGTAATTATTTCCCACATCCAGGTTCCAGGTTATAATATTCAAAAGTCTAAACATTAATCTCTTAATTTTGCAATAAGAAGATGTACTTCTTCAAAATAAAGGCTTAAACATATAAAAAATGCACATCTGATGGGCTCCTCTTCTGGTGAAAGTTTTCAGACAGCTTTGAAAATAGCCGCCAGACAGTGTGAACACATGGACACACATATCTCAGTGTGCAATGGTCTGATTGGTTTAAAATTACAGGAGGTATATAGTAACAAACACATCAATTGGTTAATACATCAAATAGGATAATACATTGCTGTTTCTTTTTATAATCTGAGCTCCAAGATGGTAGTGTGCTTAATGGGTACTTGAGCTTAATAGGTACGTTTACCCTAAATGTATTACTGATTTGGTAACAAGAAATGTATTACTGATTTGGCAAGGCTGCGCTGCTGAGGCTCGTGCAGCTTCTCCAGGAGAAATGTAAACAAATGAGTGCAGAACACAAAAAAGAAACTCGGTTAACAACTTACTGACTATAAAAAATATAAATAGTGAGTTTTTATACATTTTATAAGAGTTAATGTTAAGAAAACTCACTTGACGAGAAGGCTGTTTCCTGAATACAATCACGATTGAAACTGTGACATTGATTTCATACAACAGGTTAAAAGCAGTTACAATCAAGTCACTTACATTTTAGATGCAATATTGACAGTTTTTGTTTTGTTTCAGCAGCGAAAATAGTTAAACAAAGATCACAGAAGAACCATCACACGCATCTCTCAGCAACGTGTTTTCTCATTTCTGAATGATTCAGCATTTTGAACAAATCGGTTGACTCAAAGATTAAATGATCAATCCATAAACATAATGTCTTAATCATTAATGACTCAGTCATTCAAACGAATCGTTTGAACGAATGAATCAATGACTCACTCATTAAGACGGTCGCCTGGAGACACCTATTGGCGGTTTAGTGTTATGTAAGTATCATTCTTTCCAACGTGTGTGTGATTTGTGTGTGCACCAACAATGTCCGTGCGGACGTCCGTATATTACTTTCACTTTTATATTAACGATTTAAAAGCGTCCGCTCGTGTCACATGTCGATTAACCGGTGGAAAAATATCCTCAGACACATACCTAATAAATGTATATTTAAATACAATATTGGCCTACCTGGTAAAAAGTTTTATATACTATTTTGATGTCCTTTTGGACACAAGAGGGCAGTATAGCCCTATGTTTGCTTTTTTGTTTAACCAAATAGCACTAAATAGCCTGTTTTGAACTTTTTCATTCTTCTTGAATTGCAAAAACAGAATAAAATGGGTTTAGTTGTGATATTTGTATACTTTTATATAGAAATAAATGGTATATAATTACATTTTTAGAAAATTTGAGGCTTTTAGTGTTTACTTTTTGGACATTACTTTAATCCCTCGCCATAGCAAAACCGTTTGATATATTTATTATCCGTTCACAATTTAGCATATTTAATGTATTTTCATAATGTTGAAAAAGTTTGGTGGGAATAAAATAAATAGTTTAAGAGGAGTGGCTAAAAATTCAGAGGCTGATTTTGCAAAAAAATCCACATTCAGACCAAAATATCTGACTTCCTGATGGCTGGAGCTTATGAATGTAAATTAGAAAGTTGTCCGGCTTGATGAGAAAAATATACAAACTAATTTTTTTTTACTGTATTTAAAACTAACCCCCCCACTTTTGTCAAAAGCATGTTGAAAGTGACACACTTCCTGCTGCCAGTTGGTGGCGCTATAACTTTGACTCACAATAGTTACATCCATCTGATCGGCCTCTTACCACGAACACACTGCTAAAGTTTCATCAAGATCAGTTAATGTATGCAGAAGTTATAACACTTCGTCTCCTCTCTTTTCTCGCCATAAATTTGTTTCCTCGCCACGACCAAACCGTTCGAGATATCAAAAATCCGTCCGCAATTTAGCATCCTCAATGTCTTGACTTCATGCTGACTGAGTTTGGAGGTGATTGAATGAATTCTCTAGGAGGAGTACATCACATTCCACAGCAAGCGTTTTCCAAACAACCCATAATAGCCAACTTCCTGTTGGGCTGGCGTGAAACTTGACAGAGGGAAAGTTGTTCGCCCCGATGAAATCTATATGTGTACCGAGTTTCATATTAATTCATGCAAGCGTGTTTAATATATGAACCAAGTTTTTCAGACCCTGTTCAAGAGGGCGCTGTTGAGCCCCCCTGCCACGCCCGTTTCTGAAACTTTTCACATGTCTACTGGCTAATAAGTGTTATGTGCCTTTCGAGTTTCATCCAATTTCAAGCATGCTAAGAGTCTCAAACGCATCCGAAAAGAATATTAAAATTTGATGCGTTGCCACGGCAACAGTATCTAAGATATCAATAATCCTTTCACAGGTCTACATCTGCCGTGTGTTTACATTATACACATAAAGTTTGAAGCAAATCGGGTAAAAGTAAGAGGGTGACTTCAAAGCATTTTGAAAGTGACACACTTCCTGCTGCCAGTTGGTGGCGCTATAACTTTGACTCACAATAGTCACATCCATGTGATCAGCCTCTTACAACGAACACACTGCGGAAGTTTCATCAAGATCAGTTAATGTATGCAGAAGTTATAACACACTTCCTGTGTCCCATTATTCGCCATAAATTCGTTTCCTCGCCACGGCCAAACCGTTCGAGATATCAAAAATCTGTTCGCAATTTAGCATCCTCAATGTCTTGACTTCATTCACACCGAGTTTGGTGGCGATCGGATGAATTCCCTAGGAGGAGTATTTCACATTCCACAGCAAGCGTTTTCCAAACAACCCATAATAGCCGACTTCCTGTTGAGCTGGCGTAAAACTTGACCGGGGGAAAGTTGTTCGGCACAATGAGATCTATATGTGTACCGAGTTTCATATTAATTCATGCAAGCGTGTTTGATATATGGACCAAGTTTTAGAACCCCGTTCAAGGGGGCGCTGTTGAGCCCCCCAGCCACGCCCAGGTACCAGCTTCAGCCCGGCCCTGATGGCCGTGGGTTCTGACCTGTGTGCAAAGTTTCAAGAGTTTTCGAGCACGTTAAGGGTCCCAAAAGCCCCTGAAACCTTGAAAACAAACATTAAACTCAACAGAAAAATCCCTCCCACCCCTCACACACACAGAGACAGACAGAGAGAGAGAAAATTCTCCAGAAAATCCACATTCAAACCAAAATATCTGAGTTCCTGATGGTCTAAAGTTATGACTGTAAATTAGAAAGTTGTCCGTCTTGATGAGAACAATACACCTACCAAGTTTTGTGATTCTAGGAAAAACTAAGCCCCCATTTTTGACTAAAGGTGGCGCTACTGAGCCATTCCACCACGCCCGTTTCTGAAACTTTGCACATGTCTACTGGATAATAAATGTGATGTGTCTGTCGAGTTTCATGCATTTTCAAGTATGTTAAGAGTCTCAAAAGCATCAAAAAATAATATTAAAGTTTGATGCGTTGCCACGGCAACAGTATCTAAGATATCAATAATCCTTTCACAGGTTTACATCTGCCGTGTGTCTACATTGTACACATAAAGTTTGAAGCAAATCGGGTAAAAATAAGACACTGATTTCAAAGCATTTTGAAAGTGATGTACTTCTTGCTGCCTGTTGGTGGCGCTATAACTTTGACTCACAATAGTCACATCCATGTGATCGGCCTCTTACAACGAACACACTGCTGAAGTTTCATCAAGATCAGTTAATGTATGCAGAAGTTATAACACACTTCCTGTTTCATTTTTTCGCCATAAATTTGTTTCCTCGCCACGGCCAAACCGTCCGAGATATCAAAAATCCGTCCGCAATTTAGCATCCTCAATGTCTTGACTTCATGCACACCGAGTTTGGAGGCGAATCGATGAATTCCCTAGGAGGAGTACATTAAATTCCACAGCATGCGTTTCCAAACAACGCTAAATAGCCAACTTCCTGTTTGGCTGGCGTAAAACTTAGAGCACGAAAGTTGTTCGGCCCGATGAGATCTATATGTGTACCGAGTTTCATATTATTACATGCAAGCGTGTTTGATTTATGGACACGTGTTTGGATCCCGTTCCAGGGGGCGCTGTCGAGCCCCCCTGCCACGCCCGGGTACCAGCTTCAGTCCGGCCCTGATGGCCGGGGGTTCTGACGTGTGTGCAAAATTTCAAGAGTTTTCGAGCATGTTAAGGGCCCCAAAAGTGCCCGAAAGGTTGACAAAATAATAATAATAATAATAATAATAATAATAATAATAATAATCCTACCGGAAACAATAGGGCCTTCGCCCTTTCAGGGCTTGGGCCCTAATAATAATAATCCTAACGAAAACAATAGGGCTCTGCGCCCTTTCAGGGCTTGGGCCCTAATAATAATAATCCTAACGAAAACAATAGGGCTCTGCGCCCTTTCAGGGCTTGGGCCCTAATAATAGAAAAATATAGCTGCGAGCAGCGATTGCGGGCCCAAGCCGGTGGCACCGCCACCCTGGTGCCTTTAGTTACTCTGAAACTTATATATATATATATATATATATATATATATATATATATATATATATATATATATATATATATATATATATATATCAGACAAGTAATATTCTTTGTCTTGTCACTTAAAAAAAAAAAAAAAAAAAAAAAAATATATATATATATATATATATATATTCTTTTTTCCCCTATTTTTAATATATATATATATATATATATATATATATAATTACCTTTTTTTGGATGCTAAACTATTGTTTATTATATGCTTTGTACTTCACTCACGTTCCAATATCGAAGGGAAAAATTATCCTCTTCACATGCGCAAAAATGTGCTTGGAAAATTCACAGTGGAGCGGTGCTTACTGTGAATGTACGAATTGTACTACTGACTATTTAGAGCAGTGTAATCTTAATATGTTAGGTTGACCATTTTATTATTATATTTTATTAAGGCTATAATGAACAGGCTGTGATGTCAAGATTGCAATGCTGGAGTGTGTGTGTGTGTGTGTGTGTGTGTGTGTGTGTGTGTGTGTGTGTGTGTGTGTGTGTGTGTGTGTGTTCATATTTTTCTATCCCGGTGGGGACTTCAACCTGAATGCACACAGACTCATGGGTACTCGTGTCACAGTGGGGACCTAAATAGAGGTCCCCATGGGTAAACAAGCTTATAAATCATACAGAATGAGTTTTTTTGGAAATGTAAAAATGCAGAAAGTTTTCTGTGATAGGTAGGTTTAGGGCTAGGGTTAGTGTGAGGAGATAGAATATACAGTTTGTACAGTATAAAACCATTAATTCTATGGAGAGTCCCAACAAAGATAGTAAACCGTGTGTGTGTGTGTGTGTGTGTGTGTGTGTGTGTGTGTGTGTGTGTGTGTGTGTGTGGCGTGGGTGCGATTGAACACTGGACACATAAAAACATACTCCGTCATTATACAGGACGACATTCAAACTGCAAAGTGTTAACTTATATTTGTGTACAGTCGCAATAAAACACAATATTGTGCTTTTGTAAAATAATTTCAAGCAATCCTCCCCCCAAAAGGTGCTAATTTTAAAATTAAACTAAAATGCTCATATTAGCGATTTAAAACGGTGCGCATCCACGGTGAGGAACGAGCAGAACAGAGTGAACGTTTTTCAGTTAATTCCTACTTCCATAGGAATTAATTTGAAACTCTCGCTCAACCACTATCAATGTCAGTGCGGACGAACATATTTTACTTTCGGTTTTAAGTTGGCAATTCAAAAGGCCCCAGCGGTGTTACACGTCGATTAACCGGTGGGAAAATATCCTCAGACACATACCTAATAAATGTATATTTAAATACAATATTGGCCTACCTGGTAAAAAGTTTTATATACTATTTTGATGTCCTTTTGGACACAAGAGGGCAGTATAGCCCTATGTTTGCTTTTTTGTTTAACCAAATAGCACTAAATAGCCTGTTTTTAACTTTTTCATTCTTCTTGAATTGCAAAAAAAGAATAAAATGGGTTTAGTTGTGATATTTGTATACTTTTATATAGAAATAAATGGTATATAATTACATTTTTAGAAGATTTTTAGTGTTTCCTTTTTGGACATTACTTTAATCCCTCGCCATAGCAAAACCGTTTGAGATATTTATTATCCATTCACAATTTAGCATATTTGATGTATTTTCATCATGTTGAAAAAGTTTGGTGGGAATAAAATAAATAGTTTAAGAGGAGTGGCTAAAAATTCAGAGGCTGATTTTGCAAAAAAATCCACATTCAGACCAAAATATCTGACTTCCAGATGGCCGGAACTAATGAATGTGAATTAGAAAGTTGTCCGGCTTGATGAGAACAATATACAAACAAATTTTTTTTTACTGTAGTTAAAACTAACCCCCCCACTTTTGTCAAAAGCATGTTGAAAGTGACACACTTCCTGCTGCCAGTTGGTGGCGCTATAACTCTGACTCACAATAGTTACATCCATCTGATCGGCCTCTTACCACGAACACACTGCTGAAGTTTCATCAAGATCAGTTAATGTATGCAGAAGTTATACCACTTCGTGTTTCTCTTTTCTCGCCATAAATTCGTTTCCTCGCCACGGCCAAACCGTTCGAGATATCAAAAATCCTTCCGCAATTTAGCATCCTCAATGACTTGACTTCATGCACACCGAGTTTGGTGGGGATTGGATGAATTCTCTAGGAGGAGTACTTCGCATTCCACAGCAAGCGTTTTCCAAACAACCCATAATAGCCGACTTCCTGTTGGGCTGGCGTAAAACTTGACTGGGGAAAAGTTGTTCGGCCCGATGAGATCTATATGTGTACCGAGTTTCATATTAATTCATGCAAGCGTGTTTGATCTATGGACCAAGTTTTCAGACCCAGTTCAAGGGGGCGCTGTTGAGCCCCCCTGCCACGCCCGGGTACCAGCTTCAGCCCGGCCCTGATGCCAGGGGGTTCTGACTTGTGTGCAAAGTTTCAAGAGTTTTTGAGCACGTTAAGGACCCCAAAAGCCCCTGAAACCTTGATTAACAATATAAAAGCAATAGTCAAATCCCCCCTCCCCTCACACACACAAAACACAGAGAGAGGGAGAGAAAATTCTCCAGAAAATCCACATTCAAACCAAAATATCTCTCTTCCTCTTGGTCCGAGCTAGTTACTGTAAATTAGAAAGTTGTCCATCTTGATGAGAACAATACACATACCAAGTTTTGTTGCTGTTGATAAAACTAACCCCCCCACTTTTGACTAAAGGTGGCGCTACTGAGCCATTTCACCACGCCCGTTTCTGAAACTTTGCACATGTCTACTGGATAATAAATGTGATGTGTCTGTCGAGTTTCATCCAATTTCAAGCATGCTAAGAGTCTCAAATGCATACGAAAAGAATATTAGTTTGAGAAGAATAAAGAATAGTTTGATGCGTTGCCACGGCAACAGTATCTAAGATATCGATAATCCTTTCACAGGTCTACATCTGCCGTGTGTCTACATTATACACATAAAGTTTGAAGCAAATCGGGTAAACCTAAGAGGGTGACATCAAAGAATTTTGAAAGTGACACACTTCCTGCTGCCAGTTGGTGGCGCTATAACTTTGACTCACAATAGTCACATCAATGTGATCGGCCTCTGAAAACGAACACACTGCTGAAGTTTTATCAAGATCAGTTAATGTATGCAGAAGTTATAACACACTTCCTGTTTCTCTTTTCTCGCCATAAATTCGTTTCCTCGCCACGGCCAAACCGTTCGAGATATCAAAAATCCGTCCGCAATTTAGCATCCTCAATGTCTTGACTTCACGCTGACCGAGTTTGGTGGGGATCGGATGAATTCTGTAGGAGGAGTACATTAAATTCCACAGCATGCATTTTTCAAACAACCCTGAATAGCCGACTTCCTGTTGGGCTGGCATAAAACTTAGAGCATGAAAGTTGTTCGGCCCAATGAGATCTATATGTGTACCGAGTTTCATATTATTACATGCAAGCGTGTTTGATTTATGGACCAAGTTTTTGGATGCTGTTCCAGGGAGCGCTGTTGAGCCCCCCTGCCACGCCCGGGTACCAGCTTTAGCCCGGCCCTGATGGCCGCGGGTTCTGACCTGTGTGCAAAGTTTCAAGAGTATTCGAGCATGTTAAGGGCCCCAAAAGTGCCCGAAAGGTTGACAAAAAAATAAGAATAATAATAAAATATAGCTGCGAGCAGCGATTACGGGCCCAAGCCGGTGGCACCGCAACTCCAGTGCCTTTAGTAAAAGTTACCCGTCTGGCAGTGAACTGAGAAAGAAGAAAATAGCACAGCTCACTGCTTCACTTTGTGAGCAGCAAAATCTTATCCACCGGACAACCTCCACTGCAGAGCGTTTAACAGAGGCGTCTTATGAAATAGCGTGGATTTTGGCGCGGGCTAAAAAACCCTTCTCAGACTCAGAAATAGTGAAAGACTGTTTTTTGGCTTCAGCAGAAATACTGTTCGCCGACTTTGACAACAAGGACGCCATCATTAAACAAATAAAAGGGTTACAGCTGTCTGATTCAACAATAATGAGGCGAATGGAAGACATCGGAAAGGACATACGTGACCAGCTGTTGGCTGATCTGCGCGCTGCACCTTGTTTCAGCATCGCAGTGGACGAAAGCACAGACATCACTGACATTGCTCAGCTGTGCACTTGGGTGAGGTTCCCGAAAGAAAACTCTTTTCAAGAGGAAATGTTGTGCATACTACCACTCCATGGCCAAACAAGAGGTGAGGATATTCTGAATGCACTTTTAGTATTTTTTGAGGAAAATCATCTCAGCTGGTCCAAACTTGCAAGTGTGTGTACTGATGGTGCTCCAAGCATGCGAGGCAAAGAGAAGGGTCTTGTTGGCCTCATGAAAAAAAGAGATGAAATCCCCAATTTCATCAGCTTCCACTGCATCATCCATCAGGAGGCACTGGTATCAAAGCTCAGAAACAGTGAATTCCAAAATGTGATGCAAAGGGTTGTGCATGTGGTCAATTACATTGTTTCAAGAGCACTACACCACAGACAGTTCAGAGAGTTAATCCAGGACTATGACACAGAGTACAGCGATTTAGTGTTGCACAGTGAAGTAAGATGGTTGTCTCGTGGAAGGGTGCTGGAGCGGTTCCTGAGCCTCCTTCCTGAAATCAACAGTTTCTTGGACACCAAGGGGAAACACCAGCCAGAGCTGAAAGACCCAAACTGGATCATCCAGCTGGCCCTCCTTACTGACATTACCTGTCACCTGAACACTCTCAACTTGCAGCTCCAAGGGAGAGACAAGCTTCCAAGTGACATGGTGAGGGCAGTCAGAGCATTCCAAAACAAAATAACTGCTCTGTGGATACCTGACAGACAACTCATCCACTTCCCTAAACTCAGAGCAACAACCACAAGTGACCCATCTCTGCAGCAGCACTTCAGCTACAGCAGATTTGTTGAAGTTTTGGAGGAGCTGAAGGGTGAGTTTGAATCCAGATTCAGTGACGTGACTGAACATAAGGAGATTTTCAATTTTATTGAAAACCCCTTCCATGTGGATGTGTCCTCCCTCACGCCAACCATCACGCAGCTCTGCCCTGGTAATCGTGCTGCTCTGGAGAGTGAAATAATTGAGCTGCAAACAAATAACATTCTCCAAGTTGAACTCAGAGCAGGTGTTGGCCACTTCTGGAGTTTGGTTTCTGAAGCAGACTTTCCCACTTTGAAACCACTTGCACAGAAAGTGATGTCTTTCTTCATGAGCACATACACTTGTGAGTCAACATTTTCATCCATGAACACTATCAAGAGGAAACAGAGAAACCGACTGACCCATGCTCATCTTGAATGCCTCACTGTGATTGCAACAACAAACTACAAATACAACATGAAGAAAGTCAAGGACATGCCACTATTAAAGTAAATCTGGTCTTAAACGAAAATGTATTGGCTGTGTTATTTCTTTTTTGTGGGATGTCCAATTTATATGTAGAAATGCACATTTGCGAAGGTGACTTAGTATGTTGTCATAAAAAAGTGGCTCGCCTTTTGATTTTGCGCTGCCAATGTGGCTCTTGTGAAAAAAATAGTGAGGATCACTGATTTAGCAGATACAGAGCTCTTTAATTCGCGACCCACCTCGTTTTATTGTGAGGTGAATTCAGCAAGGCATGTTGTATCTTTGAAGGAACAAAAGCTATTTGTTACAGTTTTTTCTTTCGGGATTTGTGGATGACACACAGCGACATATACAGTATTATCAGCTGTATGGTGTTTTTTTTTACGCTGAAATGCTTAATTTCGAGAAAGACCCGCCGCGCGCAGTGAGGGAGACCAAACTTACTAAAAAAATACAGAGAGGCGAAGAAAAACGCCTGTTCTTAATTTATGTTGCTTTGAACTTTTTTCGTTTTGTACCGTTTTAATTTTTTAATTTAGCTGCAATTTCTTTGACAATAGAAATTTAAAATGTTGCAAGAATAAGATTCTGTGTTTCTTATTTTGCATCACAAAGGGAATAAAATCGCATCGATGCAACCCTGTTTAAATAAATAAACTTTCCCGACACTTTATTCATACCTTGAAATGTGCAATGGGTTTTCAAACTTAATTAATTTTCTTTTTCTTTTACATTTTCATTGTTTATTTTTTAAATGAAAGCAATACTGTACTGAAAGTATTTTTCTGATTTGTTCGATCTGTTTTGAAAAATGTCTTCCGTTGCTATGGCCGGGTATAACTGTCAGTCATCTCAATCTCGTGAATGATTCACACACACACAAAAAAAAATAATTTAGCAGTTTAAAGACGAGCTTCATCATCTTCATTTTATGGTGCAATCGGCTGACAGTCTTCCTTCATCTGATGTGTCGTCTTTGCAGCGGCTCAACTGGAATGTAGCAAATTGATGTTGTAATGTACAATTGATAATTAAACAAGATGATTGACTTTAATAAACAGATGCATATTTAAGCATCAAGAACGGAAAAACATAAACACTGTCGGCTACACTGAGATTCGATCTCAGATCGTTTGAAGCTTCGAGAGGCTATTGTTATTGCATTGACCACAGAGCTATCGTCTGAATAGCCTAGGTAAACTATTTTCTCTGTTTTAAAAGTTTGTCATATGTCATATTTTTTTTAACATTGGCAATTTACTGTATCGAAATTATGTGTCGAAAAATTTTTTAAAAAGTGTTTTTACAAGACATGTGCTGTTTGTTTGTTTATTTATTTATTTATTATTATTATTATGCAGATGTTAATTCAGCCATTCTGTTGGATAAAAATTGTCCCTAATGTAAAATGGAAATTAATGGTAATTTTATTTTGTAAATATAAAATATTTAAAATAGGCTATGAGAAAAAAAACAATAGGCTATGGTGTAGCAATATTTTAGAACTATCAAATCTTTCTGCATTAATAATAAAAAAGTAGCCCATGTTTGTTCGGGATTTGAACGTTATAGCCTACCACTCGGCCACGAATTTGTTTTGTTTTATATTGTTTGAAATGTATTTTTACATATTTTGCTTTCGTTAATGTTAACCAATTCTGTTGTAGCATAATAGGCCTATATTCTTTCCCTAAAAGTTTGTTTTATTCTCTGCTTTGTTTGTTTATATTTTTACATATTCAATCAGTCTCATTTTTGTTCAAATAATGAAAACAGTTTTTTTTTTTTTTTTTTTTATAAACAGATAGGAAACTTACCTTTTAAAATGCCGCAGTTGCTGCTGTGCGCGAACGACTTTGAAATTCGACTGGTTTATTTTTGCTGCGGCAGTAGGCTAAGGCATTGTGGTTGATTATTTATTAAAGAATTCAAATGATAATCATAACAACATGTAAGCCTATTTAATTCTGAATATAACAAAGAATGCTTAAACTGACTAACATCGGGTAACTGCAAGTCCTGAAAATGTTTTAATTTTACGGTAAATTATTTTAATTTATTTCACTGTTATGTTTCAGTTAATAAATCTACAAACACATTAAAATAACACGAAGTAAGTAACCTATTGACATAGCCTTTCTAAATTATAGAAAACCTGGGCACACAATGTTAACGTGTGTCTACTTTGTTTAAATTTAATGAATTTGAATTCGTTTAACCACAATATTTATCTTGAATTTATCTGTGACCTCAGCTCAGATTACTGCCGCGGCAGATTACGTCATAAAGAGAATAAACTGACACTTTTGAAGTCTGTGATTACAGCGCCACTCAGCGGTAAAAGGCAGCAAATACACATCCCAATTTTGCCGCCGCGGGAACGGCGGCGGTAAAAGTCTCATTCTGGTTGGCCACCATCTGTATATATATATATATATATATATATATATATATATATATATATATATATATATATATATATATATATATATATCTTTCTATCTATCTATGTCTATATATATATATATATATATGTATATTTACACACACACACATATATATATAAGACAGAAAATATTGCTTGTCTTACCTTATTCTGATTTTATGATACACTCAAAATATTCCACAACAAATCCTTTAAATTTAATGTAAAAATAAAAACGAAAGTAAGCAGTGTTGGTCTCACGTAACTCTCTCATTAGAATAAAAAATTTCAATATTTGCGATGCATTTGGATGCTAAACTGTTCTTTATTATAGGCTTTGTACTTCACTCATGTTCCAATATCGATAGAAAAAATCATCCTCTTCACACGCGCAAAAATGTGCTTGGACACATCACAGTGGAGCTCTGCTTACTGTGAATGGTACAAATTGTACTACTGACTATTTAAACAGAGCAGTGTAATTCGTATATGTTAGGTTGACTATTTTTATTATTATATTGTATTAGGGCTATAATGAACAGGCTGCGATGTCAAGATTGCAATTCTGGAATGTGTGTGTGTGTGACGCGGTTGCGGTTGAACAGTGGACACATAAAAACATAAATAAAATGTTTAAGTTCATTCCTACTTCCATAGGCATACATTGAAAATGCTCGCTCTACTCCGCACCATTATCAATGTCTGTGCGGACGTCTGTATTTTACTTTCGCTTTTAAGTTAGCGATTTAAAAGCCCTCAGCGGTGTCACACGTCGATTAACTGGTGGGAAAATTTTATCACAGTCACATCCCTAATATATTTATATATAAATACAATAGGCCTACCTGAAAGAGAATTTTACTTGCCCGACCAGAGTATAGCCTGATTAGAACGTCAATAACAAAAAAATAACTTGGGAATCACTAAAACGAGAGATTATTCTAATTTCATTACATTCATTTTAAGTTGCAATCAGCAGTTCATAATAAATGTATTACTGATCAATGGTAACAAGGTTGCCCTGCTGAGGCTCATGCAGCTTCTCCAGGAGAATTGTAAACAAATGAGCGCAGCACACAAAAACGCAACGCAGTTAACAACATACTGACTATAAAAATTACAAATATGGAGTTTTTTATATATTTTCTAACATATGATAAGAGTTAAGCAACCTCATTTGACGAGTAGGCAACTATTTCCTGAATACAATCACAATTGAAACTGTGACATTGATTTCATACAACAGGTTAATAAACAGTTACAATTAAGTCACTTACATTTTAGATGCAATATTGACTGTTTTTGTTCTGTTTCAGCAGCAAAAATAGTTAAACAAAGATCAGCAGAACCATCGTGCATCTCACAGCAACTTGTTTTCTCATTACTTAATGATTCAGCATTTTGAAACGAATCGGTTGACTCAAAGATTCAATGGTCAATCCATAAACATCTGTCTCAATCATGAATGACTCAGTCATTCGAACGAATCGTTTGAACGAATGAATCAATGACTCGCTCATTAAGATGGTCGCCTGGTGACACCTGATGGCGGTTTAGTGTTATGTTTAAAAGTATCATTTTTTCCAACGTGCACCATTATCAATGTCCGTGCGGACCTCCGTTTTTTACTTTCACTTTTATATTAGCGATTTAAAAGCAGCCGCTCGTGTCACACGTCGATTAACCGATGGGAAAATATCCTCACAGTCATATACCTAATAAATTTATATTTAAATACAATAGGCCTACCTAGTAAAACGTTTTATATACTATTTTAATATCCTTTTGGACACAAGAGGGCAGTATTAGCCCTATGTTTGATTTTTTGTTGAACCAAATAGCACTAAATAGCCTGTTTTTAACTTTTTCATACTCCTTGAATTGCAAAAACAGAATAAAATGGGTTTAGTTCTAATATTTGTATCATTTTACATAAAAATAAATGGTGTATAATTACATTTTTAGAAGTTATGTTGAGATGTTTCCTGCTTCCTTTTTGACATAAATTTAATCCCTCGCCATAGCAAAACCGTTTGAGATATTCAATATCCGTTTACAATTTTGCATCATTAATATATTTTAATCATGTTGAAAAAGTTTGGTGGGAATAAAATAAACCTTTTAGGAGGAGCAACTAAAAACTCAGAGGCTGATTTAGCAAAAAATCCATATTCAGACCAAAATATCCGACACCCTGTTGGTCATAGCTAATAACTGTCAATTAGAAAGTTGTCCGGCTTGATGAGAACAATACACCTACCAAGTTTTGTGATTCTAGGAAAAACTAAGCCCCCATTTTTGACTAAAGGTGGCGCTACTGAGCCATTTCACCACGCCCGTTTCTGAAACTTTGCACATGTCTACTGGATAATAAATGTGATGTGTCTGTCGAGTTTCATGCATTTTCAAACATGTGAAGAGTCTCAAAAGCATCCGAAAAGAATATTAAAGTTTAATGCGTTGCCACGGCAACAGTATCTAAGATATCAATAATCCTTTCACAGGTCTACATCTGCCGTGTGTCTACATTATACACATAAAGTTTGAAGCAAATCGGGTAAAAATAAGAGGGTGATTTCAAAGCATTATGAAAGTGACACACTTCCTGTTGCCAGTTGGTGGCGCTATAACTTTGACTCACAAATGTCACATCCATGTGATCGGCCTCTTACAATGAACACACTGCTGAAGTTTCATCAAGATCAGTTAATGTATGCAGATGTTATAACACACTTCCTGTTTGAATTATTCGCCATAAATTCGTTTCCTTGCCACGGCCAAACCGTTCGAGATATCAAAAATCCGTCCGCAATTTAGCATCCTCAATGTCTTGACTTCATGCACACCGAGTTTGGAGGCGAATGGATGAATTTCCTAGGAGGAGTACATCAAATTCCACAGCATGCGTTTCCAAACAACCCATAATAGCTGACTTCCTGTTGGTCTGGCGTAAAACGGGGGGAAAGTTGTTCGGCCCGATGAGATATATATGTGTACTGAGTTTCATATTAATTCATGCAAGCGTGTTTGATCTATGGACAAAGTTTTGGGACACCGTTCAAGGGGGCGCTGTTGAGCCCCCCTGCCACGCCCGGGTACCAGCTTCAGCCCGGCCCTGATGGCCGTGGGTTCTGACATGTGTGTAAAGTTTCAAGAGTTTTTGAGCACGTTAAGGACCCCAAAAGCCCCTGAAACCTTGATTAACAATATAAAAGCAATAGTCAAATCCCTCCCCCCCTCCCCTCACACACACATAGACACAGAGAGAGGGAGAGAAAATTCTTCAGAAAATCCACATTCAAACCAAAATATCTCTCTTCCTGTTGGTCCGAGATGGTTAATGTAAATTAGAAAGTTGTCCGTCTTGATGAGAACAATACACATACCAAGTTTTGTTGCTGTTGATAAAACTAACCCCCCCACTTATGACTAAAGGTGGCGCTACTGAGCCCCTCACCACGCCCGTTTCTGAAACTTTGCACATGTCTACGGGCTTATAAATGTGATGTGTCTGTCGAGTTTCATGCAATTTCAAGTATGTTAAGAGTCTCAAAAGCATCAAAAAAGAATATTAAAGTTTGAAGCGTTGCCATGGCAACAGTATTAAAGATATCAAAAATCCTTTCACAGGTCTACATCTGCCGTGTGTCTACATTATACACATAAAGTTTTAAGCAAATCGGGTAAAAATAAGAAAGTGATTTCAAAGCATTTTGAAAGTGACACACTTCCTGCTACCAGTTGGTGGCGCTATAACTTTGACTCACAATAGTTACATCCATCTGATCGGCCTCTTACCACCAACACACTGCTGAAGTTTCATCAAGATCAGTTAATGTATGCAGAAGTTATACCACTTCGTGTTTCTCTTTTCTCGCCATAAATGCGTTTCCACGCCACGGCCAAACCGTTCGAGATATCAAAAATCCGTCCGCAATTTAGAATCCTCAATGTCTTGACTTCATGCAGACAGAGTTTGGTGGCGATTTAATTAATTTTCTAGGAGGAGTGTTTCAAATTCCATAGCAAACGTTCTCCAAACAACACATAATAGCTGACTTCCCGTTAGGGCTGTGACGGTGGCAGTTTTTTACCACCGCGGTAGTAATGGACCCAAATACCGGCGGTGTTGCGGTGGGGGGGGGGGGGGTGTTTTAAAAAAAGAAAAAAAGAAAGAAACAACACACTAAAGCCTGAAAAGCATTGAAATAAATATCAGTAAATACTGGTAACTTACATAATATAATAAAGTTGAATCTATTAAAAAAAAATTAAAAATAAAAAAAATAAACTTTCCACACAAAGGCGCGTGATAAAGCCTACCGCTCTGCGCTTTGAGAGGGATGTGGACACGAGCAGGAAAGAGACCATCGATCTCGTTTCTGATATCCTCATGTTTTCTACTTGTAAAAGGTATGAAGAGCGAATTTTATCTTCCACAAGGGCACGGCATTTAAGCTGTTTGCGCGCTGCCAGAGAAAGCAAAACTAAAATCACCCGCGCGTGTGAAACGCGCTTTACAAAATGAACTTGACGCGCCTTACAAATTATCATATGTCTAACAAGCACAAATAGTTGGGGGCCTTAAGCACATAAATGGGTAATTTCGCGCAAATTCATCTAAAAGCGCCAAATTTGGCACAGATGTAGCTCAGGTCATACCGAAATGATTTAGCTAGGGCGCCGGAGCCAGCGACCCTCGGGGCCAAGATGGCGGCCAAATCCAATATGGCCGCCGCCCGAAAAGGGTTCCGGCTTTAACTTTTGAACCACATGAGTTACAAATACAAACTTGATATGTTTTTCAGCTTAATTGATCATGAGAAACACATAGGAATGTTTATATTTATGACCCAGTATATCTGGACCCCTTGATCCTCCAATTCCAATATGGCCGCTGTCCAAAAAAGCAGTTTGGGCTGTAGTATGGGGCCCTACACACCATTGTTCGCGCAAATGCATCTACAAGCACCAAATTTGGCACAGATGTAGCTGAGGGGATACTGAAATGATTTAGCCAGGGCGCCCGAGCCAATGGTCCCTGAGATCAAGATGGCGGCCAAATCCAATATGGCCGCCGCCTAAAAGGGTTTCGGCTATAGCTTTTGAGCCAGATGAGATACAAATACAAACTTGATGTCTATTTTACCTTCTTTGACCATGGGAAACCCATAGGAATACTTACATTTATGATTGGGTATATCAGGACCCCCCAATAACCCTAAATTCAATATGGCTGCTGTCCGAAAAACGGTTTTGGCTACAAATTTTGAACCAAATGCGCTACAAATGAGGATGTGGTGTCTATTTTATGTTTATTGACCACAGGAAGTCCATTGGCATATTTATATTTATGCTTGTGTAAGTCTGGAACCTGTATTCTTTTCAAGACTGTGGTTGAAAATCCTTTTTTTTTACCACAACTTTGAAGGTTATTCTCAATGTTGATTCATTTCCTTATAAAAGTGAAATGGTTTTCAGTTTACCACAGGTGAATACATTTCAAAGTGTAATCATATAAGAAAGAATAAGACACAAGTATTATTGCAAGGCAATATTTATATTATATCAAATTGTTAAAATAATAATATAGTCAATTTTTCCAAAACTCTTAAAGGTTTGCTTAGCATAACAAAAAAACAGCAATAAAATAAAAAACAACAGTGAATTATCATTATCACTCACAATCACTGGATCTCTCATTGTCTTCACCATCATTGTTTGTACAAGCACCCTCACATGCACATATAGAAGTGCAACGAACTACGGCTTTACAGCACTTACAGTGCCCTCTACATGCTGTCTTGCAGCCACAGTGGAGGAGAATGGTGCAGGCTTTACTGGCGTCTCCGAGATTAGTCCAGTAAGGTTCCCAAGTCTTGCTCGTAGAGTCCCGAAACCATCCCCATGCATTGAACTCTGGGATATCTTGCTGGACAGCGGTTGCCTGATTCCAGTAGAAGCTGGCCTGCAGCAGTGCTCTTTTGATGTGCTGAATCAATGCAGCTTGGGTGGGTGGCAGGTTCTCGAAAGACTTGGTACCATTCGAGAAAAGGTGATGTCTAGCTTCATCTACACGGCTGGAACCACAGCTCTTGCTGTACATGATGATGACCATACGCTCCAGTCTTTGGACATGGACGTCATTGTTGATCTGTTCAGGCTCCAAGGTGAGGGTAACCAGAGATTCTGTGAGATCTGGTGTTGCCTCCCAAGCTGCCCATGCACTCTTTTTCCCATGGCACAGAAAGGGTGAGGTTGTGTCACAGCCTGTTAAAGCGTGGAAGAGTGGTAAGGCTAGTGACTTCTGGGGACCAAGATCCTTGCCGTCCTTCGGATGAGAAGTAAAACCGAGGTCCTGACTCTCTGTGGTCATTAAAAATCCCATGGCATTTCTCATAAAGAGTAGGGGTGTAACCCTGGTGTCCTGGCCACATTCCACACATTGGCCCTTACCAATCATGGCCTCCTAATAATCCCCTTACATTGAATTGGCTCTATCACTCTCTCTCCTCTCTCCACCTATAGCTGGTGTGTGGTGAGCGCACTGGCGCCGTTGTTCTGTGGCTGCCGTCGCATCATCCAAGTGGATGCTGCACACTGGTGGTGGTTGAGGAGAGACCCCTGATATGATTGTAAAGCGCTTTGGGTGTACAGTAGTACATATGAAAGCGCTATATAAATGCCTCATTCTATTCTATTCTATTCTTGCTGATTTCATGAGCAGGAATGTCCCTATAGTTTTTTCCACCTGCAAAGCCGATCCAGAGCTCTGTGAGGCCGAGTGTGTTGAAGAAGCGGATGGCAAGGATGACAACATCGCTGTCGACAGTCTGGACAAATGCCTTTTTATGGCCATTGGCCCCAGCATGTGCAAGATGCAGGATTATTCTAGTGCTTCTGGATGATTACAAGGCTGAAGGGCAGACATGTCATACCCTGGTCTGTTGGAGAGTACAGCATCTTTCTTGGTGGAAAGGAGGAGTTTACCTGACATGCCATGCTTGGTTATCTCTTCACTGATATATCCAAATAGTTAAATATATAACAATATATCCAGTATATACTGTATATAATAGATATATCCAGTTACATTTTGGAATTGGAGTTCTCCTATCTCCTTTAGTTCTTGATCCGGTTCCTCTGCGTTGGTGAGTTTGTGTTTTGAGGTTCTCCTCTGGATATGTGTCAAACACAATATCCAGTCACGTGACAGATTCATAGCTCATGTGTGACCTCACAAACCCAGCAATATTGGTGTTAACGTAGTCATGGAATGTTTTTTTAAGTAGTTGGCCGGACCATTTGGACCATGAGCTATGAATCTGTCACATGAGCTCATCATGTACAGCAAGACCTGTGTTTCAAGCCGTGTAGATGAAGCTAGACATCAGTCTCTCGAGAACCTGCCACCCACCCAAGCTGCATTGATTCAGCACATCAAAAGAGCACTGCTGCAGGCCAGCTTCTACTGGAATCAGGCAACCGCTGTCCAGCAAGATATCCCTGAGTTTAATGCATGGGGATGGTTTCGGGACTCTACGAGAAAGACTTGGGAACCTTACTGGACTAATCTCGGAGACGCCAGTAAAGCCTGCACCATTCTCCTTCACTGTGGCTGCAAGACAGCATGTAGAGGGCACTGTAAGTGCTGTAAAGCCGGAGTTCGTTGCACTTCTATATGTGCATGTGAGGGTTCTTGTACAAACAATGATGGTGAAGACAATGAGAGATCCAGTGATTGTGAGTGATAATGATAATTCATGTGAGAGACCATGAGAATTCACTGTTGTTTATGTTATTGCTGTTTTTTTGTTATGCTTAGCAAACCTTTAAGAGTTTTGGAAAAATTTACTATATTATTATTTTAATAATTTAACATAATAGAAATATTGCCTTGCAATAATAATTGTGTTTTATTCTTTCTTATATGATTACACTTTGAAATGTATTCACCTGTGGTACACTGAAAACCATTTCACTTTTATAAGGAAATGAATCAAAATTGAGAATAACCTTCAAAGTTGTGGTAAAAAAAAAAGATTTTCAACCACAGCCTTGAAAAGAATACAGGTTCCAGACTTACACAAGCATAAATATAAATATGCCAATGGACTTCCTGTGGTCAATAAACATAAAATAGACACCACATCCTCATTTGTAGCGCATTTGGTTCAAAATTTGTAGCCAAAACCATTTTTCGGACATCGGCCATATTGAATTTAGGGAATTTGGGGGTCCTGATATACCCAATCATAAATGTAAGTATTCCTATGGGTTTCCCATGGTCAAAAAAGGTAAAACAGACATCAAGTTTGTATTTGTATCTCATCTGGCTCAAAAGCTATAGCCAAAACCCTTTCAGGCGGCGGCCATATTGGATTTGGCCGCCATCTTGGTCTCAGGGACCATTGGCTCGGGCGCCCTGGCTAAATCATTTCAGTATCCCCTCAGCTACATCTGTGCCAAATTTGGTGCTTGTAGATGCATTTGCGCGACAATGGTGTGTAAGGCCCCATACTACAGCCCAAACTGCTTTTTTGGACAGCGGCCATATTGGAATTGGAGGATCGAGGGGTCCAGATATACTGGGTCATAAATATAAACATTCCTATGTGTTTCTCATGATCAATTAAGCTGAAAAACATATCAAGTTTGTATTTGTATCTCATGTGGTTCAAAAGTTAAAGCCGGAACCCTTTTCGGGCGGCGGCCATATTGGATTTGGCCGCCATCTTGGCCCCGAGGGTCGCTGGCTCCGGCGCCCTAGCTAAATCATTTCGGTATGACCTGAGCTACATCTGTGCCAAATTTGGCGCTTTTAGATGAATTTGCGCGAAAATGTGCTTAAGGCCCCCAACTAAAACTGTGTTAAAAATAATTTGACTTACAAGTAAAAATGTTGGCTATCTGTCCTACAGCGTTTTTCTACTTCAGACATCCCAAGTCTCCCGGAAGTTCCCGGAGTCTCCCGCATATTGATAGCGGCTCCCTGATGCCCGCAAATCAGTTAAAATCTCCCGGAAGCAAGAGCGCGCAAGCGTAGCGCGCGCACGGCAGAGAAAGGGAGCGAGACATAGATATCGGAGCGAGAGACCTTGCGTGTGTGCCTCGGGATTTTATCTCTACTCTCGAACCGAATTTATCAGGACCCCACCCCCCCCCCACCCACCCTTTGGGTGAGACGCGAGTGAAGATATGGGAAAAGAAAAAAGAGATTCCATTCAGGGATGAGTCACGATTTTTGAATATTCGATTAGTTGATTTAATTAAAGAATATCTAATGTTCTAATGTCTGTTGTGCGATCATTCTCTAAAATAAAATCTCCATGTTCTGGTGCTGATGCAGTGGTGACACGTTCATGTAACCGGAGGGTGACGCAGTGCTGCAAATAACGCACATAACAGCTGTCACAAAGAACCGGCAAAAGTAATGATTATGAACGTGTCAAATATAGCAAGGAGACATTTGAATTGTTTATTAATAAAGTGTTTTGTGTGCGTGTGTGTGTCAGTGTCGAGCTGCAAAGATGAAGTCGATGCTCACTCTTGCAGTGAACGCGCCTGAGAAATGCACACTTCATATGGAAAACATAAGCATATGCTAGTCGGTTTATTTTCGTTTTGAATTGTTTTGTTTAAAAGTAGATAATTCAAGCTTTCTATAAGGGATAACTAATGGAATATTTTTAAATTCGCTAATAATCGGGTGACCAGATCGCAAACCAGAATTCAAAGTCGACAAAGCTTAAGTTTATGGGCTCACGTAGGCTACAACTCTCTCATTCGTCATGAATTCAAACTTTTCCATGGCTGCGATATAACATTTAATTGCTAACCTATTATTTCTTTTGTAAACAAAGCTTTGTGTGTCATAATATTAATATAAAACAGCATTCATATACAAAATTTTTTTTTAGGCAAAACACCGCCGGTACTATTCAGCCACCGCGGTGGCGCTTTACAACCGCGGTGGTGCGGTTGTCAAGTTTACCGGCACAGCCCTACTTCCCGTTGGACGGAGCTAATAACTTAGAGTGCGGAAGTTGTTCGGCCCGATGAGATCTATATGTGTACCGAGTTTCATATTAATTCATGCAAGTGTGTTTGATATATGGACCAAGTTTTCAGACCGTGTTCAAGGGGGCGCTGTTGAGCCCCCCTGCCACGCCCGGTTACCAGCTTCAGCCCAGCACTGATGGCCGTGGGTTCTGAACTGTGTGCAAAGTTTCAAGAGTTTTTGAGCATGTTAAGGACCCCAAAAGCCCCTGAAACCTTGAAAAACTAAGATTAAATGGAATAGACAAATCCCCCACCCCCACCCCCCTACACACACACACACAGAGACGTAGGCTAGAGGCAGAGAGAGAGGGAGAAAATCCTCTTTCAAACCAAAATATCTGACTTTCTGTTGGTCGGAGCTAAGCAGTATAAATTAGAAAGTTGTCCGGCTTGATGAGAACAATATACGTACCAAGTTTTGTGATTCTAGGAAAAACTAAGCCCCCATTTTTGACTAAAGGTGGCGCTACTGAGCCATTCCACCACACCCGTTTCTGAAACTTTACACATGTCTACTGGCTAATAAATGTGATGTGTCTGTCGAGTTTCATCCAATTTCAAGCATGCTAAGAGTCTCAAAAACATCAAAAAAGAATATTAAAGTTTGATGTGTTGCCATGGCAACAGTATCTAAGATATCAATAATCCTTTCACAGGTCTACATCTGCCGTGTGTCTACATTATACACATAAATTTTGAAGCAAATCGGGTAAAAATAAGAGAGTGATTTCAAAGCATTTTGAAAGTGACACACTTCCTGCTGCCAGTTGGTGGCGCTATAACTTTGACTCACAATATTCACATCAATGTGATCGGCCTCTTACAACGAACACACTGCTGAAGTTTAATCAAGATCAGTTAATGTATGCAGAAGTTATAACACACTTCCTGTGTCCCTTATTCGCCATAAATTCGTTTCCTCGCCACGGCCAAACCGTTCGAGATATCAAAAATCCCCTGGCAATTTTTCATCCTCAATGTCTTGACTTCATGCTGACCGAGTTTGGAGGCGATTGGACGAATTTTCTAGGAGGAGTATTTCAAATTCCAGAGGAAGCGTTTTTCAAACAACCCATAATAGTTGACTTCCTGTTGGGCTTTTGTAAAACTTAGAGCACGAAAGTTGTTCGGCCCGATGAGATCTATATGTGTACTGAGTTTCATATTATTACATGCAAGTGTGTTTGATTTATGGACCAAGTTTTCGGACACCATTCCAGGGGGCGCTGTCGAGCCCCCCTGCCACGCCCGGGTACCAGCTTCAGTCCGGCCCTGATGGCCGCGGGTTCTGACCCGTGTGCAAAAATTCAAGAGTTTTTGAGCATGTTAAGGGCCCCAAAAGTGGCAAAAAGGCGAAAGAAAAATAATAGAAAAAAAAATAAATAAATATAGCTGCGAGCAGCGATTACGGGCCCAAGCCGGTGGCACCGCAACCCCGGTGCCTTTAGTTACCTAAAGGCACCGGGGTGGCGGTACCGCCGGCTTGGGCCCTCCATCGCTGCTCGCAGCTATATTTATATATATATATATATATATATATATATATATATATATATATATATATATATATATATATATATATATATATATATACATATTCATACATACATACATACACACACATACACATATATATATATATATATATATATATATATATATATATATATATATATATATATATATATATATATATTATTGTTCAAAAGTTTGGGGTCAGTAAGATTTTTAATGTTTTTAGGAGAAGTCTCTTCTGCTCACCAAGGCTGCATTTATTGATTAAAAATACAAACAAAAACAGTAATATTGTGAAATATTATTCCAATTTAAAACAGCTGTTTTCAATTTTTAAATATTTTACATAGTAATTCATTTCTGTGATCAAAGTTGAGTTTTCAGCATCATTACTCCAGTCTTCAGTGTCACATGATCCTTCAGAAATCATACTAATATGATGATTGATGCTCAATAAATATTCATTATTATTTTCAATGTTGAAAACAGTTGTGTACAGATTTTTTTTTTCAAAATGCTTTGATGAATGTAAAGTTCAAAAGAACAGCATATATTTCAAATATATATATTTTTAACATTATAAATGTCTTTACTGTAACTGTTGATCAGTTTAACTCATCCTTCATAAATAAAAGTATTGATTTATTTTATTTATTTCCCCCAAAAATAAAATTTCAATTATTACTAACCCAAAACTTTTGAGCGGTAGTGTTTAACGTTACAAAAGCTTTAGATTTCAGATAAATGCTGTTCTTTTGAACTTTCTATTCATCAAAGACTGTACACAACTGTTTTCGACATTTAAAATAATAATGAATGTTTCTTGAGTATCAATCATCATATTAGAATAATTTCTGAAGGATCATGTGACAGTGACGACTGGAGTAATGATGCTGAAAACTCAGCTTTGATCACAGGAATAAATAACAGTTTAAAATATATTAAAATAGAAAGCAGCTGTTTTAAATTGGAATAAAATTTTTACAATATTACTGTTTTTGTTTGTATTTTTAATCAAATAAATGCAGCCTTGGTGAGCAGAAGAAACTTCTCTGTTATGTGCGCGCCACAGACTGCACGCACGTCCGCTTAGAGTTCCGCCTTTTGCCTTCCGTCAATATTACGTTATTAGAAAAATATTTTTTTAGAGAATCGATTTTTTGACATTTGTGAATCGATTCAGAATCGTCCACGTCCGCATCGCGATGCATCTAAGAATAATTTTTTTCTCCCACCCCTAGATTTCATACAACAGGTTAATAAACAGTTACAATTAAGTCACTTACATTTTAGATGCAATGTTGACTGTTTTTGTTCTGTTTCAGCAGCGAAAATAGTTAAACAAAGATCACGGCAAAACCATCACGCATCACGTGTTTTCTCATAACTGAACGATTCAGCATTTTTAACGAATCGGTTGACTCAAAGATTGAATGATCAATCCATAAACATCTGTCTTAATCATGATCGACTCATTCGAACTAATCGTTTGAACGAATGAATCAATGACTCGCTTATTAAGATGGATGCCTGGCGACACCTAATGGCGGTTTAGTGTTGTTTAAAAGCATCATTCTTTCCCACATGTGTGTGATTTGTGTGTGCAACATTATCATTATTTTTCTTTCACTATTATATTAGCGATTTAAAAGCACCCACTCGTGTCACACGTCGATTAACCGGTGGGAAAATATCCTCAGACACATACCTAATAAATGTATATTTAAATACAATATTGGCCTACCTGGTAAAAAGTTTTATATACTATTTTGATGTCCTTTTGGACACAAGAGGGCAGTATAGCCCTATGTTTGCTTTTTTGTTGAACCAAATAGCACTAAATAGCCTGTTTTAACTTTTTCATTCTTCTTGAATTGCAAAAACAGAATAAAATGGGTTTAGTTGTGATATTTGCATTCTTTTATATAGAAATAAATGGTATATAATTACATTTTTAGAAGATTTTTAGTGTTTCCTTTTTGGACATTACTTTAATCCCTCGCCATAGCAAAACCGTTTGAGATATTTATTATCCATTCACAATTTAGCATATTTAATGTAGTTTCATCATGTTGAAAAAGTTTGGTACAAATAAAATAAATAGTTTAAGAGGAGTGGCTAAAAATTCAGAGGCTGATTTTGCAAAAAAATTCACATTCAGACCAAAATATCTGACTTCCTGATGGCCAGAGCTATTGAATGTAAATTAGAAAGTTGTCCGGCTTGATGAGAACAATATACAAACTGTTTTTTCTTTACTGTAGTTAAAACTAACCCCCCCACTTTTGTCAAAAGCATGTTGAAAGTGACACACTTCCTGCTGCCAGTTGGTGGCGCTATAACTTTGACTCACAATAGCTACATCCATCTGATCGGCCTCTTACCACGAACACACTGCTGAAGTTTCATCAAGATCAGTTAATGTATGCAGAAGTTATTCCACTTCCGTGTTTCTCTTTTCTCGCCATAAATTCGATTCCTCGCCACAGCCAAACCGTTCGAGATATCAAAAATCCGTCCGCAATTTAGCATCCTCAAAGTCTTGACTACATGCACACCGAGTTTGAAGGGGACACGGTGAATTTTCTAGGAGGAGTATTTCACATTCCACAGCAAGCGTTTTCCAAACAACCCATAATAGCCGACTTCCTGTTGGGCTGGCGTAAAACTTGACCGAGGTAAAGTTGTTCGGCCCGATGAGATCTATATGTGTACCGAGTTTCATATTAATTCATGCGAGCGTGTTTGATATATGGATCAAGTTTTAGAACCCCGTTCAAGGGGGCGCTGTTGAGCCCCCCAGCCACGCCCGGGTACCAGCTTCAGCCCGGCCCTGATGGCCGTGGGTTCTGACCTGTGTGCAAAGTTTCAAGAGTTTTTGAGCACGTTAAGGACCCCAAAAGCCCCTGAAACCTTGATTAACAATATAAAAGCAATAGTCAAATCCCCCCCTCCCCTCACACACACACAGACACAGAGAGAGGGAGAGAAAATTCTTCAGAAAATCCACATTCAAACCAAAATATCTCTCTTCCTGTTGGTCGGAGATGGTTCATGTAAATTAGAAAGTTGTCCGTCTTGATGAGAACAATACACATACCAAGTTTTGTGATTCTAGGAAAAACTAAGCCCCCATTTTTGACTAAAGGTGGCGCTACTGAGCCATTCCACCACGCCCGTTTCTGAAACTTTGCACATGTCTACGGGCTAAAAAATGTGATGTGTCTGTTGAGTTTTATGCAATTTCAAGTATGTTAAGAGTCTCAAAAGCATCAAAAAATAATATTAAAGTTTGATGCGTTGCCACGGCAACAGTATCTAAGATATCAATAATCCTTTCACAGGTTTACATCTGCCGTGTGTCTACATTGTACACATAAAGTTTGAAGCAAATCGGGTAAAAATAAGACACTGATTTCAAAGCATTTTGAAAGTGATGTACTTCCTGCTGCCTGTTGGTGGCGCTATAACTTTGACTCACAATAGTCACATCCATGTGATCGGCCTCTTACAACTAACACACTGCTGAAGTTTCATCAAGATCAGTTAATGTATGCAGAAGTTATAACACACTTTCTGTTTCATTTTTTCGCCATAAATTTGTTTCCTCGCCACGGCCAAACCGTTCGAGATATCAAAAATCTGTCCGCAATTTAGCATCCTCAATGTCTTGACTTCATGCACACCGAGTTTGGAGGCGAATCGATGAATTCCCTAGGAGGAGTACATTAAATTCCACAGCATGCGTTTCCAAACAACGCTAAATAGCCAACTTCCTGTTTGGCTGGCGTAAAACTTAGAGCACGAAAGTTGTTCGGCCCGATGAGATCTATATGTGTACTGAGTTTCATATTATTACATGCAAGCGTGTTTGATTTATGGACATGTGTTTGGATCCCGTTCCAGGGGGCGCTGTCGAGCCCCCCTGCCACGCCCGGGTACCAGCTTCAGTCCGGCCCTGATGGCCGCGGGTTCTGACGTGTGTGCAAAATTTCAAGAGTTTTCGAGCATGTTAAGGGCCCCAAAAGTGCCTGATAGTTTGACAAAATAATAATAATAATAATAATAATAATAATAATAAATATAGCTGCGAGCAGCGATTACGGGCCCAAGCCGGTGGCACCGCAACCCCAGTGCCTTTAGTAACCTAAAGGCACCGGGGATGGCGATGCCGCCGGCTTTGGCCCTCCATCGCTGCTCGCAGCTATATTATATATATATATATATATATATATATATATATATATATATATATATATATATATATATATATATATATATCTTTCTATCTATCTATATCTATATCTATATATATATATATATATATATAGATATAGATAGATAGAAAGATATATATATATATATATATATATATATATATATGTATATTTACACACACACACATATATATATAAGACAGAAAATATTACTTGTCTTACCTTATTCTGATTTTATGATACACTCAAAATATTCCACAACAAATCCTTTAAATTTAATGTAAAAATAAAAACGAAAGTAAGCAGTGTTGGTCTCACGTATCTCTCTCATTAGAATAAAAAATTTCAATATTTGCGATGCATTTGGATGCTAAACTGTTCTTTATTATAGGCTTTGTACTTCACTCATGTTCCAATATCGATAGAAAAAATCATCCTCTTCACACGCGCAAAAATGTGCTTGGAAACATCACAGTGGAGCTCTGCTTACTGTGAATGGTACAAATTGTACTACTGACTATTTAAACAGAGCAGTGTAATTCGTATATGTTAGGTTGACTATTTTTATTATTATATTGTATTAGGGCTATAATGAACAGGCTGCAATGTCAAGATTGCAATTCTGGAATGTGTGTGTGTGTGACGCGGTTGCGGTTGAACAGTGGACACATAAAAACATAAATAAAATGTTTAAGTTCATTCCTACTTCCATAGGCATACATTGAAAATGCTCGCTCTACTCCGCACCATTATCAATGTCTGTGCGGACGTCTGTATTTTACTTTCGCTTTTAAGTTAGCGATTTAAAAGCCCTCAGCGGTGTCACACGTCGATTAACTGGTGGGAAAATTTTATCACAGTCACATCCCTAATATATTTATATATAAATACAATAGGCCTACCTGAAAGAGAATTTTACTTGCCCGACCAGAGTATAGCCTGATTAGAACGTCAATAACAAAAAAATAACTTGGGAATCACTAAAACGAGAGATTATTCTAATTTCATTACATTCATTTTAAGTTGCAATCAGCAGTTCATAATAAATGTATTACTGATCAATGGTAACAAGGTTGCCCTGCTGAGGCTCATGCAGCTTCTCCAGGAGAATTGTAAACAAATGAGCGCAGCACACAAAAACGCAACGCAGTTAACAACATACTGACTATAAAAATTACAAATATGGAGTTTTTTATATATTTTCTAACATATGATAAGAGTTAAGCAACCTCATTTGACGAGTAGGCAACTATTTCCTGAATACAATCACAATTGAAACTGTGACATTGATTTCATACAACAGGTTAATAAACAGTTACAATTAAGTCACTTACATTTTAGATGCAATATTGACTGTTTTTGTTCTGTTTCAGCAGCAAAAATAGTTAAACAAAGATCAGCAGAACCATCGTGCATCTCACAGCAACTTGTTTTCTCATTACTTAATGATTCAGCATTTTGAAACGAATCGGTTGACTCAAAGATTCAATGGTCAATCCATAAACATCTGTCTCAATCATGAATGACTCAGTCATTCGAACGAATCGTTTGAACGAATGAATCAATGACTCGCTCATTAAGATGGTCGCCTGGTGACACCTGATGGCGGTTTAGTGTTATGTTTAAAAGTATCATTTTTTCCAACGTGCACCATTATCAATGTCCGTGCGGACCTCCGTTTTTTACTTTCACTTTTATATTAGCGATTTAAAAGCAGCCGCTCGTGTCACACGTCGATTAACCGATGGGAAAATATCCTCACAGTCATATACCTAATAAATTTATATTTAAATACAATAGGCCTACCTAGTAAAACTTTTTATATACTATTTTAATATCCTTTTGGACACAAGAGGGCAGTATAGCCCTATGTTTGATTTTTTGTTGAACCAAATAGCACTAAATAGCCTGTTTTTAAATTTTTCATACTCCTTGAATTGCAAAAACAGAATAAAATGGGTTTAGTTCTAATATTTGTATCATTTTACATAAAAATAAATGGTGTATAATTACATTTTTAGAAGTTATGTTGAGATGTTTCCTGCTTCCTTTTTGACATAAATTTAATCCCTCGCCATAGCAAAACCGTTTGAGATATTCAATATCCGTTTACAATTTTGCATCATTAATATATTTTAATCATGTTGAAAAAGTTTGGTGGGAATAAAATAAACCTTTTAGGAGGAGCAACTAAAAACTCAGAGGCTGATTTAGCAAAAAATCCATATTCAGAC
Organism: Scardinius erythrophthalmus; assembly: GCF_964197995.2. Lineage (NCBI taxonomy): Eukaryota > Metazoa > Chordata > Actinopteri > Cypriniformes > Leuciscidae > Scardinius > Scardinius erythrophthalmus. The sequence goes on along the minus strand of NC_138232.1, from coordinate 31,438,513 downwards.
CAAAATATCCAACACCCTGTTGGTCATAGCTAATAACTGTCAATTAGAAAGTTGTCCGGCTTGATGAGAACAATACACCTACCAAGTTTTGTGATTCTAGGAAAAACTAAGCCCCCATTTTTGACTAAAGGTGGCGCTACTGAGCCATTTCACCACGCCCGTTTCTGAAACTTTGCACATGTCTACTGGATAATAAATGTGATGTGTCTGTCGAGTTTCATGCATTTTCAAACATGTGAAGAGTCTCAAAAGCATCCGAAAAGAATATTAAAGTTTAATGCGTTGCCACGGCAACAGTATCTAAGATATCAATAATCCTTTCACAGGTCTACATCTGCCGTGTGTCTACATTATACACATAAAGTTTTAAGCAAATCGGGTAAAAATAAGAGGGTGATTTCAAAGCATTATGAAAGTGACACACTTCCTGTTGCCAGTTGGTGGCGCTATAACTTTGACTCACAAATGTCACATCCATGTGATCGGCCTCTTACAACGAACACACTGCTGAAGTTTCATCAAGATCAGTTAATGTATGCAGATGTTATAACACACTTCCTGTTTGAATTATTTGCCATAAATTCGTTTCCTTGCCACGGCCAAACCGTTCGAGATATCAAAAATCCGTCCGCAATTTAGCATCCTCAATGTCTTGACTTCATGCACACCGAGTTTGGAGGCGAATGGATGAATTTCCTAGGAGGAGTACATCAAATTCCACAGCATGCGTTTCCAAACAACCCATAATAGCTGACTTCCTGTTGGTCTGGCGTAAAACTTGACCGGGGGAAAGTTGTTCGGCCCGATGAGATATATATGTGTACCGAGTTTCATATTAATTCATGCAAGCGTGTTTGATCTATGGACCAAGTTTTGGGACAACGTTCAAGGGGGCGCTGTTGAGCCCCCCTGCCACGCCCGGGTACCAGCTTCAGCCCGTCCCTGATGGCAGGGGGTTCTGACTTGTGTGCAAAGTTTCAAGAGTTTTTGAGCACGTTAAGGACCCCAAAAGCCCCTGAAACCTTGATTAACAATATAAAAGCAATAGTCAAATCCCCCCTCCCCTCACACACACAGAGACACAGAGAGAGGGAGAGAAAATTCTTCAGAAAATCCACATTCAAACCAAAATATCTCTCTTCCTGTTGGTCAGAGATAGATCATGTAAATTAGAAAGTTGTCCGTTGTAGGATTGAGTGCGAAACAAACACAAATGAATCTTCCAGGTGAATTGTTCAAACATAGTTTCTCACAGAACTGAACATTCCAGACACCAAATCACCAACCCCAGAGCCATAAAAGAAGGCTCCAGCCAGCCAGTCTCCGCTGACCAACGAAAACCCCCAGCTAAGAACTTTATGGCCATGCAAGCTTCAAAGAAGATGAGCCCAACTAAAGAAAGAACTGGTCAATGTAAGATAGCTTGGAAAAGAATGATTGGCTCAGAGATAGCACAATTCAGCCCGATCAAGATAACAGCAGAAGCTGCTCGAGCCCACAACATTCCAGACTCCCCCCCCCCCCGTAAGGACCTCGGATAGACCTCAGGGTGTAAAATCGTTTCAAACCACAGAGCTGAGATTTTACCTATAACATAAATAAAATCATTCAAGAACAATTTTCAATGGACTTATAGATCAAGCATCATGCAACGACATGATTCTATATTGTTCCTACAATAGATGGGTGTATCTGATATGCTTAGATGCCATACAATTCATGTAATTGTAATAATTGATAGATTTTTGAATGAAAATGTGTTGTGTTTCATATCGATATGATCTTATGTTCTTAATTCAAAGGATGGCTTGATTGAAATCTGTGGAAAATGTTTCGGATTCTTATAATAGTAATAATGTCTTAGCTGTGGCCTCTGTACTCTTTGCTAGAGCTTAGAGAGTAAGGAGAGCACAGATAAGCTTGATTTATGATAAGAAGTGAAGAGAACGCCACCTCCTAAACAAAGACAGTGTCTAATTGGTTAGAACTGATCCAGGAGGCTGGGTGGACATTTGAGTTTAAAATCTTAACACCAGAACAAAGTAGAGTTTCAGTGCAGAACCAAAAATGCAGCGGGAGATGAAGATCTAAGACAGACAAGTAACCATGTAAAACGCGCAGACGAAATAACCCAAATCAAGATCTGAAGAACATGGGTTAAACAGCTTCATTCAAGCCATCATCTACTCTTCTCAATTTCCTTTCTTTTCTTAGTTTCCTTTCTTTTCCGTTGTGAGTCTCGGTTCTAAGTTAAGTTTTGCGACAAGATTTCGAGCCACGTTTCTTCTGCAAAGCCAGCTTCAAACAAAGACTTTCATTCCGCCAGCACGCCACGTGACTGACCACGTGACCCAGACATCAGGCACGCGGAGACCAGCCAACGAACGGACCGGGAAAACCCTTTACACCCAACAAAAGGGAATCCCCAAAAGCAAAGACAAGCAAGTACTGCCTCCAGACTCTTAAACTGAACTGGTGTATTTGATACTGATTTAATAACCTAGGAAACGATAAAAGGGTTAAACTAATGATTGATGGTTCATTCAGGTTGTGTTTTATAAGTGCATAGAAACTTGGGATTACATCATCTCACTCTTAAACTCACTCTTAAAACTTAATCTTTCCTTACTCTCTTTCTTTCTGCAACGCGTATGAATGTGTGTGTCTGTGTTAGATATTAGTTGTATGTGTTAGAATAATCAATAAAGTCTTGTTTGTATTTTAAAGAGAAATATTACTTGTGTTATTGTGCTTACAAATTTAATGTCTTAAACTTCTGATCTAAGTTACCTTGCTAACTATATAGTGTTTCACTATAGTTCGGATATTTATATCCGTTGCAGAGTTGATAATTGCAGCCAGTTCAAATGAACCGCGAACGAGTCATTTGCTCGGTTGTAATAAGTGACTCTTTTGAATTCCCTATAAATTAATTAATAATTCCTTTGAGCTAAATTGTAATCACTACAAATTACAAATATCTTACATATTGGTGGAGAATGCGGGCAGTTTAACCTAAAATTGTAAGCATATACGAAGTAATTATATTGTCATAGTAGCCTATGCGGAGAGATCCGAACCTCCGAGTCTGTGTGTGTGACGTATGCAGCGCGCGCCGCGCGCTCTGTTTGAATGAATGACCTGCTGCTTGAGCTGTTACTCTAGTCTAGTCTGCCTCCCCATTTTATTCTTTTTATTTGTTATTTTATTCAAACTGCAGTAAAATAACCCAAGATATAAGATCCCACGCAACGATAAGGTAACAATTGAGCGTGTCCCTCGATTCTGAAATACTTTATTTATAGCTTAAGACATCTGCGTGTTCCAGAGTCTTTCAAATAGCTATAACGTTATGTGTGTTTGTATCAGTCAGAGAGATGAATTAAATTAAAACTGCAGTAATTAAAATAACCATGTAAAGGACGGACGAGCGTGTCCCTCGTCTAACGTGAACGTTAGTCCTTATTTATCTGATCGTCACTCAGTGCGTGTTCCACTGGGACAACATTCTCCTCACAGAGCGATGAGCGTGTTTCTAACGTTATTTGTTTGATTCACCGTGCGTGTTCCACGGCGATTCGTGATAAACTTAGAAGCCTATATTTGTGACTGGCAGTGCGAGTTCCACTGCTAGGACGAATATTCTCAGTTAAGTTTTAGTTTTTCCCAGGTTGTCAGTGCGTGTCCCACTACAATCCCCGTGATAAATAAGCTTATCTGTGTCTGTTCAATTAATTTTCGTATAAACACTGCGTATGTCCGAGTGTAATTGAATAGGAGTTATTTAAAGTTGTGTTCAAGTAAAGCTTGACGTTGAAACTCAACCAACAGTTAAGAACCCTGTTGTTTTCGTGTGCTCAGATAAAATTGCACAGAGACGATCCACAGAGATCGCTATAGCGATATATTGTTCCATCTATTACAGCACAAAGCTGTCCTTTAAAGTTAATCACTCTTAAACAACTGAGTGAAGCCCCACGTCGTAAAAACAGCTACGAGTGGTGTCCTTTATTTGTATTTTTGAAATGCGCCGACATTTCACGTAAGATGATCGACGTGTATATTCTTTGAACATTGTTGAAATGCGCCGACATTTCATGTAACATGCGTAACTGTTTACAAACTGTTGCAATTCACATGTTTGCCCACTAGCGTTGTTTTGTCGCCATAGTTACAATCGTGACACGGAAGTCTTAACCAACGCTTCCGGGTGAACTCTGACCAACGCCAAAGTGTAAACAAACTGAAACAAAACCCAGTTGTGGCTAAGCTAAGGCTAAAGCTAAGCTAAGTAGTTGTTTACAATTGAGGCCTAATATTAAATGCTAAAGCCTAAGCATTATTTCCGGTTATCAGTAGTAAAATCAGTGGTTAAATACAGTGTCTGTTTGAACAACGTTAAAGTGATTTAACCATTTAAACACCTTGACTTTTATACCTGTTGGTTCTTTTCTTCTTTCCTCTTTTACCTGTCTCATACTTTATTTTTCTGTGAAAAGGAAACTTCGGTTCACAATTATTAATTTCATTTACCTGCATTTTACTTGAAAATAAAAGACTGGTTTATGATTATTAATTGCCAAATTCTAATTTGATTTAAAAAAGGAAATATTAAATCAAGATTGAAGTTTTATTTTTCTAAACAGGTAATCTCTAACGATTTCTAGATTTATTTTTAATAAATCTAATTTCTTAATTCTCATAATTTCTAAATTTATCTTTTAGATTTAATCACTTCAGGTGAATAAGTCTTAAACTTTGAAAGTTAAGTAAACTTATTCAACCAACATTTCCCTATTACAAATATTGTTAGACTCATACTTGCTCCTGTATTGTTAGTGCGTTGTATCCTCCGTTTCTCCTTTCTTTTTGTTACGGTTATAAACCTAACTATTCTATCTGATTTAGTCATTTACCTCTTTATTTTAATTTCCCTTTTGCTTATTTCGTCCATTACATTATTACTTTCTTTCATCTTTTTATTACCTTTTTCTTTTCTTTTTACTCTAGCTTGGGAGTAACACACCTGAGCCTCAATAGGAGACATTGGTATCTCACTACAAGTGTCAAATAAATCAGAGATAACCCTCTCCTACAAAGTTTTATTTTTGAATGTTTAGTTGTTGGCAACTAGCAATTCTGCACTCGTAGTTCGACAAAGGCTCCAGAGCCATTTGTGGATCCAATCTCCTTCCCTCCTTTCCTTCTTACATCCTTCCTGTTCTGTCCTGCTTTCCCATTCTTCACATTTGTAGGGAACAAACCTGGAAGAACCATAAATCGAGTCTAAAGAAAGAGAAAGATAATTTTTCCAAAGAAAACAATTATTAGGTATTTGATTTTTGATCAAACCCTCTCTGTTCTCCATACTCTCCCTGCATCTGTAAACGCAATTTACAATTTGACATCTTATCCAAGATCAATTAACAGAGACAAGTGTTGAGCAACCGTCGCCTTCAAAGCATCCCATCAGAGCTGTAAGCGGTCCAAACTGAAGGTGTGTCAATCCTGTCAAACTTAGAAAAGAGGTATCAGCATTATTATTGTATTATTTTTCGTTGGAAAACAAACAATTATATTGTTTACCTTTCTGGAAACAGATTCTCTTTGATAGGAAACGTTTACGAGAAAAATATTTCTCATAGTTAAGAACTTTCTTTCTTTTTGTTATTGAATTTGTTTTAACCTTTTTCTCTATTTTTCCCTCACTTAGTTGAGTGACAAAGTTTCCACATCACTAACCTACCTGTCTACACTGAGACCAACACTTAGACATTGCAACACTTCACTATTGTTGTACAGTCACTGAAACGACACTTAGTGTTCAACCACATATACTGTAGCTCATACCCCTCACAGATCTGTGTCAGTCTCTTCACTCCAGCGTGCCAACATGCCGTGGACGACAAACCCCACTGACGACGTGGACGTCTGGCTCAGAGGCATCACAGACTGCCTCACACCAAAGACAATTGAACTGTTATTATTTTTAATAATAATCATAACGCTGAGAAGATTCCTGACAAATGATTCAAGCCAAAACCACAACCACGTGGAACTAACCAAGATCATCTGTTCCCTAAGCAATGCCTTTACAGCCCAGCTGACACTAAGCGACAAGCACATCACCCACCTTCAGGAGGAGCTGACACGTGCCCAGAGCCGCATAGACAAGCTGGAAGTGAAAGTCCAGGACGACTTCAAGCGTCAGACCACTGAGTTCTTGAGAGAGCTGATGCACACTCAGCGCTGCACAGACCAGCTCAAAATGAAAGCTCAAGACAAACTCATGCCTGATGTAGTGGAGCAAGAAACAAAGAAACAAGTTGACAAGCTCCAAGAAGCCCTTGCAGTCACTGAACGTGACAAACAAGAATTAAAGACTGTCCAGAAGCACCTGGTAAACCAACTCCAGGCTGCTGAACATCAGCTAGAGAAAGCTAAAGCTGACATTAAAGACAAGAACTCTAAAATTAATGCTCTGAAAGACCACCTGGAAAGGTGCAGTGCTGACATTGACCATCTGACCCAACAGCGAGATGACGCCAACGACGAGCTCTACGCGGTCAGAGGTGAACTCCAGCACATTTTCCAACAGAAACCAGAGCCAAGAAGGGAGAGACCTCCCTCAGCATCACCACTGCTGAGCAGAACAGAGTCCTCCATCCAAGAACTGCCATACAACAGAAAAGGTGAATGGCCGCAACCCAAAACATCACCAGCCTTCACTACAGAACTGTTCACTGCCAACAAGCAACGAGAGCTCATCCAGGCAGACTCCAAAGCTGCGCAGGCGATGACCTTTAAAGATCTCAACAAGCTGGTTAAGAATATCACTCAGTTCAACCCGAACTCCACAGAGGGCCAAGACATTGAAGCCTACATCCGAGATATCAACTTCCACCTAGAGGTGAGACCACATGTGACTGACAGAGACAGGTTCTACCTCCTCCGATCCACCTGCAGTCCAGAGGTACGAAGCTTCCTAGACCGACAACCTGCTCATGTCAAGTCAAACTACCAGCTGCTATGTGAGACACTGATTAAGGAATTCACAGGCCCAGAGTCGGAACATGGTGTGTTAATCGCCTTGGAAACCAAACAAGGTCGACACGAGACTCCCCAAGCCTACTACCACCGTTTTCGACAAGCCTTCTTTGGTGCACATAACTCACCTGAACATGAAGAGGATGTGAATTTCAAAACCCTCTTCCTGAGAAACCTGCACCCTGGATTGAGTCATCATCTTTATCTCATGGCCAGCCCAGACACAATGACAATTCAACAGCTACGTGACCTGACACACAAGGCCCACATCAAACAGAAGATGTCCTCAAAGAAAGGTTTGAAAACATCCACAGTGTCAAACTCCTTCAGCCAAGACACAAGCTATGCACTGGAAGACACCCAGTGGCATGACAACACCACAGTCCTTCGCAAGGTGCACAGAGAACGTGACCCCCAGGCCAATGACGGCTACCACACCAACCGCATGGAAAAGCCATGGGACCAGCCACGCTTCTCAATGAACCCACAAGAAGGAAACAACTGGAATCCTAACTGGATATCCAAAGGCTGTCAACCAACGCATCCAAAAGCATTCAATGTGAGTAATCGACGACGAAACTCACCTCGGCACCACTCAGTCAAACACAACACTGAGTGTGCCCAAGAACAAGACAGTTTACCCTCAGAAGACATGGAGCAACTAATGAGGCAAATGAAAGTGTTCATAGAAAACAAGCTGAACACGAATGACCAACAAGATGAGTCAAATTCACTATGACTAGCGATGGAACGGAAGACCAATGATCATCTGGTACACCTTCATAATGAAGATGACGACCACCTGTTCTACAACAACACAGAACAGAGGGGTCTCTCACAGCCAACCACTGACAAACACCCAGAGGTACCAGAAAACACCACACTGGCTTCCCATTACTCACAAAGAAACCATCACACAAGCTCCAAACTCAAGAACCACGTGTGTGCTACAGTAACCACAGTAAGCACAGAAGGTCAGAAAGTCTGTCACAACCAGAAGGCATCACAAGAGGAGTGCAACAACGGAGACAAAGTTTTGCACCACAGCTTCACGCATCCATGCCAAACTGCCTCCCAATGTCTGCCAGAGAACTTCCTGCCTTACTGGACTGACCCCCAGCAGATCATAGAAGATCCCTTTCCTAAGGCAATGATGCAACAAGCCAACCTTCATCTAAGCTCATCAAAGCTAAGCCAAGAAGCACGTGGGCAAGCCTTCAAGAAAAGGGGGGGAGCCAAACAGACTGAGACAGATCTGACCATACATACATACATACATGCATTACCCTACGCCACTAACATGCTCACTAACACGTAGAGGTTAACCACATCTACCATGGAAAACATTCAACAAACATGTTTTCCCCACAGGTAGAAAACTAACTTCAGAAACTAGCTTAACGACTTAGCTACACTTACCATAGGAAACATACTAGCTATCCATCCAACAAGTAGAACACCTCTCATTACCCTGTGATACCTGACACCTTAGCTGCACAACAGTAGTTATAAGCCATACTAGGAACACTCAATTGTTTTGTTTTACCTCTTCCTTAACTTTCCTTCTTCTTGTATTAGGTAAAATGCATGTCTACCCCCCCTAAGGGTCAAGGTCACGGTAATAGGATTGACGCACCACGCCTGACACTTGTAAGCCGCCTTAAAACGAATGTGAGCCAGAGAGCTCCATGCATGATGGGTCACATAATTGTTACCACAAATTATTTCACCAGAAAATAAAAGGTAAAACGTCTTAACGTGAAACAACTTAGAAGAGAAGATAACAAACAAACGTAATCACAGAATTTGATCAAAGAATCACCGTACCGAAACAAATTAGAATAACAATCCCAAAATTTAAACTCTACTCAATATAATAGACCATATTGAGAGAATGAACTTGAACTTTTAATACTTAAGTAATCTAATGCCCTGCACCAGTACAGTGACCAGTCATGGAGGTGTTGTCTTGTTGTTTGCTTTGTATGTGTCTGTTTCTTCTACCCGTGTTTCTCCAGCGTTCACCGATGTCTTCATCTTAACACATCGCCGTACGAAGAGGGGATATGTAGGATTGAGTGCGAAACAAACACAAATGAATCTTCCAGGTGAATTGTTCAAACATAGTTTCTCACAGAACTGAACATTCCAGACACCAAATCACCAACCCCAGAGCCATAAAAGAAGGCTCCAGCCAGCCAGTCTCCGCTGACCAACGAAAACCCCCAGCTAAGAACTTTATGGCCATGCAAGCTTCAAAGAAGATGAGCCCAACTAAAGAAAGAACTGGTCAATGTAAGATAGCTTGGAAAAGAATGATTGGCTCAGAGATAGCACAATTCAGCCCGATCAAGATAACAGCAGAAGCTGCTCGAGCCCACAACATTCCAGACTCCCCCCCCCCCCGTAAGGACCTCGGATAGACCTCAGGGTGTAAAATCGTTTCAAACCACAGAGCTGAGATTTTACCTATAACATAAATAAAATCATTCAAGAACAATTTTCAATGGACTTATAGATCAAGCATCATGCAACGACATGATTCTATATTGTTCCTACAATAGATGGGTGTATCTGATATGCTTAGATGCCATACAATTCATGTAATTGTAATAATTGATAGATTTTTGAATGAAAATGTGTTGTGTTTCATATCGATATGATCTTATGTTCTTAATTCAAAGGATGGCTTGATTGAAATCTGTGGAAAATGTTTCGGATTCTTATAATAGTAATAATGTCTTAGCTGTGGCCTCTGTACTCTTTGCTAGAGCTTAGAGAGTAAGGAGAGCACAGATAAGCTTGATTTATGATAAGAAGTGAAGAGAACGCCACCTCCTAAACAAAGACAGTGTCTAATTGGTTAGAACTGATCCAGGAGGCTGGGTGGACATTTGAGTTTAAAATCTTAACACCAGAACAAAGTAGAGTTTCAGTGCAGAACCAAAAATGCAGCGGGAGATGAAGATCTAAGACAGACAAGTAACCATGTAAAACGCGCAGACGAAATAACCCAAATCAAGATCTGAAGAACATGGGTTAAACAGCTTCATTCAAGCCATCATCTACTCTTCTCAATTTCCTTTCTTTTCTTAGTTTCCTTTCTTTTCCGTTGTGAGTCTCGGTTCTAAGTTAAGTTTTGCGACAAGATTTCGAGCCACGTTTCTTCTGCAAAGCCAGCTTCAAACAAAGACTTTCATTCCGCCAGCACGCCACGTGACTGACCACGTGACCCAGACATCAGGCACGCGGAGACCAGCCAACGAACGGACCGGGAAAACCCTTTACACCCAACAAAAGGGAATCCCCAAAAGCAAAGACAAGCAAGTACTGCCTCCAGACTCTTAAACTGAACTGGTGTATTTGATACTGATTTAATAACCTAGGAAACGATAAAAGGGTTAAACTAATGATTGATGGTTCATTCAGGTTGTGTTTTATAAGTGCATAGAAACTTGGGATTACATCATCTCACTCTTAAACTCACTCTTAAAACTTAATCTTTCCTTACTCTCTTTCTTTCTGCAACGCGTATGAATGTGTGTGTCTGTGTTAGATATTAGTTGTATGTGTTAGAATAATCAATAAAGTCTTGTTTGTATTTTAAAGAGAAATATTACTTGTGTTATTGTGCTTACAAATTTAATGTCTTAAACTTCTGATCTAAGTTACCTTGCTAACTATATAGTGTTTCACTATAGTTCGGATATTTATATCCGTTGCAGAGTTGATAATTGCAGCCAGTTCAAATGAACCGCGAACGAGTCATTTGCTCGGTTGTAATAAGTGACTCTTTTGAATTCCCTATAAATTAATTAATAATTCCTTTGAGCTAAATTGTAATCACTACAAATTACAAATATCTTACACCGTCTTGATGAGAACAATACACATACCAAGTTTTGTTGCTGTTGATAAAACTAACCCCCCCACTTATGACTAAAGGTGGCGCTACTGAGCCCCTCACCAGACCCGTTTCTGAAACTTTGCACATGTCTACGGGCTAATAAATGTGATGTGTCTGTCGAGTTTCATGCAATTTCAAGTATGTTAAGAGTCTCAAAAGCATAAAAAAAGAATATTAAAGTTTGATGCGTTGCCACGGCAACAGTATCTAAGATATCAATAATCCTTTCACAGGTTTACATCTGCCGTGTGTCTACATTGTACACATAAAGTTTGAAGCAAATCTGGTAAAAATAAGACAGTGATTTCAAAGCATTTTAATAGTGATGTACTTCCTGCTGCCTGTTGGTGGCGCTATAACTTTGACTCACAATAGTCACATCTGTGCGATCGGCCTCTTACAACGAACACACTGCTGAAGTTTCATCAAGATCAGTTAATGTATGCAGAAGTTATAACACACTTCCTGTTTCTTTTTTTCGCCATAAATTCGTTTCCTCGCCATGGCCAAACCGTTCGAGATATCAAAAATCCGTCCGCAATTTAGCATCCTCAATGTCTTGACTTCATGCACACCGAGTTTGGAGGCGAATCGATGAATTCCCTAGGAGGAGTACATTAAATTCCACAGCATGCGTTTCCAAACAACGCTAAATAGCCGACTTCCTGTTGGGCTGGCGTAAAACTTAGAGCACGAAAGTTGTTCGGCCCGATGAGGTCTATATGTGTACCGGGTTTCATATTATTACATGCAAGCGTGTCTGATTTATGGACAAGTGTTCGGATCCCGTTCCAGGGGGCGCTGTCGAGGCCCCCTGCCACGCCCGGGTACCAGCTTCAGCCCGGCCCTGATGGCCGCGGGTTCTGACCTGTGTGCAAAATTTCAAGAGTTTTCGAGCATGTTAAGGGCCCCAAAAGTGCCCGAAAGGTTGACAAAATAATAATAATAATAATAATAATAATAATAATCCTACCGAAAACAATAGGGCCTTCGCCCTTTCAGGGCTTGGGCCCTAATAATCCTACCGGAAACAATAGGGTCTTCGCCCTTTCAGGGCTTGGGCCCTAATAAATAATCCTACCGGAAACAATAGGGCCTTCACCCTTTCAGGGCTTGGGCCCTAATAAATATAGCTGCGAGCAGCGATTACGGGCCCAAGCCGGTGGCACCGCAACCCCGGTGCCTTTACCTAAAGGCACCGGGGTGGCGGTACCGCCGGCTTTGGCCCTTCATCGCTGCTCGCAGCTATATTAATATATATATATATATATATATATATATATATATATATATATATATATACACACACATATATAAATATGTAAAAGACAGAAAATATTACTTGACTTACCTTATTCTGATTTTACGATACACTCAAAATATTCCACAACAAATCCTTTAAATTTAATGTAAAAATAAAAATGAAAGTAAGCAGTGTTGGGTTCACGTAACTCTTTCATTAGAATCAAAATGTTTCAACATTTGCCATGTATTTGGATGCTAAACTGTTCTTTATTATAGGCTTTGTTCTTCACTCGTGTTCCAATATTGATGGAAAAAATCATCCTCTTCACACGCGCAAAAATGTGCTTGGAAACATCACAGTGGAGCGGTGCTTACTGTGAATGTACGAATTGTACTACTGACTATTTAGAGCAGTGTAATTTTTATATGTTAGGTTGACTATTTTATTATTATATTTTATTAAGGCTATAATGATCAGGCTGCGATGTCAAGATTGCAATGCTGGAATGTGTGTGTGTGTGTGTGTGTGTGTGTGTGTGTGTGTGTGTGTGTGTGTGTGTGTGTGTGTGTGTGTGTATGTGTGTGTGTGTGTGTGTGTGTGTGTGTGTGTGTGTGTGTGTGTGTGTGTGTGTGTGTGTGTCTGAGTGTGTGTGTGCACATTTTTCAATGTGTCAGTGTCACCAATTTAGTTTTGCGGTGGTACTGCATTTTGGATGATTTTATTTGACAAATTATAGCCTTACAAATGTTCCTGTGTGTGTGTGTATGTGTGTGTGCGTGTGTGTGTGTGTGTGTGCACATTTTTCAATGTGTCAGTGTCACCAATTTATTTTTGTGATGGTACTGCATTTTGGATGATTTTATTTGACACATTATAGCCTTACAAATGTTCCTGTGTGTGTATGCGTGTGTGTGTGTGTGTGTGTGTGTGTGTGTTTACATTTTCAATGTGTCAGTATCACCAATTTATTTTTGCGGTGGTACTGCATTTTGGATGATTTTATTTGACAAATTATAGCCTTACAAATGTTCCTGTGTGTGTGTGTGTGTGTGCGCGCGCGCGTGTGTGTGTGTGTGTGTGTGTCTGTGTGTGTGTGCACATTTTTCAATGTGTCAGTGTCACCAATTTAGTTTTGTGGTGGTACTGCATTTTGGATGATTTTATTTGACAAATTATAGCATTACAAATGTTCGTGTGTGTGTGTGTGTGTGTGTGTGTGTGTGTGTGTGTGTGTGTGTGCACATTTTTCAATGTGTCAGTGTCACCAATTTATTTTTGTGGTGGTACTGCATTTTGGATGATTTTATTTGACAAATTATAGCATTACAAATGTTCGTGTGTGTGTGTGTGTGTGTGTGTGTGTGTGTGTGTGTGTGTGTGTGCACATTTTTCAATGTGTCAGTGTCACCAATTTATTTTTGTGGTGGTACTGCATTTTGGATGATTTTATTTTACAAATGATAAGAGAACAGTTTTTATAGTCTCAAAAATGTATTCCTCTATATGTGTGTGTGTGTGTGTGTGTGTGTGTGTGTGTGTGCGCTTGTTGTGAGCAAAATAATTCAGCATTGTGGATGCTTTTTGAATTGGTGGAAGTGTGCCACTTTATTTCTGTCATTTCTGTTGATGTGTTCTGCGTTGTTTCTGATTTTGATGATGAATTTTGTCTATTTTGTCTATTTCCGAGGACCTCGAGTGTCACAAATTTTGTCACGCTAACATAAAAACAGATATCATTCCACTTTATTTATTTTTTTTGTAGATCTAGAAAGTGTTAAGAGCCGTAGAAGGTTTCATACCATTTGGACAAAGGGAAATTTTTTTTTAATTTGAGCAAAAGTCATTTGCGGGTCAAAAAGACCCCGCGGACCATCAGAGAGTTAATTATGGCCCGAGCACCGATGGTGAGAGGACCCTATTGTTTTTGCTCCGTTTATTAGGGCCCGAGCACCGATGTGATATGGTTTTCAAAATGGGGGGGGGGTAAATTATTATTTAAATAAAAATAATAAATTTAAATTCGGTAAATTATTGCCCCCACATTTTGCCCCGGCTCTAGGTTTCACGTACAGGTATGACATTTGGTACATACATGTAATGACCCAATACCTACAAAAAAGTCTCTTGGAGCATAGCCCTAAACACAACAGGAAGTCAGCTATTTTAATTTTCCTCCTAGATTTTGTGCATTTTTCGTAATTTCCTGATGTTGTACTTTAACAAACTCCTCCTACAGTTTTGATCTGATCCTCTTCAAATTTGGTGAGTGTAATCTTAAGGCCTTTGCGACGTTAAATTGCGAAGATCTTGAGTTTTCGTCGAAGGGTGTGCCCTCGGCGGCCTGACAAACGTTCACCCATTTACGGCCTTTTGGTGATATATGCATGATCAGATAAGTTCAATATTAATGTTGCTTGCAGTTCCGATGTTGCTAGGCAACCACAGACAGCCTGCAGTAACTTAGGCATACAATTTCCAATCTGCCCTAAACTTCACATGTTTGATAAGAGTCCTGTCCTGAACACATGGCCATGCTCATTATGGTTATAGCAATAGCGCCACCTGCTGGTAGCAGGAAGTGTGGCAAATAAAAAACGTGCTCGAAAAATCATGAAACTTTGCAAAAATCAGCCTCTGTATTTTTACCCACTCCTCTTAAGTGGTTTATTTTATTCCCACCAAACTTTTTCAACATGATGAAAATACATTAAAGATGCTAAATTGTAAACAGATAATAAATATCTCAAACGGTTTTGCTATGGCGAGGGATTAAAGTAATGTCAAAAAAGGAAACACTAAAAACCTCCTATCTTCTAAAAATGTAATTATACACCATTTATTTCTATATAAAATTATACAAATATCAGAACTAAACCCATTTTATTCTTTTTTTTAAATTTAATAATTGTTTATTTATTTTGTTACATATAGATAATGTATATATATATTTTTTTGTTACATTTATTATATATATATATATATATATATATATATATATATATATATATATATATATATAGCTGCGAGCAGCGATGGAGGGCCCAAGCCGGTGACACCGCCACCCCGGTGGCTTTAGTGTAACTAAAGACTTTGAAACTTTGCACACAGGTCAGAACCTGCGGCCATCAGGGCTGGGCTGAAGCTGGTACCCGGGCGTGGCAGGGGGGCTCGAGAGCGCCCCCTGGAACAGCATCCGAACACTTGTCCATAAATCAAACACACTTGCATGTAATAATATGAAACTCGGTACACATATAGATCTCATCGGGCCGAACAACTTTCGTGCTCTAAGTTTTACGCCAGCCCAACGAAGTCGGCTATTAAGGGTTGTTTGGAAACGCATGGTCTGGTATTTGAAACACTTCTCCTAGGGAATTCACCCAATCGCCACCAAACTCGGTGTGCATGAAGTCAAGGCATTGAGGATGAAAAATTGCCAGGGGATTTTTGATATCTCGAACGGTTTGGCCGTGGCGAGGAAACGAATTTATGGCGAATAATGGAAACAGGAAGTGTGTTATAACTTCTTCATACATTAACTGATCTTGATGAAACTTCAGCAGTGTGTTCGTTGTAAGAGGCTGATCACATGGATGTGAATATTGTGAGTCAAAGTTATAGCGCCACCAACTGGCAGCAGGAAGTGTGTCACTTTCAACATGCGTTTGACAAAAGTGGGGGGGTTAGTTTTACCAACAGTTACAAAAATCAGTATATATATTGGTCTCACCGAGCCGGACAACTTTCTAATTTACAGTTATTAGCTCAGAGCAAAAGGAAGTCAGATATTTTGGTTTGAATGTGGATTTTTTGGATATTTCAGACTCTGAGTTTTTAGCTACTCTTCCTAACTGGTTTATTTTATTCACACCAAACTTTTTCAAAATGATAAAGATACATTAAAGATGCTAAATTGTGAACGGATATTAAACATCTCAAAATCAAACGGTTTTGCTATAGTGAGGGACTAAAGTAAAGTAACACTTAAAGCCTCATCTTCTAAAAATGTAATTAAACACCATTTATTTCTATATAAAAGTAAAAAATATCACAACTAAACCCATTTTATTCTTTTTTTTCAATTTAATAAATATAAGTTTAAAAATAGTAATTGTACTATTTAGTCCCATAAAAGTCAAGTCATACATAGGGCTATACTGCCCTCTTGTGTTCAAAATCAGGTAGGCCTATTGTATCTACATAAAAATATACTAGGTATGTGACAGTGAGAATATTTTACCACCGGTTATTCGACGTGTGACACCGCTGTGGGCTTTTGAATCGCCAACTTAAAAACGAAAGTAAAATATGTTCGTCCGCACTGACATTGATAGTGGTTGAGCGGGCGTTTCAAATGAATTCCTATTGAAGTAGGAATTAACTGAAAAACGTTCACTCTGTTCTGCTCGTTCCTCATCGTGGATGCGCACCATTATGAATGCCCGTGCAGCCATGAGCATTTTAGTTTAATTTTAAAATTAGCGCCTTTCGGGGGGTGGATTGCTTGAAATTATTTTACAAAAGCACAATGTTGTATTTTATTGCGACTGTACAAAAATATAAGTTAACCCTTTGCAGTTTGAATGTCGTCCTGTATAATGACGGAGTATGTTTTTATGTGTCCACCGTTTCATCGCGCCCAGGCCACACACACACACACACACACACACACACACACACGGTTTACTATCTTTGTGGGGACTCTCCATAGACTTAATGGTTTTTATACTTTACAAACTGTATATTCTATCTCCTCACACTAACCCTACCCCTAAACCTACCCATCACAGAAAACTTTCTGCATTTTTACATTTCCCAAAAAAATTATTCTGTATGATTTATAAGCTTGTTTACCCATGGGGACCTCTATTTAGGTCCCCACTGTGACACGAGTCCCCATGAGTCTGTGTGCATTCAGGTTGAAGTCCCCACCGGGATAGAAAAACATGAACACACACACACACACACACACACACAGGAACATTTGTAAGGCTATAATTTGTCAAATAAAATAATCCAAAATGCAGTACCACCACAAAAATAAATTGGTGATACTGACACATTGAAAATGTAAACACACACACACACACACACACACACACACACACACACACACACACACACACACACACGCATACACACAGGAACATTTGTAAGGCTATAATGTGTCAAATAAAATCATCCAAAATGCGGAACCACTACAAATATAAAGTGGTGTGGTGACACTGGCACATCGACAATGTGTACTCACACACTCTCTCTCTCTCTCTTTATCTCTCAGACACACACACACACACACACACACACACACACACACACACACACACACACACACACACACACACACAATTGTGTGTGTCTAGAATCTAGAATTAGATTAAAAATAAATGATTGAAATAAATAAAATCTTAAGACTCCAACATTTCTCTTTGTAACATTTTGTTCAGGTTTGATTCTAATCATAATGTAACCTTATTGAAAAACTGGGGGTTTTTTTTGGTACAAAAAATGCTAAACTTTGACAAAAATATTTTATTTTTGTTATAATTGTGATTTTATAATATTTAGATATGAATCCAACTGAATCCAACTTGTGAAAAGATATCTTTCAGGTAGTCTAATAGCAAATAGCATATACTGGAGCTCTATAGCCATCTAGTGGTTAAAAATATTATTTTTTATTTTAAAACTGCATTTTCCAAAAAATGGGCATAAATGTTACATTAAACCATTTAAAATCATCCATGTTATCCCCATGAATGAAAGTTAGAAATCTGGGTCTTTTATAAAGTGAATTTTACATCAAATGCTGTTTTTTTGTAAAAAGGCTATTTAAATATTTATTTATTTATAGAAATTTAAAAAATATCATAAATTCTCCAAAAACTGCACAAATGTTGAGTAAAAACATTAACAAACAGAATAAAATTACATTTGTAAAAAAAAAAAAAAAACTATTATCTTGTTACAAAATTAAATGTTATTGTCTGGGGTCTCTAGAGACCCCAAAGGACTCGAGTGTAGACATAAAAAAAGACCATCAGAGGGTTAAAGCTGCAAGCAGCATTTATCGGGATTCAAGCAATTAAGGCCTTTAAGGCCTTTAAGCACAAAAGCATCAAAAGTTATTAAGTTTTATTTAGCAAGCATGTAACCACTGACATATTAGATGGAAAATACCATTTACAGCCAATACAGGCAATGTACCATAGGAAATATATGGTTTTAAAGCTTTTTAACAGTTATAGCGCCACCTATGGTCCGATCTCCATAAAATTTTGCATGCTTGTTAATGATGTTATGTCACATATGCTCACCAAAGTGAAGTTCTTTCTTCTTTTTGTGAAGTTCTGAGTTTTTATTTAGGATTTATAGGCTTTTTAGTGTATTTTGCCACGCCCATTTTATAAATGACCCTATTACAGCCATCCAAATGCAAGAGTTCAACTTTTTTTGATAATTGGTTCCGATCGGGCAAAAAACCTAGGACTAGTTCGCAAAAGTAGGTTTTTAACATGTTTGCAAATATTTAAAGAACGGTTTGATTGACAGCAATGGTTCTTGAGGCAAAGTTGTTCAGTATGAGGAGATCTATCAAATGATATGCATATTGTGTGGATGAGTGTAACACCACGTGATTACAGAGCCATAAAACTCATTAGCACCAACTAGTGGCCGATTTCTTTCAAAATTCTTACAGACCTCTAGGGCCAGGAGTTGAACATGCCCATCGAGTTTCGTTCCGATCGGCCTCCGTTAACCTTGTCTAATAGGTGCTCAAATTCATTGGCCGATGGCAGCCATGTTTTTCGAGATACGCCAATGTCCTCATAGATATACATGGCACCTTGGACCAAGACACTGCATACCAATTTTCAAGTCAGGACTAAGTCATAGCCCTTTTCTTGGGCGAAAAACCTAGGACTAGTTCGCAAAAGTAGTTTTTTGACAAAATTCAAAATGGCGGAAACATTTTCATACCGGAAATGAAATTGGAGATATACGTTTTGATCTTCAGGAGTCCATCTTTCCAATGATATAAGACACTTGAGTCTACGACATACGGTCTAGGAGTTATGAGCAGTTTCACACTTTTGGTCGCTATAGCACAACCTATGGGCCAATCGGGGTCATAATCTCTGAACCTCTCCTCGATTTTTGTACTACCATCTGGCCAAGTTTCAAGTCTCCAGCACTTACGGTTTTGGCTGCATGATGCGTTTTACGGCGGAGGAAAAATAATAAAAATCAGGGCAATTACAATAGGGTTTCAGCACTTCGTGCTTGAACCCCTAAATATTGAGTTTAATTTGTGTAGGCCTATCTATATCTCATTTATCTCATATAGGATGCAGTTGGTTAAGAATTAACACTGTAGTAAAGCGTGCCCTGTGATCATCTTCAGCTTCAGCGTATGCAGCTCAAGCAGCAATGCACAACTAATATAGTGACTATGATTGGGACTGTCATATTACATAACATTATAAAGAGAACAAAATTGTAATAAAGTATTGTGAATTATTTTGGTTTAGTTGCTGTGTTTCATCGCGTTGCTCCGGGAAGAGCGCGTCCACAACATTAGTTACACATTCTGAATAGCACCGTAACTTAGTTTAAGTTCACTTGTTACATTCGTGTCATTTTGTGCACATACAATTTGTAATATTATGTTTATTTTGTATATTATCTGATTAATCTCATATAGGATGCATTTCTTTGAGTTACATAACACACAATCAAAGTGCTGAAGTTTACTGGTGTTCATTCAGCGAGCGCAGCTCAAACAGCAATGCACGACTAATAGTAACTATGATTGGGACTGTCATATTACATAACATTAATGAGAACACTATTTTAATAAATCGCCGTGAATTAATTTGGTTTAGTTGCCGTTTTTAGCGTATTGTTCCAGGAAAAGCGCATCTACAACAGGAGTACACATTCTGACAAGCACGCATCTGAGGCGGCATTGGTGACATGTTGTATTAATCATTATATTTGATTAATAAATAAGTAATTTAATAAATGATCAATCACATCGACTTATTTTACAATCATACTAGTCCTTTATTTAAATTAAAAACCCTTCTCATTAATTTGGTGAGGAACATGCGTTTGGAGCAGCATTTGCAGATCCTGTCATACTGTTGGCTATATGGCCACTGCAATGGACGCATATTGCAGTATTAAAGGTGGGGTAAGCGTTATTTTTAAAAACGCTGTTGGACATTGTAGATATTTGAAATCAACCCAAACGAACACACCCCTCTTTTCATTGCTCCACCTTCAAAATTCACCCTCCAATCCTAACCGCCCTGCTCCAAGTCAAGAGCCATTTCTCAATATGCGTTCTTGTCTGTACTTGTGTTCTTGTGGACTTGTGAAACGTCATCAGTCGCTGACCAAGTACTGTTCCAATTTAAAGTTCACATCTAGCCAAGTCCAGTTCAAATACCCGGATGTGTTCTTGATCCGCGCCTTTTACCGAGGATGCATCGAGAGGTGACTTGTGCGGACTTGAGACAGCCAGGTATCCCAGAATGCATCTCACACCAACCAGCAAGCGTCAAATAATGGGCAGGAGTAAGCACTCAGCTGCTTCATATGTTGAAAATGATGGAGTGTTCATTACAGATCCAGAGGGAATTGCTAATTATTTCAACAATTATTTTATTAGTAAGGTAGAGAAATTTCGATCTGGTATGTGTCCAAATATCTCAGCATCTTATGATGCAATATTAAGTAAGATATTGAGTGAGAAGAACCATTCTGTCACTTTCTCATTCAGTCAAGTTGACAGAGGCTCTGTTGGAAAAATTCTTGCAGCTCTTCTTGGTGGAAAGGCATCAGGCATGGACAACTTGGACTCCAGGCTTATCAGGGTGGCAGCTGAAGCGCTGTCCTTTCCCATTGCTCATTTGGTCAATTTAAGTTTGTTGCAGGGCATATTTCCAGAGAAATGGAAGGAGGCTAAAATCATACCACTGTCTAAAAATAAAAGAGCCACATTTACAGGACAGAATAGCCGACCTATCAGTCTATTACCTTTACTCAGCAAAGTCATGGAAAAGATTGCTTTTGAACAAGTTTATAAATATTTTTTTTCTAATAGGCTGATCACCAAGTACCAGCATGCATATCGAGAGGGTCACTCCACATGTACTGCTTTAACTCATATGACCGACAATTGGTTAGAAGAAATCGATGCAAACAGATTAGTAGGAGCAGTGATGTTGGACTTCAGTGCAGCGTTTGACCTGATAGATCACAAAATACTGCTTCAAAAATTAGAATGCTATGGTTTTACACCTTCGTCTCTGTCATGGATGGGGAGTTACCTATCCAATAGGAAACAGCGGGTGTTCTTTAATGGTCAATATTCATCTACTAAGACAGTACATTGTGGTGTGCCCCAGGGTAGCTGCCTTGGGCCTTTGCTATACTCGATCTTTACAAATGATTTACCTTTTATTGTGAAACATTCAACTGTTGTCATGTATGCAGATGATTCCACACTGTACTGTTCTGCAAAAACTCCTCATGATGTTTCAAATCTATTAAATCATGATTTGCAGAATATAAGCAAGTGGGTAAAAGATAACAAATTAGTTTTAAATGTAGACAAATCAACATCTATGATATTCTGGAAAAGATCAAAACTAACTACCCAGCCCTCTCTGAACTTGTCAGTCAATGGGCTGCAGCTAAGACAAGTGATGCAAGCCAGGTTACTGGGCGTCACCTTGGATTCTTACTTGTCTTGGTCAGCTCATATTGATGGAATGATAGCTAAAATGGGGAATGGTATTGCAATGTCCAGAAAATGTATGTCATATATTCCTATGTCCATTGCTAGACAGGTTGTCCAGTCTCTTGTTCTGTGCCATTTAGAAAACTGTCCAATTATATGGTCGTCTGCATCACAAAAAGACCTTCGTAAGCTTCAAGTGGCACAAAATAGGGCAGCGAGGACTGTCCTCCAGTGCTCTCTTAAGACTAACGTGGCCCTGATGCATACACACCTTTCTTGGCTTACAGTTGACGACAAAATCAAACTACGATTAACTTCAATATTGTGGAATGCAGTATTTATGAAACAGCCACAGTTTCTTTCTGAGCAGCTTGTTTTTGTAGGAAGTGGACACCTATATGCCACCAGGCAGGCACTAGGTGGTGACATAAAACTTCCGCTTCCCAGGACAAATTTTCTGAAACGCACATCACTTTACAGAGCAATATCTATATGGAATCGACTCTCTGTTTCATCACGTAGAATTCAGAACAAATACAAATTTAAGAGGACAGTAACCCAGGAACTGCTGCAAATGACCTCGTGAAAGCTGGAAATTGTCATGTTCTTTCACTTGGTAATATTTTGAATGTAATTGTAATGTTTGAATTCTCTTGATTGTAATTTGTGTTGTTATTGCTTTGTGTAATTTTATGTTGTGAATATTTTAAAGAGGACCCCAGGAAGATTAGCTGCCATTAAATGGGCCGCTAATGGGGATCCTAATAAAACAATAAACAATAGCAGAGGAGAAACCCTGCGTAATTTAAAAATACTGCTGTAATTGTGTCACGAAATGTAGTTTTAAGATTATTTCAGGCGAGAATGTAGTTGTTTAAAGCTCAAATCTTTGGTTTATTTATAAAGATAGCGCCTATTTGAAAATTTGATCTGACGTTTTCGGAGTTGTGAGAACCAGGCAGTCGGACGCTCGCTGCTCATGTACCCCGCCGAGAACAGCCTTTATTTAGTCTATTTAACTTTAACGTTGTAGAGAGCTGACTTATGTTTGACTGAATCGTTTGCTTTATTATTTTATAGCTTCTTATACCTTTTAGGCTACTTATACTTTTATAATGGCTATTATTGATCATTAAAACTGACATTTAACAAAAAAGGTTATGTCATTTTATTTTATATATTTAAAACATAAAATATTTTATTATACATGTTTCCTACATTCTCTTCACTGTATGTACACATATAATAAAATAAAATGACACAACCCTGTCTCTTTTTGCTAAATGTTAGTTTTAATGATCAATATTATAATGTTTTTTATTTATCATATTTTTAAAATGAAAACAAAAAGAGTCAGGGTTGTGCTTTATATTTCGTGTTGTTATAAATATGCAGTGAATCAATTGCGTTGCCATTATGTTTAAGATTTTTTTTAAATGAAAATGAAAAGAGGCAGAGTGGTTTATAACATATTTTGTTTTATTTGTAGCCTAGATATACATAAAGAGATAACCGGAGTAGCCAGAGCAAGCTGAGTGACGCTATCAAGTACGCCGCTGTTCCATTTGCTGAATTATCGGACTTGCGTCCTCCCGTCCTCGGGAGTTCGTTCTCCTGAGTCGAACTTGTCAAGTCTGAACTACCAAGGACTCAAGTCCGAACTTTGCGTACTTGGTATTGAGAAACGGCTAAGGTCTAGAACTCGGATCGCCGGCATGCGAGGCAAGTGCACTGACATGACGCTAAACACAGCATTCTCTAGCATAGTGGATGTCTGTTTATCAAAGCAGAAGTGCAACAAAATAATGCTTCACGAAAAATAAAGCGCAGATGATGAACGAATGACAAGGCAGCACAAAAAAAATAGCATAAAGTACATAATAGTAATTACAAACAAGAGTTGGTTGTTATATATTATACAACAGCACAGAAACTCCAGACAACACTCAAACCCAGTGTTACTCACATGTGAAGCAGATTCAAAGCAACCTCCTTTGTTCAGATTCAAAGCAACCTCCTGTTTTCAGGCCTTCCCACTAAGATATCTCCAGTGCTGGACAGCTTTTCTAATATTAAAGCTCTTGCCCAGTCATAACCCTTCATTTTCCAGTGATTTCTTCTGAGCTTTTCTCTTTTGTATTGTGTCTCATCTCTATTTCTGCATTCTTTCTTCAAATCTCCCTCTTGCTCTTTCTCTTTCTCTCTCCTCCACCATCATGCACCCCTAAATGCTGATTGGCTACACACGTTTGTTGTTGTTTGTTCGTGTGTTGGTCCGCATAACTTTCAAACAGCGTTTTTCAAATATCGCTTATCCCACCTTTAAGGCTAACGATTGATCGATTAATTGTTAATTTAAACGACGAAAATCATGAAAATCAGTTTAAAATTAAACGACGAAAATCATGGGAATTTGTGTAAATTGACATCCCTAATTTCAATTAAGTAGACTTGCTTTTTGATTACTAAAATTTAATTTAATGGGAGTCAATCAAAAAAAGTAATGATAAAAAAAAAAAAAAAAAACAGGATCCAGAAAATTTAAAACTGAAAAAGTAGAATTTGGAAAAAAAAATAAACGGAATTTGGGGAAAAATAAAATGGATTTCATAGGGCCCTATTCTACGGTGACCGGGAGGGGACATGTTCGGTTCACTTATTTTTGTCGTGGCCACAACATATAAACTCGTGGGAACGTGATATTAAGTCGTGGGAACGTCATAATATCTCGTGGGAACGTCATATTAAGTCGTGGCCACGAGATCATTTTGTTGAGGTAACGACATCATTATGTCGTGGCCACGCGATGCAAAGTCGTGGCCTCGAGATCATATGTTGAGGGAACGATATATTTTTCTCGTGGCCACGAGATCATTTTGTTGAGGTAACGACATCATTATGTCGTGGCCACGCGTTGAGGGCGTCTTCAGAAGACATGGATTAAACCACTTGATTCATGTGGGTTACTTTTATGATGTCTCTTTGCACTTTCCAAAACTTGCAGATTTTGGTTGTGTGGATTTTCAATGGATAGGCAAAAATTAAAAACAATATTAAAAACATGAGGCAATATTAAAAACATCTTAATTTGTGTCCCGAAGATGAACAAAAATGATTAAATCCATACAGAATTTTTTTTTTTTTTGCATGAACTAAACCATTAATAATAATACAAACAAGAAGAAAGCTAACACAAACAATACATACTTCAGGTGAACAAAATTGGTGCTTGGACCTCTAGCAATAAAAAATACATTTTCAGCTTGCATGGTTTTCACCAGTCCCTAAGGGACCCTCGCTAAATGGATGATAATTAGCAGTGGCTGGGTAAGGTGTTAGAAATAAGGGGTATCTTTTCTTGCCCTGTGACTCTGGCTGTCTCCTAGGCTTTAGGAGCCCCCTGGACTGAGAGCACTCTGTTTTCTGCAACCAGCAGATTAAATTATACACGAGCAGAACAGAATAAAAATATCTTAAAAAACAGCTACCTTCACTCCATAATTCATATAGACTAACAAAACTATAAAAGAAATGCTTTAGTCAATGTAAGCTCAAAGCTCTGTTATACCTTGCAAAGCCTATGATACATACTGTTCCGTGAAAAAAGCTTTAATTTCACTCTAAAATGTGTAGATGAAAGCAGCTCCCATTTTGTTGCATAGCAATGTCTATGTCAGTATATTTTAAGAGGAAAAATGGCCCCTAATCTATTTCCTTAAATTGGCTTTATTGAAATATTGTCCTTAATATTTTATTGTGATCATATTCATGCTATATTGTGTATATAGCCAAGGCTTTCCTGCGCATTGGATCTTGAGTATATGTGGTATATGTTGAAAGACTGTCATTCTCTAGGGGAGCTGTATTATTTGTTTCTCACTGCTCTCTGACCCCTTCTTTAGAAAGTTGAAGATGTTTCTATAGACCACAAATTTGTTAGCCTGACGTCGTCATACACAAGCTGTGTCCCAATGTGAAGACTGCATCCTTCGAAGGCTGCGGACTTCAAACGATGCAGCCTATGCGTCCTCCGAACGACACACCATGCAGCCTTCGTAGGATTTCCTAATTGCGCAGCCAGGTGTTCCCGATTACCGCTCCAGGCGCCAAGCAACGGTGCGAGAGTAGCCTATGCTGCCATCCTGACAATTCATTTGATAAAATTAAGTAAACAGCTATGGAGCCAGAATTGTCATTTTTTATATTTTACTGGAGGACATGGTATTAAGGATGTTTCAGGTCATGTACTTTCGGCTTAGCCGAAGATTCAAATGTTCATTTATATCTTACCTTGATGCGATTTTGTAGGCTAGTGTTGTGTATTGAAGTAGTAAACACAAGACCGGAGTACTTTCCACGATGCTCTTTTATTTTTAACACGTCAAACTTGTCTTCTAGAACATATCACTTCTCATTCTACTCCCCAAGCAGCACTTCAACACTTCAGCATTCCACTGCCACCTTGTGGTTAACTATGAACACCACATTTCCCCTCTTACTTGAAAGATTCTTCATATCACAGATTAGTGTTCAGAACAAAGTTCCTCTTTCAAGGTAACAAAATTACTTAGATTACTGTGTACTTGTTAATAACTCACAACAACTTAACCAATGTAACTGACATTGTTTACTTATTCTAATGCACAGTTTTAAGTATTTAAGCAATTATAACTGTTCACAAGCTCACAACATAACTAAAACAAAGATGCATGTTTTCTTTTCTTTTTTTTTTTCATGCATGTACAATTTTACTTCACTTCACTGTAAATCATATTCCTTCAACCACGCTGGCATTCTGCGCACTCTACTACTCTTCCTAAGATTAAATGTCACTGGTGGCTGCAAGTTCTCATTCTGAGTGGTAACAGGGGCTGTAAAGCGAGCTAGTTTCGATACATTCCATTTCTTTTTGTCACTCAGAACGAAAGTACTCTTTCCGATTTGTTGCTCAATGTTCAGTGGTGGTGAGAACTGAGAAACACCCTTCCTCACATGCCCAGGCTGTTTCACTCTCACCTGGTCTCCTGGTTTGAAAGTGTGGTACTTTGCACCACGTCTTTTGTCAGTGTACTCTTTACTCTTGAGCTGTTTGTTACTCACAGTCTCTTTCACTCGAGCACATTTGTCACTTTTGGGGCCAACAGGAAAGACATTCAGCTTTGTACGCATTTTGCGATGATGAAGAAGCTCAGAAGGTGAAACGGCAGTAGTACTGTGAGGGGTAGCTCTGTAGCTTTGCAAGAACTCAGTCACTGCATGTTTCCATGGTTTCCCCATCTGTTCCGCAGAGAGGATGCATTCTTTCAGGACTCTGTTCCACCTCTCCACAGCCCCATTGCATTGTGGAAAATAGACAGTACTACGCATGTGACTTATTTCTCTCTCCTTTAAGAATGCTGCAAACACACTGGAGAGGAATTGAGGCCCGTTATCAGTCACAACACACTGTGGATTTCCCTCTCTACTGAAAACTGATTGGAGGAATGATACGACCACCTCAGCAGTGACATTCGGAGAAAACGCTACCTCAGGCCATTTACTATGGTAATCCACCAGACAAATGGCAAAACGACAGTCAGAAGGTCCTCTCTCAAAAGGTCCAACGATATCGATCGCTAGTTTCTGCCATGGTTCAGATGACAGGCTGACAGGCTGAAGAGGAGCCGGTGCTGTTTTAGCCGATTTGTCATTCAATTGGCACGTTAAGCAGGAAGAAACAGCCGACTGTACTTGAGCATCCATCTGAGGCCACCAGAATAACTCACGCAGCCTCTGTTTCGTCTGGACAATTCCTTGGTGTGTCTCATGTGCTAGGCTTATCATCTTAGAGCGCAATGTAGAAGGAACAAGAACACGATGTTCACCTCTCCTCACTAGCACACCATCCACACACAGTTCATCACGAATGCGAAAGAAGGGCACCAGAACAGGATCCAGGTCACAGCATTTTTTCGGCCAGCCCTGCCCGATTCGCAAGCGCAGCTGGGTTAACTCTGGGCAAGCTTCCGAAGCAGCCATGAAATCCTCAACAGACAATGTAGGCAGTCCAGTAACGAAAGCAACCATCTCTGGTTCCACAGCAGCACTATCATTTCCTGTCGGTAATGGCAGCCTGGATAGACAATCTGCAGCACAATTAAGACGTCCAGGTCGGTAGATGACGTCATATGTGTAGCAAAGCAAGCGTGCCGACCACCGGGCGACCCGCATACCGGCCCGGCCAATGCCTTTGGTTGCCAATAGTGTAGTGAGTGCACAATGATCAGTTCTGAGCGTAAAGTGTCGACCCCACAAATACGGCCGCCACTTTTCTACGGCCCAGACACAAGCCAACGCCTCCTTCTCGACCGTAGAATATTTCCTTTCTGCAGCAGTAAGGGTTCTAGAAGCAAACGCTACAGTTCTCTCAACACGGTCTGGGTGTATTTGTGTCAAAACCCCCCCCCAGTCCATAGTCAGAAGCGTCAGTCGACACTATAGTGGGGAGGGAAGGGTCAAACAATGCAAGCACTTGACTTCCAGAAAGCAGTTCTTTCAGCTCTTTGAAGCTGTGTTCAGCAGCAACAGTCCATTCAAACTTAGAAGTTGACGCATCTCTAAGTAGCGCACGCAACGGCTCAGCAACAGAAGCGAAGTTCGGCAAGAACTTGCTGTACCATGAAATCAGTCCCAGAAATGAGCGTAAGGAAGCAACATCGTGCGGTGCCGGAGCCTCAATGATCGCGGACTTGTGTTCCTCATCTGGAAAAATTCCATGTTTGGAAACGATATGTCCAAGGAATTTTAAGGATGACTGGCTGAACGTACACTTGTCCCAGTTCAGTTGTAGTCCTGCGTCGGACAAGCGCTGCATGACTGAGCGCAGCGTCGCATCATGACTTTCCTGGGTGGCACCGTACACTATAATATCATCCAGGTAGTTCCTCACCCCACGTATGCCTTTCAGGACAGTTTCCATCATTTTTTGAAACGCAGATGGCGCGGAAGCAAGGCCATACGGGACCCGGCAGTACCTGAAGAGACCATCATGCGTAATAAACGCGGTGATGTCCCGGCACTCCTCGTGTAAGGTAAGCTGATGGTAAGCAGCCGCTAAGTCAATTGTAGTGAACACTGATGTGCCTCTTAGTTCACTCAAAAGTTCGTCCATATGCGGCAGAGGATGGCTGTCGACAATCAGGGCCTTATTTGGCTCACGCAGATCAACACAGAGACGTATTTTACCTCCTTTCTTCGTGGTGACAACAATAGGAGAAATCCATGGGGAAGAATCGATTTTCTCAATTATGCCATTTTGCAGTAATGAGTCCAGTTCTGCAGAAACAGCTTGTCGAACGGAGAATGGAAGTCGACGAAGCTTCTGTCGAACTGGAGTAGCATCAGGTTTGACTGTAGGCTTATGAACAAAGCCTTTCACGCACCCCACAGAAGTATCTGGAGCAGAAATGGTTTCACCAACAACTGCATGTAGTTCGTCAGGTGCATTAACAGTACCAAAGTGAAAAGAACAGTTCAAGGCTCGAATTAGGTCCATACCCATCAAAGCAGAGCCACCTTTCACAACGTAAAAACAAGCGGTGGTTACCTTTTCATTCAGTGAAACGTCCGCATGTAAACATCCTAGTACGGGGATATCTTCTTTCAAGTACGTAACCAGTTTCACTTTAGGAGCAGTAAGTGAACAATCCGAAAAGTGTCGTTTGTACACAGCCACAGGCAGGATTGACACGGAAGAGCCCGTGTCCACGACTAATTCAGTCTCAACAGAAGCACCATTTGCCGTTGTAACATGAACATTGCATAAAAGTTTGTCTGCAGAGGTATTTACAGTATCGGTCAAAAGAACAACCACATCCGGAACCACTTCCCGAACGTCCTTAGAAGAACGGCAAACTTTAGAAAAATGTCCGGTCTTACCACAAGTACGGCATTTGGCTCGAGCAGCTGGGCAATCGGCAGCGTTAGCGAGGTGATTTGTAGCTCCGCAACGGTAACACGCGCGATTCGCGCGCCGTGTAGTATCAGCCACAGATTTTGCTCCGTTAGAATGTCCATCACGCCTCTTCCGATGAAAGGGTTTAGAAGCTACGGCCTGAACTGCACTTTGTGCCGTGAGCATGTTTGAATTAGAGAGCGCTTGTTCCACCTGACATGCAATAACAATAGCGGTGTCAAGTGTCAGTGCTGGTTCCAGCAGGAGTCTGTCTCGCACTGCTGGGGCATACGATCGTTCGACCAGCTGATCTCGCAGCATTTCACTTTCCATGTCACCATAAGCACATGATGAAGATAATTCCCGCAAAGCAGACAGGAACTGTGAAATGGTCTCATCAGCACGTTGAGAACGCTGGCGGAATTGATGTCGAGCGACCACAACATTCACCTTTGGAACAAAATGATTCTCCAACGCTGTCATAGCCTCTGCAAATGTAGTTCCAGTATTAGGAAACGTGTAAAACAGCCTCTGGCCTTCAGTCCCCAAGCTGTGTAGTAGAATAGCACGTTTCCTAGCATCCGGCCATGAGTCTCCTGTAGCATTAATAGCAAGCAAGTAATTTTCGAACATTTTTCGCCAGGTAGCAAAAGGAATCGCAGGCTCGCCACTGCATGGCAGAAAAGATGCAGGCGTAGGCACGGAAACCATCGTCGCCAATTTGTTGTGTATTGAAGTAGTAAACACAAGACCGGAGTACTTTCCACGATGCTCTTTTATTTTTAACACATGTCAAACTTGTCTTCTAGAACATATCACTTCTCATTCTACTCCCCAAGCAGCACTTCAACACTTCAGCATTCCACTGCCACCTTGTGGTTAACTATGAACACCACAGCTAGTGTATTCTTTTTTTATTATGCACATAAATGGACCTTGGTAAATATATTTACACAGGTTTTCAACCCTATTTGAATATAAAAACCCAGTTGAATAAAGTCCAGTGCGAATGTAACTCCCGCTCGTGATCCGCAGCTGTCAGTCACTACTGTTGCTAGGCGACAAGAACAATCCTCCGTAGGCTAGACCGGTCCGGTAGGCTACTCGAAGTGATTTTCCCACACAGGACTACAAAATTATGTTATTTTACAATATGATGCATTGTTTTACAATAAACTACACAAAAGTACATAAATGTATCAACCTTAAAAATATTCTGAAGTAAAATGCAACATATGCAGTAATATAAAAGCAGAACCATCATAAAAACCCTGACAAGTTTTTTTCCCCTCCAGAATTCCTTTACTTTTACTCTTGATACCTTAAGTACATTAGAGTATGCAAGATTTTGCTTAACTAGGGTTAGAAATATATGACTAGTAGTTTTTCGCCAAAGCGGTATTAGTGGTTATTAAAAGTACTTCAGTGTAATAAAGTATCTCAATATTTATTCCATGAGTCAGCCCTGCAAACCTGTTGGTAGACAACTTAGTGGATAGTGAAAATATGCAGTCAAACACTCTGGAGCCCATCCCAGATGATGTCCCCCAAGCAGGAGGCCTTACCAGGGTCTCTATTGTGGAGCCCATCCCGGTCCAGCAGCACACCAGTGTCTCCAACTCAGCTGAATAAGTCTACATCATTTTTCTTATTTTATGTACTGTACAATTTAAATGTTTATGTTGATTTTGAGATGTTTAACGTTTGTTGTAAATAGTTGGGGGAAAAACGTTATAGAAGAATTTGTTTCATGTAGAAATTATGACTGTCATTACAAAAATAAACAATGTCCAGAGCAATGAATTCTCTTTTATTTACACATTTAAAGTTGCATAATTTTTTTCCTTTTAAAAAAATATAAGTGAAAAAAGTTAAAGAATATAATATATATACATATTTTTCAATCATTCTTTCAAGAAGAGAAAACAGCCTGTCCATTCTCTCTTGTGCTCTCCTCGCCTCTGCAGTCCCATGTCTTCTCTCAAGTCCAAAAACTCGTCCTCTCTGTCTCGCCTTCATCGTGGTGCTGGTGCTGCTGGTGCTGCTACCCCTGGCTCCTCTTCTTGGTCACACACTGCTGAACTCAGCCCTGGTGTGTCCTCAGGGATTGAGGCAATGAGGGTGCAATGCCTCTGTCCCAACATCTCATCCATGAGGACAAACCAGGGCCAAGTTTCAGCCGAGGGTTTCCCACTCACACCATCACCTGTCCCAGGACACGTGCAATCCTAAGGCAGAGCAAATTAACCATGGCTTGTTAACAACAACAGCACAATACATTTCAGCAAAGATGTGATCTCAACTTTCTTACTTTGTATTTTTAAAATCATTCATATTCAGAAATCATATTCATGAATACTCAAATTTGGTTAAAACCTTTGTAGACATGGCTTGCATGACAGCACTACAAAAACACATACAAGTGAAACCCCATTGCCTCATCTATGGTACTGCTTTTCCTATTGTTGTGGGCTTTATAGGGTGAGTGATATTTCTTATTTACACAAGTCTGACAGACTAGTGCAAATATTACAATAAAATGTCATTTAATTTATTTAGTTTTTTTTTTTTTAAATTGCAGTTTAATAAATTAAGCTGTCTGCTCCTTGCTCCCTGAAACAATTATTAAACTATTAGCACAAGTTTTGCCTCAGACCACCTGACAAATGAAGCCACGCAATGGTGATGGAGTTAAGGTGAAGTTTATAAGAAAGAAAAACTTGTGGCTTTTAACTCAGGTTTCACTAGCTAAGTTATTTGAGTAAATGAAAACATAATACTTACATTTAAATGTGAATTTGCCGTCCACCAGCGAACTCTCGGCCGTCTTTTTTTTTTTTTTTTTATAAAAATGTCGTCACCGCCGCGCGATGAATTATGGGGTAGGATAGTCCGCAAAGTGTCCATTTATGTATCCTTCCTTTCACGGGGAAACGAAGGGTGCATTTGGCGTCGCTTTAGCCTTCGTCGCGCCGCGATGACGCAACCGGCCTTCGAATACGGACTTCGGAGGATGCAGAATTGAATTGGGACAGCCTTCATAGCGCCGCGGTGACGCAATCGGCCTTCAAATGCGACCTCCGAAGTGTGCAGCCTTTGAATTGGGACATCCTTCGTCGCTCCGCTGTGACGTTTCGACGCGCCGCTGTGACGCAATCGGCCTTCAAATACGGACTTCGGAGGATGCAGACTTCACATTGGGACACAGCTACAGATTCTAGTCAGAATATGAGTCTGATACTGCTCCATTGGGCTGTGATTAAGGGGCGTGTTTCAACCGAACCAGGAAATAAAATGCTTAAAATGCACTAAATTTGATAGACCTACAACCAATCAGAGCAAAGGAGTAAGTGATGTATGTTCTTCATTCATCTTTCTGATCGACAAATGCCTTGATCGCGGTTCTCTGTTCCTCTTTTAAAATTAATGCGCTGTCGATATATCTTCTATAACGGACGCGATGGCGGAATCTACACATCTCAGTTCTCCAGCGGCAGTCATCTTTGTTGTAAACGAAT
The DNA here is from genome assembly GCF_964197995.2 of Scardinius erythrophthalmus. Classification (NCBI taxonomy): domain Eukaryota; kingdom Metazoa; phylum Chordata; class Actinopteri; order Cypriniformes; family Leuciscidae; genus Scardinius; species Scardinius erythrophthalmus. The sequence goes on along the minus strand of NC_138232.1, from coordinate 31,405,111 downwards.
TCAACCAAAGCACTCTTTGGTGACATGGATGATTAAGTTACTGTTGATCATCTGTCCATCATCGTATAAAGCCCGCCGTGACAATTTGATTGGTCCGAACAGCTCTGGTTCGAGCATAGTTGCTCCACAACGTATCAAGTCCAGACCGAACTTCCCGACCTCAAATGTTCAGAAACATTTGAGAAAAACCTAAAATGGGCGGGGCTAAGTTCGGCTGGCATCCAGGCTACAAATTTGTAGGAAGTGAATGTATTCATTAATGTTGACCTGTTCTTGGGATGATGACAATGCATGCCGAACCAGGTTCCATTCCTGTGAAAATGGCAACCCGATAGATAATGATGGCATTCTGAATCGGATTCAAAATTATATAAATCCCATGTATTCTGTTCAACATCCATTGGTGGTTTAGGAGATCAATGATGCAGCAAAGGCAAGGAAAGGCAGCTATGTGTTCTCCTTTTCCTTCACACTCTTATTCCATCCTCTCTGTGCTCCCTCCCCATTTTCTTTTTCTATCTTATTCAAGTGCAGTTCTCTTTCAAGCAACACAGCCCACCCCCAATGTTTAGTTTCCTTTTCTGTTCCCTCCTACCTTCTCTGCTTTCTTCCATCTTGCCTGCATGCCTGCTTGATTATGTCTCTGCTAACGTTACTTAAATTTTTCATTGCCCCTCAACTCTCTATCTTTCACTACTCTCTTTCCTTTCCCATGGCTTCCCCTGCTTAGCTTGCCTGAATTCCCAGAGCAGCCCATCACTGAAGCATCTGGCAGTTTTAAAAAGAAGCATAGGATTGAAAGCCATTGTCTCTGTCAAAGAGGTATATATAAATTGATGCTGTTAACATACTGTGAAACCAAATACATATTAGGAATTCTCACTCAGAATAATTGACTACTGTTAAGACTAAGCATTATTATAAGCCCCAGCAAATGCGAGATGCATTTTGTCACTACATTGCAAAATGGGTGGTGTTGTTTTTCCGGAGATACAATTTAATAGTTAAAAGTTTTTAAAATCAACAGAACCAATATGCATCAATCAGATGGATGCATCAATCCCAATCCCCATCTCGGTCTCCATTGCTTTTGGTTCTACCTCCGTCAGTCAGTCCCCAGGTTCTGCCCGGACCTTCAGCCAAAGCTGGTGAATTATTCAACCGGCTCCTCCTGGTGCCTGTCAGTCACCAGCTCTGTGCCCTCCTCCAAAGCCCCCTCCCTCTTTCCCTCCACAGTTGGAATATCAGTTATGGAGTGAGGACGCACCTTCCCCGGAGGGTAGACTACTGTCACAGATATGCTACTGTCACCTTTAGTTACTGTTTCTCTGCTCTGTTTAGTTTCGATATCCTTACTGATTATGTCCTTGTTTCTTCTTATGGTTATGTATGATTTACACCTCTCTCTCATTATATTTGTCTTGTGTTTATACTCTGTTATGTTCAGTCCCTTGTCAGTTATCATTTGTAATTAGTTCTGGTAGCATTTCTATGAAGGTAAAATAGTAGCAAAACTCGAGAGCACGTAGATGTGAATTTGAGAACTTGTACAATAAATTTTCGTACTTGTACATGAACATTTACACTCACAGCTCCAATGTGAAAACCTGTAAAATAAAAATCTGAAGTTGAATGTTGAAATTTGCACTCGCATACAATAGTCACAAACCTGTATTCTGAATCTGAAGCTGCAGACAAGTAGTCACAAATGTGTAAAATGCCATTCACAGAAATACAACTACAGACACAAACTTTTAATACATATTTTGCGTTTAATCTTACATTCACATTCGCAGTACAGCCTCAAATAGGCACTTGCAACTTCTCAAATCTGTCACTGCAATTTCAAATTTCGCGCCTTGACTTTTGCTACGCTTTTCGTGAGATATCAGGTGCAAAACTAACTTGTGCACTTGAAACTCAGAGGCGGCGAGAGAGAAAGGGGGGCGGGAGCGGGGGGTATGGGCTCAAATTCCCGCCAAATATATAGCGGTCACGTATAAAAAAATAATAAGCGTGAATCAAAAATGTACAAACACATGTAAAAATATATTGCACAAACTGAAAAAAAAAAATGCAAAATGATCAGAATAGCAAACAACGTGGTCACGGATCAAAATATAATAAGCGTGAATCAAGAAATAACAAGCATGAATAAAAACTTTAAACACATTAAAAGTTATTTTGCACAAAACTTAAACTTATGGTCATGCTTTCTTAAAAAGTATGTTTTCCTTGGTTTTATTACTGTGTACTTTGTGCTTTCTTGCATTTTCTGCTCATATTTTACTCTTTTGTACGCTTGTGCTGTTTTTCTCTTCGCTCTTCTTTCTATGTTCTGCGCTTGCTTTCCCAAATGTTGCAGTTCGAGTTTAATGTAAATTAGGGCGGGCTTAAGAGTCACCATTGGTCCACTAGTTCTAGATTGACAGCTACTCCTCTAGCCAATCAATCGAAGAGGGGAGTTGACGTCACACCAATGCGACTCGTGGCCACTGATGCTTACTTGTTATACAGGAGTAGACGACCATCAACTCAGTTGGCAAAAGGCAAAAAATTTTCTGTGGCAGGACACCTTTAAACTGCATGTGTGCCTGCAACTCAACCTGTTGCCGGTATATACGTATACCTGGCAATATGGTATTGTTATATTCATCATCCTAACGACGACCTGTTACAGTTATGCCTGTCTGATGATCCATCATTCACCTCTAATGCACTGGACCTGGCACCGCGAGCGTCGATCTTCTCCGAGCAGTAACTTCCCACCACCTACTGGCCGTTTTACTTTCATATTTAATCAATAACAAGGATGGGTAATGTCGGTCCTGGGTGCAGAGTTTAGCTCCTCCAACCCTAATCAAACACACCTGAACCAGCTAATCATCGTCTTTAGGATAATTGAGACGGGTGAGGTTTTTAATCGGAGTTGACGCTAAACTCTGCAGGACAGCGGCACTCTAGAAACAACGTTACCTATAGCCTAAAGTCCTAAAATCTTCGGACAATGGCCGTTTTAGTTTTTGCAACGAATTGTAGCGTTTCATAATTGCAGGATGTTTTACTTACAGCAGCCTTAGCATATTGACATCATGAGCCAAGTAATATTGTTTAACACCAATTACCAGTGTGCACATTAACATTCTCATGTATCTCAAAAAAGATGAATTTAATTATTTATGTCCAGAGTTAAGATAGCTTTACTGCTTGAAAGTCTTTGTAAAGTTAAATTGAACTGCCGTCGTCCCCTTTATAAGTAAGTGCAGCACTCCTGAAAAGGGGTAAGGATTAAAGAAAAATGAAATAAAAGAGAGCGCAGCAGTGCTTCTTTGTTGTTATATTTACTCAGAATGAAGTGCATTACGGGCGCGCACCACCCACTGAAGTGTGCGGTGACGTAATCACGCTGATATGCCAAGCGATAATAATTTAATAAATGCACATAACAAAGCACAAATAAGAAATTGAACAGTATATAAAAGTATTAGAAAAATAACATTTAAGTATATTATAATGGGATTGAAGAAATTGTACAAACATAAACAGCTTGTACTCCTACATAAGCATCAGTAGCCACGAGTCGCATTGGTGTGACGTCAACTCCCCTCTTCGATTGATTGGCTAGAGGAGTAGCTGTCAATCTAGAACTAGTGGACCAATGGTGACTCTTAAGCCCGCCCTAATTTACATGAAACTCGAACTGCAACATTTGGGAAAGCAAGCGCAGAACATAGAAAGAAGAGCGAAGAGAAAAACAGCACAAGCGTACAAAAGAGTAAAATATGAGCAGAAAATGCAAGAAAGCACAAAGTACACAGTAATACAACCAAGGAAAACATACTTTTTAAGAAAGCATGAGCATAAGTTTAAGTTTTGTGCAAAATAACTTAATGTGTTTAAAGTTTTTATTCATGCTTGTTATTTCTTGATTCACGCTTATTATATTTTGATCCGTAACCACGTTGTTTGCTATTCTGATCATTTTGCATTTTTTTTTTCAGTTTGTGCAATATATTTTTACATGTGTTTTTAAATTTTTGATTCACGCTTTTTATTTTTTTATACGTGACCGCTATATATTTGGCGGGAATTTGAGCCCATGGGGGGGGTTCAAAGGAGCCGTTTTATTGGTTGACAGCTAGCCAATGAAATGGGACTTCGATGATGTCACAAAACCTGCATGCACTGAAACCAGAGAATGTCTAATATGGGAGAAGTTTCACTCTCACTACACTTCCGGCTTCTGAACTGGTTGCAGTTCCACTCTGATTCCATATGAGGGCGCTCACAGGACGAGTGCAGAATGAATGGAGGTCTATGGCGCTATACCAATAAAAATCCACTTTTCTCAGGATATAATTTTTTGTCTAGTAATTTGAATGTTGTATTCGAAAGGAGATGCAAAGAAATTACACATTGCTGGGTGTTAGATTTTTTAGAGTCACTTATTTGCTTTAAAAAGTCTTTCAAAATGTCAATGACGTCAGAATGCTGACGTCATTAGCAGAATGCTAGCATGTTATGGGCAACAACAACTCAACCTGTAAGAAATCAAAACGACATAAGTACTCGTTCATTCAACTTTCGACCTAAAACCCATGTTGAACTTGCAAAATCTACAATCAGATCTGAGATTTCTCAACGGCAATCGGGTGAAAGAGACAAATTTAGCTGTCTAGCCCCATTGACTCCCATTCATTTTGCACTCATGGCGATCGCCCCCAGTGGAACTCTGGTGGTACTACAACCAAAATTCGGTACAATAGGACTTAATAGGGAGTGGGCAGGCTCTCCGTAGACGGGCTCTGACTGTAATGCAGACTATATTATGTTCTGGTGGAGAATGAGCAGTCACAAGACGTCCGGTCAGAGACGTATATCTCTTTAATGGTAATTTGCAGCCACATTCAAACAGTAGTGGTTCTAAATGAAATAGAAATAACAATATTTAAATTATAACATATTCAAGATAACATGTTTCAGATATAGTCCTACGCACAGAAGAAAATAAGCATTGTAGTACTATGTATTCAATCATTGTAACATCTAGAGTCATCAATTTTGGCTGATAGTACTCACAAACAGTGTTGTATAAAGTACTGGAAAGCAATACTTGAGTAAAAGTACAAGTATCATACTAGAAAAAGACTTTGGTAGAAGTGAAAGTTACCTTTTAGAATATTACTTAAGTAAAAGTCTTAAAGTATCTGATATATACTGTACTTAAGTATCAAAAGTAATTTTCTGATATTTAATGTACTTAAGTAATTGAAGGAGAAGTAAAAGTAATTTTTTTTTTAAAGCAAACAGTTAGAACTTTGATTGTGAACTTTATTGTGGCTTTATTGTGGGGTGGGTGGGGAAATTGTTGGGATGTAAAAAAAAATAATCTTGCATCACAATATGCAATATTGACTAATTTGGATAAATATTAGGTACACAAGATAGGCATTAATTTTTCTCAAGAAAAAAAATCTCACCTAATGCTGGAAACATACAGAGAGCCCTATCAGATATAAATATAAGGCGTTTTGTATCATAATAACAACTTTATTTAATGATATAAGTAAAAATATAATAAATATGTAATATAGTACACATATTTAGCTAAATACTCTCTATAGCTCTTTTTTTCTAGCCAACTAACGTGCTATAGCCTATATTATGGTCATCAAATGGCTTTCCTGAGGTAAATGTTATGTGACATAATTGTTCTCCAGTTGTTTTACTGACCCTTTCCGCGGTTGAAAAACACTGATTGATCGATATTATGTATGATGATGAATATACATTTCGGTAAGTTGTACTGTTTCTTTTAACATTGTTCATTCGTGTTTATTTACTATTAGCTAGTATCCTATAGATGATCGGTTCACGTGCGCTAGGGATGTGTCACGTCACATTTACAAGCGCCGAAACGGTATTTATTGTTTGAATTTCGTAATAAAAAGCTGAGATTTTTTAGCGCAATTTTCCACCGGACAAAATTGCGCTTGTTAACTCATGATTTCTGTTCTGTGCGTCTGTGCGCACCAATCTTGCACTTCTATCTACTCCTCAACCAGACCACCTAGAGACTTCGGGTTTTCGGCATTATGTAGGAAGGTCTAATCTCGGGAACGCACAAAAAAAATCCAGGAAAAGATTTACTATCTCTTAGTGTTGTGATCCCATGAGGTGAGAAAATTGCGCTAAAACACTCACCGAGTTTTTATTACTTGTTTTATATCATAAGTAACCTGCTCTGTCTAGTCTGTCGGTCTCCGTGTCCTCTTTGCATCGCGATTTTTCTGTGCGTGAGAAAATGGATGTGTGGCGTGAAAGCGTGTGAAAAGTGTCAATTGCGTGTGTCTCACGGTGAATGCGTGAGAGTTGGCAGCTCTGTGTCAGGGTGGTCGTCTACGATAACGGGAGGTCCTCCAGTAGGTGCTTGTGCTTCCATGGCGGTTTCAGTTGTGATTCCTCCTCCTTTGGCATGGCAACAAACAACCATTACGCTGAAATAGAGCGCGCGCCGTGCGGAGCGTGCGTAATGCAATCTAGGAGCAGTGATTCGCCAAACCTCCCTTATTGCAGTCGCACACATTTCTTCTGATTTTATTTTGTAGTAACGAGTAACGAAGATGCTTTGTGGAAATATATCGGAGTAAAAGTATACATTTTATCTAGGAAATGTAGTGGAGTAAAAGTGAAAGTTGAAATAAATTTAAATAGCGAAGTAAAGTACAGATACGTGAAATTTCTACTTAAGTACAGTAACGAAGTATTTGTACTCCGTTACATTACAACACTGCTCACAAACTACTACTATTATGGATATTATGCATGCAATGACTTAATATTTCCCAAATATACTAACTATAATCAAGTAACATAAGGACCGAGTCAAATAACACAGGTTAAATGGCGTCACGTTCACAGCCACGTGATCTCAATCAAAGCGATCGTCCAGAGATGATATAATCATCATATATCCTTATTCTATCATAAATAATCCTATCTACATACTCCACGTTACTTAGAAATTGAGATTAAATGATCACAGATAGATATTAAACTCCCTTTCACATGTATTTACCTCAGATAGCCTAATATACACGATGATACAATAAACAAATGCGTGCGTCGTAACATCAAAAGATATCAAATCACAGATTTAACATCAACATAATAATACTTTAAATACAACTCCTAAGAGGTTATCAATAACTGAACAAAGATTACTCACTGGTATATGAACGCACTACTGTAGAATCGATCTAACAAGCAGCATAACTCCATCAAAACTTCTTCTGTGTATGTGCAATAGACCACGCCCCAATAGGTAGCCTGTTCCGTTAATGCACGTCTTCTATATCTTAGCCTAATATGTATTTAGCCACAAGGGGGCATTAGTGTCTCTTTTATAACTATAATACAGATTGGAGAGCCTTTTTAACACTGACTGAAACCATTTTTTTACAGTCTATGACTGAAACGCTAACATGGCTTAATGCATTAGACTGATAAAAGAAATAAACGATATTATTAAACTCAGTAAACACAATGCTTATAATGCATACTACAGAAAAGCAGATGAGCACAGAATATGACGAATGAAAGCAAATGTGTGTTCAGTGCAAATAAACTTGCTGCCTGTGTTTTATGTAACGAATTATGTGTTTTTTTGTTTAATTATTTATTTTATAACTGTTGGTCCATTAAGCCATTAAGCGTTTTCTATGGGAGGGAAACGTACAATTAAACTCGTTGCATATTCAGAGCTCAATTGCTTTACTGTATGCTTTATTTGTATGGTGTTTCCTGAGTTTGGTCTTTTAATACCACTGTCTCAATTAAACGCGTTGTGTTCATATTCTGTGCTCAGTATGCATTATAAGCATTGTGTTTACTGAGTTTGATAATATCGTTTATTTCTTTTAATATCAGTCTAATGCATTAAGCCATGTTAGCGTTTCAGTGCACGCGGGTTTCGTGACATCATCGAAGTCCCATTTCATTGGCTAGCTGTCAACCAATAAAACGGCTCCTTTGAACCCCCCGCTCCCGCCCCTCTTTCTCTCTCGCCGCCTCTGAGTTTAAGTGCACAAGTTAGTTTTGCACCTGATATATCGCGAAAAGAGTAGCAAAAGTCAAGGCGCGAAATTTGAAATTGCAGTGACAGATTTGAGAAGTTGCAAGTGCCTATTTGAGGCTGTACTGCGAATGTGAATGTAAGATTAAACGCAAAATATGTATTACAAGTTTGTGTCTGTAGTTGTATTTCTGTGAATGGCATTTTACACATTTGTGACTACTTGTCTGCAGCTTCAGATTCAGAATACAGGTTTGTGACTATTGTATGCGAGTGCAAATTTAAACATTCAACTTCAGATTTTTATTTTACAGATTTTCACATTGGAGCTGTGAGTGTAAATGTTCATGTACAAGTACGAATATTTATTGTACAAGTTCTCAAATTCACATCTATGTGCTCTCGAGTTTTGCTACTATTTTACCTTCATACATTTCTCCTATGTTCTCCTGAGTGTTTAGATAATAAAGACTGTGTTCTTGAATCTTCTTCTTCTTACAAGGACACAGGGAAATGGCAATTTTCTTTATCTGAGGTAATATACTACCTGTTATATATTCACGATGCAAAACAACCAAATGCTATCAACATGCTTTTACTGGTGTTCAGGTCACACGCAGATTACATCACATCAACACACGTGCAAATCACATCACGTGACTTAAATACCCGCTCCCAAGCATAGGAACCAATGAATGCACATCATGCACTACACATTATCCCGATACACCACATTACCTCCCCCATTAAAACCAATACACCACATTTTATCAGTTCAAAACACCACATTAGTTCAAATTCCAGGGTTTTTCCTACATTGAAATTTTTTTGGCGGCCGCCAAAACGCTTTTTTGTCCCACCAAAGCCTTATTTGATCTGTAATTGGGTTTTGTGAGTGAAGCAGGCTACTGACGGAGTGACGGAGAGAACGATCACAGCGCCCCACCCCCGCGCGGGCACTCTCCGTCTTCAGTTCTGTCTTTGCTCTCTCCCTCGCATCAAAATCAACTGATCCTAAAGGTCGGAAGACCGAATCCATGTTTTACGTGGTGCATTCTGAGAATATTTGTGCTGAATTAGCGCTGGGTGTGAATTGCAGTCAAAAAAAAGTTGCCTTATCTTCTCTTACAACTTGTGACAAGCATTCCGCACATGCAGCTGACATAACTTTAAATAAACGCAAAAAAAAAAAAAAAAAAAAATCTATCCAGTTTGAAGTTGTTGTTTTTTTTTTTTTGTGCGTTGACAAATCTTTCGTTTTGTCTTAACAGCCAGGATTCCCCCACAACACGTCTGCTAAAGTCCGATTTGCGACCTAATGACTCCTTTGCGCCGATTCATTATAATGAATAGTTAAAGCAATTGTTCATTGTTACCTATTTAGTATTTTTTGTATGAAAGCTGCTTTCAGTAGCCTATTTAGTTTTCACATCAATATACTGTAAACCGATCTGTTATACGTAGCCTACGTTGTACTGCCCTGCAATATGTGCAATGCCAGTCACAAAAAGTTACATTTTGACAGTGCTCTCTGCAGATGTTCTTTCACTTTTTTTGTATAAGCTGTTTTTGATTGTGGTATAAAGCAAACATATCAAGTCATAACTCTTTATTATTTAGTTGTGTATAAGAGCAGCTTTGTATGTTACTAATTATTCAGAATATGCATAAGTCCACAAGCATTATATGAGAGCTGCTGTTACATAATTCTATATTTTTGAACAAAAACTGTTTGTGATTTTGCTACAGCAAAATGTTTTTTTTTGTCTGAAGGATTATATTGCTCATTGGAAATAACAAGAGGATGTTGGTTAGAAGTCTATTATTAAATGCTAGAGATTCAGAATATGCTGAAGTTTGTATTAATTTACTACAAGTACGCTGCTAGTACAAGCACACATTTATTTTCCTGTTGGTTCTTTGCAATGTTCAAATCACTTCCATTTGTTTTATTAATAAAATTAATTTAGGAAGATGGAAGTAAAAAGTACCAAGTAAGTAGGCTACCAAGTAAGTAAAAAAAAAAAAACCAACGTTAATAATCGATAATCGTTACCCTCTGAATAGTAATTGAATCGTGAGGTGCCTAGAGATTCCCACCCCTAGTGTTTAGTAAAATTTAGCCTTAATAATCCACAGTATGTAGGCCTATGACAATGTGTAGTAAATTACCTAAAAAAAAAATCACAAACTGTTTCTTTGTATTTATTTTAAATTTAACATTTATTGTCAATATTGGGCTTGCGGATCATGTGGGTACTAGGGTACTCTTTGCTGTGTGTGGATGACCATGTCGTTTTGACCAATTTTGACCCAGGAAAAACCCTGAATTCTCAATTTCTAAAACGCTGTGGTAATTTAATAGTCCGTTTAGAGCAACGCAGACCCACTGGACTTGGAACCAGAGGTTCCGTTGGTTCGAAAGGTACCTCAGAGTCACATGTACCTACTGACCTTCCAGCAAATCCAGAATCTTGATCATTGAGTTCAACATATTGAGCTTGATCATTGGGGTCAGCATATTGAGCAGTCTCCTTCTCATTCTTTGGCATTGGAATCTCTGAGGACGAAGTGTGTGGTCTCAGTTGGTCACCATGCCGTCTATACACAGTATCCGATATCGGATCACGTACCTTGTACGAAACAGGTCCTGTCTGTTGTGTAATCACTCCAGATAGCCACTTCGGATCTCCTCCCACTGTACTTCGCAGGAAAACAGAATCATCCACAGCAAAGGATCTCTCTCTTGCCCGATAATCATGTTGATTTTTTCTGCAAATACTGTTTTCTGCGAACAGTTTCATGAATGTTTGGTTTCAGGAAGTCCAACCTGGTGCGAATGTGTCTCTTTAAAAATAAATCAGAAGGTGACTGACCTGTGGTACAATTAGGCGTTGTGCGATATCGCAATAAAAATAAAGATAGTCTATCATCAATGCACATTTGTTCATTAGACAAATTAGTTCATTTCTTCATACCTATCTTAAACGTCTGGACATATCTTTCTGCCAATCCATTTGTTGCTGGGTGTTCTGGTGCACTCCTGGTATGCATAATACCATTCTGCTTCACAAATCTTTGGAATTCATCAGAAGTAAAAGTAGTTGCATTGTCAGTCACTATTTGTTCAGGTAATCCATATGCAGAAAACAATCTCTTCAGTCTGGTAATTGTAGCTTGAGAAGTAATCTGTGGCATACGAAAAACTTCTAACCACTTAGAATGAGCATCAACAACGATCATAAACATGTTGTTCAGGAAAGGACCAGCAAAATCAACATGCAACCTTTTCCAACACTCTCCCGGGAATTCCCATGGATGAAGAGGGACGTGACTTGGCATTCTTTGTTCTTGTTGACAGATTTGACACTCTTTGCAAACTCTTTCTATATCCGTATCAATTTTTGGCCACCACACATATTTACGAGTCAGAGCTTTCATTTTAACAATGCCAGGGTGTCCTGAGTGAATTTTATGTAACACTGGTTTTCGAAATTTGAATGGTACAATCACTCGTGTGCCCCATAACAGACATCCCTGTTCCACTGATAGTTCATCTCTTTTTGCATAGAATGCTTTCAAATCATCTGACACTTCAATTGGCCAACCTTCCATGACATAACGAAAAACTTTAGAAAGTTCTTGATCTGTTCTTGTCATTCTGGCAATCTGTGCAGCATTTAGAGGAGCTTCTTGAAGATGGTTTGTCAAAAGAGTGTTGATATTTGCTGAAATGGCTTCTGTTCCTACATCCGTAATTTCAGGTAATGGAATTCGTGACAAGCCATCTGCATTTCCATGACTTTCTGCCTTGCGATACATGATGTGATAATCATATGCTGACAAAATTATAGCCCACCGCTGAATGCGAGCGGCAGCCATCATTGGGAAGTGCTTATGTTCACCAAACAGAGTCACTAATGGTCTATGATCAGTTATCAAATTAAAGGATCTTCCCCAAAGATATTGATGGAATTTTTTAACTCCATAAATCACACTCAATGCTTCCTTCTCAATCTGTGAATATTTCTTTTCAGCAGGTGACAAAGTACGTGAAGCATATGCAATGGGATGTTCTCGCCATTTGGCATGATGTGCTGAAGCACTGCACCAATTCCATAAGCTGAGGCATCACATGCTAAAGTCAAAGGCAGTTGTGGATCATAATGTACTAACACTTTGTCACTGGTGAGCAGTTCTTTACACCTGTTGAAAGCACCTTGTTCTTTTTTTTTTCCAGCACCAAGCAACTTGTTCTTTCAACAGTCTATACAGTGGTGCCAACACTGTGCTCTGATGTGGTACAAAACGTCCATAATAATTTACCAGGCCTAAAAAGGCTCACAGTTCCTTCACATTTGAGGGTGCTGGTGCATCTTGAATAGCTCTCACCTTGTCTTTTGTTGGATACACTCCTTTTTCATCGATCACATGGCCCAGGTATTCAATTCGTGTTTGTACCCACTCACACTTACATTCCTTCACTCTTAAGCCTGAGTCTTGAAGACGCTGTAAGACCTTGCAAAGGTTTGTTAGATGTTCTTGCTCATCTTGACCTGTGATCAACAAATCATCCAAATACACAATCACTTTCAGATCTTTCATCATATTTTCCATTATACGTTGAAAAATGGAAGGGGCTGAACTGATGCCAAAAGCAAGACGATTATACACATATAATCCCTTGTGGGTGTTGATTGTTGTATACTTCTTAGAATCATTATCCAGTAAGACCTGTTGATATGCCTGTGCCAAGTCAATCTTGGAAAACAACTTTCCTCCACTCAAAGTGGCTAAAACTTCCTCAATACATGGCAAGGGATACACTTCAGTATTGGCAGCTTGATTAACAGTGACTTTGTAGTCTCCGCATAAGCGAATTGTGGAATCTTTTTTTATAACAGGAACAACTGGAGCAGCCCACTCACTGTATTTTACTGGAGATATAACATTGGCTTTTTCCAGACTTTCAATTTCCTTCTCCACACGTTCTTTCATAGCAAAAGGAAGAGGACGATTTTTAAAAAAACTTGGGTGGAACATCTGATTTCACTGAAATAGTAGCTTTAATGTCCTTTAGAGTGCCCAGCTCATCCTTAAAGACTTCACTATACTTGTCCAGCACTTCTTGAATAGACCCAGGCCGCTTAGCTTGACTCACAAATCAAATTATTTTCCAATTCAATTTTACTTTCTGGAGCCAGTTCCTACAACACAGGTTTGGACCATTCCCTTTTAGTACAATTAGTGGTAACTCATTCACTTGATCCTCATATTGTACAGTAGTTGTGAATTGACCCAATACTGGAATGCATTCACCGGTGTAGGTCTTTAACTTTACTCCAGCTCCCTCCAGTGGCAAATGGGCAAACGATTGTTTATACACTTGCTGTGAAATGATGCTTACAGCCGCACCTGTATCAATTTCCATCAATAAATCCTGCTGATTCACAGTAAAATTCACTCGGAAAGGCTGTTTCTCAGTATCACTTAACATGGAAAACATTTCCACCTCGGGCTCTTCAGCATACATATAAGCTGTTACTTTATGCTTGCTCTGTTGTTCAGCAGATTTACTGTTGAGATGTGACTTCACTTTAACTTTACAAGCTCTCTTTATATGCCCAATCTTTCCACAATCGTGACATTTAGAATTTTTAAAATAACATTCCTGAGCATTATGGTTTTTGCCTTTACAACGATAGCATAATTGTCTCTGGTTATAAACAGTCTCCCCAGTTACCTTATGCACGTTTGCCGCTGAATCATCGGTTCTCCTCAGTTGTTGCGTATCTCGAGCTGCGGTTTCCATGCTGAGAGCAATTTCAGATGCCCGTGCAAAAGTGAGTGTGTCTTCCGAAAGCAATCTTCGTTGACATGCTTCACTTTGGATTCCGCTAACAAAACGATCACGTAGAGACTCATCCAAACTTGCACCAAAGTCACACTTAGATGCACATTGTTTCAGTTCAGCAACATACTGGGACACCGTTTCATGGGACTTTTGAACACAGCGCTGAAATCGGAAGCGTTCAGCTATTATTAACGGCTTTGGTTCAAAATGGGCCTTAAGAATATCCACAATTTCTTCAAACGTTTTATCCTTTGGCTTTGCAGGCTGAACCAGATTCCGTAGTAATCCATATGTGGACGCTCCCACAGCACTAAGCAAAGTCGCTACTTGCTTCGTATCATCCACGTCATTTGCAATCATGAACAATTCCACTCGTTCAATATACGCAGACCAGGACTCATTTTCTGGTTTATACTCATCTAATCTTCCGATTTGCGCCATGTCCTCTCACATTCTTTATCCTCGTCGCCAATTTATGTTATATATTCACGAGGCAAAACAACCAAATGCTATCAACATGCTTTTACTGGTGTTCAGGTCACACGCAGATTACATCACATGAACACACGTGCAAATCACATCACGTGACTTAAATACCCGCTCCCAAGCAAAGGAACCAATGAATGCACATCATGCAATACACATTATCCCGATACACCACACTACCAAAGTTAGAATTAATCGATGAATTTATTTAAATTAATGTGTTGCTGATGTATTGTCTTTGACATGTATGGGACTCCATGATTTCCACAATTCTAATAATGCAGACAGAATTTCAGAATCCACATTTACTGTACAACGTCACAGAATTAGCAAAATCCTGGATTAAATTATTAAATCAATATTAGTACTGTACAATTAATCAAATTAAAATCATGATATAGACTAGTGCCTGTGATTAAACCACAACATTACTGCTATTTAGATATGTCTGCATGTTCTGTGTTTGATTCTGAGTGAATGATTGGTACAGTTTTGTCTACTACACACTACCCAGTATTCTAAAAACTATAGGTGAAAAGTACCTGGATAACCTACGATTTTCACAGAGATTCCAGAGGGTGCATCTGATTGACAGTTTACCATCCCACGAGACCAAGGGAGAGAAGTTGTGATAGGTGGAGAAGCAATACAACTGATGCCATACAGGTCACATGACAATGTGTACCTATTATGGCATTATGCAATTTTGGACACATCTGTGACAGTTTTTGTTATTGGAGAAAAGAGTTTATGCGTAGCGCAGTGTGCATTTAAACATCCAAGTGTGCTGGGGCTTTATGTTGGATTTGTGCCAAGATCAATAAAAACCCACGATCCTCAGTAACGCTGACCCTGACTTCTTCCTTCCCTTCAGCGAACATTATTACACTGGTAACAAAACCCGGGAGGAAGAATTGTGCCATCACCATCATGCAAACTCCGTCAGCCACGCCATTTGCGGACATCTGTGGACCAGATCTTCAACCAGGTGGTGCTGGAGCAGTTCATCGCCCGACTGCCCATAAAGATGGCAGTGGGTCCAGTGCCACCGTCCCACGTCGCTGGACTCTGCCTTCCAACTGGCAGAGGACCAGATGGTGGCATGCCCCAGGGTAGACGAACCCCTTCCATCTGTCTCTCTCTCCTCCTCTGTTCCTCTCTCTTCTCCCTCTCTCTCTCTCGACCTGTCCCGTTTCCCAGGACCTGCAGGAACCTTCCACCGAGAGCTCAAACCCGATGGAGGAGTGGAGGAGGTGGAGAGCTATCAGCTGGCCCGTGGGCTCCCTCATGCGGGGCCGATGTCCAGCCCCCTTCCTCCGCTCTCTCCGTGTCAATACCTTGACCCACTTTGTGCCACAGTGGCAGGGAAGTCTGGCAGGCCTGTTGCCGTTGCGGGGTCCCGGGGCATTTTATCGACAGGTGTCCGGTGATAGAGATGGGGACCCTGGTCCAGGTCCTGGATGCACCGCAGTCTGCCCTCGATCAGGCTGGGTTGTACTAAATACCTGTGATTATTAAGGGGGTTACTTATCAAGCTTTGGTTGATTCAGGATGTAACCAAACCTCCATTTATTAAAGCTTGATTCAACCTGCTGCATGGTTTCGGTAAGGTGTGTGCACGGGGATGTGGTAAAATATCCCGTAATGCCTGTCACTATTCAATTTAGGGGAAAAAATCATAATGTAGAGGTCTCGGTTAGTCCACACCTCAGACATCCGCTAATTCTGGGAACAAATTGGCCAGCATTTAGTCATTTATTGCGGTTTCCTGGTACCAACATGGATGTCCAGTCCTGCTTTTGGAGGACCAATGTCTAGCAGAGTTTAGCTCCAATCTAATTAAACACACTCGAACTAATCAAGGTAACCAGCTAATCAAGGTCTTCAGGATCACTACAAACATGCAAGTGTGCTGGGGCAGGTTGAAGCTAAACTCTGCAAGACATTGGCCCTCCAGGAGCAGGATTGCTCACTGACATCATATTCAAATCATTCTTTTTGTCTCTGCTACCAGTTAATAGTTATACATATATATCCCAACTTTCTACAGTGACCTGGAGGGGACATGTTCGGTTCACTTAGTTTTGTCGTGGCCAAGAGATATTAATTCGAACGTCATATTAACTTGTGGGAATGTGATTGTAAGTCATGGCCACAAGATAATTTTGTCAAGGACATCCTTATGTTGTGGCCATGCGATGTAAAGTCGTGGCCTCGAGATCCTATGTTGAGGGAACGACATCTATTTATCAGGGCCATGAGTTAAATGCGTAAACAACCTGCGCGACCGTAGCAACCTGGAATTATCAGAAATGGATAGACTTAAAATAATATTTATTTTTAATTAAGAAAAAGTGCAGAATTAAGAAATTATTATATTAACATACAACAATATTCCCTCAACATAGGATTTCGAGGCCACGACTTTACATCATGTGGCCACGACATAAGGATTTCGTTACCTCAACAAAATGATCTAGTGGCACAAGTAGATCTAGTGGCACTAAGTGAACCGATCATGTCCCCTCCAGGTCACTGTGCTTCCTGAATGTGAGGCCAGAATGCCCAGACTAAAAGACATGTGAGAGGAGGCAGTGGCTCTACTGCACTGTGACTGGGTCATTACCCTGTCAAACAAAGATCTCTGAGTGAGTTGCTAGTGCTCAGCTCAGTTAAATTAAACCTGACACATACAGTGTTCACCAAGGATTTTTTTGAAAAGATTGTGACGTTTAATAATAATACATAATAGCTGAATAATAGTTAGTGTAGTAGCACAGTAAAGCTACAATAAATATTCTTTGCTGTTTTATAGTTATAATTATAGTTGGAACAATGAAAAAAAATATTTTGAAATAAATATGAAAATATTTAAAAGGGTGGTTGATTATGATTTAACTTTTTTAACTTTAGTTAGTGTGTAATGTTGCTGTTAGCATAAACAACATCTGCAAAGTTATGACGCTCAAAGTTCAAAGCAAAGGGATATATTTTCTTTTACAGAAATGGCTTTTTAAGGACTACAACAAACAGCTGGTAGGGACTACAATGAGCTTCTTCAAGGGTTAGTGACATCATTAACCCTAAAATTGACATAAACCTCTCCCCCGGAAACGAGATTAATATTTATTTATTTATTTATTCATGTGTTTCTGTGTGAGGTAATTGGAGCTGCTAACACATGAGCTCTTGAATCTCCACCTGCAGCTTATTTGCATTTAAAGGGACACACACAAATATGTGGCGTTTTTGCACACCCTCAAAAAAGTGACTATTTTAAAGGTTGTCTAAGCGATGTCAGGCCAAAACATTTTTTGTCACATACAGCAAACATCTCCTCACTATCCGCTAGCTGCCTGTCCCCTGAAAACACTGTAAAAAAACGCGGTCTCTGTAGACACCACAGGCTCCACAAACGGCAACAAAAACAAACTGTGCTCACCCGCACCCCGAAACATAACAAACAGAGCTCCAGCCAATAACCGACAAGAAGTGTTGAAGGGTGGGGTTTGCGCGTTTGCGGGGTTAGTGCGCGTGCACATGAGGTGGGTGTGTGGAGGAGAGAGATGAAGAGGGAAGTTTGAATTATGGCCGACACACGACCAAATAGACGACGTTCCGATGAACAGAACAACTTGCAAGAGGGACAAGGATAAGGAACGCGCGAAGTCCCGAATTTACATTGGAAAAACCTTTGAAATGTGGTGAGACCTCCGCCGGCAGAAGGGATTAGCTAGCAGCTACTATCCGACATTCAGTTGCTCTGTTTTTGCAGAACAGGTAAATCCACTTTTCTTTCTAAACTGACGTTCATGTTCGCCAAACCAACACAAGGATGTAATTAGCTAGATTTATGCAGTCAGCGTTAACTTTGGTGAATACAACATGTATGTTTCTAGCAGCGATCAATCTCTATTGTAAATGATCAAGCAAATTCACAGTAGGGCGACAATTTGTGTAAGTTAAGGGTTGTTTTCACCCACGGTTTGTCGTGAATTTGAATGTTCATTTATAGGCTATTGACAACTTTGACTAAATTGGTTTACAACGCCGCCGTTGTTTATGCTCACTGGGAAACGCGAAGCTAAACGTTATCTTGCTATCATTGCGTCCTTGTATGGGAGCTATTTATAACCTCAGGTGGCAAAACGATTTTAAGATAATTTTTCTCTTTTTCTGCATTCTGTTCTGCAATATATAAAAGCATTTATCTAACTTGGCGACATTACACATTGAATGAAGTATCAGTAAAACTTAACTTTGTAGTGACTATTTTGACTTTCCTTTATGCCGGAAGGGAGGGGAGGAGGGAGGAGACGGGATGAGGAGGAGGGAGGGTCTAGCCAGCCTCCGTTTTGTTTGACAATAATTCGAATGTCAACAAGAAGAAACGTCTCCCGGGATCGCTTAGACAACCTTTAACATGCTATAAAAAATATCTGTGGGGTATTTTGAGCTAAATCTTTACATTCACACTCTGGGGACATCAGAGACTTAGTTTACATCTTGTGAAAGGGGCATTATAGGACCCCTTTAAGCATTGGTTATTTCTTTATAGTGTAGTCCTAAGAAAATTATGTTTCATTAACCCGGAAACAGTGTGAACAAATGAAATGTAACATGATATTACTTTTAACAACAACAACAACAACAACAACAACAAAATAGACTGATTAATGTCCAATGTGGTTGCTGGGAGAGATGTGTAGTGGGAGCCTTCATAAAGCTCTCAGGGTAAAAAACCAAACAAACATACATCCTCATGATCTCACATCCCTCTACCACTTTTAACCAAACCTCCTCCTCCCCAGTGAGAGTGATCAGTACATCTGGGATGGAGTATTCTCTATCTCTCTTTTTGACTAAATTTAATAAGTTCTGGAATTAATGAACTGAAAGATCTATACTGAAGGTTGAAGGAAGGAGGCTGGGGGAAGGGAGGTTTTATTATCCAGTATACACAACAGGGACAATCCCCCTTGAGCAACACTGTAAAATAAATGTTTTTACGGAAAAAAACTGGCAGCTGTGGTTACCAGAACAATACTGTAAAAAACACATCAAACCGTAAACATACTTACGGAGTTACATGTAAATTTAACATTTTAAACATGTATATTTAACATTGGATTTCAGTAATATGATATAATGTTATACGACCTATTGAAGAATTAATGTCTGTTTTGTACCATAGTATTACACTTACAAACCAACAATCTCAGCAGTAATGAGAGTTACATAATTAATCAAAGCTCATCACTAGTAGTACTTCCACAAGAGAGTTAATATTAATATATAGAAGGTGCACAGTGTCATTCACACAAACATTAAACACCATAATGGTAACACACATGAAATTTTAAAAATACAATAAACATTAATTTAACAACATTAAATGTAACATAAACCCCTAATGTACATAACTGATTATAAAAAAAAATAAGAAAACTATGATGAAATATAGTTATTTCAACAAAAATACGTCAAATGTGAAGTGTCACACAGGGAATTGTGGGAATGTCAATTTACGATTTTTCACTGTAAATTATACAATGACTTGTTCGTTTTTACTTCCAAAAACTGTAAATTTAATGGTATTTTACAGTAAAATTACCATTAGATCTATCACAGTTATTTACCGTATATAGTACGGAAACTTTCTGTTAACCAATTAACAGTTTTTCACTTTTACTGTTAAAATCACGATCATTTTTTACAGTGAACCTGAGGTTAAATGAATTGCTCAAGGGACATTAATAGTAGATGAGCTCAGAGTGTCAGATTAATGGATCCTTTCAAATAATAAAAAAATCATCTCTTTGTCTGGATACTGTATTTTAAATATAATTTTGTAAAAAAACAAATAAGCTTTACAGCTTATTATTGGAAAGGGTTTAAAAACAATGTTTTCCAAGCTTGTTCAGTGAACCATAAACAATTATTGCACATGCACCTGTGGACCAGTCCATAAGACACTATAACAGCTTACAGGCGGTAGACAATTAAGGTCACAGTTACAATAATTTAGGACACTGAACAGACTGACTCTGAAGGGTCCCTGCTCACCTGTGTGAACATGCCATTGATTGCAAATGTGGCCAGAGCAATAAACTGCAATGTTTGTAATGTAAAGATGCTATAGGATGGGGTGCTTTGGCAAAATTACATTTCTTTAATAGCCTAAACCAGGGGTCTGCAACCTAGGCACACATATGGATAATTGCTAGCATGTGAGCAAAAGCAAGAGATGTGTAGATATGTGTTTAATTCAGATAAAGTACATTGCACCTACATACAGATCTACAAGGATATCATACATCATAATAACACAGCTTGTTTTATTACGTAAGGAGCTATAAATATGATTAAAGTGTGAGAGTGTGTATAATTTTACGCAAGATAATGAAAGTGTGCAGCTCTGAAAGCATGAACGCTGTGCATCACATGCACACAAAAGTTCTGACTGACAGCTTACAGCATGTTCCGCTATTTGTTGCACTTATCTTTGAGAAAAAACAAAGTTAATGGTATACATTTCAGAGATATAAAGTATGTAAGGTCCTATTAAAAATTACACACACATCGCGATGACGATCATGCTGGTCGCTTCATGTGTTTCAAGTAGCTCAGTATCTCTTCAGCAAGTTGATGCGCAAACTGCCGCAAATGAAACTTAAATGTTCAGTGTCACACCCTGAAGCTCAACACACAGTTGTCTTCATTAAAAATAGTGAGACTAAATTATATTACCAGTGCTGATGCTGCTCTCTCTCCTATTGCGGTCTTTGATCTTGAAATTAGCTGAGGATAAATAAAATGAACCCCATTCTGTAGCTTTCGTTGACATGAGCTCAGTTGAATGAGTATTATCATACTGCTAATAATGTTGTTAATGTTACACAAACCATGTTCCTGTTCGCCAACTCAGACAGACAGCTGCCTTCTAACAATCATCAGAAATGCTTTGGACAACTTAGAACGTCATTAGAGAAAGGCACATAGTTTATCATAACATTGTAGTATACATCATACACCCGCTATATTGCTAAATCTACATGATTTTTCATATTTTTTAATTTGCACATGGTTTGTCTTAAAGCATATTAATATCACCACATAGACATATAAACAACATTCAAAACTTGATTTTCACCACAGGGGGACTTTAAGCTTGTGTAAGCAATCTTATGTAGGTTCTTTTGTGTTTTATATAATGACCACTAGGAGGTGCTCTAGGCATATGTTTTCTTTGATTGTTTTACTCTGAAGAGATATTACATTGTTGTTGAAAACGAAAAATAGTAACGCATGTTTGTTGCTTTTTACCATGAAATGAGAGTTCAGTGTCTTTATTAAAATCAACACATTAAGGATTTATCTCTCATTCACCGAGACCCACCAGCAAGTTTTGGAATGTTATTACTTTACCTGCAGCGTCCGCAGATATAACCGCGATCCACACATCACTAGTTTATGTTTACTTAAGATATAACCGACTGTGTTTACTAGGATGTTTGCCAAGGCTGGCATTTTGACATAACTTCATATGCATTTGTCCATTCAAGCACAAAAAGAAGCGAAAAAGAACTTGCTCTCTGTGTGCACTACAGATGTGTGTGCACAGAAAACACTCATTACGCGATTACAGAAATGTGTCTTTTTTTGCTCAAGTGTTGCATTGATACATCATGTCGTTAGTCAGTTGATCAATGTATCAATCCATATCTATGTATTGTTTCACCCCAATTAGGAAATTGCCATTTGTTTAATGACTGAGATTTATGTTTTATAAAGCTTCAGCATAGTAGCTGAAGAAGGGGGATGAGGAAATTGTGTCTACAAAGAGCAAGAAATGGTCATGTGTTGCTGTGAAAGCTGATGGGGAAATTGGATTAATAACACTGGGTTATGGACTTGGCAGGAGCTGAAGGATAGGAGCGTGTGCTGGGACAGATTGAAATTTGGGGGTGGGGTATATGGAACGAGAAAAAAAAAACAGTAGTTCTGCGGCAGAAGGAATTTTTTTTTTTTTTTTTGCAGACACATCAGCACGGAGAAAACCACTGAGACATGAAATGAGAAAAATAATGAAAACTTGACCCTTAATCTGACCATTCTCGTTAACTTCAGACCAGGTATCTCAAAGCTAGCAGGCATCACCAAGATGTTCAGGGGTTGGTTAAGCTAAAACGCCACATAAAACTCAACTGCACTAACAAAACCAAACAATTTTATGCAACTGGTTCACAATGTACCCACAGAATTGCTCCTTCCTCAGAAATGGCAGCCATTAACTCAGCATAAACCTAAGGGACCATTTGCAGCAGTGTCCTTTTAATCTCTAAATTGGCACATACATTGGCAATAACATATAAAATGGGGGTGGGGGAAAGTTGGGACACTGAACCTCTCAGGTTTTTCATCATACCAGCAAAACTCGATATGAGATTCAACACTTGTCACTAATAACACAATATTTTCAACAAGAGTGAAATTAAAGCGATTTTGCACCATGTACAGTAGGACAGCTTCTCGAACACAACAATCTGGACAAACATACAAGCAGGACAAGACTTCACAAAATAGACTTTACTAAGACAATTTTAACATGTACTGAGAGTCTGAAAACACCACAGGTAAAGGAAGGCTGAAACAGCAAGGGTGAAACAAAACATTAAGCATGTCTAAATAAACAGGCTGTTGTCTGGTAGCACTTTCAGTTTTGAAAGGTGACCCCAGATTGTGTGAATATATTGGAGTGAGTCAGCGCAGTATGCGGCCTTACCTTATCCCTCCTAGCTGCTCTCAATGGAAAGAAACAAGAGAAGAGGAACTTCCCCCAGCTTATCACTGCTGCCAGACACCAGTTCAGCCGGGCCATGGTTGCCTCCTTCTGTCAGTCTTTTGCTGCCTTTAAATCACCCTTTCTATTATCTTTATATTCTCCAGGTATTTCCAATAGCAGAGAACTGATGGGAAAACAAATCCCTTTAGCTGCAGAGCAGGCAGCAAGAATTACCCGACTCTTGCTCACACACACGTTACCTTACTCAGTGGATGCTGCAGCATTCTGTCTGTCGAAGGAGGATGAAGAGGAAAGAGGGAGGGTGTGAGAGAAAAAAAGCAGAGAGAGTGAGGGAGAGAGAGAGGGACATGCAGTGGGAAAAACTAGAAATAGCAGAAAGGCAAGTTGCTTTTGATGAGGAGGAGGTAGAAAATGAGAAAAATGTTTGAGAAGAAACTGAATGTGTGCGAGAGAGGAATGGGCTTTTGAAGGAGAAAACATTTCTGTGATTAACAGGAAAAAAAGAGAGCACAATCTTGAGAAAAGAAACGAAAATAGGAGGCAGGATAAGATACAGAAAGGATGGAGTGAAAAAGAGGGAGAACACAAGAGGGAGACTGAGTGAGGAAGGCAGAAATAAACGGAATTGCAGTCTCTGAATGTCATCACACAGCCGCACACGCACAGACACATGCACGCACTCTCACACGAGGCTATACGAAGAAGGGGGGACAAAAAACGTGCCGTGTGCAACTGGGTTTCTGTGGAAGCGTTGCTGTGTTTTCTTTTGAGTCCATATGTGTGCCTGTGTAAATGCATGTGGGAGCTCTGTGTGAAAGCTCTCTGGTGTCAAGTGCTCATCCAACTGCAGGTGCACCGCACCACTGCAGAGTCGCCACGCTTCACTAACAAACGTACCCTCACACTGCATAGAGGGGGGTGGGGGTGGGGGTGGGATTAATAGAGAGCAAGCAGAGACCGAGAGAAAAAGAGATGCCAAAAATTGCAGAGAGGAAAAAGCAGAAATGGGGGAAGAGATACAAATACATGTTTATACATACATTCATACTCACTCTATTTTTTCCCCCACATTTTTTTAACTAATTCCTATTGCATATATTTTCTCCAAAAAAACAAAACAAATTCTGGCACTACTGAACACCATAGCATCAAACCATAAGAAAATATATGCGAGTGAGTGCTGCAGATGCTTTTTAACACAGCTGCAGGGTCTATTTTATCCAAGCAAAATCCATCATTAAAAAACAACAGACTCCCATAATCACTGTTCCGCCATATTGACTGTGCTGTCATATTTAGTTTGAACGTAGAGTGCTTTCTTTCTTTTTTTTTCTTTTTTCTTTTAAATGAGCAGACCTTGTGCCATATCTGAGAAACATGAATCTCCCAAGCTCCCTTGCTAATAAAGCTCCCTGTCACCATAGTCTAAATGACATATACTGTACAACAAATTTGCATTGCAGATCTGAATTGATCTTATTCACTTTTTTACAGATTTCTTTTAGGGCTTGAGAAATGTGCTTCATCAAATGGATGAGGATTACTGAAACAAAAGTTTTGGGAGAAGCATGCTCATCTTATGGTGCCAATCACAACATATGAGTAGGCATATATTACACAGTGACCTCTCACGCTACTTTTTGTGTTGCACTCATATTCCCTTCCCACATTCTTAACACAAAGATTATCACTGAGCTCAAGGGAAGCATGAGACGTGTCACTTAAGAACTAATTTGTGTAATTCAGTTTGCTTTATTTTTGACATGCTGATTTATTTTTTTTATTTTTTTTATCAGACACTGCCTCCCTTGCGTCCTCTGAGAAAATGCCCCAGCTCTATAAATTATACATGGTCTGCAATGAGTGTGTAACTGCACATTGCAACCTATGATTTCTGTCCAGCTTAATTTTTTTCTATATAGGTAAAATCTACACCAATAATTCTGAGGCAGATTTGAGAAATACCTTTTGCCGTCTGCATAATGTCAGGGTTCTGTCACATTGGTCTAGTGTGTTTCTTGGTTTTGTGAAAGAGCCCTGACACTCCTGTATTCTCTTGTCTTTGTCTGTGTGTGTTTCTGACTTGTGCTGTGTCAAAACACATCAATGTGAGAAACACTAGCTGCGTGCCTTCATGTTATCTTGTTCAGTGTGAACACAGGGCTTATGAGTGTCTCTCATTAGCTGCATGTTTGTGTCTTGTTCTGTGTAAGCTCATGGCTAGCGATTGGTTATTGTTGGTCATGTGCTTGTGTGTGATTTCATGTTTGATGTATTTTGTCTGACCCCGCACATCTTGTTATCTGATTATTGGTTCAGTTTCCCCACCTGCCCTCCCTCGTTACCTGCCTTGTTTGCTGTCCTATTTATTCCCCTTGTGTTTGCTGTCCTGTGCCAGATTGTTGTCGCACATTGTTGCATGCTGTTGTTACCCTGCCTGTCTAATGATTCCTGTTGTGTGTGTTTCCTGCCTAGTCAAGTCTAGTCTGTAGTGTTTTCCCCCATGGGGTAGTTTCTGTTTGTGTTTTGTTTTACTTTAATAAAGCCCATATTCCTTTGCATCCTTGAGTCCTCACTTCAACTCTACCTCCACCCATGACAGAACGATCTAGCCACAAGAGGACTTAGCGGAGGTATGTGTGTCTTCTTATTTACATCTCCATCCTATTTCCAGATGGAGTGCAATGGCAAGCTCATCTCACTTCGCTAAGGGGAGACAACGATGAAGGAGTTTGCCCACCAATTCATCATTGCTGTGGAGGGGCTCAACCAAAACAACATGGCACTCAAGGACATTTTTAATAGCACCCTGAATGAGCCTATCAGCGATTGGGAGATGGGAATGCTGGGGTTTTTGGGGGTTTGATTTTTTTTTTTTTTACAAATGTGGAGGTGAAGGTGGTCTCCCTCCTCTTGGTCCTCCCCCACTTTCCCTCATGAACAGTCAAGTCTCCAGTCCTCTGATGTATCCTTCAGGGAGAGGAGGAAGGAACATGCCTGCCTCATCTGCCACCTACCCAGAAGCTGTTCCCATAGAAGCAGCTATATCCATAGAAGCAGCTATATCCATGCCATCACCCCGCCAACATAGGCGGAGAAATAGAAGGAAGGCTTCCTCTATAACGTCAAGTTTGTCGGTTCCCGAATTCCCTGTCATGTCCGAAGAGGTTGCCCTTTTTCTCTATGTCACTGCCCTTGTGTGTGTCTGGGCCACTCACACATCATCGGCTCCCAGCCCAGAGGTTTCGTCAGAGCCCGCTGTCTGACTGGAGGGTTTCCCTGAGCTCGCTGCTTGCCCGGAGTCTTTTTCTGAGCTCACTGTCTACCTGGAGGCCGTCCCAGCGCCCACTGCTTGCCCGGAGGCTTTCCCTGAGCTCACTGCTTGTCTGGAGGCCATCCCAGAGCCCGCTGCTTGCCCAGAGACTGTCCCAGAGCCCTCTGCTTGCCCAAAGACTGTCCCAGGACCCACTGCTTGCCCAGAGACCTTCCCAGAGCCCACCATCTGCCCGGAAGCCGACCCTCAGCCCACTCTTAAGCCGAGGAACTGTTCCACCATGACACTAGTTCCCTAACTGAAGGCTGGCCAGACCCATGCCCACTACACTGGCAGCTAAACTCACAATGGGACTGTCACCTTCATTTTGTTCCCATTTTTCACCCTGATTCCTGTTCTGCCCGAGTCTGATCTGCCTGTTCAGATGGTCCCAATCGAGTTCCCTGTTCTGACAGACCCACTCAAGTTCCCACTCAGGCTGCCGGCCCCAGTCAGGCGTCCAGACCTGCCTGACCCACCCTGGCCTTCAGCCAGGGATCCAGACCCGCCTGATCCACCCTGGTCCTTTGCTAGGACTTCTGTCCTGCCTGTGCCTCCCTGGCTTCACCCACCTGCCCCTCCCTGGTCCCTTCTAGATACTTAATTATCTGTTTTTTGTTTGTTTGTTTTTTCTGTGTTGGCTTGGCTCCCCACCCTCCCTGCTTCTTGTCTGTTTTGTTCTCCTGTCTTGTTGACTGTTTTGTTTTTTGTTTTCTCTAGTGTGTTGGTCTAGTGTATGTTGTCTTGTTCTGTGATGCTCTAGTCTTGTGTTCCTCGTAGGGACGCCTGGTCCCTTTTGAGGGGGAGTAGTGTCAGGGTTCTGTCACCTCGGTCTAGTGTGTTTCTTGGTTTTGTGACAGAGCCCTGACACTCCTGTATTCTCCTGTCTTTGTCGGTGTGTCTTGTTGTGTTTCTGTCTTGTGCTGTGTCACACGCAGCTAGTGTTTCTCAGTGGCTGCGTGCGTTTATGTTATCTTATTCTGTGTGAACACACGGCTTATGAGTGCATCTCATTTGCTGCATTTTCATGTCTTGTTCTGTGTAAGCTCATGGCTAGCGATTGGTTATTGTTGGTCATGTGCTTGTGTGTGATTTCATGTTTGATGTGAGCACATGGCTTGTCTTGTTATGCTTCCCTGTGCCATGTGCTCTCTTGTCTATTGTCTGATCCCGCCCATCCTGTTATCTGATTATTGGTTCAGTTTCCCCACCTGTCCTGATTACCCTCGTTACTTGCCTTGTTTGCTGTCCTATTTATTACCCTTGTGTTTGCTGTCCTGTGCCAGATTGTTGTTGCATGCTGTTGTTCCCTTTCAAGGGAACTCGAACTGCGTCGACTATGACACTTTGGGGAACGCCCTTAGCATAAAACATCTGAAGTATGAATTAAACTAATCCAATCCTGATTGGTGTTGCGTCATGACGTAACATGTGACGGCATACACAGAAGCTACAAAGGGACGCCGGCACACAACAGAGTTAGCTTTTTGCTCTTCAGCAAGCGCTCTGTGTCAAACTGTCTGTCCTATTTGGTGTTGTTTGTCCAATAAGAATTGTCCCACATAAAGGCTGCATTGCAATATAGATTCTAGTGGCTCGGATCTCGCGTTTGCCGAGGCTGCGCGTAGATTACGGGTCTGCATCTGCAATAAAGATTCTGTGGCTGGGATCTCGCGTTTGCTGAGGCAGCGTGTAGATTAAAGGTCTGCATTGCAATACAGAATCTATAGTGGCTCGGATCTCACGTTTTCCGAGGCAGCGCGTAGATTACGGGTCTACTCTGCAATAAAGATTCTGTGACTGGGATCTTGCGTTGCCGAGGCAGCATGTAGATTAAAGGTCTGCATTGCAATACAGAATCTAGTGGCTGGGATCTCGCGTTTGCAGAGGCAGCGCCTAGATTAAAGGCCTGCAATGCAATACAGAATCTATAGTGGTTCGGATCTCGCGTTTGCCGAGGCAGCGCGTAGATTAAATAGTAGATTAAATAAAGATTCTGTGTGGGTGTGAGGCATGCACAGTCAGCTCCTGTGGGTGCTGGCTGTGTTCATTGAGAATTATCGCGACGCACACAGTCGTGCGTTCTTGGGTGTTTCAGCCTTGCGCCCAAAGGCTTGCGGCCAGGCAGTGTTCGCGTCCGCACATTGGAAACTGTTTTCGATTATTCCCTGCCGATCTTCTGCTTCAGGGTGTGAAGAATGAAACCGAAAGAGCCTCCCATCTGGGGAGCCCTCAGGAAATCGATGTCTGTATCCCACCGTAAAGTGCGCTTCAGGACACATCAGTTTCCAGCGAAAGCACGCTGCTCTGTCTGCCCCACAAGCTTGCGGCCAGGCAGCACTCGCGTCCGCACATTGAGAATCATTTCGACCAAACCCTGCTGGAAAGCCGCTTCAGGGAATCTCGAACGATACCCGAAGCCAGCCTCGAGAGGCTGGTTCCCTTGGGGTAAAGACTGCATTTTGGTTTCCGCCCACCAAAGTTCAATGGGGTGGTCTGGACTATAGTCGACTCAAAGCAGGGTCGGGTATTGGAACAGGAAGTAAACTCCCTGCTGGTATAGGAGGCTATAGAACGTATTCCTCTGCCAGACAGGGAGTCCGGGTTTTACAGCCGCTACTTTATAGTTCCCTAAACCTAACTATCTGGGGCGTCTCCAAATCGACACCCAACTGATCTTAATATCTGTGGCGTCTCCAAATCGACACCAATAACTTTATCTGGGGCGTCTCCAAATCGACACCCAATTCCTTAAACTGGGGCGTCTACTAATCGACACCCAATACCTTTATACTCTAGCTCTTGCGTCTTCAGTCGACAACTGGCCGAGTTTCTAACTAACTTGCTTCCCTAAACTAGCTTCCTGCGCAGGAACAAACAGACCTGCAAATGTCCTTTAAAGGCTTTAATCACGGTCAGGAGATCTTCCCGAGCAGTTCTCAGGGAATCTCTCCCAAGAAGCAAGGCCAGAGGATCTCAGACAAATTCCATTGAGAATCCCACCGTAAAACACAGACACAACAGTTTTTATAGAATCGAGAAAACAAATAAGACTAACATGTCACCTTCAATATGATTGGTTCAATTGGTTCAAAAGCCCCAACCTTTTTCCTCTGTCACTGGCACAAGCACACACATACTCAAAGTCACAAGTTTTCCCCAAAGAGTTTGGACACATTAAAAGCATATGAATGTTGTTCCTGCAAGAAAAACAAATGTTAGTTGATTAATTAAAGTTGATTAATTAAAATCCATCACAGACGCATACTTCCACATATCCATCCTTCCATCTCACAGGAAGTTCCTGAGGTTCGCTTTCGGGGGTGAAGCGTACCAATATCGGGTTTTTCCGTTCGGCCTAGCTCTCTCCCCTTGCACATTTACCAAATGCATGGATGCAGCTCTAGCACCGCTAAAGGCTTCAGGGTATCAGGGTGCTCAACTATATCGATGACTGGCTGATTTTGGCCCAGTCACAAGAGCTGGCAGTTTCGGCGTTGAGATGACGTCCTTGCCCACATCCAGAACCTGGGGTTGAGACTCTACACGAAAAAGAGCGTGTTGGCACCAGCCCAGAGAACCACGTTCCTGGGAGTGGTGTGGGACCCGGTCAAGATGCCGGCACAATTGTCTCCTGCACGGATAGAGTCCATCCTGGCCACGATGACCAGGATAAAGCTAGGCCAAGCCATCACTGTGAAACATTTTCTTAGAGTGTTAGGGCTCAGGACAGCAGCGTCCAACGTCATTCCATTCGGCCTGCTGTACATGAGGGCCCTGCAGTGTTGGCTGAAAACCAAGGGGTTTTCCCCGAAGGGGAACCCGTTCCGCATGATCAGGGTTGCGCGCAGATGCCTTCGTCCCTTATCTATGTGGAAAAAAGCTTGGTTTCTGTCCCAAGGTCCTGTGCTGGGAGCGTCATGTCACCGGA
This sequence comes from Scardinius erythrophthalmus, assembly GCF_964197995.2. Taxonomy (NCBI): domain Eukaryota; kingdom Metazoa; phylum Chordata; class Actinopteri; order Cypriniformes; family Leuciscidae; genus Scardinius; species Scardinius erythrophthalmus. The sequence goes on along the minus strand of NC_138232.1, from coordinate 31,374,647 downwards.
AAGCCGCTTTGACAGATGCCTCCCTCACGGGCTGGGGCGCGGTCATGGATGGCAGGGCTCTGAGGATCTTCCTCCCAGACCTCAGGGGTCACCATGCAGATAATGTGTCGGTGGTCCCCTACTTGATTCATCAGGGGGTTCTGAGATTGCACCCTCTATCCAGATTGGCGCATCAGATCCTCCTGTGGTCCCAGGGGAAACTGTTATCTCTCAGAGCAATGCACGTCCCAGGGGACCAGAATCAGAGAGCAGACATCCTGTCGAGGCAGGGGCTGAGGCCCGGGGAATGGAGACTTCCCACCAAGGTGGTGTTGTCGATATGCGAGAGGTTCAGCCCAGTGGAAGTGGATTTGTTCATGTCTTGAGGGACGTCCCACTGTCCACTGTGGTTTTCTCTCACCCATCCAGCCCCATTGGGGTTGGATGCCATGGTACAGACATGGCAGAGGCTACACCTGTACGTTTTTCCCCCGATCGCTCTGCTCCCGGGAGTACTGAAGAGGGTCTGTTGAGACGGGATCAGCCTACTTCTAGTAGCCCCGTATTGGCTGACCTGGGTATGGTTTTCAGACATCATAGCACTCCTGGCAGGCCAGCCTTGGCAGATCCCTCTGAGGAGGAACCTGCTTCCACAGGCCAAGGGCTCAATGTTCACCTTCGACCAGACCTGTGGAAACTTTGGGCCTGGCCCCTGAGGGGGTTCAGTACCTAGAGGCTGGCCTGTAGGCTGGAGTGGTTGAGACCATACTCAGTTCCAGAGCTCCTTCCACAAGGAGATTGTACGGCCTAAAGTGGAATGTTTTTCCACTTGTTATAGAGAGCGTGAGATGGACCCAGTTAACTGCCCAGTTGGCTTCAGTGCTGGAGCTCCTCCAAGATCGCTTCTCGGCTGGTCTTACCCCGTCCACAGTAAAGGTACAGTACCAGTCAAAAGTTTGGAAACATTACTATTTTTAATGTTTTTGAAAGAAGTCTCTTATGCTCATCAAGCCTGCAGTTAAAAACAAAAACAAAACAAAAAACAGTAATATTATGAAATATTATTACAATTTAAAATAATGGTTCTCTTTTTTAATATATTTTAAAATGTAATTTATTTTTGTGATGCAAAGCTGAATTTTCATCAGCAAGTACTCCAGTCTTTGGTGTCTTATGATCCTTCAGAAATCATTCTAATATGATGATTTGATACTCAGTTATTATCAATGATAGAAACAGTTGTGCTGTTTAATATATTTTTTTTGGAATACTTTTTTCAGGATTCATTGATGAGTAAAACGTTAACAGCATTTATTCATAAAAACAGCATTTATTCAAAATAAAAATATTTCTAACAATATAAATCGTTACCATCACCTTTTATCAATTTAACGCATCCTTGTTGAATTAAAGTACTAATTTCTTTAAAAAAAAATAGTTATTGTTCCCAAACTTTTGAACGGTAGTGTATATTGTTACAAAAGATTTCTATTCTAAATAAATACAGTTCTTTTTAACTTTTTATTCATCAAATAATCCTGAAAAAAGTATCTCAGGTTATAAAAAAAATATTAAGCAGCACAACTGTTTCCAACATTGATCACAAATCAGCATATTAGAATGATTTCTGAAGGATCATAAGACACCAAAGACTGGAGTACTTGCTGATGAAAATTCAGCTTTGCATCACAAAAATAAATTGCATTTTAAAGTATATTTAAAAAGAGAACCATTATTTTAAATTGCAATAATATTTCATAATATTACAGTTTTTTTTTTTTTTTTTTTTCCTTTTAACTGCAGGCTTGATGAGCATAAGAGATTTCTTTCAAAAACATTAAAAATAGTAATGTTTCCAAACTTTTGACTGGTACTGTATATGATACGTGGCTGCCATTGCGGCTTTCCATGCTCCTCTGGGTGATGGGCTTCTGGGGAGGCCGCTGCCTGGTCGTACGTTTCCTCCGTGGGGCTCGGAGGATGAGATCTCCGGCTCGTAACAGAGTTCCCACATGGGACCTGGCAGTGGTTCTCGAAGGGCTGGTCGAGGCCCCCTTCGAACCTCTGGAGTCGGCTGAGGCCAAGAAGATTACCTCAAGGTAGCTTTTTTATTAGCCATTACTTCTCTGAGGAAAGTAGGAGATCTTCAGGTGCTCTCTATATCTCATGGGTGCCTGGAGTTTGCTCCAGGCGACATTAAGGCTATCTTGCATCCCAGGCCGGGCTTTGTGCCTAAAGTGCCATCTAATGTGGCATGGCCTACGGTTCTGCAGGCTTTTCATCCTCCACCTCACGTGACGGCGGATGAAGAAAGACTTAATTTGCTCTGCCCTGTCAGAGCTCTCAAGATTTATGTCCAGAGGACTTCTTCATGGCGGAAGTCAGACCAGTTGCTGGTGTGCTTCGGGTCACCCAAGAAGGGGCTTCCCGCATCCAAACTGACCATCAGTAACTGGGTCGTTCAAGCTATCTCTATGGCCTATCAGATGCGCAGCTTGCCTTCACCTTTAGCCGTGAGGGCTCATTCAACCAGAGGCATAGCATCCTCTAGAGCCCTCATTTCAGGGGCCCCGATCCAAGAAGTGTGCGATGCAGCAGGATGGGCCACCCCTCATACTTTTATCAGATTCTATAGCCTGGACATTCCTTCTACGCCAAGCACTCTAGTGCTCTCATCCTAAGTGTGCCTGTGTGCAGCTTCACACTGGGACAGGCAGGGCTCGTTGTGGCATAGTGGTTACTCGTTCCCCAAAGTGTCGTAGTCGATGCAGTTCGAGTTCCCTCGAAAGGGAACGTCTTGGGTTACGACTGTAACCCTTGTTCCCTGAGAAGGGAACAAGACACTGCATCCCTCCGCCACGCCTTCCCCTGCCTGGGAGCGACTTGCTTCATCAGACAGCTAAATATAGCGTTCAGCGTCAGTTCAGGCAGGCCGCGTAGTCAAGCTCAGCTATCAGCTGATACCCATCTAGACCTAACAGCTGATCTGATTCCTAAGCTCTCAATTGGTCCCTATCAAACAGGGTGCCGTATTTAAAGTCATTCTTCAGTGTGCCTGCTTGGCTGCTTCCTCTGCATTGCTTGCAAGAGCACAGCTTCTGGCAAAAGAGATGCGATAACTCGTATATTTCGCTGCACTCACCCAACTGCTGACCATGTCTACTGCCGCAAATGATGAAGACCAATGGCAAGTCGAATCCATCGAAGAAACACAGCATCAAATAAATCAAGCAGAGGAAGCCATTCAAGACGAAAGCAACGCCTCTGTCAGTCGAAGCTCTCGTCTGGCAACTAAATCATGTAGTCCTCCCAGCATCATTGACTGGCCACTGCCGAAGTTACTGGAAACCTTATATAGACACGATATCCCGGCTCCGACTGGAGCTACGCATAAGGAACTGTTTGCTTTGCTCTGTGAAAAAATTGATGTCCCAGCAGTAGATCTTCCTCCTCCTCCTCCATTCTCCGGCAGGAAACAGGCGCAGAAGAGAAAGAACTTCGACACGGCTTCCACTCCAACCGATGTTGCACCAAAGCGGGCAGGTGTTTCAGCCGTCTCAACCCGAGCAGTCTACTCTTCTTCAGTTCAAAGCAACGACCCAGTGTTGTCAGCGTTGTCCAACATTCAGTGTTCGCTCTCCGACATGAACTCCAGAATTCAGGCTCTGGAGTCCGGTTCAACTTCTAGGTCCTCGGCAAATCTTCTCTTCCCCGGCCAGTCTTCCGAGAACTCCTCATCGGCCATGGCAAGGCTGCCCGTGTTTACACAGCAGCAGGATGATGACGTCATCAATTCAGTGACTATACCACGGAGAACGATGGGAAGTGCAGTTCCCGTGTCTACAGGCTCTCCATTCTTTCCGCCAGCGGCTGCGATTTCTCATCAGTTAAGAAGCCAAATCATCGCAGGTAATGATGTCAATCTTGTTAAAATATTGCTGTGCTCAGAAATGAGTGAGAAGCGTGTTGTTGATTGCGGCGATGTGTCTGTCATGCTTAAAGATAGCGATCCCCGGCTTTCAAAAATGTTAACACTAGCTGAATTTAACGTGGCATTTGGGGTTTACAGAGACATCATATGTGAAATCTATCCGTCTCGTAGAGCCGAGTTGGACACATATTTAGCAATTATTTCTAACTTGGCTTTGACTTATGGAGGAACTCTCTTCTACGACTATCATAAATCATTCTCTGCAAAAGCTGCTATGTTTATTCAACGTTTTAATCAGAGACTGGACTGGTCAGTAGTCGACTTAACCCTCATAAGCAGACATTTCACTGGTCATCAAGCTCTCTCCTGCTCGATTTGTGGCTCTCATTCTCACACTCTCAATCTATGCCCAAAATCTGTGTCTCCTCCAACTTCTAAGACTGGCTTTCAAACTGTTGACTCTAAGGTAACACCATTTGCTACTCCATTGTGCCATAATTTTAATGAAAATGTTTGCAAATATGTTCATGCTTGTAGTTACTGCGGGGACAGCCACCCAAAATCTGTGTGCCCAAGACGAACCCGCTTTTTGAAAAAGGAGAAAAAGAAATAAAGCCATCAACCCCAATCAATGTTCCAAAGCTGGGACAGGCACTGAAAAATCATCCTAACCCGCTGCTTCGTCAATTATTTAATAACGGGACTTATCCAAGGTTTTTTTGCAGGATTATTATGGTTGCCTAATCATTCTTTTTCCTGTAGTAATTTGCTTTCTGCTGTAAAGGAACCTGAAATTGTCGATTGTCAGTGGCATTTATTTGGCGTTAAATGGAGGAAAAAAATTATATTTTTCGGTTAGGCTCACTTTCGGCTGTCGCAGTAGTCCAAAAAGATTTGATACACTATCAGAGGCACTATGTTGGATTCTCCTGTAACAACAATGACTTATGTTAGGGAATTAATTAGCTCAAATTAGCCTTAATGTGAATATGCATATGTTGCTTACATGAATTAAAGAATTACCAAATAGGGAATTGGTCAAAACCTCGGCTTATATCAGCGATTACACAATTACTTGTAGTACTCCCTGATATAGACGGGTAGAATAGGTTCAATTTGGGGAAATTGTAGGTATAAGTTGGAGAATGTTCATTTATTGTACGAACTGTATGTCCAGCACACAAAAGGTACAATATCTGAACGGAAATCTCACGTCTTTAACACTGATAGACAATTTCTTTTCTGTGGCCACAAGAAAATAACTTATCTTAGTGTTTTAGACCATTTGAGATTTCTTTCAATAGTAAAATTTATCGTAGAGCGTTAAGAGGTAAAGATCTGCACTACTCAGGGACTCAGTATTGAAACAAACAGGCAAACTTAATTCAAATGATTTAACAAAGTTTATTCAAACGAGCTACTGGTTACATATACTAATTTTAAATCACACAGGAGTAAATATGCATAAACAAAACAATATACGATCGCAAATAAGGAATATAACAAAATAAACGTAAGATCAAAGGTTAGAGTAGGGGAAGAAAAGGGAGAATATAAGAGAGAGAGAGAGAGAGAGAGAGAGAGAGAGAGAGAATTTTAAGAATGGGTTTTGTGTGTGTACACTGAGAGCGTGGTAAGGAGAGGTGTGTGTGTGTGTGTGGGTGTAGGAGCACGCCTTTAGCAGCACGTGGCCGTGTGTTGCTGTCTAGGACCACGTGAATAGGTGGGCGTGTATGTGTGTATGTGCAGATGTGTGCGTCAAAGAGTGTGTAAGTGTGGGTGAAGAGAAATTAGAGATAGGTAGAACAGTTCAGTCATTCACACGAACCCCAATAGACACAGTAATGTTAGACACTTTAAACAGCACTTCAGATTGTAAATTTAAAATCTACGTTACTCGGGGTGAAGCTCGGCCTTTGTGTGTCCGTGCGTCGAGTCGGAGTAGACAAAGCGTCTGGTCACGTGGTCACCGAAACAGAGGTCACAGCGTCTGGTTGCTATGGCGACTGGAAACGAGCGAAAACTTAGCAAGATGACTTTAGCTTTAAGTTGATTTCGTTGGTTGGTTGAAGGAGACTATCAACTGAAGTAAAAGTAGTTTCAAGAAAATAAAACTTGGAAGAAAAATGAAAATAAACGCGAACGAAGCTTCCAAGGATGGAAGAAGGCGTGTCGTTTCTCTCTCTCTGGCGATGTGCACTGAGATCAGAGAAGCGCGGCATTTTGAAGGGGTTAAGCCCAGCCTCTTTAGGTGCATGACCCAATCGCCTGGAAGGGCGATTGTGACTACCTCCTGACGTTTTGCGGAGGCTCACGGCCCTTCCTAATAGTTATGGAGAAGCTAAATTTGTTCCTAACGTTAATAACACTGGAATTAATAAAAGAATGCGTCTTCGGAGATTTTGGGTCAAAGATTCAACACCGTTGAGATTTTTGGAAGAGAACAATACCGCGAACGACCATGCTATGGTCTAAAGTCATGAAAATGTAAGATTTTTCACTATAACAAGCATTTCATTCTTTGAGTATATCATAAAACTAGATTATATCGGTCTGATTTATAGGGACCGTGACATATAACACAAATACATTTCAAGAATACATTTGGAAAAGGGTGATTTTTGATCACAATGTCCGGGCATTTGAGCTCCTCTGTGTGTGTTTCCTTGTGTGTGTGTGCTGGAAGAGTCACTGAAGGTTCATCCTGCTGCGTTGAACTTTTGTCCCCGAGCACGGGATGAGAGTCTATGTGTGTGCGTGTTACTAGTTTTGATTAGATTAGCGGTCGAACAGAGTCTGGTTGTTTTCTTACGTGTTGACTGAGTGTCTAAATGTAAATGAATGTCAGAGAGAGGATCCTTGGGGTTCTCTCGAGATTGCTCTTATTGGTCAGCGGATGTTCGCCAAGCCATAATTCCGAGGTCAGCAGTAAGGAATCTCTGTTTTCAGATTAGGCAGTTAATGATTTGCGCCATTTATCGGCGCCGTTGGGTCTGGTGTCCAGGAAGGCAGAATCTTGAGGCAATAGAGGTGTTTGTGGATTAGGACACCAGTGATTTAATTAGGTCTCAGAGCAGAAGACAGGCTAATTTCAGTACATTAACATATTAGTCGGGGAGCCAAAGTCTCAAAAATGGGTTGAACCTGACATGGTCTGTTATACTTTTTATTTGTGTTTTTTCTGTTAACTTTGACCCTAAGAACCAATAATTGGAGGGTCTGCTCTGCCGGAAATATCGCGAAAAAAAATTGTGGCCATTTTAGTGTATGCACCCTTTATTTTTTTATCAGAAAAATGTGAAAAATGATTTTTTCCCTCAAATCCTCAGTGGGTTTGGTAGGCTGTCAATAAATGCATTCCAGATACAAAGAACACATTTGCTGACAACATCCACTGAAAAAATAACTCTTAAAACACATTTCTACATGATTTTGCATCAATTTAATGCAAAAAATTAGGCGTTTTCTCACTTTTTTCCAATATTTTCATCTTTACTTCATTGGCAATCAACTATTCCCCCAAGTTATGACATCAGTCAATATGTCATTCTTTTCACCAAACAGTATACTCACTCCACAGAAAAAATCATAAAAATCCAACCAAAATCAATGGATCTGTCATGATTTCACTAATAGTTGATCAGCAGGCTCAGAACCTCAATAGAATTGTAGGCTACTCTCAAAATTCCGAAAGACATGTAGTCCTTGAGCCAGGGGGGTTGATCGGTATCATCGGGGGAAAAAATGCTATCATTGTTATTTGGCAAGGTATACACCCCTAGTATTAGAAAAATCACTATAGCAGTGCAGGGGTGGTAGCGAAATCACTTTTTTCAGCTCATGAAGTTACTAACCCCCTAAGATAAATTCCGTTTTTGAAATCTGGTGTATATCTGGTTTAGGCTCATGCTAGGGATATTGTCAATATTCTATAATATGGTGTTTGGTATCGCTGGAAAGGGGACCTTTTAGGCTTTCATTTAAGCCCAGTACTGAATCTGTCTGACAAACACAGAGGTCACATGACTTCTTTAAACCAGAAATAACACACATTTTTTCACAATTTCCGCCTAAACTAAAAATCCGCCTAAAATCGCTGTGCCATGAAAGAACACCACGGACACAAAAGTCAACAACTTCAATACTCAAGGCACTCTGATGACTCAGAAAATGTATAATATACCCATACTATTTATTTGTGAGAGCCTTAAATTAGACTTGTGCAGCCAGCACAAGTCTTCAAAATAGAATAGAGCCAATAGAATGGACAAATAGAATACCCTAGTCCAGGGCCAAATGTTGTAATAAAAACACTTGTAATTGGTGTAACAAAATGTTTCTATCATGTATTTTGATATTCACCCACTTTCAGTTAGAATGTCAGAATGTAGCTCATGCACTGAATGTTGATGGATTTTGACAAGGTTTTGTCAGTTTTGTGAAAAGATTGATGGAATCAATCGCTGTAAAAATCTGTTATTGTCTATCCATTCTAAAAGTGCATCTATCCATTCTAAAAGTGCATCTATCCATTCTAAAAGTCCATCTCTCCATTATAAAAGTCCATCTCTCCATCATAAAAGTCCATCTATCCATTATAAAAGTGCATCTCTCCATCATAAAAGACCATCTCTCCATTATAAAAGTGCATCTATCCATCAAAAAAGTGCATCTATCCATCATAAAAGTGCATTTATCCATTATAAAAGTGCATCTATCCATTATAAAAGTGCATCTATCCATTATAAAAGTCCATCTCTCCATTTTAAAAGTCCATCTATCCATTATAAAAGTCCATCTCTCCATCATAAAAGTCCATCTATCAATTATGAAAGTCCATCTCTCCATTATAAAAGTGCATCTATCCATCATAAAAGTGCATCTATCCATCATAAAAGTCCATCTCTCTAGTCCATCTATCCATCATAAAAGTCCATCTATCCATTATAAAAGTGCATCTTCTCCATCATAAAAGTGCATCTATCCATCATAAAAGTCCATCTCTCCATCATAAAAGTCCATCTCTCCATCATAAAAGTCCATCTATCCATCATAAAAGTCCATCTATCCATTATAAAAGTGCATCTTCTCCATCATAAAAGTCCATCTATCCATTATGAAAGTCCATCTCTCCATTATAAAAGTGCATCTATCCATCATAAAAGTGCATCTATCCATCATAAGTCCATCTCTCCATCATAAAAGTCCATCTCTCCATCATAAAAGTCCATCTATCCATTATAAAAGTCCATCTCTCCATCATAAAAGTCCATCTCTCCATCATAAAAGTCCATCTATCCATCATAAAAGTGCATCTATCCATCATAAAAGTTTATCTCTCCATCATAAAAGTCCATCTCTCCATCATAAAAGTCCATCTATCCATTATAAAAGTGCATCTCTCCATCATAAAAGTCCATCTATCCATTCTAAAAGTCCATCTCTCCATCATAAAAGTCCATCTATCCATTCTAAAAGTCCATCTATCCATTCTAAAAGTCCATCTCTCCATTATAAAAGTCCATCTCTCCATCATAAGTCCATCTATCCATTATAAAAGTGCATCTCTCCATCATAAAAGTCCATCTATCCATTCTAAAAGTGCATCTGTCCATTCTAAAAGTGCATCTCTTCATCATAAAAGTGCATCTCTTCATCATAAAAGTGCATGTCTTCATGTTCATTTTATGAAGTATACTTAAGTCATTTTCAAGTATATTTTTAAGTATACTTTATGTAGTAAGTATACTAATATCAATGTGTACTTGTAGTAAAATTGTGTACTATTTCAATACTGCTTGGGACTAAATTGGCTCACTTTTCGTATTTTTAGTATTTGTAAGAGTAGTAAACTAAGTACACAACTAGGTTTCTCATTTGTAATGCATCTGTACTACAAGTGAACTTATAAGTATACTAGTTTACTGTTTTAATACAAGTAGTACATTTTTTAGTTTATGAAAGTACACTGATGTGTACTCTCAGTAAACTACTAGTTTCGTAGTTTATACTGCAAGTGTACTTGTAAGTTTTCTTTAAGTAAACATAACATTATACTTTGCACTTAACATGTAACATTATTATTTTTGCACTTGAAAAATACCTTTAACTGTACTTTAAATTTAAAAACATGTTATTAGCTTCATGCATCCTTTTTTAATCTTAACACTTGAATGTCAGTAAGTTTCATAAAGAAAGGTAACATTTTAAACAAAAAAGTAGAATTAGAGTAAATTGATTTACACGACCAGTGGACTAGCCTACAAAAGAGTTAACACAACTACAAGACAAGTATACAGTACTTTGAATTCTTAATTATTCTTTTAAGCAGGGTTCACCAATCTCGGTCCTGGAGGGCCGCTGTTCTGAGGACAGCGGCCCTCCAGGACCGAGATTGGTGAACCCTGCTTTTAAGTATATCTGGATCAAAAGATTGAGTTCAAGTACAGGCCAAATATACCCGGGCCCGTATTCATAAAGAATCTTAATGCAAAGAGTCGCTCCTAGTGACAAAATTCTAAGAAAATTCTTAGAAATGTGGCCATTCACTCTTAAAATTAAAGAAAAAAATCCCAGTAAAGAAAAAAGTAATTCAGAAAGCATCTTAACCCTTAAAAGAGGTCTTGAGGTCAAAATTGTTAGGAGCACGGACGAGGACTTTTAAGAGGCTGAAGACTTTCTTCAGCAGAGGAGAACATGGCAGAAAGAAGAAGGAGAAGAAATCTGTTGCAGACAATGGATGACAGTGAGTTAATAAGACGCTAAAGATTAGATCGTGCATGGATCATGTTTGTGACTGATCTTAGAGACGCGCTAACATCTCCGACACCGCAGAAATGCAATAGCGCCAGAAATGAAAGTAATCACTACATTACGATATTTGGCAACTGGGAAAATGCAACAATGCAGCAGTGTGTAATGTACACAGTCGCATGTAATTTCAAAGTGAAGGCTTAGAATAGACAAATCACAATTTTTTTCCTTCTTGGACTACCAACCAATCACAGTCTTCAAAAGATTGTGTCATACATAGCAACGGGGTCAGCCCCGCCTCCTCACTAAGATGAAAGTTTTTGTCTTTTCCTTGCTCAGAGTTGTTCTCAGATTGGCCCCGAATCGCTCTTAAGCTAAGACTCCTACGTAAAAGTTTTTAAAGGAAAACTCCGGTCAAATTTAACATTGAGCTTATTTTTTTTGTAAATTTGGAGTGCTGTTAATACAGAGAACAACGACAAAAATCGGTGTTGCCTACACCATTTTATCCACTTTTTAAAATTTGCACCCTGTTGACTTCAATGGGGCAAGTTTTAAACCTGCTTTTAGCCTCTTAACATCCTTGATCTGTCATTACAAGTGCACAGCCAATGTGAGTGATCCTTCAGAGTGAACGCGGGTCAATCTGACTGCAGTAGATGTGAAAGATATGGATAAAAATGATAATAATTCAGCCAGCGCTCACATGGCTGTGCACTTGTAATGACACATCAAGGATGTTAAGAGGCTAAAAGCAGGTTTAAATATTGCCCCATTGAAGTCAACAGGGTGCAAATTTTAAAAAGAGGATAACATGGTGTAGGCAACACTGATTTTTGTCGTTGTTCTCTGTATTGACAGCACTCCAAATTGACAAAAAAATGAGCTCAATGTTAAAATTGACTGGAGTTCTCCTTTAAGCAAAATTAAGAGTTTTCTGAGAGGATTCTTAGAATCTTGATGAATACGGGCCCTAGACTTTTCTCTCAGTATACATCAAGTACACTGAAGTGTAATTTTAAGTATATTTCTGAGAAGTACATAAAATGTAGACTGAAAGTATACTTTCTTATTTTAAGTTTAAAAGAAGTATACTTAGTGTGAAAAACACCAAGCTTACATTAGCTACTGCTACTATTCCCCACCAATTCACAAGCACAAGAGAAAAAGTATTTTGTACTTACATTGAATACCCCTGGAACTCAATGGATGTTGATTGAAGATGGTATAGTTATAGTGTTTTTATAACCAGTCAACTGAACCAACAATCTTTTCACAAAACTGACAAAACCTTGTCAAAATCCATCAACATTCAGTGCATGAGCTACATTCTGACATTCTAACTGAAAGTGGGTGAATATCAAAATACATGATAGAAACATTTTGTTACACCAATTACAAGTGTTTTTATTACAACATTTGGCCCTGGACTAGGGTATTCTATTTGTCCATTATATTGGCTCTATTCTATTTTGAAGACTTGTGCTGGCTGCACAAGTCTAATTTAAGGCTCTCACAAATAAATAGTATGGGTATATTATACATTTTCTGAGTCATCAGAGTGCCTTGAGTATTGAAGTTGTTGACTTTTGTGTCCGTGGTGTTCTTTCATGGCACAGCGATTTTAGGCGGATTTTTAGTTTAGGCGGAAATTGTGAAAAAATGTGTGTTATTTCTGGTTTAAAGAAGTCATGTGACCTCTGTGTTTGTCAGACAGATTCAGTACTGGGCTTAAATGAAAGCCTAAAAGGTCCCCTTTCCAGCGATACCAAGCACCATATTATAGAATATTGACAATATCCCTAGCATGAGCCTAAACCAGATATACACCAGATTTCAAAAACGGAATTTATCTTAGGGGGTTAGTAACTTCATGAGCTGAAAAAAGTGATTTCGCTACCACCCCTGCACTGCTATAGTGATTTTTCTAATACTAGGGGTGTATACCTTGCCAAATAACAATGATAGCATTTTTTCCCCCGATGATACCGATCAACCCCCCTGGCTCATGGACTACATGTCTTTCGGAATTTTGAGAGTAGCCTACAATTCTATTGAGGTTCTGAGCCTGCTGATCAACTATTAGTGAAATCATGACAGATCCATTGATTTTGGTTGGATTTTTATGATTTTTTCTGTGGAGTGAGTATACTGTTTGGTGAAAAGAATGACATATTGACTGATGTCATAACTTGGGGGAATAGTTGATTGCCAATGAAGTAAAGATGAAAATATTGGAAAAAAGTGAGAAAACGCCTAATTTTTTGCATTAAATTGATGCAAAATCATATAGAAATGTGTTTTAAGAGTTATTTTTTCAGTGGATGTTGTCAGCAAATGTGTTCTTTGTATCTGGAATGCATTTATTGACAGCCTACCAAACCCACTGAGGATTTGAGGGAAAAAATCATTTTTCACATTTTTCTGATAAAAAATAAAGGGTGCATACACTAAAATGGCCACAATTTTTTTTCGCGATATTTCCGGCAGAGCAGACCCTCCAATTATTGGTTCTTAGGGTCAAAGTTAACAGAAAAAACACAAATAAAAAGTATAACAGACCATGTCAGGTTCAACCCATTTTATTGAGCTTTTGAGACTTTGGCTCCCCGACTATATAGAGAGATAGAGCTGGTGATCTGACCATCTGCTGTGTGTTACATTCCCCCCTTGATGAGTTGACGGGCGTGTATAGGCTTAGGCGACTCATCACAGTAGCAATGGTCAGATGGCAGGTCAGGGAGATGAGGCGGCTAGAAAGGGGTTGTTAAGGTTGCAGGTTGAGTTCGATGAGGTCCTCAGCATTCTCTGGTGAGACGTCGTCCTTCCGAGGGTTTCTCCTGAAGCCTACGGAGACTGCCTCTGTGAGCTTGGTTGTAGAGGTTCGGATTGCGTTGACTCTTCGGTACAGGACATAGGCCAAGCCCAAGGTGAGGGTGTGTCCGATGATGGTGGAAACACATAGTGCAGTATCAGCTGCGGTCCAAGCTTGAATGACAGGTGAAGTATTCAGGATGGGCAATCGAGACAAGGCTTGAAGGGCTAAGTCCAAGGGAGCTATGTCGACGATTTGTGACCCCCCTTCTGCAATTAGCTTTTCAAGTTCTGGGTCCAGAGTGAAGTTCTGATTCCTAAAGAAGGAGGGAATTTCTAGCTCGGCTTGGTACTCTTCGCTTGGCAGGTGATACAAGGCCAGGTCATCCAGGTGGAGGATGGCTCCTCGTGGGACTTGAATCCACATGCTTTGGTTGAGTAGATTGACGCGGGTCGCAGTGTCGTGTTGGTCGTAGGTCAGCGTTGCTGACCGCACTGGAGTGTTCACGAGCCATCGATTTCCTACGATCTCGGCTTGTGTCTCGGTGACTTGGCCGCGAGGCTTAGCATCAGCTGGACAGCGTGCGTCGTTAGCTAGTTGTTGCAGGCCGCAGATTCCATCTGTGTTGTCCCTGAGGAAAGGCTTGCTCGGGCAGAGGTAGTGGATATCTTTGGTGAGAGTGCACATGTGCAAATTAGGGGCGAGATACAGTTGTGGGTCGCTGTCGTGGTAAGCTACCACTTCTGGAGTCCGTACCCTAAATTGAGTGTTTTGCTGCCAGAATCCCAGGTTGACCACGTCTTTAAGTCTGTAGATTTGGCTTGATTCTATGATGGGCAGATTGAGGAGGAAACCGATCTCTAGCTGTGTCGGGTCAATGTAAAGTGGAATGACGCTACCCAAGGAGTAGGCCAGGTGGATCTGTATCGGATCAGTGGGAGTCGTGACGGCGGAAGCCAGCACGTCTTGTACCAAGCTTAGGGGTATCAGGTACGGTGGAATTCTACCCATGGCTAAGCTGTCCAGGGATGAGCTCACTTCTCTGAGCATGTCGGTCATTAATGCGGTGACTAACTGTGTTTGGGCAAAGTCATTTTGGAAAACTGTGAACATCTGTTTGATGGAGGTTACAGTACGGTTCAACATGACACTGTGGGTGTTGAGGACGGTTATCGTTCCTCTCAGTGTCTTACCTATGGTGGTCAGGGATGCGCTCTGTACGGTGAGTTGATCTTTCAACAGTGGAAGTTCCGTCTGGATTTCTGCCACATGCCTTCGTACAGTTGCTATGTTCACGGCGTTGACGCTGGACATGCCAAGGTTGAACAGCGTGCCTACGGCAGCAGCGGCTCCGAGAAGCGCTCCTAGGAACCTTTTGGAACGTTTGTTATGGCCGCTAAGTTCCGCTTGAGTGACGGTCATCTTTTCGAGTTGGCTCATCATGTAGCTGATGTCGGCTTCAGCGTGGTTGAGGGCGGCTTCGGTCCATCTGGCACCCGCCCAACTGTACTGGGCGATTGCCTTCGGGTAATGTGCTCGGTAGACGTTTCGAGGGTCGAGTCGCACGTACACCTTCTGTGTGTGTGTTCGGCAATTCGTGACAAGCAGTCCGGGCTGCTCTCTCAACACAATTCCCGAGGCTGGCCCTGGTGAGATGAGGTCGGATGGTGGCTGGCCTCTAGTCGTCTGAAGGCACATGATGACAATCCACAGCAGCATCCTATTACAGGCAAGAGAGAGAGAGGTGCGGAAAAGCAAAAGGGAAAGAGAAAAGGCACAGGTCAGCGAGGGTTGTCCCGTTGGAGGGTCCAGTCTTCTTTCCCTGTAACGACGGCGGTTGAGGTTAGCTTGCATTGGGCCCTTCCTGTCTGTTCCTGCTAGTAGCCACATATCTTTTAATCTGATTGCGGTGGACCCATTTGAGAACGGGTTCTCTTGGTCCCCGTTTTAGCTGGATTTGGTACGCTACGGAGGAGAGTTTGTTCACAATTTCATGAGGGCCAGTCCAGTGAGGCAGAAACTTTTTTGACAGTTGCTTGGGTGGCAAGGCGAAACTGTAGTACAGGACTTTGTCGCCCACGCTGAGTTCTTGGTGTGATGCCTTTCGGTCGTAATATGCTTTCTGGCCGTCAGCGCTGGTTTTCAGGTGTTGCTGGGCGAAAGCGAAAGTTGTTCTCAAGTGTTTATGGAGCTCGTCCAGGTACTGAGACGTGGTATAGGCGGTGACGAGGTTGTGGTCTCCTGATTGGTACAACAGGTGTAATGGCAGGGTCATCTGCCTCCCGGTCATGAGTTCAAATGGGGATACTCGTGTTGATTCCTGGGGGGTGGCTCTGAGGGCCATCAGCACCAGGGGAAGTTTCACATCCCAGTCTTTCTGGTTAGTTGCCACATATTTTCTCAACATGGCGACCACCGTTCGGTTAGACCTTTCTACATGTCCGGATGAGATCGGATGGTGGCTGATGTGAAGTTTGGCTTGTACCCCTAGGATTCTCCAGATCTTTTGCATGATTTCTGCGGTGAAGTGAGTTCCTCGATCTGAGTTGACTCTGAGCGGTAGGCCGAATCGGGAGAAGATGTGGTTCATCAGGAGATATGCCGTTGTTTGAGCAGTGTCGTTGGGTGCTGGTAGACACTCTACCCATTTGGTAAACTGGCACACTACCGTGAGAAAGTACTTATTGCCTCTTGATGACCGGGGGAGGGGTCCTACCCAGTCGATTTGAAGGTCTGACCAGGGGAACGTGATTCCTCTGCGTTGCAAAGGGGCTCTGTGAGTCAGGTTTGTTGGGTGAAACTGACAGCAGACCAGGCATTCTCTCACATATTCTGCCACATCCTGTTGCATACATGGCCAGTATGCCACCTGTCTAAGTGTCTCATACGTGGCTCTGGTACCGTGGTGCCCAGCATATGGTGCGTTGTGGGCGTGATTCATCATTTCCCCCCTTTGACAGCGGGGTACCACGAGTTTGAGCGAAGTGGTGTCATCGTTGACAAACCAAAGAATGTCGTCCCGCACACGTAACATGTGTCTGGAGTTGTATAGATGTCTGAGATCGGAATCATCAGTGAGATTTGAAGGTGTGAGAGGGGAGGTGGTGGGGTCGAGGAGGTGCGTTTTAATCGCCTGTATGGCAGTGTCTGATGTTTGCATATCTGCAAGGTCGTTGTTGGAAATTTGTGGTGTAAGTGACAGAAGTTCTGACGCAGGTGCTGTTGCAGGTGTGGTTTGCTTGCTGCGGGTTAACACTGCTACTTCTGGGGTGGGTGGGGCTTTTGGGGAAACCCACGGTTCCCCGTGTAGGGCGCCCGCTTTTGCGAGGGCGTCAGTGTGGTCGTTGAGGTCTTTGTCTTGGCCTGGGAGTTTAGAATGTCCTTTCACCTTCTTCCAGTACACGGTAATGTCGTGTGTTGTTGTGATGTTGACACATTCTTGGAACAGGTGTTGATGCTTGACAGGTTTGTTGTTAGCAGTTGTGAAACCATTTCGTTTCCAGGTTGGAAGATGGCATACAAAACTGAGTCTGGCATAGTTCGAGTCTGTGCAGATGAGCAGTTCTTTGAGGTTATGGGCTGCTGCGATTTGCAGAGTAATGAGAATTGCTGCTATTTCTGCGTATTGTGATGACTGGGGGCCCAGCTTGAAGTGTTGGGGAGGGCATGGTTGGTCGTTTACCCACAGTACCCCTGCTCCAGCTTTTAGGATGCCCTCGCTGTTGTAGGAACATCCGTCGACATAAGCTGTGGGCATACCTTCGCACACATTCTTGTCAAAGTACCTGTGGCAGGTCAGTTGTGGCTGCTGGGGCTCAGGTGTATTTAGCGTTGCAGCAGGTGCGTTGTCCGAGCAATCTTGACATGCCGCCAAGCCGTTACCTAGAGCGGATTTGTGGTTTTGTGCATATCTGGCTTCGACGTTTCGTCCTTGGAGAGCCATTAGCCATGTAGCTATGCGTGAGTTGGTGACCACACCGTCTCTTATCCGTTGGCTGTTAAGGAACATGACGGGCTGGTGGCACGTCTCGATGATGACCTTCTGTGCTCCAATGTAGTTGGAGAAGCGCTGAATGGCCCATACCGTACAGAGCAAAGCTTTTTCACAGTCAGAGAATTTGCATTCTGGAGGGAGAAGTGTTTTGCTGGCATATGCGATCACCTTTTTGTCTTGGTCGTGCCGTTGGTATAGGCCAGCACTGAGACATTGGTCTGAAAACCCAGCGTCGAGGTGGAATTCTTTTTGTGGATCAGGGTACGCAAGGCAAGGGGCTGAGCACAAATGTCTTTTAAGTTCTTTCATGGCGTGTTCTTGAGCGTCTGACCAGACGAAAGGGCAGTCCTTCTTCAACAAAGCTGTGAGCGGTCTGGCGATGTCTGAATAGTGTTCGATGAATTGCCGGGAGTAATTGCATACTCCTAGAAAGCTACGAAGTTCAGAGACGTTGGTGGGAGGCTTGATGTTTTGGATGGCATGAATGCGGTTTGATTGTGGTTCAATGCCATGGCGTCCAATGAGCAGGCCCACGTAATTTACCTTTTTGCGACACCACTGCCCCTTGTGTAGGGCTATTTTGGCGCCGGCATCAGATAACTGGCTCAAGACATAGTCAATTTCTTTTAGGTGGTCGGCCACCGTCGTGCTTTTCATGAGCACATCGTCGACGTAAATCAGGTTACCTCTCACCCTGGCGTCTGGGCAGGCTTTGTTCAGGAAGATGTTGAACTCAGCTGGTGAATTGGCGTACCCAAACGGGCACCTTGTGAAGGTGTATTGGCGGTTGCCGAAGGTGAATGCCAACTTGTGTTGGTCGTCTGGGTGCACTGGAATCGTCCAGAATCCCGAGGCCACATCGAGTGTAGAGAAGATGGTGGCTCCCCTGATTCTGGGAATTTCTTGCTCCAGTTGTGTCATGGGCCATCGTGACAACGGCACCTGCTGATTTAGTTTGCGATAGTCGATCGTGGGTCTCCACTTTCCGTTCGGCTTGAGCACAGGCCAAATGGGGGCGGAGTAGGTACTGTTACAAGTTCGTATCACACCTTTCTCAAGCATAGATTCGATGATTTCCTGCACTGGCTCGTGTGAGGCGATTGGAATCTTGTATTGCTTGACAAAAGTGGGAGGAGCCTCGGGGTGCGTGGGGATACGCACTGTGTGGAGGTTGGTGAGACCACAGTCTAACGAATCTTTAGCAAAGTCTTCTTTGAATTTATACAGGACTTGTCGCAGCTTTTGGCGGTCTGCGTCGTCTTGAAGTGCGTCAGCATCTTGTAGGATTTGTTGCACTTGAGATTCAAAACCTGGATAGGGTTCGTCCGTTGGCTTGTCATCGGTCGAGTTGATTGTGACAGGCATGACAGGTGTATCAGTCTCAGTGACAGGCTGTTGGGAGACTGTGTACACTGCGAGTTGTTGGTCCTCTGTCAGCTCCGTTCTGCACACAAGGTCTTTGGCCGCTGACATGACAGATGTGATGGCAATGAATTGGAAAGGGGCTGTGAGTAGTGTGTTGTCAGTATGCCCTTCAGGTATCAGTGCAGGTGGAATTGGCCCTATGACGGGTAATGTCAGATCAAAGTCATGGAAGGCGTGACTGATTAGCCATCCCAGCCGGTAGGCTTTGGGGATGCTGATGTCAGTTGCTGTGCAATTGTTGAATAAAATGTAGACTACCCGAGATGACACTTCAGTGAGGGGTGTGGCTTCAAGGGTGAGTCTGAGTTCCACACACTCGGGTGACGGTTGGAAGAAAGCCAGTGTGTGGTTTAGGGTTTGGCCCTGTCGCAGGTTGAGTCGCACGGCGACCCCTTTTGTGTAAGCAGGTACCACCGTTCCCTGTTCGTTGATGAGAGTGCAGACTTCTGGGATGGTCTGCCCTGATAGTAGATTGTCATGACTGATGGGAACAGGTGGCTGTAAAGTTAATGGAGCCCATACAACTTCATTTATTATGTCCACATGAGCCTTGAGGCGAATCAAGATGTCTGCTCCGATGTAGACGTCGTGGGCTGGGTCCTCCAGGATCAGGAAGTAATGGGTCAACTGCCGGTGGTTCCAGTTCAAGTTTAAAGCACAGATCCCTTTGGCAGATGTCATTGAGGATGGATCTGGGTTCAAAGGAAAACGTGTGCGTTTGCAGGTGTAGGGCAGGTCTGGAGTCTTTTCAATGATTGCATTGAATAGGGAGAGACTTATGGCTGAGTTATCTGCCCATAGTGCCAGGGTAATGTCTGTTGTGGTCACATCCTGCAACTGCAGGGGAGTTTTCACTTGGGGGTGGTAATTATCAGAGTCTGGCGTTGTTCTGAATGTGCAGAGTAGCGAACTTGAACCCTGATCAGCTGTGAGGACTTTGTCCTCTTGTCTGGCTGATGGAACTTCCGTGAACCCTGTGGCTTGACAGTCGGGTTTGATGGAGTCGTGTGGTTGGAGGGGGTGTGGTTCGCGCACCTGCGCCCAAACTTGGAGGTGCTTGAGGTCTAATAATGGTTCAAAGCGGTCCAGCAGGTCCTTGCCTACGAGGAATTGATACGTATTGACAGGTGAAATATAGACGGGGTGGACTATGCTCATCGGACCGATAGCCAGGTGAATGGGAGCTACGTTCCGTAGCTGGATGTCATTTTGGCTGTATGACTGCACGTTCAGCTCACACGTGTGGAATTTAAGAGTTCTGTTTTGTCTTTGAGCTTCAAACTTCAGTTTTTCAAACAGTTGAGCAGAAATAAGCGTTAGATCGGAGCCGGTGTCCACCAGTGCTTCGATCTGCATTTCCTTTTCCAAGGTAATTGTTAAGTACAGTTTTCGTGCCACTCCTCTCTCAATTAGGTTACCCAGAAGTTGTGGTGTTGAATCTTGCGTGTTGATTGACAAGCAGTGAGGGTAGGTATCGGGTGGCTCATTGTGGGTGCAGATCAACAAGACCGCACTGTCTGGTACTTTATCATGAGAGCTGCAGCAGTTCCGTTCAGGGAGTGGCGTTGTCAGCTGGTTGTGGTGAGTGCCGCGGTCATTTGGTGCTGTAACAGCAGGTTCAAAAGTCTGTGGTTGACAGCAGGGTTTTGTGGGGCTGTCAGCTGAATGGGGTGAGTGGAGCTGTCATTGGGTAATGAAACAGCAAGTTCAAAAGTCTGTGGTTTGACTGCAGGGTTTTGTGGGGCTGTCAGCTGAATGGAGTGAGTGGAGCTGTCATTGGGTAATAAAACAGCAAGTTCAAAAGTCTGTGGTTTGACAGCAGGGTTTTGTGGGGCTGTCAACTGGATGGAGTTAGTGGAATTGGTAGTGTGGGAAACATTGTGTCCAGGCCTGTGGGTTAGTCATGCAGTGTCTGGTTTATCTTTGTCTTCCTTGTGGGGTTTCCTTTGGAGAAGCTCTTTCAGGATGTTTACAAGTTCTGTTGTGTCAGGCGTGGCTGCACTGTTCCCGCTGGATTTGGGCTCTATCTTGAGCTTACCGGTGTCTTGTCGGGAGGGGTCCCGTTGCCGGTTCTCTGGGCTTGTGTTTCGGGGAGATCGGGGTCGGCCTCTCCTGGGGTGTCGGTCGGCATCCCAGCTGCCTCCCCCCTTTTGGTTGTGGGAGAAGTGCTGCCGGTCCCAGGATCCCCTGAAACGGTCATTTTGTGGTTTTGGGCGGGCTCCCCCCCGCCCACGCTGTCCTCTGCCAGCTTGGAACGGTCGTGGCTGTCTGTTGCTAGGTCCGTAGTTGGTAGGCTGTGCACCTTCTGAGTTCAGTTCTGGAAAGGGTGCAGTGACGGGGAAAACTGTGGGGTATTTCCCAGGTTTGTCAGGCCCAGTCTTTTGTTTTACGTATGCTTTGTGGGCCAGGTCACGTAATTGTTGAATTGACAGGGTCCGTGGACAGACTAACACGCCCAGGTGGGCACTTTGAGTGGGGTGGAGATTCCGCAGGAAAAGCGTTTTGAAACTAACGTCTTCCTCCATATGTGCCTCATTCCTCGGTCCGAAATAGGCGAGTCGCAGACGTTCGTAGTAGGCTTGCGGTGTTTCCAGACGAGCTTGTTTGAGGTCCATCGCCGCGATGATGCCTTGGTCCGAATCTGGGTCAGAGAACTCGCGGATCAGGGCTTGTCGTAATTGTGGATAATTCTGTTTCACAGATTCTGGCTGTCTGTCAAGGAAACTTCTTACACTACGACCAGAAGTGGTCCGAAGGAGGTATAACTTGTCCCAAGTCGTGACGTTGTCCACAGTTTGTAAGTGGAATTCAATGTCGGTTAAGTAAGAGTACACGTCATTGCCCCCGGATGGATTTGGATTGAATGTAGGGATATTTCTTGCCAGCTTGTCCAGTTCTTTGGATGCTGTGCGGTGACTGGTGGCTCGCCCTTCCGGGACGGGGCCAGCAGGTGAGATAGCGTCCAGACGTGGGTTTTCCTCTTCTTCTTTAGCTTGAAGGGTTTGGCTGTGACCTGCAGGTTTACGGGTGGGGAGAGACGGGGTGATGTGTGTCTCCCCCACCCGCTTACCTTGTAGTTCGTACGCATGTTTGAGTTCACGATGGATGATATCCAGCTCGTCCTTGAGATCATGTCTTTGTTGGACGAGCTCGTCAATTTCAGCTTGGGCTTTCTGCAACAATGTTTCGCAAGCTTTGACTCTAGCGTTTCTGTCTTTTAATTCTGTGCGTGCTCTTGCTAGCAGTTCCTCTCCACGTGTTAGATCGTCACTGAGAGCTGCAGTGGTCTGTCTCTCCGCCTCCACTGTCCTGTCTGTGTCCAGCCGCAGGTCCTCCAGGGCCTGTTGTAGTCTCTCCACTTCCTGTTGTAGTTCCGGACGTGTGTCCTCCTCATCCTCCAGAAGTAGTTCCTCCAGACGCTGCTGTGTTTGTTCCTTTTGTTTGCAGGCCTCCTCCAGCTGAGTCTTTAGTCCAGCGGTGTTCTTTTCCAGCTTGGCTTTGTCCTCCTCCAGTAGTCGTGCCTGTGACACAAGATAGTGAGAGAGACTCCCGATGATGCGGCTCCAGTCTTTTGAACTGTAGGCCTGTGTGGGGTCCTGGGACATGATCTGGTCCACTTTGTTGTCCAGTTCATGTTGGGTCAGGAGTTTTGGATCACCGAAGTCTTTGGCTAGACAACCCGAAGTCATGGCGGATAACCACGCCTCCAGGCTGTTCCAGTGTTCCGCAGGACTGGATGTACGTGACATTTTGACTCACTGTAGGCGAGAGAAACACAATACACAAGACACACAAGAAGGGCCAATGCAACCGGGTCGTGAAACTAATAAACTATAGGACGGTGTGCCGTCTATAGAAATTTTGGACTAACTGACTTTAGACAGTTAGGCGGGTCAGTTTGGGACCCGGAATAGAGACTGTTCAGTTGTTCCTGTGTTACTTAGCCTGTTGGGATCTCGTTGATACACTGAAAAACAGGTTATAACAGAACATGCACGGCACGCGTAGGTGAGGATTGAAAAGGAAGGAAGAAACAAAATTAAACAAAAAGGTCCGTGACTTGATCTGGACTGTAATTTGGACACTAATAGCACGAGGGATGTGCCCAGAGTAAAATATTTACGATTATGTGGTTTATAAGAAAGACAAGGGTTTGTTTTTTTTTTTGTTTTTTTTGTTTGTTTGATTATCAAAGTTCAGTTTACCTGAAATGGACGGAGGTCAACCCAGCCGGCCCCTGCTGAGCTCGTTCAACCTTCCTGGCGCTCCAAACACTTGGCCGCCGTGACTTTGGATTCTCCGTTACTCTGCTCACGACCACGCCCACTCAAACAGAGTGACCGTAAACACAACCCTGGTAGTCCCGGAGGTACCAACCAACCAAACGCAATGTAAAGGTGGGTACTACCCAGAGTGACAGGGACTGTCGTTGGTTTGTGCAGTGGTCCCAACAATTAACTTTTGCGTTGGCGTAGAGGCTGGCACTCCGAGGCACCGGATTGCTGATGTCACTACTGCGTGCCGCGGCCAGTGGCAGAGACAGGAGAAACTCAAGAGTCACCTGCACGGTCAGAGTCGGTAACGTCAGTCGGCCAACTTGCCCACAGGGGTCTGCTCGGGGCTCCCCCCTAGTCCACTGCAGGCGCTGAGAGTTTTGCCTATAGGACACACAAGATGGAGTGAACAGAGTAGCTTAAAGTGAATTTAAGATTTCTGGCTTACACCAAATTGAGTTATGGGGAAAATAGGACAAAAGTCAGATGGGCCTGCGAGGGGTAAATGAAAACAATAATAATACAAATGATAAAGAAAACTTTGAAGAGAGAAAGAAAATCAAAGTAACCTGGAAGAGGGTGTGGTGGACTGCTGCAGTGGGTTACTTAGGCCTCAAGGGGGGCGTCTCTCTGTGGTGCACCCTAATTGTTTGACACAATTTAAAATCTTAATTCAACATTGGTTCAAGATCACATCCAACTAAGCCTGAGGAAGAGTCACAAGTGAATTAGAATTGATTTCGTATAATAATCACAATAACTGAAGTTATTAAATTTAGTAACTCTATAAATTTGTAGCAGGCAGATGGCTGGCTTGAGAAAGGCTCGGCCACCAGAGGGCGGTGTCCTGCTCAGGGCTTAAGATGACTGGAATGTGAAACTGGAAATAACCAAATTAAATTAAGTTTAAATTTCACCTCAAATCTAAATTTCCTTGGAGAGAAAAGCTTGGTTGTTTTAGAGAAATAGGAAGATTTCTAAAAAAAAAAAAAAAATAATTACTATAACATTGAATTTGTTATTAAAATGATTATTGAATGGGAATAAAACCAACCAAAATTACTGAGCGAAAAGGTAAGAAAGTAATAAAACAAGTTTTTTTTTTTGAAATAGGAAGATTTCCAAAGCTGGAAATAATCAATATAACATTGAACTTGCTATTAAATGATTATTAGATGGAAATAAACCCTAACAGAATCATCGAGGCAGATTTAGAAATGGAAGCAGCAGAGTAGAGTGACCAGGAGAGGAGGAGGGATAGTTGACCCGGAGGGGCGTGGCCACGAGGGGCGCTGTTCGCTTCCGGGTGAGCTATCAGTGCTTTTGGATCGAGACACTCTATAATTTCCGGTTCCCTTTCTGGGAATTTAATATTCACAATAAAATGTCTCAGTCCAAAATAACAGGGTTGTTTTAACGAACTTAGCGTGCTGTAAATACAAATAGGTATTTAAACAACTTCTTAGATACTTACGACCGTGAATTTTGACTCACCACGAGTCAGGGCGGAAGGAATAACGACCAACAGGTCTTTACCTGTGGTTGACCACGCGGTGGCAGTGTTACGCTAACGCGGAACGCGTCACCGGGGCGGTAATTTGAGACGTATCAGAAATTACACTTTGCAAACGTGCAGGCCTTCGCACGCACCAAACAACGCTGCAAAATAAATTCTTTAAAGACCACGGCCGGTCTTTGCAAACATAAAACAACACTGCAAATCAAAAGTTCGCGGCGGAACTGTTTCTGGTCTTTATAGACGCTTGAAACGGGGTTTTTCCTTCTGGTTAGCTAGACCAGGGCTTTAACCCGTATTTTATCGTTTCTTAACGACATACCATCAAATATATATATTTGTTTCTGACCGGAGTAGCGTACTTTTGCTCTCGGGTTTTACAGAAATACCGGTAACAATGCCTGAGGGACTCCTCTGTTCCCATACAGGTCTCAAAACAGAATTACATGTAGGGTCACAATAAAAAGAGAATTTTTTTATTTTTCTCTAATTCTGGACTCGCAACAACACTGTAAATACTGCAGTTTCCCCAATAACCAGGCTTGCTGGCGGGTAATGGCTTTTCGCCCTTTGATCAGTTTTCGAGTCGACTTAGTACTTTTCAATAACGTTATAAGATTCAAGCGCGCACACAATCATTAAACTTTTGAAAAATCACACATGAATACAAACTTGCACAATCTGTATCAAACTGAGTATGAGAGTGCCCGCATTCCTAGACACCAATAAATATGTAACAACAATGACTTATGTTAGGGAATTAATTAGCTCAAATTAGCCTTAATGTGAATATGCATATTCACATTAAGGCTAATTTGAGCTAATTAATTCCCTAACATAAGTCATTGTTGTTACACTCCTTAATAACTGCAAATTACCGCACGTGCTCCATCTTTTAGATGATTTTCTGTTTGTGGATCATAAAAATGCAAAGCCAGATAGATGCATTTCGGCGTTAAAACACACTTTCGCCGATTTAGGTGTTCCCCTTTCGGAGGAAAAAACTCTAGGCCCTCTTAAAGTTATTGAGTTTTTAGGCATTACGTTAGATTCTAACTTAATGCAAGCCTCGTTGCCTCTTGAGAAATTAAATCGCATTAGAGAAATCATGAGAAATGCTCAGATGTCAATTTCTTTTTCAAAAAGAGATTTGCTTTCTCTACTAGGCCATCTTAATTTTGCGATGCGTATAATTCCACAAGGCAGGTCTTTTATTGCCAGACTCCTCGATCTATCCAAATCAGTTAAAGATCTTAAGGACATAGTTACTTTAGATGCAGGCTACAGATCAGATCTCAGGTTCTGGTCTTTGCTCCTTGAAAATTGGAATGCCATTTCCTTTTTTCATTATGATGATCTGGAGTCTTCTGCAGCCCTTAAATTGTATACAGATGCTGCGCCTTCTGTCGGTTTTGGGGGGGGTTTCAATGGTCATTGGTCATTTATATCCCATAGTGATAGCTTGTATTCTGTGGGGCAAACAATGGTCTAGAAAACAAATTCTGTTTTTTTGCGACAATGAGGCAACTGTTAATATTATTAACAAAGGTCGCTCATCAGTTCCATTTATTAACAGATTCGTAAGGCGCCTTACTTGGTTATCGGTCATGAATAACTTCATTTTTCGTGCTGCTCATATTCCAGGCTTAAACAATCAAATTGCTGATTCTCTTTCTTGATTTGAATTTCAGAAATTTCACCTCCTGTGTCCAGGTTCAGCGTCAGCCAGCTTGGTGTGCCCTCCTTTCAGCCAAACTGTGATAGATTAGACATGACCCTTCAATCTTATTTACATTCAGCAGCAAAGTACATGCGCAGTGGTCTAGCAACATCGACATTAAAAATGTACGACACTGCTTGGTCTCATTTTAGTTCTTTCTGTGCCACCTTCTCTGTAGATATACTTCCTGTCAATGTTTCATATGTTAGTGCTTTTATAGTACACTGTTTTGAGTCCCGAAAAATGCAGCCTTCATCCATCAAAAGTATAATCGCCGGCATCCAATTCCACCTGCGCTGCTTGGATCCATCCACCATCAGCTTGCTCGAAAATTCATCAATTCGTCTCCTGCTTAATGGACTTAAAAAAGAGAAACCAAAAGGCAATGATCATCGTCTCCCTCTCACACTTCCACTTTTAAAAAATGTAATATCACGTCTGAGAGAGGGATGCTTTGGGATTTATTCTGATATGTTGTTAGAATCTGTTTTGCTTACGGCTTTCTATGGCTTTTTCAGAGGTGGCGAGTTTTCAACACGCACAGATTCCTTTAATCCGGCACATGACCTCACTATATCTGATGTTTCAATTTTTTCTCACCACTTCACCCTATTTCTAAAACACTCAAAAACTGATAGAAATAGAGAAGGATCTTTTGTTTATGTTTCTGAAACTAACTCTGCTTTTTGTCCTCTGTCATCTATGTTGGCTTATCTGAGAAATCGTTCTCAAGCTCGTCCGGAGGATCCATTATTTACAACAGAGGAGGGAAAGCCTATGTCTAGAGCTTGGTTTGCATCCCGTTTCCGCTTGCTTTGTGAATACTGCGGGCTTCCCCCAGAGCGTTATTCGGCTCATTCATTGCGCATAGGGGCGGCTACAACTGCAGCTTCCTCTACTCCCGTTTCTACCCTAAAAGCTATGGGAAGATGGTCTTCGGCAGCTTATGAACGGTACCTCCGGCCAGATACTCGAGCCATCCTTGAGGCTCAGAAAGCTATGAGTGATGCTTGTAATCTGTAGTTGAAATAAACATTGCTTCAGTTACTAATGGGCTTATTTTTATTTTACAGCCTTATTAGCTCTAGCTTCATTCCTCTTGCTAGCTTCACGTAGATCTATTGGCTCATTCTTTTCAACTAAATAAGATTGGCTTTTTGAAACGCTCATTTAATCCTCTGCTGGCTCTTCGATTTAGCAAGAAGAGCCAGGGATGATTGCCTGGTATGGTCTGTTTGGGGGGATTTGTTTTTTGCTGCTTTCCCAGTAAATGGGAGATGTCCCCAGAAGCTGCTGCTGTTCCCTGACTAGCTTTCATGGAGCTCATGAAAATGATGGGTAACTCAGAACAGAGCCATACCGCCAAATGTAACTTTAACAATAATGCAAATAAAAATTTGGATATTTGACAATGTCTGTTATTTTTGACTCAAGTGGTCCTGACTGAAATATAGCGTTCAGCGTCAGTTCAGGCAGGCCGCGTAGTCAAGCTCAGCTATCAGCTTATACCCATCTAGACCTAACAGCTGATCTGATTCCTAAGCTCTCAATTGGTCCTTATCAAACAGGGTGCCGTATTTAAAGTTATTCTTCAGTGTGCCTGCTTGGCTGCTTCCTCTGCATTGCTTGCAACCCTCCTCCTCCCCTAGCTCCTCCTTTAACTTCTGTTTATCTTAATCAGTGTCATTCTGTTGTCATTGATGCATGCTCTGTTCTCAATAGGGGATTTGTTTTTTGCTGCTTTCCCAGTAAATGGGAGATGTCCCCAGAAGCTGCTGCTGTTCCCTGACTAGCTTTCATGGAGCTCATGAAAATGATGGGTAACTCAGAACAGAGCCATACCGCCAAATGTAACTTTAACAATAATGCAAATAAAAATTTGGATATTTGACAATGTCTGTTATTTTTGACTCAAGTGGTCCTGACTGAACTCTGTTGTGCGCCGGCGTCCCTTTGTAGCTTCCGTGTATGCCGTCACACGTTACGTCATGACGCAACACCAATCAGGATTGGACTAGTTTAATTCATACTTCAGATGCGTTACGATAAAGGGCGTTCTCTAAAGTGTCATAGTCGACGCAGTGTCTCGTTCCCTTCTCAGGGAACAAGGGTTACAGTCGTAACCCAAGATGTTACCCTGACTGTCTGATGATTCCTGTAGTGTGTTTCCTGATTAGTCAAATCTAGTCTGTAATGTTTTCCCCCATGGGGTAGTTTCTGTGTGTTTTGTTTTACTTTAATAAAGCCCATATTCCTCTGCATCCTTGAGTCCTCACTTC
Organism: Scardinius erythrophthalmus; assembly: GCF_964197995.2. NCBI lineage: Eukaryota > Metazoa > Chordata > Actinopteri > Cypriniformes > Leuciscidae > Scardinius > Scardinius erythrophthalmus. Next base: position 31,345,961 of record NC_138232.1, on the reverse strand, counting down.
AACCCTACCTCAACCCGTGACGCATACAAAGGTGACAGGACATGAAAAGTCAACATTTATCCTGAAGACCTTGCCACAGAATTGGTCCTTTCTCTGAGTGAAAATTCTTTTACATTACCCCCATACCCCAAGAAGTACTGTATGTGTCCATAGTACTATATGGACAGTATTAGTAGTATAGGGACACCTGACCATTACACAAACAGGGACTGTAATGTCACTGTATTCTAAATAAATAGACTAATATGGAGTTAGTCCCCCCTTTGCAGCTATTACAGAATCAACTCTTCTGTTAAGGCTTTCCACAAGAGTTGAGTGTTTCTTTTGCCCATTCATCCAGTAGAGCATTTGAGAGGTCAGGCTCTTATGTTGTACGAGGCGGCCTGGCTCGCAATCTCCATTCCTGTTCATGCCAAAGGTGTTTAATGGAGATGACGTCAGGGTTCTGTGCCGGTCAGTCAAGATCTTCAACACCAAACTCATCCAACCATGTCTTTATGGATCTTGATTTGGCACATTGGGAATCTGTGAAAAGTCGATCTTTCCAAGTAAGTATCACTTTGATGAACAATACAACAAGCACATCCTCCCTTTCTGTTGTAAATAAACACAGTGTCAGATAGGGCTGGGCGGTATATCGAGTTTGTATATTGATATATTTTTTATAAACGATATGGAATGAGGCAATACTATTTATATCAATATACAGTAGTTTGATGTGAGCACATCTGAAAAACACACAGGACACATAGTCAGCTGCTGCTGGGAATGTGCATAATCCAATTTGTCCTAAACATGAGCCATGCTTTAAATTAAGGGATTCAAAATAACTGGTAAAATATAGTTAACATGTATAGTTTAAAGCAGGTTGCCCCGTCAGATACTCAAGATTCATGTGCTGACAGACAGGTTTGCACTGTTTAATGCGTTTGAGATGTGGCATTTTCCTCATTGCATAACTTACAGTTCATAGGTATATTCTCCATCTGCAGATGTTATAAAATCATGCAGTTTCCATTTTGCTGTCAGGAGGGGATGTGCCTTCTGCAAGTGAATCTCCACTAAACGTCACAGACTTCAGTCGACGAGTGCTATTGTGCATATGTGCCAATAATTCTGACTAAAATATATCTATTGCTAAAATATTTGTTGTTGGACAAAAAATGTGCCATAAGTTGAATTTTTAACCTACAAGTAAGTGTATTTTATGATAGTAATAACTGTAATGACTATTCTAATGGGGTTATCAAATGTAGGCTAATACAATGTTTTTATTTATTTTCTTTTTTAGTTCAGTGAATTTAAGAAACAAACATTTTTTTTAGATTGTAATGTTAGAATGTAATGTGTGTCACGGTGCATGGATCGGCTGTGTTCTCAGGTCCTGTGATTTGGTGTCTTTCATGTGGTTACATCATGCTCATTGGAATCAGCTGCTAATCAGTCCCCGCACCAGGTGTCTCACATTACCGTCAGCTACATATACTCACCTCATTCTCTCCTTCCTTGTCTGATAGATGATCTGGATGTTGGACTGTCTTGTTGGTTTGTCTTGGTCTTGTTCGTGTTGGATTGTCTATTTCGCCGTTGATCGTCACTGGATTGTATTCATCACGGGAGATTCACGCCACGTCATCACCAGCCATCAAGCCACTGCGCCACCCAGCCGAGAGATAACATCATCACCCACGGAGTTCATCATTGTCTTCACGGAGTTTGTGTTCACCATATTTGTCGTCAATAAATATATGTGTTCACACTGCTTTTGCTTCCTATCTCATTCATTATCATCATAGAACTATCAGACCACTCATGGAAGCAGCAGGCTCCACCCCACTCACGGCTGAGGAGGCTTTACGTTCCTGCATCTCTCGGCTGGAGTCCCAGGAGAAGAGCTCGGTGGATACGGGAACAGCGATCCGAGCTCTTGTGGCGCAGGTATCTGAGCTCACCCAGCGGATGCAGAACTGGCAACAACCCACTGCGCCAACCCCACCACCCATGCCGCCCGCCCATCAGGAACCATCCGGGGCTGCCCAGTCACCCGAACCCCGCCTTCCCCCACCAGAGCTTTACAGCGGTGAGCCAAACTTCTGCCGGGCTTTCCTCACTAGATGCTCCATGCACTTTTCATTGCAACCTCGCACGTTTACCAGTGAGGTAAGCAAAGTGGCGTTCGCGCTCACACTGTTAACGGGGAAGGCGGCACTGTGGGGCACGGCGGTATGGGAGAACCAAGATCCGTGTTGTGCCTCGTTCTCGGCGCTCTCCGCCGAGATGAAGCGGGTGTTTGACCGCGCGGCCACTGGAAGAGAGGCCGCGCGGCATTTGACGGATCTCAAACAGGGGGAGAGATCCGTCTCAGACTTTTCTATCGAGTTTCGCACCCTGGCGGCGGAGTGCCGATGGAACGAGGAGGCGCAGTGGGACATGTTCCTGCATGGGCTGGCTGACCGCGTCCAACGTGAGATCTACGCCCTGGATCTACCCGCTGATCTCAACGGCCTCATCGATCTGGCACTACGGGTAGACGCTCGACTCTCCCGAACCGAGCGGCGGTGTTTAACCGCTCGGTTTCCCCCTGGGGAGGGACCTCCAGTTCGAGCCAGTGGCAACGACGCGGTCGGCCCATTCCAGGATCACGAGCCCATGCAGGTGGGTCGAGCTCGGTTGACTCGGGAGGAGAGGGAGAGGCGGAGATCTCACGGCCTTTGCCTGTACTGCGGGGCGGCGGGACATTTCGCCTTTAGCTGCCCGGTAAAAGGGCCAGCCCGGCAGTAAGGAAGGGGCTACTGTCGGGTGGGATCTCCGCTATCAAGTCCTCGTTCAGATCTACCTCCACGCTCCTCCCGGTCAGGCTTAGATGGCATCGTCTGGACATGCACTGCACTGCACTTTTGGATTCAGGGGCTGAAGGTAACTTTATGGATTCTACTTTTGCGCATCAAAATCATGTTCCCCTCCTCCCCCTCACCAGTTCTATTGCAGTCCACGCACTCAATGGTCAGACGCTTCCCACCATCACCACCATCACGGAACCCATCACTCTCACGGTATCTGGTAACCACCGTGAGAGCATCTCCTTTTACATCCTGGACTCACCCCACGCACCCGTGGTCTTAGGACATCCCTGGCTCATCAAACACAACCCCCGGATTGATTGGCAGCTGAAATCGGTGTCTGAGTGGAGCATTAAATGTCATGAGTCTTGTCTTGTGTCTGCCTGTCCGTCTGTATCTGAGTCTGTGTTGCAGGAGAAGGCGGCGGATCTGTGTAACGTGCCCGCGGAGTACCTCGACCTGAAGGAAGTGTTCAGTAAGTCTCGGGCTGCTTCTCTCCCTCCTCATCGTCCCTATGACTGTGCTATAGAATTACTGCCAGGTACGTCTCCGCCTAAGGGCAAGTTATACTCACTTTCTATTCCTGAGAGAGAGGCTATGGAGAAATACATTTCTGATTCTCTAGCAGCCGGGTTCATTCGATCCTCCTCTTCTCCAGTGGGGGCGGGGTTCTTTTTTGTGGGTAAGAAAGATGGATCTCTGCGACCTTGTATTGATTACCGAGGGCTGAATAATATCACGATAAAGAATACTTATCCTTTGCCGTTGATATCTTCAGCCTTCGAGAGGTTGCAGGGAGCATCGATCTTCACTAAATTGGACTTAAGAAACGCTTATCATTTGGTTCGCATCAGGAGGGGAGATGAATGGAAGACTGCCTTTAATACCCCCAGGGGGCACTTTGAGTACTTGGTCATGCCCTTCGGCTTGTCCAACTCCCCAGGTGTCTTTCAGGCACTCGTTAATGATGTGTTGAGAGATATGGTCGATCAGTTCATATATGTCTACCTGGACGACATATTGATTTTTTTCTTCTTCTCTCCAGGAACATGTTCAACACGTCAGACGAGTGCTTCAGAGGCTGCTAGAGAATGGGCTTTTTGTCAAGGCGGAGAAATGCGACTTTCATGCACAGTCTGTTCCTTTTCTAGGGTACATCGTGTCGGCCGAGGGTATGCGCATGGATCCCGAGAAGATCAAGGCTGTGGTAGATTGGCCAAGTCCAGATTCCCGTAAGGCCCTACAAAGGTTTCTGGGGTTCGCCAATTTTTACCGGCGTTTTATTCGCAATTACAGCCAACTAGCCGCGCCTCTGACTGCCTTGACCTCTCCCAGAACGGCGTTCAGGTGGTCAGACGCAGCGGAAGCTGCGTTTGCCAACCTCAAACGCCGCTTTGTTTCGGCCCCCATCCTTGTTACCCCTGATCCGTCACGTCAGTTCGTGGTAGAGGTCGACGCGTCAGAGGTGGGGGTAGGTGCGGTGCTTTCACAGCGCTCACCCTCGGACGACAAGATGCATCCCTGCGCGTTTTTCTCTCATCGTTTGTCGCCAGCAGAGTCAAATTACGATATTGGTAACAGAGAGCTGTTGGCAGTCAAGCTGGCATTGGAGGAATGGCGTCATTGGTTGGAGGGGTCAGGGGTACCCTTCATGGTTTGGACCGATCATAAGAATCTAGAATACATCAGAACTGCCAAAAGACTAAACTCTAGGCAGGCTAGGTGGGCACTTTTTTTCGGACGTTTTGATTTTACACTTTCGTACCGCCCGGGTTCCAAAAACATCAAACCCGATTCTTTATCTCGAATTTTTGACCGCTCCGATCGCCCGTCCACTCCCGAGAGTATTTTTTCTGAGACACTTATTGTTTCTACTCTCAGTTCGGAGGTCGAATCGAAGGTTAAGACAGCCTTACATGGGGTAACGCCTCCGGCCGGTTGCCCACCTAACCGTTTGTTTGTGCCAGAAAGTCTTCGGTCCGAAGTTATCCAATGGGGTCATTGTTCCAATGTGGCATGTCATCCAGGGGTAAGTCGCACCTTACATTTGGTCAAGCAAAGATTTTGGTGGCCACTCATGGCTCGTGATGTTCGCAGTTTTGTTTTGCTCAGTTTGTGCCACTGGTAAGACTTCTAACAGACCCCCAGATGGGCTCCTACAACCGCTGCCAATCCCTTCGAGACCCTGGTCCCACATTGCGCTAGATTTTGTCACCGCCCTCCCACCCTCTCTGGGTAACACGGTAGTTTTGACCGTGGTGGACCGGTTCTCGAAGGCGGTTCATTTCATCCCCTTGCCCAAATTACCTTCAGCCAAGGAGACAGCGGTAACAGTCATTGATCACGTCTTTCGGTTACATGGCCTCCCGATAGACGTGGTCTCTGACAGAGGACCCCAGTTTGTGTCCAAATTTTGGCGAGAATTTTGTAAACTTCTGGGGGCCACTGTTAGTCTCTCTTCTGGGTTCCATCCTCAAAGCAATGGGCAAACTGAGAGAGCCAACCAAGATTTGGAGAGAACACTACGATGTATGGTCGCTCGAAATCCTTCCTCCTGGTGTCAGCAGCTGTCGATGGTGGAGTACGCACACAATTCCTTACCAGTGTCTGCCACGGGCCTGTCCCCATTTGAATGTAGTATAGGGTACCAGCCACCTATTTTTCCCAGTCTGGAATCCGAATTCGCGGTCTCCTCCGCTCACGCCTTCGTCCAGAGGTGCCGTCGCACATGGACCAGAGCCCGTGAGACTCTGATCCAGGTGGGAGCGCGCACCAAGGCCAAAGCCGATCGCCACCGGTCGAGGCCTCCCGTATACGTCGTTGGTTCCAAAGTGTGGCTTTCTACCAAGAACATTCCTCTCCGATCCGTTGCTAATAAACTTGCTCCCAAATTTATTGGCCCGTTTTCTGTCACCAAGATCATTAGTCCGGTGGCAGTCCGCCTCAATCTTCCTCCAGCGTACAGGAGGATTCATCCCGTGTTCCATGTATCAAAAATTAAACCTGTATTTTTTGCTCGTATTAATCCGCCTGCCCCGGTTCCCCCACCACCGCGGCTCGTAGACGGGGAACCAACCTATTCGGTCAATCGTATTCTGGACTCTAGACGGAGGGGACGCGGATTCCAGTACTTGGTGGACTGGGAAGGTTACGGTCCGGAGGAGAGAAGTTGGGTTCCTGCTAGAGATATATTGGATCACTCTCTTATTGATGATTTCAATCAACAGGTACAGGAGGCTGGGAACGTCAGGGGACGTTCCTAGGAGAGGGGGTACTGTCACGGTGCATGGATCGGCTGTGTTCTCAGGTCCTGTGATTTGGTGTCTTTCATGTGGTTACATCATGCTCATTGGAATCAGCTGCTAATCAGTCCCCGCACCAGGTGTCTCACATTACCGTCAGCTACATATACTCACCTCATTCTCTCCTTCCTTGTCTGATAGTTGATCTGGATGTTGGACTGTCTTGTTGGTTTGTCTTGGTCTTGTTCGTGTTGGATTGTCTATTTCGCCGTTGATCGTCACTGGATTGTATTCATCACGGGAGATTCACGCCACGTCATAACCAGCCATCAAGCCACTGCGCCACCCAGCCGAGAGATAACATCATCACCCACGGAGTTCATCATTGTCTTCACGGAGTTTGTGTTCACCATATTTGTCGTCAATAAATATATGTGTTCACACTGCTTTTGCTTCCTATCTCATTCATTATCATCACAATGTGATTGTAACTCTTTTTTTTTGTGTGTGTGTGTGTGTGCACATACAGTAATAGGCTATAACATAGCCTGCATGGTTACATTCACTATATTTGTTTTCATATCATTCAATATGAACATTGTTTGTAGGACAACATTGGGCAGGATCTGAAATAAAATGTTTAAATACATTAGAACATAGAAAATACTGAGTACAAATACTGGTGTACAACAATTCAACCAAAAATACAGAGATATGATTTTTTTGGCCATATCGCCCCGCCCTAGCCTCAGCTAACGTGTGAGTTTGCTCTTTGCGCATATGTCATTACACATCAGGAAGCTCGTGCCTGCCATGAACGCACTCAGGACCGCTTTCCAAGACTGTGGATTAGTGGTAATAATGATCGTTTCGCTTCATAAGACCACAATGAATCGTCAGGAACCACGGGTATTAATTTTGTTTTGCCTGTGTAGGTTTTTTTTTTTACTTTCAAAGTGACAGTCATTGACTTGCAATTTTTGAATCACCAAGGACTGCGGTTTAAGCTAAATATCTTCTTTACAGCAACATAACTCACCTGAGTGAAAAAGAAAATGGGGTCACAGGTCTGGAGTACAAGCGAGGACAAAATGCCATGAGTTTCGGTTTTCCATACTCTGTGTTTTTCTGTTGTCATTTGACAAAAAGTCTACAGACACTACCGCTCTCAAGAGTGATCTGACCGAATCATGTAGGAAAAATAATGAAAAGAGTTACTGCATCATCAATAATATGGTACACAGATGTGAAAGGTTTTTTTTCACAGAACTGTTCACTGGAACTGGAATAGTTATTTGTCAAATGCTGACCATGTTGTCTTCCAATGCTGCTGTGTACATACTACTGCAGGGCTCGACATTAAGCCTTATCATTTGCTTGTCCTTCAGACAAGTGATTCACTTGTTATTTCACTTGTCACTTCTTAAATTTGATTAATAAATTCAATTAGAATGTTAAGACACTATATGGCTGTTACCAATCAAATTAAATCATTTACACTGAAAGATACATTAAATAATGTTATGAGATTGTTTTCCATATTTTTTGAGTATACAAATAAGAAATGTTTTGGGGGAAATTATTTGACCTTTAAACATGATATTAAACCACCAGTAGGTGGCAGTTGTTTATGAATGGGTCACTGAATCTTTGACTCAGCGATTCGTTCAAAACGCTATGAGTGTTTAGTATGTTAGTATGTTGCTATGAGATGCACAATGGTTCTGCTTTGATCTTTGTTTGAAACTATTTTCGCTCCTGAAATAGAACAAAGCAGTCAATATCGTGTCTAAATTGTAAGTGAAATTAATATTAACTACTTGTTTATCGAACTGTTGTATGAAATCAGTGTCACTTTTTCAATCGTGATGGTATTCAGGAAAACAGCACTCTTGGTCATGTGATGTGACTTAACTGCCATATGTTATAAATATACAAACTCCACAACTCAAGAGTTTTTACTGCAGTTTGTTAACTAAGTTTCTTTGTGTGTGCTGCACTCATTTGTTTAGATTTCTCCTCGAAAGGCTGCACGGGCCTCAACAGCGCAACCTTGTTACCATCAGTACATTATACATTATATATTATTATCCACTATCAATCGCCACTTACACTAAATGTAATAAAATCAGAATCATTCTTGCATTTATGATTCCTTAGTTATTTTGTTGTTTTTGACGCTACTTGTCTAATCGGGCATGTATAATTCTTTTTCACTTGTCCCTTAAAAAAATCCACTTATCACCACTAATCATTCTGCACGCTTCTGGGTAAAGAGTGCACTTGGGTACAACACATGGTGTCAGGAGAAAATGGCTTTTGCAGGAATACCATCACTGAACATGAATTGGGAATCATCTAACTTGCCGGATACATGGTGTAAGTTCAGACAACTTGCAAAACCTAAAAGCATGTCTAGACCTGGATTTAATCAAGTTAGTTCTCTCAGTGAAATTCATCATGGAGTAATATGCTGATGGCATCTGATTATTTCCAGGGGCAATCCGATGCAATTTCGATTAGTTGTATTAGGGTCAAACTCCTAGACCACAGACATAGCACACCAAAAAACCTTTTGCCAACTTTTGAGCATTCAGACTTTTTACTGGACATTCTAGTCGGAGGAGCAGCGATCCTGTACAAGTGCACCAAGGGATGCAAATTAGGGAAGCGAGCTGGTGAGCTGGTGAAATTCCAACAATGTGGGTTTAGGACCCCACTGCTGAGAATTCATCTGGCGAATCTCCGCTCCCTCGCAAACAAAGAAACCGAGATTCACAAGCCTGTGGTCATGAAGTCATTTGAGAGACTAGTGTTGGCCCCCTGAAAGACATTACTGGCTCCTTGCTAGACCCTGTTCAGTTTGCTTATCAGGCAAACAGGTTTGTGGATTATGTTGTTCACATGGGACTGCACTACATTCTGCAACATCTGGACAAACCAGGGACATACTGTATGCAAGTATCCTGTTTGTAGAGCTTGGCTTTCAACACCATCATCTCAGATATCCACCCTGACTAAACTAACCCAGCTCTCTGTATGTAGCATTCCCGGCTGAACAGATGCATCGTCCAGTCTGTCAGAAGACTGTGAGACAGTTAAGCAAAGAACATTTCTCACTGTTTTGATTTGTCTCTCCCACACCCCGCCTGCATGAATTGAATGGGGAGCATTTAGGACAAAGTCGCACTGCTTCTCATCTAAGAACACTGTCAGACGATTGGTGTCAATTTCCTTTAGAGCAGTTTTCAGTTCGTTCTTGGCTCCTACAAAGTTGGTGCCTTGGTCGCATTTGATTTGGCGCACTGCTCCCCGTAATGCAACAAAACAGCACAGGCCATTGATGAAGGCATCTGTAGACATGTTTTTTAGCATTTCTATATTAATAGCTCTGGAGCTGAAACATGTGAAGAAGAGGCCGTACCTTTGATGTTCCTTCCAACCCTGTTTAGTGACGAAGTTTATGTGAATGGTGGGGATGGATTTGTATGCTCTAAAGGGAGGTCTGCCATTCTTTGTTCTTCTGTTGGTCTCCTGAGCTTACAACATGTCACACAGTGATGCACATGGGATGCTACTGCTCTGCTCATTCCTGGAATCCAGTAGCCTTGTGATCTGATCTCATTTACTGTGAGTTGGAAGTCCCCTCCTCCCTGTCTGATGTAAACAGGGAACTTCAGAACATTCTGATGAAACATAAGACTGCAAATCGACTCATCATTCATGTGGGAAAGAATGATATTCATAAAGAGCAGTCAGAACTCCTTAAGAAGGATTTCCATGAACTTTTTGAAACACTTAAAAGACTGAAAGTTCAAACATTCATCAGTGGACCTCTCCCAGCAAGAGGAACAAACAGGTTTTCACGGTTACTTGGGCTTAATACGTGGCTGCAAAAAACCTGCAATATAAAAGGAGTGAACTTCATTGACAATTTCAATCTTTTCTGGAGTCAGAGACAACTGTTTCATCGGGATGGCCATCACCCAAACAAACTTGGTTCAAGAGTGCTAAAGGACAATATCTACTTCTCCCTCAATCATCTTTCTGCAGTTTGTGCCAATCCACTCAATCTGAACGGCACACACACATCTGGACACAGTATGAATGACCACGGGACTTCACTTCAGCAGCAAAACGGACATGATAACACCACTCCGCCACAACAACCTCTGCTCACGTACACAATCTCAGCTGAGCCCTGCCCACAAAGCTCACCACAGACAGACATATCAGAACTGCTTGAAGATTCAGCACCCAAGGACGACTTCCTGGAAAACTGCCAGGGAAGCCAGGACAGCATATTACAGCCTCCGATAACACCAGAGCAACAGCCCCTTTCACCAGACACTTTTTCCCTCTCTCCAGCATCGCCACTTCTGTGCTTCTCACAGAAAATGGAAGAACTGGTGTATGCTGGAACCAGACTATCCCACTCTTTTGCTGCAAGCCCCCAGATACCAACCAAAAAAAGACAGGCACCACTACCACCAAAGCCTGCGGGCCCAGCTCGCCCTCCCCCTCCTGTGAGAGCTCTTCGGCCTCTGCCACAACGCAAGGGCCCACACCCTCCTCCATCTGCTCGAGGTGAACCAAAAACAACTGATACCAGCTCTCAGTGATATGTGTCGGGTCCCCGTTTTGATAACAGTAACTTTCTCAAATGTTTACAGAACAAGCGGAAACCCAGTGTGCCTGTATCTTTCTCTATTGATGTTCTATAACAAGATAGAAAGTCTAAGGCCTTCAATAGCAGTACAGCAAACCTAACTAATCTGGTGCCTATTACACGTCAAACTAATATTGCTGTGGGGAAAAGTAAGTCTGTTAAGTTAGCACTCTCTAACATCCGCTCACTTAAAAATAAATCACTTCTAGTCAACGACTTAATAACCACAAACAATCTGGATTTTATGCTTCTAAATGAAACCTGGTTAGAAGACAGCTGCAGTGCAACAATCCTCAATGAAGCAGCCCCTCCTAACTTTACTTTTATGAGCGTCTGCAGAGTTGTTAAGAGAGGTGGGGGTCTAGCTGCTCTTTTTGAAGATATCTATCAATGTAAGCAAATATCATTCGGGAATTACCCTTCTTTCGAATATCTGGGTATTGTGTTAAAAGGTGCTCCACGCATTTTACTTATTATTTACAGGCCTCCAAAATACTCTCCAGCCTTTGCTAAAGACTTTACAGAACTGTTATCAACAATTACCTCAGAGTTTGACTGTTTTGCCATTGCTGGAGATTTTAACATCCACATAGATAACAGAAAACAATATGGCAAAAGAAATCAAAAGTGTTTTAAAAACTTTTGATCTGACTCAGCATATACATGGACCCACACACAATCGTGGACACACTCTAGATTTACTTATCAATAAGGGTCTAAACATTTCATCGATTGTTATTAAGGATGTCTGATCATTTCTGTATTTTCTTTGGTATATCTCCTGCCACTGAAGCTAGATTTGTGTCTGTCAAGAAGAGATGCTTAAATGAGAACACTAGTGTACTATTTATGAAGTCTATATCCTTAACACCAAGCATATCTGCAGACTCTGTTGATTTTCTCCTTGATTCTTTTAACTCAAAAGTTAAAAGTGTATTTGATGATATTGCTCCTGTTAAAGTCAGGAAGAAGAGTGGCAGACTAAAAGCACCTTGGAGAAACTCAACAGCAGTGCAAAATATGAAAAGACAATGCAGAAAAGTAGAGCGCATGTGGCGGAAGACAAAACTTGTAGTCCATTATAACATCTACAAAGACAGCGTCCATGCTTTTAATATGGATCTAGGCAAAGCTAGACAGACTTTCTTCTCAAATATTATAAACAGTAATTTAAACAACACACGCACTCTTTTTGCTACTGTAGCGAGACTGACAAACCCCCAAGCCAGATTCCCAGTTAAATGCATTTCCAAACTCCCTGAAAACTGCAGTTGTCAAGCCCCTCCTGAAAAAGAACAATCTGGATAAGACCATATTAAGCAACTATAGACCGATCTCAAATCTTCCTTTCATAGGCAAGATCATTGAAAAAGTTGTCTTCAATCAGCTGAACAAATTCTTATGCTCGAATGAATACTTTGACAATTTTCAATCTGGTTTCCGACCACACCACAACACAGAGACAGCGCTCATAAAGATAATAAACGATATTCGCTTAAATACTGATTCAGGCAAATTATCAGTGCTGGTGCTACTCGACCTCAGTGCTGCAATTGACACTGTCGATCATAACATACTTCTTGACAGGCTGGAAAACTGGGTGGGGCTTTCTGGGATAGTCCTAAAATGGTTCAGGTCATACTTAGATGGGAGAGGTTATTATGTGAGTATAGGAGATCATAAGTCTGAGTGGACATCCATGACATGCGGAGTCCCTCAAGGCTCAATTCTTGCGCCACTCCTGTTCAACCTGTATATGCTCCCACTGAGCCAAATAATGAGAAAGAACCAAATTGCTTACCACAGCTATGCAGACGACACACAGATTTACTTAGCCCTATCGCCTAACGATTACAGCCCCATTGACTCCCTGTGCCAATGCATCGATGAAGTCAACAGTTGGATGTGTCAAAACTTTCTTCAGTTAAACAAAGACAAAACTGAAGTCATTGTGTTTGGAAACAAAGATGAAGTTCTCAAGGTGAACGCATACCTTCACTCTAGGGGTCAAACAACTAAAAATCAAGTCAGGAATCTTGGTTTGACACTAGAGTCAGACCTTAGTTTCAGTAGTCATGTCAAAGCAATAACTAAATCAGCATACTATCATCTGAAAAATATTGCAAGAATTAGATGCTTTATTTCCAGACAAGACTTAGAGAAACTTGTTCATGCTTTCATCACCAGCAGGGTGGATTATTGTAATGGACTCCTCACTGGCCTTCCCAAAAAGACCATATGACAGTTGCAGCTCATACAGAATGCTGCCGCCAGGATTCTGAGCAGAACCAGAAAATATGAACATATCACACCAGTCCTCAGGTCTTTACACTGGCTCCCAGTTAAATTTAGGATTGATTTTAAATTATTATTACTGGTATATAAATCATTCAATGGCCTAGGACCTCAATACATTGCAGATGTGCTCACTGAATATAAACCCAACAGATCACTCAGATCACTAGGATCATATCAGCTAGAAATACCAAGGGTTCACTCAAAGCATGGCGAGTCCGCTTTTAGCTATTATGCCAGCCACAGCTGGAACCAGCTTCCAGAGGAGATCAGACGTGCTCCTACAATAGTCACTTTCAAATCTAGACTCAAAACACATCTGTTTAGCTATGCATTTAATGAATGAGCACTGTGCCATTGTTCGTCCGACTGTTTGTACTGTACTGTATTTTATTTTTTATTTTTCTAAACGGTTTTAATTATTCTTATTTCTTTTTATTATTTTAATTTCTTCTATGTAAAGCACTTTGAATTGCCATTGTGTATGAAATGTGCTATATAAATAAACTTGCCTTGCCTTGCCTTGCCTTGAGTCCCTTTCCTTGGTGCTTGACATTCTTATGACATTGAGAGATTATCATCTTTGTTATGTGGTGATCTTTAGGTATGACAACTGGGTGTTTGACTGAACTGGGTAGGAGCGCATCGCAAAGTCTTCCTCCCACCTTAAGTACTCCTTCTTGATCCAGGAAGGCATCAAGATGATACAGCTTGCTGCGAGGTGACAGCTGGGCCCCCTTTCTCAATAACTTGATCTCCCCTGGATATGTGTTTCTTTGCAAGTCCTTAATGATGATGCGTTCAGCATCTTCTCGTTCAGCTACCGTACTGTGACTGCTGGGCTTATCCCCTTTGACTCGGTGAACAAGGCGAGCCACAGCTTGGACAGCTCCAGAAAATGAAGACAGCTTTGACAAGCAGTCTTAGAGGCACTGACGCTTGATTTCTGTTGATTCTGCACTCAGTGTCTGAGCCTGTCTCATTTCAGGATCTCCAATCGTTAACCCTCTGGGGTCTAAGGTGTTTTTGGGGTCCTTGAGATGTTCTGACATGCCCTGACATTTTTGCTTTTTTCAGTTGCTTATAAACATATTAATGGCAAAAAAAAATTACACACTATTTAGCACAAACAGGGCTACCATGAAATGTGAGCAACAAGAATGTACATGTCTGCATTTTTGAGAGAATAATGTTTATGCATGGTTATTGAAAAAACTAAAAACTAAAGTTTCTGAAATAAGGCCATAAAACACATTCTAAATATGTGCCAATAAGACTTTTGTCTAAAATATGTCATTGCCTAGTGTTTTTTCTTCAAAATGAAGTGAAAATCACCCTGCCTTATCATTCACATAACACAATACATTGATTTGAATTTTGCAAAGCACTTTCTGTTTGGAAAGGCCATATGCGGAGTGGGCGTCAACGATCATGTATATGTAGTGGTTCACACCTGAGGAGACAATGGGGCCTGCATACTTAATTAGCCTTTCATTCAGGTGAGTCACTGAGCCACAAGAATGTTTCCACATATTATGCTTGCAATTTGGCCTATAATATCCAAGGAAAACATGTCTAGTAATTGTGCAGTTAATTCTCATACTGTATTTTCAGTTTTGGAATATTTATCCTCTCCCCAAATTTGTCAATAATAAAACACAATAAAAGTTATTTAAAGAAAAGGCTTATATTTACCTTTTAATAGTTTGTTTACATCTACCTTGTAAATATATTTTTTTATTAAAAAGGTTACAATTACAACAATTCAAGTGTGATCTTTCTTTGTAAAAACTAAAGTATACATTTTATCATACATATTTCAAAGTTAAGGATTTGATTGATTATTTGATAACTTTATTTTTGACAAAACATATTATATTTAACATAAGCAAATATTGGCAAACTTATTTGAAAGCTTATTTGAGGTGGCAGATATTTTACATTAAAAATGTATAATCTATCCAAAACTAATCAACGAAATGTTGTCTTTCATATGTCTGTAACATAGGTCTTTCATTTTTATTATAAGAAATATAAATGTTAATTTGCAGTTTAATACGTTGCTTATACAAATACATTTTATTTCAACATATTTTAGTCGATATTTACTGAGTGTAGCAATACAGTTTGCTAAAACCGAAACATTCATACACAAACAGAAACGCCTGACTGTAACGTTGTTTTTATGAAATATAAGGGCATATAAATGTTAATTTTCAGTTTAAAACGTTGCTTATACAAATAGTCTACATTTTATTTCAACATATTTCTGTCGATTTTTACTCAACTCAGTACGGCAATACAGTTTGCTAAAACATCATCATTCATTCACACAGAGACGCAATTTAAATTTAAACTGTCTTTTTGCGAGCTGTGGTAAACAGCGCGCACCTCTGCCGTTCATTCATTCATAAACAGAAACCCGATTCACGTGAGAAGAAAAAAAACTTACAGTATTCCTCAGCTCGCTCCTCGATATACCCGCACTTCTGAGGTACTTTTTTCATTATTGTTATTCCTCACAGCGCTACGAGACGGTGTTAAAGTAATGATCTGAATAAACTTGTGTTTCTCGTGCTGATATGGGGGCGTTCACAGGATTGCGCGGATTGCCTCATTCATTTGCGTTTGAATAGCGCGCGCTCTCCGTAGGCGGAGTCACATTACATTTGAATTAGTTGTAATGAGGTCGACTGGAATCGCTCTCTTTTAATACAGATTTCACAAGATGAGAATATTTGTTTTTTATATAAATTACTTCATTTAAGAGAAGAGAATTCAAGCTTCATGCCTGTATGTCTGTTTGCCTGTTTGACTGAGTATTCGCTGAGTTATTGTTCATTTTCGGACGCGTTTCAGAATGGACTACACTGACAGATAGAAGGCAGAACTCGCATCACGTTTATTTTTCTTTATTTGGCAAAAAGCACAACACTTTGTTTTTATTGTGAGTATACACAAAAATAATACACATTTAACAGAATCGATTGATGTATGAAACTTGCTTGTAATATCAAAGTCCACAGAGCAAAATTAATTTCTTTTGAACTGAACTGAAAAAAAGCGAGCTGGTATCGCCGGCGATACCGTCGACCTCAGGGGGTTAATGCCGTGTCAATAACCGCAGCAGGAGGTATATCCTTCTTCCATAAAAATTTTGGCCCTGTCAACCAGTTGGATGTAAGAATCTCACCAGCATTTAAACCTCTTGACACATGGTCAGCAGGGTTTTCATTGGTGGGAACATATCTCCACTGTTGAGAAGTAGTGCTGAGATGTATCTTCTGCACTCTGTTCGCTACGAATGTGTGAAAGTGGTGTGCTTCGTTGTTAACCCTCTGGGGACCAAGCTGTTTTTGGGGTCCTTGAGATGTTCTGACATGCCTTGATATTTGTGCTTTTTTCAGTTATTTATAAACATGTTAATGGCAAAGGTGTAAATTCACTCTATATAGCACAAACAGGGCTACCATAATATGCTAGCAACGTGTATGTAGATGTTTGTATTTTTAAGAGAATAATGTTTATGCGTGGTTATTGGAAAAAAATTAAATGAAAGTTGCTGATTTAAGAACACAAAACACATATTAAATATGTGTCCACAAGACTTTTGACTAATTGATGTTGTCCCTTTGAGTTCTAGCTTCAAAATTATGTGAAAATTATCCTGCCTAATTGTTCACATAAAACACTACATTGATTTAAACATTGTAAAACAGTTTTTTTTGTCAGAAGAGGTTTATGCGTGGGAGTGGTAATGGGTCATCAATATTAATGAGATTCAGACCAGGGGTGTGACATAGACGCTCCCCCAAGTGCTAATGGGCCATCGAGTGAGGCAGCCTGAACAAAGAATGAGGAGATTCAAATGTTTTGTTTTTC
Source organism: Scardinius erythrophthalmus (assembly GCF_964197995.2). Taxonomy (NCBI): domain Eukaryota; kingdom Metazoa; phylum Chordata; class Actinopteri; order Cypriniformes; family Leuciscidae; genus Scardinius; species Scardinius erythrophthalmus. The sequence continues at coordinate 31,329,033 of NC_138232.1, read as the reverse complement.
AATCTGTTTTATTGTAATTTTGTAAAAACAAAAGTAAAGGCAGGTATCTCACAGTAAATGCTTATGCCCCGTGTGCAAAGCCACACAGGCACATATAGGCTACATTTGTATCATCACTAAGTATATAAACAAAATGTAACTAACATCTGTAAAATAGTAGGTAAATATGTATTTAATCTTTTTGATTTATGTTGCTGCGTGCCCTCGTTGCAGTGGAAGGCGAGAGTGAACAAGCTACATTCCTTTTAAAAAAAGTTGAAAACTATTTTTATCATATATTTTACAGAGTACTATTCCAGAACATGCATAACTGATGGACATTTAGCAATGCTGATAAAGCAACACAATATAAGCTCTTTTATATTAACATTACCAATCAATAATTGTTATATTGTGCATGCATAACAACACATTTGTTGCAAAGCCACACAGGCACATATAGGCTACATTTGTATCATCACTAAGTATATAAACAAAATGTAACTAACATCTGTAAAATAGTAGGTAAATATGTACTTACTCTTTTTGATTTTTGTTGCTGCGTGTCCTCGTTGCAGTGGAAGGCAAGAGTGAACAAGCTACATTCCTTTTAAAAAAAGTTACAAAACATATGTAACATAATCTCCAAAAATAAATAATAAAGTCATACAGGCTCATATTATTAACACTAAGTATAAACAAAATTGAACTAACATCTGTAAAATAGTGGGTAAATATGTACTTACTCTTTCTGATTTCTGACTGTGTTGCTAAGCGCACTCCGAGTTGCAGGCGGAGGTAGTGATGAAGCTACATTCCTTTTAAAAAAGTTGAAGAATATTATTACATAAATATAACTATAGTAGCATTAGTCTATAATGAATAACTGATGTAAATAATTTTAGACGCGTGCAATAAGCCTATATGCGTGTCAATGGGCCATTACCGGAGAGGCACACCGCAAACATTAGCCTAACACATTTGTGCACTTCATTAACTGGGTATATTTACACATTTCAGCACATTTACACACATTTACAACTGATATTTGCGAGCATGCATCGTTAATGATAATGAGGCAGCATTTATATAGTCAAAATATAATCTAAACACCTACTACGCCTACTTTCTAAAATAATTTCTAAATTCTATCTTTCATACATAATGATCTAAACATATCATTTAGGCTACACATACAAATACAAATTTCCTAACCAAGGGGTGTAGCATATGTACACAAAAAAAACAAAACAAAACATTTTTGACGTTGAAATGGTACGAGATATTAAATTCATGGTATAGATATGCACTTTCATTAGATCGTGCTGAATATAGGTAGATATCAAATGTCAATACTCTGGATGGCAAGTCCACCCAGTATAATATGTAAGCTCATGTTTTGAATAGCTTGTCAACTAATGCAAGTAAGAATAAATACTTACTCATCCGAAATTCTATCCACGGCTGCATCAAGTCGCTCTTCAAAATATAAACGGTCGTCATCAGAGTAGTCGCGATCCTCTTCTGATGAAAATCTGGACTCTTCGTCACTAGTATCCAGGACGAACTGAAGGGCTTCCGCACCGGTGTACCGTGTCATCTTCCCAACGCACAGGTGACGAAATGATGAAACTTGAAGCGTTTAATGCATTTGCTTGGGGGCGTTTACCTGTTTTGCATAGAGGGCTTAGCACATTATCTTGTGAATAGCGCGCTCCGTGAGTAGGCGTGAACGAATTAAAGTCAATGAGCTCGTAATGAGCTCGACTGGAATCGCTCTCTTTTTATACAGATTACAGAAGCTGATAATATTTGTTTTTTATATAAATGACTTAATTTAAAAGATGCAATCTCAAGCTTTATGCCCGTGGGTCTGCTTGCCTGTTTGACTGTATTTTCGCGGAGTTATAGATCATTTTCGAACGCGTTTCAAATGGGAGTTTACTGACAGAGAGAAGGCAGAAATCGCATCATGTTAATTTTTCTTTATTTGTCAAAAAGCAAAACACTTTATTTTTATTGTGAGTATACAGAAAAAAAATAGAAACTGAACAGGATCGATGTATTACACGAAAATGAAAGATCAAAATTAACAGAGCATTTAGTGTTTATTTTCATTGCTAAAAAAAAAAAACCGAGCAAAACGCGCAGGCGCGTTTTTGGTCCCCAGAGGGTTAATGTATCCCAAAACCTCTTGGGAGTCGGTCCAGAAGTGCTCTTCTATGTCTGCATATTCCAGCTCCTGTTTAAGCATATTGCTCATGGCAACTGAGATGACAGCAGCTGTGAGTTCGAGCCTAGGAATAGTCTGAACCTTAATGGGAGCAACTCTAGATTTAACTACAACCAGGGCACAATGGATATTACCTTCTTTAGTCTCAAATAGGAACACTGGCCATATCCGCTGTTGCTGGCATCAGAGAAGTGATGAAGTTCTCTTCTGATGACCTTTCCAAAGTTTGCTGGCACATAGCAGCGGGGTATACTGATCTTTTCTAAGTTCTCAAGATCAGCTTTCCAATGTTCCCACCTTGGCTGCAGTTCTTTAAGAAGGGGGTCATCCCAGCCTGTTCTGTTTCTGCACATTTCCTGAAGCACTAATTTTTCACTGAGCAGTAAAGCAGCAATAAAGCCCAGTGGATCATACAGAGATGCAACTGTGGATAGTATGCCACGACGTGTTGCTGCCTGGTCTTTGAGGTCAACAGAGAATCTGAATCTGTCAAAATCAATGTGCCAGTGGATCCCTAAAGCTCTTTCTACAGGTGTGTCATCAAAGCTGTGGTCAAGCGCTTTTACTTCAATTGCTCGTTCAGAAATTGGAATGCTATCCAGGGCAACTCTGTCATTTGAAATAAACTTGTGTAGTCTAAGACCACCTGAGGCACACAGTTGTCGAGCTTCTTTCGCTACCTGGACAGCTTCTTCTGTGCTGGCTACACTGGTGACACTGTCATCTACATAAAAGTCTGTTGTGATGAATTTTGAGCCAAGAGGATACACTCATTCTCCTTGGCGAGGTGTTTCAGACCATAGTTGGCGAAAAAGATGGACTATCATGCGGTACTCTTGTGAATGTAAAGTAAAGTCTCCATTTTTCCACCAGAGAAAACGGAGATAGTTTTGATCTGGTTCTTCCACATGAAATTGGTGAAACATCTTTTCAACATCGCACATAAGGGCAACGGGATGTTGTCTGAATCTTAAAAGAACACCAGTCAGCTTATTCATTAAATCTGGGCCTTGGAGCAAGTGATCATTGAGGCTGGTTCCCTGGTACTTGGCGGAGCAGTCATAGACAACACGGAGCTTGTCTGGCTTCTTAGGATGATACACCCCATGGTGAGGGATGTACCACTTCTCTCCATCCTTTCCTTCATCATGCACTTCTTCCATATCACCTCTCTGAATGACCTCTTCCATAAACCCCACATAGTGTTCCTTGTACCTTTCATCTTTCAGCAACTTCCTTTTAAGATGATTGAGCCTTACGATGGCAAGCTGCTTATTTGTTAAGGAAATGAAGTCTCTCTTTGAAGGGGAGAGGCATCTTGTAATGCCCCTGGTCGTTCTTCCTTATGCCTTGCTGCAGTTTGGTCAAGAAGAGGATGTCATCCTGTGACACAGTTTTATTATCTTCACCAGCGTCTTTGAAGTCAGACTTCAATACCTTAATAACATCTGCTGGAGTCACTGGGGGAAGCTCTTTAATGCTGACTCTATGACAGATGGTGTTGAAGCTTTGTGATTCATGGTGTGAAGACAAGCGACCAACAATGCTTCATCCTAGGTCTGTATAGACTGCATAAGGTTCATCATCTCCACCTAATATCACCTCTTTTGGTGCCAAAGCCTTTGGACAGCTGTATCAGGAGACCAACCTCACAATCCTGCAGAGGTGGAATTTTGTCCACTATTGTAGAGAGATGCTTCCAGTGTTGTGCTGTGTCACAAGTGGGGATGTGAGTGCAGTTCACTGGAATGGAGTCATTAGTATCCACGACTTTCCCGAACTCTGACCTTTCCCGTGATCGCTATGGCAACGTAGAACAAGCCGGTAACGAACTTCCGGTTTACGTTAGCCTGAAGATACCGCTATCAGAGAGCCTCAACAAGCACAAACAACTTGCTTGGATAATGAGGAGTAGAGCTTAGATCGGGCCCAAAAAAAATCAAGCTCGACCCTACCTGAGCCCGTTGTGTCCGAGCCGGCCCGACACATTAACTGTAATTATGAGCCTGAGCCCAATTTTGACCCAATCATTTTTAATACGTGGGCCGTTATAACCAGGGGCAGCACCAGATATTTTTGAACGTGTGCTGAGGGGGTGCTAGATATATTATATATAAATACTTTTAATAAATGAGCAAAAATTGGCCACTTAATATTTAATATTCAATTATTTTAATGATCACAATTAAAGTATTAATTTTATTAAATTGAACAAGCACAACATTCGGCATTCAATCAAATATTACTAAAGATTTATTATTATTAATAATGTTATTTCAACACAATATCTCGTTATTTCGACATTATATGTGTGCCGAGTGTGCGTGCAATAAGCAAGATGTGCATTTGTAAATCCAGTGACACGCGTGCATTGATTTTTAAACTAGTGTTTTCTGTCAGTGTCTGCTGCAAAGATGAAGTTGACGATTGCCATCTCCGTAGTGAACGCGCCTATAACCTAGAGAGAAATGCACATCTTGGATTACATAATCAGAGAGTAGCCTATTTCTTTTCATTTTGAATTGTTTCATTTAAAGACATTTAAAGCTTTCTTAAGATAGGCTATATTTCTCATGTCTGAGTTTCGGTTAATTTATGATGAGATGCGCTCCTGTTCACGTGCAATGCCGTCTGCGGCGCGCCGGTGCCTACATGTCATGATTTATATTGTCTGCTATATATGCTTCTTATGTATTAAATCCAGGCAATTGGTTGATGAAAAATGTATTAAAGGCCGTGTTGCAGGTTTTTTTTTTCATCGAATTTGTGCTATTTACTTGTTGGTAATAAACATTTAAACTGTTATCCATTGTATTTTATGTCGTTGGGTATCACAAAGCGGAATATAATACGAAAAAGTAGAGCGGTTTGCAACGACTCTCCTTTCCCCCACAATGTCATTACGTCACGTTGGGGAGAGAATTTACCAAAGCCCGCGGCCCGCATTGAGAGTGACTAGAGAGACGAGTAGCAGACGAGAGTATTCAGATAACGTTAGCGCAGATTATAGATAAATAAATAGATATAGATAGACAGACAGATAAATAGATAGATAGATAGGCTAGTATAGAGAGATAGGCAGACAGCCAGATAGCATAACGTTAGCAATAGCATAGATAGCTAGCAGCTAGATAGATAAATATATAGAAATATATAACGTTAGGTAGATTGACAATGGTGAACTACTGTTTGTGCTGGGTGTAAAAACTCTTGATGCTGAGTGAGGCACGTCACATCTGGTGTGGGGTGAGCTCCTCGACCAACGACCAAAACACACTCACTTCCCTACAGCACAAGCTTTCCAACGCAGTTTCCATGGGACGGCACCACTCACACAAGCACCTGCTAAACACAGCGACAGACACGCGGCGGCTACGTTTGCAACAACATTTTCACCGGAGGAAGAGATAAACGCTTAGAAACACCCATGTAGCTAGCATGATGCCTATTTGATTCTATTTGTAGATGAAAAGAAAAAAAAAGTGTCGTTATTGTGCACTGCTGCTCGTAGACTATACCTCCAGTGCTCATTGCTGCGTTGTTAAATGATAGCAACTCACCAGAACACTTCACCAACTCTCCACTCATTCTCCTCGGACCATGCATTTAATTATTAAGTATTTACGACATTGTGGTGGCGTTTAATTGCGTTCAACTCGTAAATACGATCTATACGAGATGACTTTGAACGCACCATAATACTAGGCTGAGGCTAGCTTTCCTCCACTTCTCCCCAACGTGACGTCATCACCGAGTTGCGTAAAAAAACCGTTAATACCAAAAACGTAAAAAACTGGTCTTTAAGGCCATTTTTGGGACATTTTAAAAATGATATACATATCTTGAGTGATTTATGTACCCATTAATCGACAGTGGTTGTTAACCTGCAACATGGCCTTTAACATTAAGATACAATTTATACAAAACGAAATTCACTTTAAAGGGCACCTATTATGCAAAATTCACTTTTACATGGTGTTTGAACATAAATGTGTATTGGCAGTGTGTGAGCAAAACCACCCTAGAATGATAAAAATCCACCCAGTAGTTTTTTTACAATCTCAATAAATCACAAGCACTGTCTCAGAACGCCCTGTTCTAAGATTGCCCGCACTGTGACGTAGAATTGCGCTAAGCCCCACCGACGTGATGATTGACAATCTGGTTTTGCCATAGACCCCACCCTCTGTGATCTGTACACCATCCTCCATTGTTTCAACGGTAATGTCGGTAATGTCTCCTAAGAAGTGTAGGTGTTCTGTTGTGGGATGTAAGAATGGACATACTAGTCTTCACTGACATCAGAGCCACTGAAAACGCAGCGGATGGATTTTATTTATGAAGAAAAGGCACCACTTAAACTTCCTAAATACAAGAATCATTTTCTGACTGACTGTTTAGTGAACGAGGGTCAAAGTTAATCATCAAGTGTGGATCGTTGCCTACTGTTCGCGATCCAACGTCACATCCAGAAGAAGTAAGTGTATTTTATGATTTATGAGCAAATAGTCATTTCAATCGATGTCAGCCAGTTCAACAACAAATGTGTCTAAAGCTATTTATTGTCGTCGTCATAGGATGTCTCAACAAACAACGTCAGACAGTTTTATGTCACGTATTATTTTTTGCAGCAATAACAAATGTAAATAAATGAATACCTCTATCTCCATAGACAGTATATAAACGTCTATCTCCCTGCAGCATTTGTTTTCTGGTTCTGTAACGTTAGCCATCTTCTCACATTTGCCACATAAGCGTGTGTGTAGTTTAAAAAAATTGCGCGAAAGTTATCACAATTTGTTTGTGTGTGTGTGTGTGTGTGTGTGTGTGTGTGTGTGTGTGTGTGTGTGTGTGCACATCCATAATTGCAAAGGAGACGCGATTAAAACTCTATAAGTACATAAATGTATTAAAAAAACCTTCCGAGATGCCCTGGTCCATTCTCATTCGTGTTTATTCTGCCGGAGTCTTTTCATCCAGCAGGGCCAGGTCCAGAAGGGCGGGGATTATGCAGCTCATTTACATTTAAGGTGGTACACACCAAAACAACTCTTTTTAAAACAGGCCCCAAAAATGACATTTTCAAATGGTTATAATAAATTAACTGTGGGGTATTTTGTGCTGAAACTTCACAAATACATTCTGGGGATACCCAAGACCAATATTACATCTTGTAAAAAGGGGCATAATAGGTGCCCTTTAAAGAAAGGTTCTTTCTACAAAACAAAACTTAATGAAGAAAATTAAGTTTAATCATGTCTGACCCATTAACAAAATCATGTCTTACCCCACTATGTCTCCCGATGCATCCTATCATGGTGTTCACTTTTCATAATCAACATAGATGGAAAAAATTACATTATAATATTTGAACAAATATGAAACTAAATGCTATTTAATGGCTACAACAAATATAGTAGGCCTACATACTCTCTATCTGTACAAATTGTTGTACATTCAAGTTAATTCTCGAATTAATTTTCAAATTATTGAAAACAATAAACATACCACTTAAAAATATATACAGTTGTACTGCAGTTTTTTCTAAGTAGCATTACAAGAAACACTCTTTCTGCATAGAGGGTCCGTTTATGTTGGAAACAGCTCCCATTCATTAAAGGGATAGTTCACCCAAAAATGAAAATTATGTCAGTAATTACTCACCCTCATGTTGTTCCAACCCTGTAAGACCTTCGTTCATATTCGGAACACAAATTAAGATATTTTTGATTAAATCTGAGCGCTGTCTCACTCCTCCATAGGCTTCTAAGGGACTGAAACTTGCTGGCCCAGAAAAGTTATTAAAGAGATCGTTAATATAGTCCAAGTGACCACAGTGGCTTAATCTTAAGTTTATCAAGCGACGAGAATACTTTTTGCGCGCTAAAAACAAAACAAAATATAACGACTTTATTCCACTATTCATTTCCTTCTCTCTGGGCCTCGTAGTGGACGACACTAGTTAACGTAGTGTTTTTGTGGCTGGGCCTCAAGTGAGTTAACCTAGTGCTTGCGTAGCTGTGCAAAAACACTACGTTAACTCACTTGAGGCCCAGAGAGAAGGAAATGAATAGTGGAATAAAGTCGTTATTTTTTTTTTTTTTTTAGCGCACAAAAAGTATTCTCGTCGCTTGATAAACTTAAGATTAAGCCACTGTGGTCACTTTGACTATGTTAACGATCTCTTTAATAACCTTTCTGGGCCAGCAAGTTTCAGTCCCTTAGAAGTCTATGGAGGAGTGAGACAGCTCTCAGATTTAATCAAAAATATCTTAATTTGTGTTCCGAAGATGAACGAAGGTCTTACGGGGTTGGAACAACATAAGGGTGAGTAATTACTCACAGAATTTTCATTTTTGGGTGAACTATCCCTTTAAATCCTTCAGTTTTCGCGTGTTGTTTGTACACCTGACAACGTTACACGTTGAGCCACAAGGAGCCATTGCTTATCTGTCAGCATTACTACTTGTCAGTAATCAGTTTCACACGTTTTTACCGCGACGCGAGTATCCCCTGTGTGCTATTTTCATTAAGCGTTAGGCTAAACCGGAACTGAGATACCGGCAACAGGAAGTATCGAGTGTCATGGCGACGCCCATTAAGACTCGCAGGAAAGTTGTGGATAGGCAGGGGGCAGGTTGAGGACAACGGGGGAGCTGTAGCCTCTTAATTTGAGACCTGACACCCTTTCACTTGGCATGACAACATCCTTTGCGGTCATGGTTATCAACTTCAATCTCACAGGACACGAGTCAGCTTGTAGCTTGTTGCTTAGCTCTCGATCGACAAACACAGTATCACTCTGGGTGTCAAGCAGTGCATAAACAAGTTTTTCAGAGCCTGGATTCCTCTCGGTTGATACCCACACTGGCACGATCATTGAAGTATTGGTGGATGGCTCACCATTATCTTCTTTGTGAGACGTAGTAATAGTTGTCTCTGTGTCATCTTGGTTTGAGACTAGTGCAGAGTTGACTTTCTTTCTGTAGTTTTCATCATGTAGACACGTTGGATGTCTACCACTACAGGTGTCACAGGATAGACGGTGACGGCAGTCTTTCGCACTGTGGCCTAGTTTCATGCAACCATAGCAGAGTTTGTTCTCCTTCACATATTTCCGTTTCTCTTCTAATGATTTTGCCACAAATTTAGTACAATTGTGAATCATATGCTTGATGTCTTTGCAGAAGAGACACATTTTAAAATGTCCTTTATTTGGCTTTTGTTTGTTGTCATCATTTTGTTTGTTTTCCATAGCTGTTTGGATGTGAAAGACGTTAGCTCTGTTCCATTTGCTGTACTTAAGGTTCCATTTTTCCGAAGTAGGGTCAGAGGCAATGAAGGAGCGCTGAAGGAGGTGACTGGATTACAAGCAATCTCTGCTTCCATTGACATGAAGGTCACAAAATCTATAAGCTTTGGAAAGTCATGAGTCTCAATCAGTGTCTGCGTGACCTGACGGTTCCACCGTGCTGCTGCCAAATCTGGTAATTTGAGTACCAGTTTCTGATTTTCATCGCAATCATTTAGTATTTCAAGCCCCTTGACATGAGGCATAGCTTGATGACATGCATTCAAGAAATCAGAGAATTCTCTGAAACCTTCAGAATCTTTAGGCTGAATCTTAGGCCATTTGGCTAGTTTTTCTCTAAATGCCTTCTGTATGACAAATGGCTGTCCATACCGTTGGTTCAGTTTGTTCCATGCATCATTATAGGCCTCATCATCATTCCTGTAGAAGATGCCATCAAGAGACTTATGAGCTGGCCCAACAACATACCTTTTTAAATAGTGCAGCTTGTCAGCAGAAGAAATGGCCTTTCCACCAATGAGCGACGCAAATGCAGCCTTCCACTCAATGAACTGGATAGGATCACCATTGAACACAGGTGGTTCTGTTGCAGGCAGCTTGTTCAGGGCTATGCTATCTTGGATGCTAGCTTGAGCGAGATACGATATATCAGATTTTGGAGGTGAGGATGTTGCTGTGATATTGGTAGGGCGTGTTGCTGTGATGTTGGTAGGACAATGGATGGGAAATGGAACCACATGCTGCTGCGCTGTTATGCTTACATCCTGCTTTTCCCCTGTATTCGTGTCTGAATAATGAATGCTGACTTCCTGTGCCATTTAGGCCCGCAGTCTGGCTCTAGCTGCTTTTAGATCCTTCTCTGCCTTTAGTTTTTCCAATTCACACTTTCGAGTTTCAATTTCTTGTATAATTGAGTACTCAGCTTCTTTGGCTGCTAATTCAGCTGCTGCATCTGCCCGCTTGGCTGCAATGGACATAGCTGTAGACCTTGATGATGTTGTGCGTGAGACTGTGGATCCGTAAACAGAGTAAGCATAATCGTGATGGAGTAATTCACGAAGGCTGTGTTTTACATTTTCTCGGTCAAAGTCTTCAAGGCATGCCCTTCTGTCAAAAATGATCTTCGAAATATCTTTCGTCACAGCTTCACAAGTATCAATTCTGCGTCTTGTGTCACTGGATGGAGCGATGTAATCTCTAATTTCTAGGTAGACATGCATGCCATCATCTCTTCCCTTCTCAAGTGCATTAATAAGTGCTACCAGTTGGCTCTCACTAACATCTGTTTTTAGCTCTTCCCTTGTATTGTGATCCCCGGTCCTTCCATTGTTCGTACAGCTGAATCAGTCTTTTCTCCTTTTTCAGGGCCTCCTCCTTTTTATATGCACACATCTTCTCCGTGGGGTTGCGTTGTCGCCCAGAACGGTGAAGCTCCTCTTCTTCCATTCCATTATGCTCCACCTGCTGGTCTGGGTTGTTATTTTCAGAAGCGTCCATTTTCTTTACAGGAGTGCCACAGACTAGATCAAGTCTTCTGTAATTAGACAGCTGTCAGATGTGTGATAGGACAGATGAGGTGAAGCTGTTGTTCTTCTGGGTAAAGCTCTTACTGTAACATTCCCGGCTGAACAGATGCAGTTTACTCTCAGGGACTGATGTTTATAAAGAATTTTATTCCCAAAAACACTGTAAAAGCTAAATGAAAGAAAAACAAACAAACATTAGACATATCACTGCAAATTATACATGACCATAAACACATGAGAATACACATTTACAATCTAATTGGCTTTAGTAAATAGTGTGACAACTCAAGTTTTTAATGAGCAGGGGCTAATGTAATAACCTTGCCTTATTGTACTGTAGTAAAACTGAATATGAATTATAAATTGTTTTAATTACAACAATCTCCTTTTAAAGTGCTAAATGACATGTCTACAGATGCCTTCATCAATGGCCTGCGCTGTTTTGTTGCATTACGGGGAGCAGTGCACCAAATCAAATGCGACCAAGGCACCAACTTTGTAGGAGCCAAGACCGAACTGAAAAATGCTCTAAAGGAAATTGATACCAATCGTCTGACAGTGTTCTTAGCTGAGAAGCAGTGCGACTTTGTCCTAAATGCTCCCCATTCAAGTCATGCAGGCGGGGTATGGGAGAGACAAATCAGAACAGTGAGAAATGTTCTTCGCTTAACTCTCTCACAGTCTTCTGACAGACTGGACGATGCATCTGTTCAGCCGGGAATGCTACAGTAAGAGCTTGTGCCCTTCATCAGCCAGGAGCTAAGAGGTAGAAAGAAACCTTTTTGAAGCTATATTTTTACAGTTTGGAGAACTCTCATCTCACTTCCCTGGTAGCTTTAATCAGAATGACGCGTCACATAGAAAGTGCGCCAACATACACACAGCGCGCCGCTGCACTTCCTTTCACGGACTTCAAAATAAGAGCATGTGTGGTAAGTAACTGACACTCTTGTAAAACAACAATAAAAATACAATGTCAACATTAAGCATTCAGCGAAAAACATTAATAAACCAAAACACAAACAAATAAAAAGTTTTTAGCTCAGGTTTAACATTTGGCTCAGGTTTAGTAAGAGTCCCCCTATGGCTGGAGATAAAGGAGACGGCCCACTTCAGAGATAGGGAGATTTAATGGTCCTTTACACTGTACCCACCACGTCAGTGGATCATCAACTTTCTGACAGACAGGCAGCAGATAGTGAGGCTGGGAAAACTCACATCCAACACCTGCACCATCAGCACAGGTGCTCCTCAGGGGTGTGTTCTCTCCCCACTGCCTCATCCACAACTGTGACGAGTCTGCATACAGACAGGAAGTTGGACAACTGGCTGTCTGGTGCAGTCATAACAAGCTGGAGCTGAACACACTCAAAACAGTGGAGATGATTGTGGACTTCAGGAGAAACAGCACTGTGGCAGCAGTCATCCAGGTTCCTGGGACACTCACATTGTCTAATTGTCAGGACTTGTACATCTCCAGAGTGAAGAATCAGGCAGGTAACATAATCACAGACCCCTCTCACCCAGGCCACAGCCTGTTTGCACTTCTGCCCTAAGGCAGATATTACAGATCTCTGTTCACTACAGCATCTAGGCATCTTATTTCCCCAGGCTAACGCCACCTTTATTAGCTAGCACACCAATCACTACCTGTTTTTAGAATTAATAATTCAATACGTAAATACATATTTTTATTTATATGTTTTATGTACTGTACATAATGCACACATCTAAATCTTCTGGTCTATATGTATAGTACTTTTTCTTTATATAATAAAATAACTTATAATTTTCCCCGTTAATATTACTTACTTCAATGTTCTTTCTATTCACTTGTGTTATATATGCATGTATGGATGCATGTATGTACCCTGGAAACCACAACAAAATACATTCTATAACATGTCATACAAATAGGCTATTTTGTCATAACATTGAAGTACGCTATTATTGATCAGTCGGGCTATAGTCTTCATAGGATCAGCCTAACACAGTGTTTCTCAATTGGTGGGTCGAGACCCCAAAATGGGTCGATCGCTAGACTGTTTTGAGTGGATCGCGGAGTGTGCAGTCAAAGAAACAACATCAGCAACAAAAAACATAAACATAAACAAACAAAAAACAACATATTTCTACATGTTTTTTCTGATGCAAGTCTTATTTTGAAACAGGTTCGTAAAATCTTCTGTCAGATGCAGTCCAAGCAAGTGCATGATGGTCAGATGAGAATGAGATGTTGTCAGGCTATATGTCAGTGTCATTATTCTAACGTTATTTTCGTAGCTTGTTACAAAATAAAAAGACTCTCACCTCAGATAAACGAACTTTCCTGTCCTGTCAGACGTTATACTGTGCTCGTAATGGGCACTCTTCCATTGCACGCGCTGTATCATCACTTCAACGTAAAGCGCGAAAGAAACTACGAGCATGCAAAGTCGTAGTTACATTGTCAATTAGTAAGTCATGAAATAAAAGTGGCTACCAATAAATCACATACATTGTGTGTTAGCTGGGAAGGATTTGTATGCAGGTGTTCTATTCATCTGGAGCAGTTTCCATGTTTCGTCATGTTGGTATTATGTATTCACCATATTAACTGATGTTTTTCCATAGCCTAATCACAAAATGCCACTTTATTTTCACTTTGTGTTATTTTGTACATTTTTAAATGACTGGTGGCTCATACCAACTTACCATGTTTATTTTATTAATAAAAACTATTTTGGGGTTAATAGCCTTACATTATAGGCCTAGTGTTTATTCATCAGTATTAGTCATATTCTTACAATTTATGCCAAACCAGTTGAGAACCATCTAACATACCTGGAACAGTAGCAGATGCAACACAATCTCCTGGCACTGCGTATACAGTAACACAAGTTCATGCTTTTATTTGGTGTGCTCTTTATATGCAAAAGTAATCTTTTATGGCATTTGGTAGCTAAATTTACCTGTTGAGTGTGTTGCCTATATCGTTTGTATCATGCGCACACAAAAAAGTGCATATAATATGCACGGATGCATGCACGTAAAAGGTCATTTCTGCATATAAAGATAATGCAAAATGAAAGCATGAACTCCTGCTATAGATACGCAGTGCCAGGACATTGGACTCTCTGAATCACTCTTACACCGTGTCCTAACAACACGCGACGCACCATAAAAGGTATATGTTCCAGTTCCATGTTAATCAGAGTTTTTGTCCTTAACCAGCCGCGACGTGTCCGACATGCGACGATTCTATTTTAGAAACGGTTTCTATTTTTCTGCGACATCGCGCTGGAACAACAAACACAAAGTGTGTCAATGATAATCTCAGGTACTGTTTATGTGCTTTATTTAATGTTAAAAGCATGCAATGTGACTTTAAATATAATTTAGTGCTCTTGTAACCGGTCTGCAGCTGGCCGCTGTTACGATACTCTCTCTGCGTTGTGTAGGCTATAAGAAGGACCAGGACACCATTACTGCGGTTCATCAAAATGAGGATGTTTATTAACAGTCACGCCCAACATGGACTTCTCACCAAATGTGGATCAACATCAATAAGTTGATAAATGACGTGTGAGCATCTCATTATTGCATCACCTCTCCCCAACATGTGCAATGCGAACTGGGCTGCCAACTCTCACGCATTGAGCGTGAGACTCACGCAATTGACACTTTTCACACGCTCTCACGCCACACATCCATTTTCTCACACACAGAAAAATTGCGGAGCAAAGAGGTACTTTTAATATTAAACTAATTCTCAGCTCTTAGATTCCGTCAATTTTATTACGAAATTAAGACAAAAATACGTTTGGCGCTTGTAAATGTGACGTGACAGATCGCTGATCGCCTCAGTTCAAGTGCACGTGAACGGATCATCTGTTACTTTTTTATTTAAAGATGTAGTACAACTTACCGAAAGTATACATAATATCGACCAATTAGGGTTTTTCAACCACTGAAAGAGGTCAATATATAACAGCAGGAGAACAATTATGTCACATAACGTTACATTTACCTCAGGAAAGCCATTTAATAACCATAGCATGTTAATTGAATAGAAAAAATAGCTTGAGAGGAGATTTTGCTGAGCACTATATTACATATTTATTATATTTTTACTTATGTCATTAAATAATTGTTATTATAACAAAAACTGCATTATATTTAATTTAATTTGTTATTTTTAACCTTTAATAATACCATCAGATTGGGCCCTCTATGTTAACAGCATTAGGTGAGACTATTTTTTTAAATAAAATTTAAAATAAACATGTATCCAAATTAGTCAATATTGAATCAAAATCGGAATCAAATCACAAGAATGGAATTGAAATCTTGACATTTTTGTCAAGCAATAATAAAAACTGTATCCTACCAGTCATTGTACAATGTTAACATTGTAACATGTTGTCACTAAACTTCATAAAATTCTATTTAGTTACCAAATGTTTTGACAATCACAATTACATGCACACTGTTTATTTTCTTTATTTTACAAAAGCACAATGTTTTGATTTGATTGGAAGTGGACACATACAAAAGTAGAAATACCACAGATTCTTTTTTTATATTTCTTTTTTCTGTATGACCATAAATGATGGAGAAATTTAAGTTTATAGTGCTACAATGTGGGGAAAATGCAGCAAAACACGCCGACGCGTTTGTCGACCTCAGAGGGTTAAGAAAAAAAAAAATTAGTTTGTAGGCTACTTAGCAAACGTTATCACAGTATTTGTGTGTGTATAGTTTCAAAAAAATGCGCGAACGTTATCACAATTCGTGTGTATGTGTGTGTGTGTGTGTTGCACATCCATAACTGCAAAGGGGACGTGATTAAGACTCTATAAGTACATAAATGTATCAAATAACCATTCCGAGACGTCCTGGTCCATTCTCATTCGTGTTTATTCTGCCGTAGTCTCTTCATCATCTGGGTCCAGCAGGGCGGGGATATGCAGCTCATTTACATTTAAGGTGGTACACACCAAAACAGCTCTTTTTAAAACAGGCCCCAAAAATGGCATTTTCAAATGGTTATAATAAATTAACTGTGGGGTATTTTGTGCTGAAACTTCACAAATACATTCTGGGGACACCCAAGACCAATATTACATCTTGTAAAAAGGGGCATAATAGGTGCCCTTTAAACAATTATGGTGATGGCATTACATTTGTAAATACTGTTCTCTTTTTGTATACACATTCTTGAAACCATTATGTTTGTGTGTTTTCTAATTGGTTATATGTTCAAAGTGTATACATTACCTATGTGGAGATATTAAATTACTTTTCATCTTTTAAAATGCAAAAACATCAACCACCAGTTGAAAAGTATAAACAATGTCAATTTTATTCAAAAGTTTTAATGCAACAGAGGTGAAAAGACTTTTGCACAACAACAGGACAGTCAATAAGACCCTGAAGCTAGAAGTTTGAGCCTAAATTTAAGCTAGTCCAAGATCTTCAAAACTGACAAGCCTGATTCCAAGCTACTTGGCGATGATTGTATCTGGTCATCCGGAAAAACATTGTCATCAAACAAAATAGTGTGACTCTGCTTGTTGTCTTCAAAAACCTCATACATAATTCTTAGTATTTATTTTGCATGTTCCAGTTTGAATACAGGGAGATTATGGATAATGAAGTTCAGGTCAAATATCTCTGTGCAGTGTTCTAAAACCGCATCAATGAGTTCATCTCCAAAACCAGTGCAGGCTGTGTCGACTGTGTAAAGATCTGTATGGTCCTACGTAAACTACTCCTGTAATTATGTAACAGGTCCCTGATCAAAAGTTTGTCCTCAGGTGTGATCATTCTGCATTTGTCAGGTGAAGAAACCTCCCCTTGAAAGTGTTCATATTTGGGGGTTGGCTCTCCAAAACCTTCAGGTTCACAAGAACAAACAGAATGGCAGTGGGTGCAGCACAGATGTCCTGGATCGACAGATGTGGTTTGTTCCTCGGAATGGCAGTACAAAGCTTTTCGCAGACAACTAGTGATTCCAGTCTCAAGTACTGTCTTAACTGCTGGGTCAAGCTTTGTATGCTGTTTGACAGCGTAAACAATCGCATGTGCCTGCAACCCACCTCTGCCTGCCCTCCCGACCTGCTGAACCATGGCTTCCACATCATCCGGTAACCCATACATAATAATGTGTGATATGTTTGGAAAATTTAAGCCCATCCCAAGAGCTGTTGTTGCCACGACAACTCTGCAGCTACCCTGTCCACTCAGAGATGACAGCACTCTGTTCTTATTGTGAGGGAGTGTCTGGCTGTGGAACATGCCTATAAGTAGGTTGTCAGTCTTTTTCTCAGGGTCTCTGTCAACCCAGTAATCTTCACCCAGTTTTGCAGTAAATAATAACTGGCAACATGGAGAAACCTTTTTCTTTAACATCCCTCACTATCCAGTCTAGGCAGTCCAGTGTATGGGCAGGGACTTTGATCAGACCCAGTCTGATGTTTGTTCTGTTTGGGCTCAAAGCCAAAGTAGTTGGATTGTCCATCTGCAGCTGCTTCATTACCCTGGCTCTGAATTCCCAATCAGCAGAAGCAGTCAATTCAGCACAGATGTACCTGGAATATATAGAAGTACAATAAGCAACCAAAAAGTAACAGTTAAATGAGAAATGATGAGTACACTCTCAGAAAAAAAGGTACAAAAGCTGTCACTGTGGCGGTACCTTTTCAAAAGGAACACCTTTGTACCTAAAGAGTGCATATTAGTCCCTCAAAGGTACATATTGGTTCCAAAAGTGTACATATTAGTACCTAAATGGTACATATTAGAACCCTTTTGAAGGGTACTGTCCCAGTGACAGCTTTTGTACCTTTTTTTCTGAGAGTGTAGTATCATCTATTACTTTTTAATGACCGTACTGACATCTAAAAAGAATACATCACTTATAAGGGGTACAGTGACTACCAGTATGGGTATGTTGTGTGAGTACATACAAAGCAACACCCTTGTTTGATGGCTTTGACCTTCTGGTCACACTATTAAACTTACATACATCAATTCACACAGTAGCTGTATGCAACTGATTTCAATTAAAGTGGTGAATTAGACTAAGTGTAGAAAACATCGAAGACTGTACATGCAGGAAGGCTATTGTTTTGTACATACTTACCAGCTTTTGCCGTGATGCCCATTTCGGTTGCTTCTTTCACTTGGTCCTCCATGAGTGTGACAAAAGGAGAAACCAGATTGACCGGATTTTCATTGCGCCCCATCTTCTTAGCGACCATCAGGGCCAGCTGATAAATTAAACTTTTGCAGAATCCCATAGGAAGGACGGCAAAAACATATTTTCGATCGACAAATGCCTTGATCACGGTTCTCTGTTCCTCTTTTAAAATAAACGTGCTGTCGATATCTTCTATAACAGACGCGATGGCAGAATCTACACATCTCAATTATCCAGCGGCAGCCATCTTTGTTGTAAACGAATTCAACCCAAGCGCTCTTTGGTGACGTGGATGATTATGTTACTGTTGATCATCTGTCCATCAGCGTATAAAGCCAGCCCTGACAATTTGATTGGTCCAAACAGCTCTGGTTCAAGCATAGTTGCTACACAACGGATCAAGTCCAGACCGAACTTCCCGACCTCAAATGTTGTGGGCAGGGCTAAGTTCAGCTGGCATCCAGGCTAGATTTCATCAGTATCTGTATAGATATGAAGTCAGAGTGGAGTCTGATCACAAGCCACTTGAATCAGTGATGACTGATCACTATGACTGCAACTTCAAAGTATAATTCTGCAACTACTGAAATAAAACATCGCCATCACACACTATCCAGGTAAAAGATAATTCATGTGGCAGAAACCCTCTGGAAAATCCATAGTGACAGAGCATGACAATCTCAGTGAAAGAATGGGTGTGCAGGTTCACATGGTATACAAAATCTGACCAGTCAGTGACGGAAAGCTGAAACAGATCCGTGCAGAGACTGAGACAGACAACCAGCTCATCCAGCTCAAAAGAGGTGATGGATGGCCTGGGGAGAGGAGACAGTGTCCTGCAATGTCCTCTCAAAGTGAGAAATTAGTCATACCCACCTCACTCAGAGAATAAATGCTCACATACATTCACATCAGTTACATGGACAAAGAGAAGTCAAAGCAAAGAGCATGAGATGTGTTATTCTGGCCAAGCATGTGCAATCAGATTAAACACATGATCGAAAGTTGCGATACTTGCCTGAAAATATGTTGTTCAAACACTAAGAAGCCCATGATTCTTCACAAAATACCAACCAGACCATGGCAGGTAATAGCTTCAGACCTCTTCACCTGACACAACAAAGAATACATAGTTACTGTAGACCACTATACAGTTGCAATCAAAATTATTCAACCCCCTTGTTCTGAAACATTTTTTTTTTAATGAAAACAATTTAACAAATGCATCAGCCAAAAAAATCAAAAAATCAAAAATCAAATAGGCTCTAAACATGTTCGAAACTAGATGTACCGCATCGCGGTACAAAATATGACCGCCGCTCAGGCCTGCACTGGCTTTCCACAAAAATAAATGACGTGGAGTAATTTGGCTGTATGGCGTGTTTATGTATATACCTAAAAAAAGTAATAGTATGTGCATGTCTGTCTGTGTGTGTGTGTGTGTGTGTGTGTGTGTATGTGTGTGTCTGTGTGTGTGTGTGTGTGTGTGTGTGTGTGTCTGTGCGTGTATGTATGTGTGCGTACATGTGTGCGCGTGTGTGTTTGTGTGTGTGTGTCTGTGCATGTGGATTTGTATGTGTGTGTATGGGTGTGTGTCTGTGCGTGTGGATGTCAGTGTGTGTGCATGCTTGCATTTGTTTGTATTCCTGCATGTGTGTGTGTGACAGTATCATCCTAAACCAGCAACCCTTCGCTCAACAGCACCATCTACAGGCCAATGAGTGTACAGTCACTAAATGTGCACATAAATGAATTTATTTTATACCCCCCCATGGATGAAATTCTACAAAACTTAGCAGAGGATACCCCCAGAGGATGTCAAGTTAATCATACACATGAAATATGGTGCAGTTCTGAACATCTTCACTGAAGATAGGGGCGATTAAAGCAGAATAATATTGCATTTTAATTTTTTATGGGAGGGGCGCAAATCACAAATGAGTGATTATGGGCTAGGTTGATGTGGGCCCTTAAGAGCAACATACCATAAAAATTTCTTCATCCTCGGTGCCACGGTTCAGGTAGTTATTTAGGAAAAACTGAATTTTTTTGGGTTTGGGGGGGCCCAGCGCGGGGGGGGGGGGGAGTGGCCCCCGGGGACCAAACGAAATTTTTCCGTAGAAGTCTAGTGGGGCTACATGCCCACCAAATTTCATGTTCCCCGGTGTTTCGGTGTCCCTGGTATCGTTGACGAAAAATTTACGGGGGCCCCAGCGCGGGGGGGGAAGTGGCCCCCGGGGACCAAACGAAATTTTTCCGTAAAAGTCTAGTAGACCAACATACCATAAAAATTTCTTCATCCTCGGTGCCACAGTTCAGGTAGTTATTTAGGAAAAACTGCATTTTTTTGGGTTTGGGGGGGCCCAGCGCAGGGGGGGAGTGGCCCCCGGGGACCAAACGAAATTTTTCCGTAGAAGTGTAGTGGGGCTACATGCCCACCAAATTTCATGTTCCCCGGTGCTTCGGTGTCCCTGGTATCGTTGACGAAAAATTTACGGGGGCCCCAGCATGGGGGGGGAAGTGGCCCCCAGGGACCAAACGAAATTTTTCCGTAAAAGTCTAGTAGACCAACATACCATAAAAATTTCTTCATCCTCGGTGCCACGGTTCAGGTAGTTATTTAGGAAAAACTGCATTTTTTGGGGTTTGGGGGGGCCCAGCGCGGGGGGGGGAGTGGCCCCCGGGGACCAAACGAAATTTTTCCGTAGAAGTGGAGTGGGGCTACATGCCCACCAAATTTCATGTTCCCCGGTGCTTCGGTGTCCCTGGTATCGTTGACGAAAAATTTACGGGGGCCCCAGCGTGGGGGGGGAAGTGGCCCCCGGGGACCAAACGAAATTTTTCCGTAAAAGTCTAGTAGACCAACATACCATAAAAATTTCTTCATCCTCGGTGCCACGGTTCAGGTAGTTATTTAGGAAAAACTGCTTTTTTTGGGGTTTGGGGGGGCCCAGCGCGGGGGGGGAGTGGCCCCCGGGGACCAAACGAAATTTTTCCGTAGAAATCTAGTGGGGCTACATGCCCACCAAATTTCATGTTCCCCGGTGCTTCGGTGTCCCTGGTATCGTTGACGAAAAATTTACGGGGGCCCCAGCGCGGGGGGGGGGAGTGGCCCCCGGGGACCAAACGAAATTTTTCCGTAAAAGTCTAGTAGACCAACATACCATAAAAATTTCTTCATCCTCGGTGCCACGGTTCAGGTAGTTATTTAGGAAAAACTGCATTTTTTTGGGTTAAGGGGGGCCCAGCGCGGGGGGAGAGTGGCCCCCGGGGACCAAACGAAATTTTTCCGTAGAAGTCTAGTGGGGCTACATGCCCACCAAATTTCATGTTCCCCGGTGTTACGGTGTCCCTGGTATCGTTGACGAAAAATTTACGGGGGCCCCAGCGCGGGGGGGGGAAGTGGCCCCCGGGGACCAAACGAAATTTTTCTGTAAAAGTCTAGTAGACCAACATACCATAAAAATGTCTTCATCCTCGGTGCCACGGTTCAGGTAGTTATTTAGGAAAAACTGCATTTTTTTGGGTTTGGGGGGGCCCAGCGCGGGGGGGGAGTGGCCCCCGGGGACCAAACGAAATTTTTCCGTAGAAGTCTAGTGGGGCTACATGCCCACCAAATTTCATGTTCCCCGGTGTTTTGGTGTCCCTGGTATCGTTGACGAAAAATTTACGGGGGCCCCAGCGCGGGGGGGGAAGTGGCCCCCGGGGACCAAACGAATTTTTTCCGGAAAAGTCTAGTAGACCAACATACCATAAAAATGTCTTCATCCTCGGTGCCACGGTTCAGGTAGTTATTTAGGAAAAACTGCATTTTTTTGGGTTTGGGGGGGCCCAGCGCGGGGGGGGAGTGGCCCCCGGGGACCAAACGAAATTTTTCCTTAGAAGTCTAGTGGGGCTACATGCCCACCAAATTTCATGTTCCCCGGTGTTTCGGTGTCCCTGGTATCGTTGACGAAAAATTTACGGGGGCCCCAGCGCGGGGGGGGGGGGGAAGTGGCCCCCGGGGACCAAACGAAATTTTTCCGTAAAAGTCTAGTAGACCAACATACCATAAAAATTTCTTCATCCTCGGTGCCACGGTTCAGGTAGTTATTTAGGAAAAACTGCATTTTTTGGGGTTTGGGGGGGCCCAGCGCGGGGGGGGAGTGGCCCCCGGGGACCAAACTAAATTTTTCCTTAGAAGTCTAGTGGGGCTACATGCCCACCAAATTTCATGTTCCCCGGTGTTTCGGTGTCCCTGGTATCGTTGACGAAAAATTTACGGGGGCCCCAGCGCGGGGGGGGGGGGGGGAGTGGCCCCCGGGGACCAAACTAATTTTTTCCGTAAAAGTCTAGTAGACCAACATACCATAAAAATTTCTTCATCCTCGGTGCCACGGTTCAGGTAGTTATTTAGGAAAAACTGCATTTTGGGGGGTTTGGGGGGGCCCAGCGTGGGGGGGGAGTGGCCCCCGGGGACCAAACGAAATTTTTCCTTAGAAGTCTAGTGGGGCTACATGCCCACCAAATTTCATGTTCCCCGGTGCTTCGGTGTCCCTGGTATCGTTGACGAAAAATTCAGTAAGGTGACGAAAAAACAAAAAAAAAACTTTGACAATCCCTATATGACCGCTTTCGCTAGCTACGCTAGCGGCGGTCATAATAAAACAATTAGTTATCTATAGCTTTTGTGAGAACTCTTTTGACTTGGTCATATTTGCTATTCAACTTTAGCACATGCATGGGCTAAATGTGTGCATGTTTTACAGCACAGGCTAATTCAGTTTCGTTATAGAGTTTGCAAAGGCTTAACTGTGTTTTAACACAATTTTGTACCATACCATAATTTAATTGCCTTAAAAACAGCAGTGTTGAATGGGGTTAAATAATTATGACACAGCTGTATTACAAAAAAAAAAAAAAAAAAATCCTATTACTCAAAAGAATTACATTATAAATAGACATTATCACTTTAATTTGACACTGTTATAGATAAAATGTAAACAAAAAAAGTTATAATATAAACGATTGTAATTACCTCAACAAACTATACATTATTAAAAAGATCTGAGACTCAAGCTTCAGTATTTGACCACTATTGTATTCTGAAGATCTTATAGTGGCAGTTATGTCTTAATTTGTGTCAGGAGTTATGAAAATGAAAAAGGAGTCAATACCTTTAATATGAATTATGACCGTCAGCTGCTCCCATTCAGGAGCCGGTCATGAAATCACTTGAAAACATTTTTTTTTAGTTCAAAAGTGTGCAGATTTGGAGAGAGATGCACCAATGTATCGGCCGATCATTTAAAAACAGCTGAGGATCAGTGCAGGTTATATCCTGTCAATCAAAAGGGTGTGGAAAAACGTTTCAGTCTACCACCCTCTCGTGTTTCCATCACCCATATCACCCATATTTCAACCAGAGTTGCCAGATCTATGTTTTTTTCCATACATCAAAAATTATTTGTAGCGCCTGCAATCCAATAATCACAAAGAGCTTTTTACACTGTTACTTCTGATAAGAAACTAAGTCTCAGCTTTCAAATTCTGTACATTTTATCACGAAATTCAAACAATAAATGGCGTTTTGACGCTCTTGTGATATGACAGATCGCTGTAGCGCCTCAGTTCAAGCAGTAGCGCGAGTCTTTTCTTCCACTTTAAAGTTATATCTAGAAAAACATGCATGAATATCAGAAGGTATGTTGAAAGATACAGTACAAATTACCGAAATCCGTATCATGATTGACTGTTATGTCCCCTGCTGGCATAGAGGTATGAGGAAGATATACATAGTAAAAACACACTCTTATAGTTTTGGTTTCTGGGGAGTACTGTGGGCGAATGACGCAAAGACAAGAAGTTACTGTAAGCAGGTGGTTCGTTTTATTTACAATACGAACATTATAATTTACATAAATGAAAACAAACAAATAAACATATTTACAGCTATATACATAACTTAAGCACAATTGAAATAAGCCACAGAGAGAAAGAAGATGAGCGGTGCTAAACAAACAAAAATAACAAAACCAAAACACACCTCAGCTAATCCTCACCCTCTAAACTAACTAAAAAAAAAAAAACAAAAAAAAAACACATAAAGAATTCTTCAGCGCTTAACACGCCATAACTAAAACTTCACTAACTAACCAAACAAAACTTACACATAGTTGCACGCACTCCTTCCCTAGTGTCTCTAACAGCAGTACTTCTACGTGTACAGTATGTAAGATGTATGTCACGTGACGTACTTTCCTTTTCTCTTCTCTCTGGACTGGTGCAGTTTAGATCAGGTAAGAAATCCTCTGAGTGAGCAAACACAATCAAAAAAGCAAGCAAGCAAACCACCACAAAGTCAGTACTTTTCAACAACGACGGTGGCACAGCCAACAAACACACTCCAAGCTCCTCCTCTTCCGTTCTCTAGAGTGCCTTATATCCTGAACCACAGCTGAAGATTGGTTGTCTCCGACCAATAGCAGCACCTACAAACTTAAAGATAGCAGAGAGCGTGAAAGCAAGAAGAATCCAACAGCAGAGGGGAGAAACACAGCAACCAATAACAAAAGGGGAGGGAACAAAAATGCTAGCACGTAACAATGACTCACGT
The DNA here is from genome assembly GCF_964197995.2 of Scardinius erythrophthalmus. Lineage (NCBI taxonomy): Eukaryota > Metazoa > Chordata > Actinopteri > Cypriniformes > Leuciscidae > Scardinius > Scardinius erythrophthalmus. The sequence continues at coordinate 31,304,205 of NC_138232.1, read as the reverse complement.
AATCATTCAGTCTGTGTTTCAACTACGGAAAGACGTCAATAAAACAGCTTGTTAACCCTCTGGGGTCTGAGGGGTTTTTGGGGTCCTTGAGATGTTCTGACATGCCCTGACATTTGTGCTTTTTCCAGTTGCTTATAAACATATTAATGGCAAAGGTGTAAATTCACTCTATTTAGCACAAACAGGGCTACCATAATATGTGAACAACTTGCATGTACATGTTTGTATTTTTGATAGAATAATGTTTATGCATAGTTTTTTCAAAAACAAAAAACTAAAGTTTCTGAAATAAGGCCATAAAACACATTCTAAATATATGTAAATAAGACTTTTGACTAATGGATGACGTTGCCTAGAATTTTTTTCTTCAAAATTATGTGAAAATCATCCTGCCTAATCATTCACATAACACAATACATTGATTTAAATCTTGTAAAACACTTTTTGTTTGGAAAGGCCATATGCGGGTGGGCGTGATTCACACCTGCGGAGTCAATGGGGCCCGCATAATGAGGCTGCATACGTAATGAGCCTTTCATTCAGGTGTGTGACTGAGCCACAAGAATGCAAGGACAATATATAACTGGTTTGTTGTTTTTTTCCACAAATTTTGCTTGCAAATTGTACAATATCCAAGGTAAACATTTCTAGTAATTGTGCAGTTAATTGTTCTATTGAATACTGTATTTTCAGATTTGGAATATATTCTCTTCCCAAATGTGTCTCTAATAAAGCATAATAAAATTATTTAAAGAGAAGGCTTATAATGACCTTTTAAGATTTTGTTTACATCTATCCTTATATATATATATATATATATATATATATATATATCGTCGTTGTCCGATGAAAACCGCGTATGTCCATTTTGCCGATTTTGAGATTTTTCGACGGATAGAATGTCCAGGTTCATTTCCGTATACAGTATGCTTCACATATCTAAATGACCAATGAAAAGTTGTGAAATCATGTCATCTGATTTTCACGTATATCCATTTGGTGTCAAAGCTGTCAATCACGCCGCGTATCTCCCGCCCAGTGGAGGCATCGCGCGGTCTAAGCATTTCTGGAAGCTCAGCATTGGATAGCCGAATAACTCTGTGAGGTAAAGTATCAGCAAACGTTTGTTTTGACAACTGTTCAAGTTTATTATATATTCGCAATATATTTACAACTGTTATTTACCGGTAAATAGACGAAGTAGGCTAATTGTCACTGTTTATTGTGGAGATGTAAACGCACGGGCCTGTTAACTCAAGCAATACTTTTAAGGTAGTCTAATATTTTTCTGACTAATAAATTACTGACACAGTAAAGGGTAGATTTAAATAAACAATAACGAATTTTAAATAAAGAAAAACAAAATTTAAATGAAGAAACTAAATTTAAAAAAAGAACAAATTAAATTTAAATAAAGAAAAATGACATTTAAAGAAAGAAAAAACGAAAATTAAATAAAGAAAAAAACGAAATTTAAATAAAGAAAAACGAAATTAAGTTAAATTAAAAACGAGATTAATTTAGACTGATAACGGGTAAAAAGGCAAATAGCCTACATGTTGGGTCCGTGTACTTTTTCGTTCATTCATTATTCTATTTCGGAATGAAAGATGAAATGTAAAAAAAAAGGGTGCAGCTTGTTTTTTTTTTGTTTTTTTTTAAGAAAAATCTTTGTTATGATTTTAGTATCATAATGATTAATAAATGCAAGCACAATTATCCGTGAACTTGATTTGAAGCCTTTCAACTTGTGTGTGCAAAATTCAGAATTAAATGAATGTGCAGCAATTTGTACAAATAGAGTCTGTAGGTCTATTGTTGAAAGTATGAAAAGTGAACAGCACGAGTAATAGGATTCACAATTTGAGACGGATCAGACATGATTTTGACCACTTCATTAAGTCTGGTTTTGTAGAAAGCCTTTCTTTAAAGTGAATTTCGTTTTGTATAAATTGTATCTTAATTTTAATAAATTGCCTGGAGTGGATTTAATAAATAAGAGGCAAATATATAGCAGACAATATAATCATGGAGGCGCCCGTGCGGTCACTTGCATTGCACGTTAACTGGAGCTCATCTCATCCTAACTTAACGAAACTCAGTGTATGCCTCACACAGACATGAGAAAGACATCAAATACACAAAGTCTTTTAACTAAATAATTCAAAACGAAAAGAAAAAGGCTACTCTCTGATTATGTATGATTATATGATCATATAGCCTAGCCTATTTTGTGAATTGTTCATTCCCGGTTGGCACACATTTTGCCTTTACAAAAGTGCCGCTCTAGGCAATTGCCTAGTTCACCTATATGGACGCGCCGGCCCTGGGGTCAGCAATGAGTGTATTGATTCATTGTCCCTTCATAGTTTGCAAGAGACATTTAATAAACTGAGCGTATTTAATAAACTGAGACATAGGCCATTTAATAAACTGAGCGTAGCCTATTCATCTGTCAATATGAAACGTGACTTGGCCATTCTAATTAATGATTGGAAGAACGCGTATCGACCACCGTTACTGTAAAATATGCACGTATGTCCATTTAAACTCGATTTTGGTCAAATGTCGATTATATCATTACACTGGCAAGAATATGGTTACATTTAAAGATGCCGTAACAAGTATGACAACGCTACGTTCAACTGATTTTGAAATTAGCTGTTTTTTTTCACTTCCTGAAAAGTAACCGTTTTGGACATACGTGAGTTTCATCGGGCAGCGACGATATATATATATATATATATATATATATATATATATTATTTTTTTTTTTTTTTTTTTTAAGGTTATACAATTACAACATTTAAAATTGTAACAATATTTCCAGTGTAATCTTTCTTTGTATTCGCGATTCATATTTAAACAGTATTTTGCCAGCTGTAGTAGCTCCACAACAGCGCGCATCTGTGCGTTCATTCATTCATAGAAACGGGATTCATATTTAAACAGTATTTTTGCCAGCTGTAGTAGCTCCACAACAGCACGCATCTGTGCGTTCGTTCGTTCATTCATTCATACACAGAAACGCGATTCATATTTAAACAGTATTTTTGCCAGCTGTAGTAGCCCCACAACAGCACGCATCTTTGCGTTCATTCATTCCGATTAGAACAAAGCAAACAGAACTGACCTAATTCCTCAGCGGGATCCGTTTGCTCCTCGAAATGATACTTCCAGAACTTCTGAGGTAAATTTCCCAGGATTATTATCAAGATAGTATTATTCCTCACAGCATCGTAAAGTACATAAGTCTGAAAGTGAACTCGCGGTGTGTGTTATCCAGCTGATGTGGGCGTTTCACAGGTTTGTTTGGATCGCCTCACATTTGCGTTTGAATAGCGCGCGCTCTCTGTGGGCGGAGCACATTAAAACTTAATTAGCTGAGATGAGAACGACTGACATCTCTCTCTTTGCATACATATTACATAAACTGTGAATATTTGTTTTTTATAAAAATTACTTCATTTAAAAGAAGAGAATTCAAGCTTCATGCCTGTGTGACTGTATGCCTGTTTGACTGAGTATTCGCTGAGTTACAGTTCATTTTCGGACGCGTTTCAGAATTGACTTCACTGACGGAGAGTAGGCAAAACTCGCATCATGTTTATTTTTCTTTATTTGGCGAAAAGCACAACACTTTGTTTTTATTATGAGCATACACAAAAAAAAATACACACTAAACAGGATCGATTGATGTATAACACAAGCATATAAGATAAAAATTTATATTTTATTTTTATTTATTTTTTGCACTCATACGGAAAAAAACGAGCCTATCGCGCCGGCGCGATAGCCGACCTCAGGGGGTTAACAATATCACTTAATTAATGTTGCATTTACCTCAGAAAAGTTAACCAGTGTTCAGAGTTCATTAGTTAGCTATACAAACACTTGAGAAAAAGCTTATTTACTGTTAATTATATATGTATGTTTGACCAGACTGGAGCACATCTTCTCCTTCAGAGCTTGAAATGCCGTCTCACAGTCTTCGGTCCACGGGACAGGGTTTGCTATGCCTTTGCTCAGCAGGTTGGTCAGGGGTGCGGCTACAGAGGCGAAGTTTGGGACGAACCGTCAATACCAGCCCACCAGTCCTAGGAACAACCTGCAGTAGGAACGACCTCACTTCCTTCTTGGTATTTGGTCTGGGAGTTTGACGGACTTGTCCACTTGAGGACGTAGTTGCCCATTGCCCAGATGATAACCCAGATAGTTCGCCTCTTGCTTTGCCCACTCATATTTTGTCACATTTTGCCACATTTAATGTTAATCCAGCCTCTGTTATCCTTTCCAGGGTCTGTCTCATGTGCTGTAGGTTCTCTTCCCAGGAGTTGCTGTGTGTGACCACGTCATCCAGATATACTGCAGACCACTCCTCACATCCTTGCAAGACTCTGTCCATTAATCTCTGAAACGTTGCTGGAGCTCCATGCAGTCCGAAAGGAAGGACGGTAAAATGGAAGAGCCCCAACGGAGTCCTGAAAGCGGTGTAGGGTCTGGAAGTTGGCTCTAGGAGTACTTGCCAATATCCTTTGCAGAGATCTAGTGTGGTGATGTACTTGGCTTTTCCTATTCTCTCTAGCAGATCATCTACCCGTGGCATCAGGTATGCGTCGAAATTGGATTGGGCTTTGAGCTTATGGAAGTCGATGCAGACACGTAAGGATCCATCCTTCTTTGGGACAATGACCAAGGGACTGCACCAGTCACTCAACGATGGCTCAATCACTCCCAGCTCTCTCATCATCTCTATTTCCTTCCTCAGGGGTTCCACCAGTCACTCAGGTACCCAATAAGGTCTCTGTCAGGATGGGGTGGAGTCGGTAAGGTGTATGGTGTGGTGTATTATCTCTGTCCGTCCAGGCCTCTGACGAAACAGAGTGGGGAACTGGTCTAATAGGTTCTGCAATTCTTGTCCTCTAGGTGAGTTAAGGGGGTCGCACACCGGACGAGAAGTGCAGCGCAGTGCCGCGTCGCGCCTAAGACAACTCGAGGTATCACACACCGGACGCACACATTCTCAGTTTATGGCCAGCAATATTGTTATGTTTAATCCTCTGGGGTCTGAGCTGTTTTCTGGGTCCTGGAGGTGTTCTGACATGCTCTGACATTTGTGCTTATTTCTGTTACTTGTGACATTTTCATGGCTAAAGTCTGATTACACTGTATTCAGCACAAACTCTGCTACAATAATATATCAGCAGCATTTATGTAAAAGTTTGTAGTTTTGAGATAATGACATTTATGCGTGGTTTGTAAAAATACAAAAAAAAAAATCTCACTGAAATAAGGCCATGAAACCCATACTGATTATTTATTCACAAGACTTTTGAAAATTGTATCACGTAGCCTAGAATATTTGCTTCAAAACTATGTGAAAATCACCCTGACTGCTCATTCAGATAAGACAATATATTGATTTAAAAATGGTAAGACGTGTTTTGTGTAAGAAAGCTTTATGCGAGGATCATTAATATGTATGGCTTTTCACACCTGAGAAAGACAAAGACCCTCCCCTAACGGCCCTATTAGGAGCTATCAGGCCCTATCATTCTGAGCAACCTTGCACAAAGAATGAGGAGATTTAAAAAAGAATGGCTTGTAGATTGTTTGGATTTATTTACAACACAACATAATCCAAATATACACAACAAATGACAAAAAAGCAGTCATTGGAAACAATGATCCAAAGATCTTTGTGCCATTCATAAAAACATACCTTTCATTTCCAAGGTGTTTGATTTTCACTTTACCATGTTAATATACAGAGACTCATGTGAATGTTGAAGTCAGCAGGACTCAGTGGCATCTGGGCCCTGAAAGAAAAAAAAAAGTGAACATACTGATATCAAGAGAAAGGCCTGCACGATTTTGGGAATACATTTTAGATTTTTCTGGTTAAAATTGCTTTTTAAAATTCACAGAATACACACACACACACACACACTCACATAAATGTTTCCAACAATATATAATATAATGAACACCAGGTTTGTTGTGCCTTGTAGGCATAGGCTATGCGCAGTGCTGCATAAAATAATAATAACAATAACCTATAGCAGCCTATAAATCTTCCAAAAGATTTCAGTAACAACTACGCTAGAGAAAAATATATTGGTTATCATGTTACTTCAAGTGTTTCCATTCGTTATGATGATATGAAATGAGATAATAGTAAAAACATGAAGCCGTTTGGTGCATTTTGCTTTTCAAACGCGATCGCGATCCAAAATATGAAACATTCAAATGCGATCGCGCTCAAATATAAAACATTATGGTTACCATATACATATCTACGTTTGAGCAGATGTCCACAAACACAGTAACAGTAAACACGGGTCTAAATATTATAATATTCACCATATATCTAGCAACAGTTCAACTGCAATGTGAAATTTATGCAACAATAACAAACTAATATGTAAGAATTTCTTACCTTACCTCTTACCTTATCTTTCTTGTCTTCAAATCGCGTTCTTCTTCTGAGGTAAATCCAATGTAAGCTCAGGCGCGACTTCCAAACTCGACGAAAAGCTGAGACTTGTGAAGTTTTTTCGTGCTTTGTTTTTGAGGTAACGAGCGCGTTCGCGTTCCATGTGGAAATTTGCATGTCAATCTCTTTTGCGCGAGTGGGCGTGGTCAAATTAAAAATAATTAGGAAGCGTTTGAGAAGCTGGACATCTTGTTGGTTTTATACAAATTACTTAAACAGAGAATATTTGTTTTCAGTTTGAATCCGATCATTTAAAAGTACACACTTAAATGTTTATAAAGGTATATGGCTCATAAATGTGTGACAAGTATTCGCTGAGTTTTGTTTCAGTTTATAGACGTGCTCAAGAAAAAAAAGTTCACCGCGACGGAGAGGCAGAATGCACACCCTGTTTATTTTCTTTATTTTACAAAAGCACAATGTTTTGATTTGATTGTAAGTGGACACATACAAAAGAAGAAATATCACAGATTATTTTTTTATATTTCGTTTTTCTGTATGACCATAAATGACGGAGTAATTTAAGTTTATAGTGCTACAATGTGAAGAAAATCCAGCAAAACGCGCTGGCGCGTTTGCCGACCTCAGAGGGTTAAGGACATTATGGAATTAAGATAATGTCTGTACTATGTTATGATTGTACTGTACAATTAAATACAATCGTTGCTAAGTCTGCAGTCTGAACACTTTACCTCAGAGCGATTGTTAACTGAATGAATTGAGAATATCACCTGAAAATCCGATAACATCAGCAGTTTTCATCCACGCAGCTGATTTCTGTAAATTAATGTAAAACTAAATGTATATTGCAGCACAGGGTGAAGTCAGTATATACATTAACGACGATTTGAGACAAATAAATGTACATTTAATATAAAACTATGTAAATGGCGCTCTGTGGCGCGGCAGGATTTTGAACAAGGTCCTGAGCCGTAGCTGGGCGCTGCGGACAGACGCCGAATGGCGCCGCCGGTGTGTGTACACTGATAGAGAATAATGTGTTCGAATTTTAAAGACGTGGCGCTGCGCGACGGTGTGCGACCCCCTTTAGACTCACCACAGACGCTTGCCTCTCTGCGACCTCAGATCCATCTTCCTCCTCCACATCCTTCACCTTCCGTACCATCAACGCTGACTCAGGTTTTTTTTCTGGTGATTCCCTCCATTCTTTTAATAGGTTAAGGTGGTAGGTTTGCTTGGACTTCCCCTTGTCGGGATGGTGGATCTCGTAAGTCACTGGCCCCATGTTCCGGACCACAGTGTATGGCCCTTGCCATTTCGCCAGTAGCTTGTGTGTTGAGGTTGGTAGTAAGAGTAATATCTTCTGACCTGGTTGGAACTGCCGTAGTCTTGCGTGCTGATCATACCACCGCTTTTGTGCTTGTTGTTTCTTTTGCTTGTTCCCGGTACCACTCTAGACGGTCTCTCATCTCCAACACATACTGCACAATGCCTTTCTCCATGGTTTTGGCTGCAGGACTCTCCTCCCAGCTCTTTCGCAGGAGGTCCAGCGGTCCTTGCACTTGCCAACCACAGAGGAGCTCATATGGTGAGAAACCTGTTGACGCTTAAGGAACTTCTCTGTAAGCAAAGAGGAAAAAAGGTAGCCACCTGTCCCAATCTCGTCCGTGTCTGCAACGAACTTCCGCAGCATCTTCTCCTACCCTGGAGAAGAGTTGAACGAGGCAATGGCCGATTTTTGGTTTGGTGATGGTATGGAGTGGGAAAGCCTCTGGATACCTCATTGCATAGTCACTGATTACCAGGATGTACTGGTGACCTGTACTGCTTTTCTCCAATGGCCCCACAATGTCCGTAGCGATCCGCCTGAAAGGTTCAGAAATCACAGGGAGAGGTTGCAAGGGTGCTTTGCTCTGCCGGGTCACAGCACTGATTTTCTGACATATAGTGCATGAGTTGCAGTGTGTCAGTACATCAGCATATAATGTTGGCCAGTGAAAACGTGAGCTGATGCGTGCATATGTCTTTTGTTGGCCTAGATGACCAGCCCATGGAACTGTGTGTGTTAAGTGCAAGACAAGTGGACGACAACAAGTTGGTACAAAAGGACGGGTCACATCATTGTCTTGCAAATACAACACATTATTCAATAGCTCATACCTCTCATTACATAGATTGGATGGTTTATCGGAAGCAGTTTTTTCAAACAAAGGTTTCAACGTCTCATCATTTCTTTGTAACTCAGCAATATTCCAATAATGAATTCTCTTCTTTTAAATGAAGTAATTTATATAAAAAACAAATATTCTCTGTTTATTTATTCTGTATGAAAAGAGAGAGATGTCAGTCATTCTCAGTTCAGCTCATTATAGCTCATTAAGTGCTAATGTAATCACGTCCACGGAGAGTGCGCGCTATTCAAACGCAAATGATCTGAGGCAATCCATGCAAACGTGTCAACGCCCACATCAGCTCGATAAAACACATCAAGTTTAATACAACTTGTGCACTTTACGTCATCTTGCTTCGCTGTGGGGAATAATACTGGGAAATTTACCTCAGAAGTGCGGTTTAGTTTCACTTCGAGGAGCAACGAAATCCAGCTGAGCACTGTGAATAGTAAGTTCTTTATTCTTAAGTGCTTTGTTCTAATCGCGATATGCAATAGTGTCTGTAAACCACAAAAAGACTGTTTAAATATGAATCTCGTGTTTGTGTGTGAATGAATAAACGACACATCTGTTGTTAACTACAGCTCACAAAAAGACTGTTTAAACTTGTGAAATAAGGTTTTTAAAAAAAGAAAGCTTAGGCTGTTTTGTGGGGATAGTCCCTTTAGTATAAGCAAGCAAGTAAAGAATTGTATCTGAAACTGGGCTGAATGAATAAACACTGTTATTGCACTCCTGACACTAGGTCAGACTCTCAGTCACCTCAGTAAAAAAACAAGAAATAGAATAGATGTTCAGAATAGAATAAAAAACTAATACATTTCGTTGTAACTTTCTATAAGTTTCTCCCCGTTTACTGAAGTCAGCTAGACCCCGGCCTTATCCAGATCAGATGGTGGACCTGCACCTGGACGCATCCCTGAAGTGCCAGCCTCATCAGCCCTGTGAAGGCCTCATCGACATGACCAATCTGACTTCTGACCTGTAATGCTGCCTTGGATCATAATCATACACTGTTCGCTCGTTGGCCAGAGGAGAACTGGCCCCCGACTGACCCTGGCTTCTAAAGGTTTTTTTCTCCATTCTGTCACCTGATGGAGTTTTGGTTCCTTGCCACTGTTGCCTTGACTTTTGGCTTGCTTATTTGGGGACATTTAATATTCAACAATATTAATGATCTGCCTTACTTAGGGTGGACGATGGCGCAATTTTCTTCTAGAAACAAACTTTGTTGTATTATTTCATGTTATCAATGTGAAACTGCTTTGATACAATCTGTATTGTAAAAAGCACTATATAAATAAAGGTGACTTGACTTGACTTGACTTTCGCTGGTTGTGTCATCATCATCATCAATTTCCATTGGTTTTACACATACATCATTAAATTGATCCTCATCATTAGACATTCAAAGCATTTGGTGTGAGATTGTTTTTGTCACCAGTCTCTGTACTAAAGCTGAAATACATTGAATTACACATGGTAGGCACATAAACACCAGGAATCCTATCACTATAGTCTGGAATGTAAAAACAAGTTTATTTATCCAACATTTGATATAACCCTCCTTTCTCAGCACTTAACAGTCGGCCCTTGTCTAACAGTAATCTAATCTGTATAATAGCATTACTGATTTGTTTCATTTAAGCATTAATCATTGTCAAATCATTCTCAGTGCTGTTTGCTATTTCCAACACAGAATAGCCCACATGAAAAATAAAATAACAGAACATAAAACCAAATATAAATGAAAATAAACCCGAACTTTGTAAAATACCCTGAGCTGCTTTCACCTAAACATAAATGTTAGGTAGGATAGAAGACATTTCTTTTCAACATGTCATGTTCATGTCATGCACTCGTTGTTTAATCCCTTACATTCACATCAATGGGTTTTCCAAACAAAAGTTTTTAAATCGTCATGCATTTTCCTGCCATTTATTTCCAGGCTTCCGTTAAAGCCACACACTCCGCTGCTTAAGCAGAATAATTTTAGGACAACAGCCCTGAGACTAATACTTCAAATTCAGTGGTCACTGCCTAGTCATGGTGCCGGTCAGGTCATTGTGTGCAGACATAGTCAAGGATAGTCAAGCAACAGTGATGTTCCCATCCTCCTCCTTTGTTCACCCACCTAGCCTTTCATAAATGTGACTGGGCTCTATTGATAATTTGATAGTGACTTAGCCAATTTGTCACTTTGTCACTCTGCCGTCAAGTCTATTATTTTTACTTTTATTATTCTGATCCCACGTAGTTGTCTTATTTAAATTTAGACAAGGGTTTTTACCCCATAATGGACTTAATGTTCAACTTCACAATTCCAATTTACATAAATACTCTTAAACGTATTAATCCAGAGAGTAATTCAAATCAACATCATAAATGACTAAAGTAGTCATAATTACCAGTAGTAGACAGAGCTGGATAACTTATCCAATTAAAGCTTGTCCCATGTTCTGCATGATCTTTTCATCAGATTGACTCAGAATTAGCAGCTTCTTTAAAGTTTTGTCGTTTCACTTAACCCATCTGTAATGATAAAACACTCATTCCAGAGGTTAATGACACAATATACACACAATATGGACACAATAGAACCCCAAACTAACACATACGAAACATACAGTGCAGTCACCATCACACACACTCATACTAGACAGACATATGTTAACTGCTCATTTTCAATGTTCGCGTTTTGATATTAACTCTAAAAATATTTACATTTTTCTTCAGGTTTTACTTAATTTTACATAGTCCCTTAACCAGTTTAAAATCATGTCTGTTCATTATTCATTTGATTTTCAGAAAAGTCCCCATTATCATTATTTTGTTTAAGCTTGCTGATAAGACAAAGACAGACAGAGTTCCATCCCTTCCTCCACTCAAGCAGTCTCTCTCATTATAAACAAATAATCTTTTCAACAGCCTCATAAGACTGTAATTTAGACTGAATGTAATATTCAATTCCAACTTTTGACCATTCACCTTTGTTTTCCAGACTTTTCTTGAATCTAAAAAAGCTGTCTTCATCTTTAGCCAACACCATGTCCAACGACCTTCAGTAGTTAAAACAAGTTTATAGACATATTACAATGACAATCAATCTTAGCCGGGTTAGTCTCTACCCCGTCCCTCAAGAAAACATGCTCCAATATATTCGACTGATGTCTGAAAGAAAGGGCATTTTTCGGGCGCCAACTTCAACCCATACTCTATAAGTTGATTGAGGACCTGTACTAGCCGCAACTTGTGCTCTTCCAAGGTTTTTGTACAGACCAAGAAGATCATGTAAAGAGAAGATCACAAGAAGATCATGTAAAGAGAAGTCCTCAGGCTTGGAATTTAACAGGTTTGATATCCACTCCCTCCAGTCTGAAGAAAAAGGAGAGTCTCCTAAATCAAGGGTAAGGTTAGCCTGTTAAGCTGCAACCCCACTTTTGAAAAATCCCCAGAAATGACATACCCAAACTGAAACAGATACAGTTTATGAACCCTTTGTACTAAAAGCACAAGTATGATCTCATTTGAAAGCTGACACCTGGCAGTTTATTGTAAATGTAGAATTAATTATTGTCATAATGAAAAAAAGTGTTATAAATAGCTTCAAAGTTTTGTAAAGTTATTAGAAATTAATTTTTATGAAACATCCTTATGAAAATAAAATTGAAGTTGGCACTGTAGCAATCTAGAAATGCACTACAGCTAAAGCCACATGTCTAAACATTTTATGTTTAAAATCTGAAGATAATAAGTCCAAAACTCTGTATTTAGTTAAATGTTTTTCAAGACCATGTCAAATTACTTTATTTTGATTTGACTCTAAAATGCAACTGATGTTTATTGCCATCTTCTAAGCATCTATCCAGTATATTGTCTCTATTGTTTTGTGGTGCAGACGAGCCCCATTCAGTCTCAGTCTCCCCCTGCACACATTCACACCTCTCCAGCCTGGTTATGGCTCTAAATATGCATTTCTTTTGTCTGCATTATAGTTACTAACAACTGGCTATTCACAGGCTATTCATAGGGTTTCAGTCCCTAATTTCTTTTCTCAAAGTTCACCTCACATTTTAAACTGTATCAAATGCATTTCTTGAATAAAGAAACATTTCAGTAAGCATTCAAAAAATCATAAAAGTATAACTTCTAGGTGGCAGGTGCACCTAGGGCTAGCTAGCATGTTAGCTTAGCACACCATCAATACATGACAATTTATGAGATTAAAACCATGTTTGTGCTCCAAACTTACTTTATAACGCAAGTGAGTATTTTAAATAATCTTCTGTGATCTAATTTGGCTTCAGATAAAAAAATCAGACAGAAAATATACTATTGGTATAGGATTCTGCACAATGATAGTCTATATAGATTAGCATTACATTATAAATATAATCTATTATTATGGAAATACCTGGCATGGCTTGAAAAACACAGGTAACTCAAATATTATTGCAAACATGTTTATTGTCTTCAAAACGTCTGTATCTGCATGTTATAGCGATCTCTTGTTAGCTTTGTGTGTATCAGTGACGTCCTGGAATGTCACATGATCATGGCTCTTCTTCATGTTCCATATATGGACTATTATTGTGCATAATAGCGCCCTCAGGCTATTGGTATGAATTGAAAACACAGTATCAAAGTATCTAAGCGCTCATAATGATTACATCGACGCATTTGGGTATAAATTCAATAAATATTATTCCTGTCTATAGAAATCTGATGTAAATCTATGAGAATCTATCAATATTTCTCCAAATATGCACATTTTGAGCTAAAAGCCCTGAAGGACGTTGTTTTGTGTATCGCTGTCATGACGACAGCACGGGAGTTTTTTATGAATGAAAGCGGCTGACGCGCATATTTCATATCAAAGGTATTGACTAAATTTTTCATTTCATAACTCCTGACACAAATTAAGAAATAACTGTCGCTATATGTTTCACAGAATACAATAGTGGTAAAATACTGAAACTTGAGTCTTATATCTTTTTAATGATGTATAGTTTGTCAAGGTATAACATTAAATCTGATAGTAACTTTGAACTATATATAAAAAAAACGCTTCAGTGCGCCCGCGCACTGGCAACGGTTAACAGGTTAGCATGGGTAGGTGGTGGTGATTCAACTTCGCTTGAATTCTGGGCTGTTTTCTCTATAACCCTCTGTACAGTATGGATCTCAGCCAGTACAGCTTTTGGCGGGGGGTACTCAAAATCTGTTTGAGTACCATTTTTAAGCAAAACTGACAGCTGAGAAGGTTGTCTAGAAGGCAATGTGTGCACTCAACTTACAACTAAGAGACCGCTTGGGAATGGGGCCGATGGTGGCTCAAGAGTCACCCACTTCTCCATACAAGGTTCACGAAGCTGAACATAGCCATTAAGGACCACTGTGTTCCCGGAAGGCACAACTTCAGGGAAATTCCCCATCAGCTTCACGTGCCCCAATGCATCACTGCCAGTTTGCCTCCATCTTGACTCAAGGACTTTAAGCACTACCTGATATCCATGGAGGCTCGAACAAGGGTTACTCTCATTCTCCCTGATGCAATAGCCGTAAAGCACATCCAGGGAGTTGGTACCGACAAGAACTTGTGACAGACTCTTTAGATCCAGAACTACTAAAGCTAAAGTGGGGACTTCGACTTCAACGCCTACAAACTCTTTAGGAAACCTCAAGGCCAGTTCGATGTAACCCAAATATAGCACGGCTTGCCCATTGGCTGCCTCCACATCCAACAAATTTTCTAACGACTTCAGCGGGTGATCAGACAGATGTGCCTCGTAGAAAGACTGGGGAACCGTAGTAACCTGAGACCCAGTGACTAGGAGACAACCTACCTCTTTACCGTTGATAATGATCTTGCAGTGCACTTTACTCCTACTAACCCCTTCGGCAGATTCCTTAAGGGTGACTTAGGCCCGCGAGACACTGGCTGCGTGGCGTGAGCATGGCGTTTCTGTTGCATGTCAGCTGCGTGGCGGCTGTGTGGCGTTTTCTGTCTTTGCACACCAGAAACGTGTCTGACGCGACACTGCTGCTGCTAGGTGACATATGATAAGCCTCATTGGTGATATATTTGACATATGGGAGAGAGTTGTGGAAGGCCTATACGTCATGTTAAACATAAATATAGCAGCAAAGACAACGTCGGCAGTATTGACACAAAATAGGCTACAGAATATTTCGTTCTGTATTGACAGGTGCAATATTTGAAAATTGATATTATTTTTTTAAATTACATTTATATCTGCATTTATGTCAAAACCTAGAGACTTTCAAACATCAAAATGTTATTTATTAATATGTATTTGTGTCAAAATGACATATAAACATCTTTTACTATTCTATTTGGCCTGGAAACGCTTCCAACACGCTTGCGTTTTGCATGAAAAATAGGTGTCGGTTCTATTTCTAGCATGCATTCTGTCAGTGAAGTCCATTCTGAAACGCGTCCGAAAATGAACTGTAACTCAGCGAATACTCAGTCAAACAGGCATACAGACACACAGGCATGAAGCTTGAATTCTCTTCTTTTAAATGAAGTAATTTATATAAAAAAAAAACAAATATTCTCAATTTATGTAATCTGTATGAAAAGAGAGAGGTGTCAGTCATTCTCATCTCAGCTCATTAAGTGTTGATGTGACCACGCCCACGGAGAGCGCGCGCTATTCAAATGCAAATGTTCTGAAGTGATCCATGCAAACGTGTTAACGCCCACATCAGCTGGATAAAACACATCTGTTTTATCTGACGCATGCACTTTGTCTCTCTTGCTTCACTGTGAGGAATAATCCTTAGGAATAATTTAGTTCACATCGAGGAGCAACGGATCCAGCTATTCAGAGGACTGTAGTAAGTTTTTTATTCTTTAGTGCTTTGTTCTAATCGCAACATGCAATAGTGTCGGTAAACTGCAAAAGGACTGTTTAAATATGAATCGCGTGTCTGTGTGTGAATGAATGAATGGCACAGATGTTTACTACAGATGTACACAACAGGGCACACTTGCACTTACATTAGTAAACATGTTATTTTTACATGAACACATCTACTAGTTTTGCTTTTACCAAACTATATTGCTGTACTGAAATGAGTAAAAATCGACTGAAATATGTTGAAATAAAATGTCTTTGTATAAGCAACGTATTAAACTGCAAATTAACATTTCTATGCAAATATATCATAAAAACGATATGTTACAGATGAAATATGAATGTTTAGACAAGATTTCGTTGATTAGTTTTGGATATATTATAAAGTTTTTACTGTAAAATCAAATAAACTTTTGTTTGTCAATTTCTGCTCATATGTTAAATATATAGTATGTGATGTTTTGTTAAAAATAAAGTAGGTATATTGAATTATCAACTAAAATGTTATTATAGTGTTTGTTCCAATATTCAAACTAATGAATCCTTAACTTTGAAATACGTATGATAAAACTGATGTATACTTTTTAAAAAGAAAGATTACACTTGAAATATTGTTAAAGTTGTAATTGTTGTTGATTTTATATGTTAAAACTGTTTAATAAAATAGCAAAACATATATTTACAAGGTAGATGTAAACAACATCTTAATAGGTCAATATAAATCTTCTCATTAAATTATTTATTATAGTTTTTTATTAGTGACACATTTGGGGAGAGGATATATTCCAAAACATTCTGAAAATACAGTGTGAGAATTATCTGCATAGTTACTAGAAATGTTTACCATGGATATTATGCAATTTGCATGCATACATAATAAGTCCTCACATGCTTTACTTGTGGTACTCTCAGTGATACACCTGAATGAAAGGCTCATTATGTGGCTCATTATGCAGCTCATTATGCGGGGTCATTGTCTTCTCAGGTGTGAATCACGCCCCCACGCATATTGCCTTTCCAAACTCTGACATTTGTGCTTATTTCTGTTACTTGTGACATTTTCATGGCTAAAGTCTGATTACACTGTATTCAGCACAAACTCTGCTACAATAATATATGAGCAGCATTTGTGTAAAAGTTTGTAGTTTTGAGATAATGACATTTAAGCGTGGTTTGTGAAAATACAAAAACAAATTCTCACTGAAATAAGGTCATGAAACCCATACTGATTATTTATTCACAAGACTTCTGAAAATTGTATCACGTAGCCTAGAATATTTGCTTCAAAACTATGTGAAAATCACCCTGACTGCTCATTCAGATAAGACAATATATTGATTTAAAAATTGTAAGACGTGTTTTGTGTAAGAAAGCTTTATGCGAGGATCATTAATATGTATGGTTTTCACACCTGAGAAAGACAAAGACCCTCCCCTAACGGCCCTATTAGGAGCTATCAGGCCCTGTCATTCTGAACAACCTTGCACAAAGAATGAGGAGATTTAAAAAAGAATGGCTGTTTGATTGTTTGGATTTATTTACAACACAACATAATCCAAAGATACACAACAAATGACAAAAAAGCAGTCATTGAAAACAATGATCCAAAGACAGAGACCTTTATGCCATTCCTAAAAACATTGTACATACCTTTCATTTCCAAGGTGTTTGATTTTCACTTTACCATGTTCATGTACAGAGACTCATGTGAATGTTGAAGTCAGCAGGGCTCAGTGGCATCTGGGCCCTGAAAGAAAAAAAAAGTGAACATACTGATATCAAGAGAAAGGCCTGCACGATTTTGGGAATACATTTTAGATTTTTCTGGTTAAAATTGCTTTTTAAAATTCACAGAATACACACACACACACACACACACACACACACACACACAATGTTTCCAACAATATATAATATAATGAACACCAGGTTTGTTGTGCCTTGTAGGCATAGGCTATGTGCAGTGCTGCATAAAATAATAATAACAATAACCTATAGCAGCCTATACATCTTCCAAAAGATTTCAGTAACAACTAAGCTAGAGAAAAATATATTGTTTATCATGTTACTTCAAATGTTTCCATTCGTTATGATGATATGAAATAATAGTAAAAACATGAAGCCGTTTGGTGCGTTTTGCTTTGCAAACGCGATCGCGATCCAAAATATGATACATTCAAATGCGATCGCGCTCAAATATAAAACATTATGGTTGCCATATACATATCTACGTTTGAGCAGATATCCACAAACACAGTAACAGTAAACACGGGTCTAAATATTATAATATTCACCATATATCTAGCAACAGTTCAACTGCAATGTGAAATTTATGCAACAATAACAAACTAATATGTAAGAATTTCTTACCTTACATCTTTCTTGTCTTCAAAACGCGTTCTTCTTCTTCTGAGGTAGCCTAAATCCAATGTAAACTCCCCATATGAAAAAAACCTGCATGGTTCATATACAGCAACCATATATCTTCCTTACTTAAATCGGCCAGAATTACCTTCTGTGTTTCATATAAGGCCAATACATGTCCTATACATAATCAGACCGATTATGGCCCATTTCATACTAAATAGCACACATACAACTTGTAGGGGAATCTTGCATTATATATGAATACTGTTAAAAGACTTATATGAGTTTTACATGACAAAAGTATGCAAATGTGTATGGTATTAGTAGAAATATATAAAACTCATATAAAATTCATATATAAATCATTTAAAGTTCTTATATTGAATCATATGCTAGTCAAATTAAAGTCATATAGAATTTATACATGTTTTGTGTCATTTGTTTATGTGTTTCATACAGATTTCATGTTTTGATGACCAACATCTGATTCACTTAAATGCAGTTGGCAAATTTTTAAAGGGATACTCCACTTTAAAATGAAAATTCTGTCATCATATACTCACCCTCATGTTGTTTCAATCCTTTCCGAGGCCTTCGTCAGTTCGAGGGCAAGAGTGTGGTTCCACTGAAGCTTGTAGCGTTTATACGGCCGTATAAATATAATTAATTATTATTCATAATGAATTATGATCAATAATTAATTATTTAATTATTTTCAGAATTTACTGTAGCAGAATCAATAGTATGATTAGTCTATCAGTTCATCCCATGAACAGAAAGCATAAACAGTTATTAACTCTAGGAAATATAATATCTTCCTGGCCAAGAAAGAATAATCCCCAGCTAACAATAAATTACGAAGTAAATTAAGGGTAAAAGCATAGGTAACTTAAATTGAAGTTCAAGACAATAAATTCGTAAGCAGATAACACAAGTAATCTCTTTTCAAATACAAACAATACTTTATTGATTATATACTAACACATAAAGCTAATATCTAACACAAACACACGCACACACACATTCATACGAGTTGCAGAAAGGAAGAGAGTGAGGAAAGAGTGAGATGATGATGAGTGAGATGATGAAATCTCAAGATTCTATATGCACTTAAGACATGACCTAAAACGAACCATCAATCATTAATTTAACCCTTCTATCGTTTTAAGCAGGTTATTAAATTTATATCAATGCACCAGTTAAGATTTTAGTCTGGAGGTACTTGCGTCTTTGCTTTTCCTTTTGGGAATTCCTTTGGTGAGCGTCAAAGGGGGTTTCCCTCGTTCGTTCGTCGGCTGGTCTCCTCGTGCTTGGATAAATGTCTGTGGCGTTGATGTTGGATGGTTGAAAAGAAAATTGAGAATAGAGTAGGCTAGTAAGATGGCTTGAATAAAGCTGTTGAACCCGTTCTTCTGATCTTAATTTGGGTTCCTTCGTCTGCGCGTTTGTTACATGGTTACTTGTCTGGTTTAGATCTTCATCTTTTTCTGCCCATCTCTCTTGAGAGTGGTAGCAGAGCGTTTCTTGGGGGTGAACCCAGAGAGCGAGAGCACAGAGATCGAGAGAGCACAGAGATCGAGAGAGCACAGAGAGAGAAGTTTGTTTCGGGTCTAAGATTTTAAACTCAAAGTTTGTCCCCCCCTCCTGAAGAGATCGGACCAATTAGACACTGGCTTTGTTTGTCTCATCGTAAATCATGCATTATCTGGGACCTCCTTACTCTCCAAGCTCTGGCAGAGAGTACAGAGGCCACAGTTTAGACATCATTACTATTATAAGAATACAAAACATTTTACCCAGATTTCAATCAAGCCATCTTGCTAGTTGTGTTCGTAAGATAGCATTGATATAAAACAGTACACACTTTCATTCACACACCTAATAGTTATACAATTACATGAATCATATGGGATTAAAGCATATTAAATGGACACATATATCGTAGAAACACATAGAATGATGTATGCTGTTTATAAGTCCATTGAAAATTGTTCTTGAATGAGTTTTATGGATTTTGATATGTAAAGTCTTTTTGGTGTGTAAAGTTTAGACATTCCAATCTGAGGTCATGGATAGTTCCAGCTGAAAAGAGGTTTTGTTCATCTCTCATGGGACAAAGATGGGGTCTGTTAGTCGCAGGGGTCAGCAGTACCATCTCTGAACTGATCCGTCTTGCAAAACTATCAAACGTTGACCAGTTCTTCCTTCAGTTAACCAATAAAAGTCTTTGGTTAGCAGACTTTCTGGAGACTGTGAATGATTCATGGCTCTGGGTTGGGTAATTTGAATCTGGAATGTGAGGACTCTTGTGTGAGACCTTGGTCTCTGTCTTTCTCTTAACCAATCAGTATTTTGGCAACAAAGCTACCAGTTATTTCGTTAGTGCTGGGAGCTCTTTTAATTAGTCAGACCGTTGATGCCGGACCCGATGGCAAGATTGATGACGATCATGAGACGTTCTGAACAAATCTTCCCCCCTTCATTTGCGAGAAGCGGAGAGTTTGCATTAATTTTCTGGAAGAAGATTAGTCTGTGTTTGGTTCATACTCGCAGTCGTTACAAGCTATTTCAGAGGCTCCTGGGGCATATGGCATCCGCAGCTGCAGTCACGCCGCTCGGGTTGCTTCATATGAGACCACTTCAGCTTTGGCTTCGCGATCGAGTCCCGAGGTGGGCATGGCATCACGGCACGCTCCGAGTTCCAGTGACTCCGACCTGCCGTCAGACCTTCACCCCGTGGTCGAACCTCAGTTTTCTTCGGGGCGGAGTGCCCTTGGAACGAGTGTCCAGGCATGTTGTTGTGTCAACAGATGCCTCCACCACGGGCTGGGGCGCCATGTGCAATGGACATGCTGCCGCGGGATCCTGGACAGGACCCCAGCGCCTTTGGCAATTGCCTCGAGTTGTTGGCTGTACGTCTTGCCCTGCACCGCTTCCGTGCGTTGCTCAGGTGTCAACACGTACTAGTCCGGTCAGACAATACCGCGACTGTAGCGTACATCAACCGTCAAGGTGGTCTGCGCTCCCGCCGTATGTCACAACTCGCCCGCCACCTCCTCATATGGAGTCAGAAGCATCTGAGATCGCTTCGAGCCATTTATATCATTTATATTCAGGGAGACCTGAACCAGGCGGCCGACGAGCTGTCTCGGCTTCGGCCTCTCGCTGGAGAATGGAGACTCCATCCCCAGACGGTTCAGCTGATTTGGGATCAGTTCGGGGACGCACAGGTAGACCTGTTTGCCTCCCACGACTCGTCCCATTGCGACCTGTTTTATTCCCTGACCGAGGGCACGCTCGGCACGGATGCACTGGCGCACAGCTGGCCACGGGGCCTCCGCAAGTATGCGTTTCCCCCAGTGAGCCTTCTTGCGCAGACCTTGCGCAAGATCAGGGAGGACGAGGAGCAGGTGATTTTGGTTGCCCCGTATTGGCCCAACCGCACCTGGTTTCCAGAACTTATACTCCTCGCGACAGCACCTCCCCTGGCCAATCCCTCTGAGGAAGGACCTTCTTTCTCAGGGACGGGGCACCTTATGGCACCCACGTCCCTATCTTTGGAACCTCCATGTGTGGCTCCTGGACGGGACGAGGCAGGTTTGAGTACCCTACCACCAGCAGTGGTGGCTACCATCACTTCCGCTAGAGCATTGTCCACGAGACATGCCTATGCGTTGAAGTGGAACCTCTTCGTCAACTGGTGTTCTTCTAAACATCAAGAACCCACGAAATGCCCGATCAGTGTCGTGCTTTCCTTCCTGCAAGAAGGGTTGGAGCGAAGGCTGTCTCCCTCCACCCTGAAAGTGTATGTTGCCGCCATTGCCGCACATCACGACGCAGTTGATGGTAAGTCTCTGGGAAAGCACGACCTGATCATCAGGTTCCTGAGAGGAGTGAGGAGACTGAATCCTCCTCGCCCTCCTCTCGTTCCCTCTTGGGACCTCTCAGTGGTTTTAACTGCCCTGCAGAGTGCTCCCTTTGAGCCTCTGCAATCAGTGGAGCTTAAGTTCCTGTCAATGAAGACAGCGCTCCTGGTTGCATTGGCCTCCATCAAGAGGGTAGGGGACCTGCAGGCATTTTCGGTTGACGAAGCGTGCCTGGAATTCGGACCGGCTAACTCTCACGTGATCCTGAGAGCCCGGCCTGGATATGTGCCCAAGGTTCCCATCACTCCCTTTCGAGATCAGGTGGTGAACCTGCAAGCGCTGCCCTTGGAGGAGGCAGACCCAGCCTTGGCACTGCTCTGTCCAGTACGTGCACTCCGTACTTACGTAGACAGAACGCAGTGTTTCAGGACCTCAGATCAGCTCTTTGTCTGTCATGGTGGGAAGCTGAAGGGAAAGGCTCTCTCCAAGCAAAGGTTGTCTCACTGGATAGTGGACGCCATTGCTTTGGCATACCAGCAGCAAGGTCGACCATGCCCGTGCGTGGTGTGAAGGCCCACTCCACTCGGAGTGTGGCATCCTCTTGGGCTCTAGCGCATGGCGCCTCGCTAACAGACATCTGCAGAGCTGCAGGCTGGGCGACACCTAACACATTCACAAGATTTTATAATCTCAGAGTGGAGCCAGTTTCTTCTCATGTACTCGCTTCAACTAGCCGGTAAGAGATTCTGCTCAGGTGTCTTCGCTTGCTCGCCATTCCTCTCCACGGATGGGATACGTGCGATATTCTTCTCAGGTGAGCCTAATAAGCCCTGAGTCTCCTCCAGCACTGACGACGTCAACGCCAGAGTTATGCCACTGGCAGCTTTCGCGCTTGGCTAGGTGCTTCCATGTGCATGGTTCCCCCTCTGGGTGACCCCCACATGTGTATTCCACTGTAAGCCTCTTTGAGCATGTGTCTTTCCCTTGGCAAGCCACCTTGCCACCCCTGGGGTTGAAATATTCCACCTGCGGCTGGACACCCCAGTGATACTCCATATGCAGCGCCCCGGGGTCATATGTGTATTACAAGTCCCCCCTTCGAGCTGGGCATAATTGCATATTTCCACTGAGATATGCTTCCCAGTGTACCTTGGTATTCCTGTGTTAAGTAGGACTCCTTCGTCTGTGCTAGTCCCACGACAGGGAGCTCAGACATACGCAGGGCACTGGAAGACAGTCGAGAGGTGGCGTGATTACACTGGGAACCCCATTCGTCGTCATCCGACGTAACTCGGAGTGACTACGAAAGGGAACGTCTCGGTTACGTATGTAACCCTCGTTCCCTGAGTAGGGAACGGAGACGTTACGTCTCCCTGCCACTTCCGCTGTACCGCTGGAATGCCTGAGTTCAGTCTCAGCTCCTCAGCGAAGACATATCTGCATGTTGCCAGCGCACTTCCTTATATACCCCCAGGGTGGGGCGGAGATACGCTATGCAAATTCCGCAGACCCATGGCATTTCTTTGCCATTGGCTCTTTTTATATACTCGAAGATGATAGGCTTTCTAAGCGAAACCCCATTCGTCGTCATCCGACGTAACGTCTCCGTTCCCTACTCAGGGAACGAGGGTTACATACGTAACCGAGACGTTTCTGGTCTCATTGACTTCCATAGTATATTTTTTTCCTACTATGGAAGTCAATGAGAACAGAAACTGTCTGGTTACTGATATTCTTCTAAATATCTTCCTTTCTGTTCAGCAGAAGAAAGAAATTCATAAAGGATTGAAACAACATGAGGGTGAGTATATGATGACAGAATTTTCATTTTAAATTGGAGTATCCTTTAAATTGTACAGTGCAGAAGCCGGTTAGAGGATTACTAGCTGTCAGAATATCACTGACCTTTATGAAGACTGTAAATTTTCCTACAGGATTTGAAAGAGCAAAATAAAGCAATGACATTGTAAGACTGTGTATTTACATTAATTGTGAACTGTCTGGGCCTGTTGTTTGTGAACAAATCATAACATATTATTGCAAATGAACAAAGTAGAGTCAAATATGTTTCTAGAACAGTGATTAAAATGTTGAAAATTGGCTGGAACATGTTTTTCTATATGAACTCTGGTGGTGATGCACTCTAAAAACTTTTAATATGATTTGTGTTTGGTGAAACATATTTACACTTAGAATATTAATTAGATTTTTAAGCAGTGAAATAAATTACATACACTGTATTAACTGAGTAAATGTAAGTAAAACTAATTAAATAGATCTGAGTAACTGCATTTGGTACATTAACAAATAAAATTGAGTAGAAATAATTGGGGGGGAAACATTTAAAAACAAATATTTATGAGTAATATTAACTGTGTTTATATGCCAGTAATATTAACTTTTTTATTTCCTCTAAACCTTTGTAAAAATATTCCATACAACCACCAGTATAACTACATGACATTGGCATTTATTGTCGATGAGTAGCCTTCAGCAATACAGCATATTTTATACTATTTTTAACACATATACAATATTGCCTACATTTAAACTCATGTAAGAAACATTTTCGAAGTAAAACTTAAACATTTAGGCCTAAACATTCGAGTAATTCAAGTGTAATCAACCGGTCTGTTATCCAGTATCCACCGGATCAGCGCTGGTTCCCAAGCCGGAGATGGACTCGCCTCTGCGGGTGAACTTCTAACTTTACACCGCCGTCCTGCCTCACTCACAGCCGAAAGATGCTGCAACGGGACTTACTCTATAACCTGCCAATAAACAAACAGTGCACAGTTCTGAGGACATTTTATCATCCAAATTAGTTATATTCATTATCTTTAGGAATATAGTCGTGTGTTTTTTATGCAAGGCGTTACAATCATGCGAAAAGACAGGCGCGAGTCGACACTCGTTTAACTCGTTTAAGGTGAGTAACATTGCGTCTCTGTATGTTCTTTCGCATTAAATAAAATGATTTAAAGAACATTAATGATTATATAGATAAAATAAAACATGCACACACCTGAATTTCACAGAGGAAATGCACCAATTCTGCGCCGCTGAGAAGAGAAGAGGAGAACTGTTCTGGAGACTGAAGAGAGTTCAAACAGCGCGTGTCGCGCTCACCAACCGTTGAGCTGTCCTCACGTCAGAGTGGAGGGGGGGAGGAGGGAGGAGGGAGGGGGGAGGGGGGAGGGGGGAGGGGGAGGTGCGCATTGTTTTAATTAAGTAAACTTAATTTCTTACGCGTTATATATTAATAATATTGATTTTAAGTCATATTTGTGGTTCTTGAAACAGATCAGTTTAATTATCCATTCTCAAATATGGTGATGGAAATTTCACAAATATATTAGCTCAGTGTATTTTAAATAAATAATTGGTTAGTCAAATACTAAATTATTTTAGTGAAAAACTTCAAACTTAAATATAACTGTAAATTTCAGACAAAATTAATTGTTGGAGTTTTAGTCAATTATTTCGGTATGTTCAACTCAAACTATCAAGTAAATGATATTCAGAGATTTTATTAAGTGAATAAAGTTAATTATTGCTGTGATATTTACTAAGCCACTGAATTATTTTTTAGATTTTTTAGAATTTATTTTTTATTTTACCCATAAGAAACACTTCGACATTGAGGAAAGTTTTATGCTTGTAGGTTAAGAATAGAACTGTTGTATACCATAGTAGTACTGTGATAAAGTTTAGAGAAATTGTCACAAATGAAAATGAAATCTGGTGATGCAGTATTTAAAATGAAAACTATTTATATGTGAAATATGCAACTGTATCTTGTAGAACACACTCTAATAAATAATTTTGTAATTAAAATGTGTGCTTGTGTGTGTAGTTTAAATGTTGTGTTTCATCTAAGGCTGATTATACAGTATACAGTAACCATGATTGACTACAGGCATAGGGCTCGACTTAGGACAAGATAAGAACAAGCATGAGTGAAGTACAGCCTTACAGATTGATAAACTGCACTGTGTTTTATATACATCCATGCTGGACATTCATATTAAATTAGCATTATTTTCCTATGTTTTTACATCATGAAAATCTATATGGCTTCAGTTGTATGTGGGACATATATGACATAATATGATTAAAAATACACTAATATTATACAATTTATATGTGGTTTTTGCAGCATATATGTCCCTTACAATATTCTGTTGGAACATATAAGAATCACAGGAGTTTTTAGCAAACCTTTTCCATATGGGTCACGACGCGTCTTTCAAACTCAACGAAAAGCAGAGACTTGTGAAGTGTTTTGGTGTTTTGTTTCTGAGGTAATGAGCGCGTTCGCGTTCCATATTTCGCGTTGATATTTGCATGTCAATCTCTTTTGCGCGAGTGGGCGTGGTCGAATTAAAAATAATTAGGAAGCGTTTGAGAAGCTGGACATCTTGTTGGTTTTATACAAATTACTTAAACAGAGAATATTTGTTTTCAGTTTGAATCCGATCATTTAAAAGTACACACTTAAATGTTTATAAAGGTATATGGCTCATAAATGTGTGACAAGTATTTGCTGAGTTTTGTTTCAGTTTATAGACGTGCCCAAGAAAAAAAAGTTCACCGCGACGGAGAGGCAGAACGCACACCCTGTTTATTTTCTTTATTTTACAAAAGCACAATGTTTTGATTTGATTGTAAGTGGACACATACAAAAGTAGAAATATCACAGATTCTTTTTTTATATTTCGCTTTTCTGTATGACCATAAGTTTATAGTGCTACAATGTGAAAAAAATCCAGCAAAACGCGCCGGCGCGTTTGCCGACCTCAGAGGGTTAAATCAATGTATTGTTTTATGTGAATGATTTGGCAGGATGATTTTCAGATCATTTTGAAGAAAAAACTCTAAGCGACAACACCCATTCGTCAAATGTCTTGTGGACACCCTAGGGCTGGGTATCGTTCAAAAAAATTTCGATACCAATACCGATACCGATACCTTGATTTCGATACCGGTTCCTGAACGATACTTTTTTCAATACCAATTTTATGAAATCCATTTTAACAATATTACATAAGACATTACCTCAGAAAAACTTTGGTTTTATTTTTTCAGTTTGACTCATGCTCCTTAGCCAGTGCACAAAGGAACACATTTTTTTTTTTATAAAGAGCTCATGCTCACCAAAGCTGAATTTGTTTGATCAAAATTACAGTAAAACTTGTAACATTGTGAAATAGTATTATAATTTAAAATCTTATTTGAATATATTTCAAAATGTAATTTATTCCTGTGATGTCAAAGCTGAATTTTCAAAATCATTACTTCAGTGTCACATGATCCTTCAGAAATATGAAAACAGTTTGCTGCTTAATATTTTGGAAACTATGATACATTTTTTTCATGATTCTTTGATGAATAAAAATTTCAAAAGAACAGCATTTATTTGAAACCAAAATATATTGTAACATTACACATGTTTTAAGGTCATTTTTGATCACTTTAATGCATCCTTACTGAAAAAGAATTCTGACTAACCAACATATTTTTGAACGGCAGTGTACATTCAGTAGGTCATTATTGCAATATAAACACTGTCAGAGTGATCAACAAGGTATCTCTTCATTTACCAGTCAAAGATGGAGCAACTTTCTGCTCTTATGTTTACTCCGTGCACTGTCAAGTTCTTCATCATATTTGTCGTGGTACCAGTCTTTGCAGCAATTATTTTACCATAAATACTGCATCGCGCGCTGTTGGCATCGAGCCTGGAGAAATGTAGCCACACTTTTGATCGACTTTTCCAAATCTTTAGGGTATTGTGTGTGTGTGCTCGCGTCTCATATGAGAACCTCTTAGGTATCGAAATCTGGTGCCGAACAAGAAGTCATTTTTCTATACTCGATAGTATCGAGGCAATTCCGTCGGTACCTAAAAAGTATCGAACTTGGTACCCAGCCCTAGTGGACACATATTTAGTATGTGTTTTGTGGCCCTATTTCAGAAACTTTAATTTTTAGTTTTTTCAATAACCATGCATAAACATTATTCTCTCAAAAATACAAACATGTACATACATGTTGCTCACATATTATGGTAGCCCTGTTTGTGCTAAATAGAGTGTAATTACACCTTTGCCATTAATATGTTTATAAGCAACTGAAAAAAGCACAAAAAGCCACGTTCACTTGGCACAGATGCTCCTCTGCTTACGCTGTCTACCGACACATTGGAGTGATGTCTTCTCATGAACTGACATATTAGAAGTGTTTCCATTAGCATATTGAATGCATTTTGCACAATGCTTGCACATAGTCGCAGTTCTATTGTCACGGGGTGACAAGCGGCTGAGCAGAACCTTTTTCTATGAGGAGGTGTTTACCCCGGGGAGTGCTTCCGATGTGACACTAGGACGGTTCCGGTTTCCTATGTGAGTAATGGCGGCTAAGGAGGCTTGATAAGGAAAATTGCTGACAGGTGTGAGAGGAGGAGAGTTCGGGCGGCAATTTAGACGCGGTTTCCAACCGGATTAAAAACGGAGACGCCGCAGCCGTAGAGGGTGCGCACGCAGCAGGCGAGAGAGAGAGAGGCCGAGGCCGTGGCTGAGGCGGAAGCAGTGGTTGGAGGCCGCGGGGAAGAGAGAGAGAGAGTGAGAGAGAGAGAAGACTTCGGCTTGATTGCGGGTGTAAGCCTTGGTTGCACCGTGAGTCTGTTGAATTGCAGTTTTATTGTGGAAATGAGCACTATTGAAACCTTGTAGTGTGATGGTGAATATGCGAGTGTGGGAATTGTGTTTCTGCTGTTCACTTGCAGTCACAGCTGTTCATTCCTCTCCCCGCCTGAGCCCTGTTGAAGGAGAATGCTGAAGCTGCTGAGTTACGTTCATGTTATGTTCATATCTCTCTCTGTCTGAGCCCCGAAGAAGAGAACGCTGAAGAAGAGAATGCGGAAGCTGTGAATTATGTTCATTCCTCTCTCTGTCTGAAACTGCTGAGTTACGTTCATGTTATGTTCATATCTCTCTCTGTCTGAGCCCCGAAGAAGAGAACGCTGAAGAAGAGAACGCGGAAGCTGTGAATTATGTTCATTCCTCTCTCTGTCTGAAACCGCTGAGTTACGTTCATGTTATGTTCATATCTCTCTCTGTCTGATCCCCGAAGAAGAGAACGCTGAAGAAGAGAACGCCGAAGAAGAGAATGCGGAAGCTGTGAACTATGTTCATTCCTCTTTCTGTCTGAGCCCCGAAAAAGAGAATGCTGAAGAGACTTTTAAGATTGTTTTTATTATTTAATAAAGAGAATATTTATTTTTAATTCTGTGTCCGCCTCCTTTCGTGTCCACGGTCAGCTCCTCAGGGGCGGTATGCAAGCCAGGGGCGGGCGGCCCGCTGGCGTTCGCCCCGACCTGTGACACTATTTATTGTTTTATTTCCGTTGTCATCATAGGTAACATGAAATCCAAAATGTTCCCACACACCGGACTTATACGACACTGGTGCAGCCTCCAACTCCGGGCAGCCTTCCTTATCTCTCCCACTTGCCATTTATACATGTGACGTGACCTGCAGCACTCCATACTCCACTGTTACTGTCTATATATATGTTCACACACCTCTTACTTCACGAGTAAAGGAAACACACTGTCTGAGGCCACATACGGGCACAAGGCTACATTGCTCATGCGTCGAACTGTGCGACGCACACACACTCCGAACCGAGACAAGCGAACCGAACGGTTTAGATTGCCACACCTAGATGTCACTGTTGAAGAGGGTATTCAAAGGGGTGTTTGTTGTCAAATATAGTTGCCAGCGAGCATTGAGGTGATAATAGTGATAGATGCCATTTACACAAAGTATATCAAATAGATGCGGTTTACATTAACTGCAAATAGCAATAGATTATTTATTGTTGTCTGCCTCAGGATATGTTACTCTCCCAGAAACCCACATGCCCTTCTGAGTGCATTTACCGCACCCGTAATATCCTGAGTACTGTTTTATCTTTTTGACCATTGCTCTCGCAGGTGCGTCACACACAACACATCTAATTTGAATTTGTATTCCTTCGAAACCATTGTCCAGGAGATCCTGAATGTCTTTAATGGCTTCCTCAACAAAATCCAAATCTTTTGGTTTGGAAGGACCAAGTGTCAGTGTCACCGGAAAGACTCTGATAGGTGTCAGGTGAATGGCACTGAGGATGGGCCATAGATTTGCTTTGTTGCTTTTGAAAATGGGTAGTCCATCTATATTGAATGATAACTCCAGTGTTGTTTTTCCATCAGTTACATCCCTTGGGTAGTGCTGCAACTGCTCGCTTAGACTCTTTCTCAAGTTGAAATGAACACACTCCATCCCTGACTTCATCATTGTTTTAATATGTCTCGCAGCAAGGTTCTTGCTGTTAAAGAGGACCCAAGGAAGATTAGCTGCCATTAAATGGGCCGCTAATGGGGATCCTAATAAAACAACAAAACAACAAAACAACAAACAACAACAAAGGCAGCTCTGGAAGTTAATTTTTTCTAAGTCCCTTCAGAAGGTCATCAATGGCATTGTGTTTAATAAGGTGTTTTGTAGCCCAATCCTGCAAAAACGTTGTAAGTGAGGCTGGAGGCATTTGATTCACATCCTCAGGCCCTGAAGTGCAGTTGTCCTCACTGAAGTCATGATCCTCATTCTCATGTTCTGAACTGCAGTGTTCTTCACTGACCCCATTATCCCCACTCTCATGTCCTAAACTGCAGTTTTCTTCACTGACTCCTGTCTCTGCACATTTAAAAGCACCCCTGATGTCCTTGAAATTTCTTTCATCCACATTGACCTGATCTTGACCATGTTGTGGTGTTACTGGAAGGCATTTTGATTGTTCTCCAATAATTCTTTCAGTCAATGACTTCCGGGCACATTTCCATTGCCTTGTGTGCCTTTGCCTTCTGGATTTTGAGTTCATTCTAAATTCAGAATATTTGATTTCATAAAATACGAAGCACAAGATAATGCATGATCAAGTATTGAAAAGGGGGTTCACATAGTTTTGTCATGTGTCATTTCTGAAATAAGTTATGCAAATAAAATTGTAACAGAACAAGTCTTTATTAGGATTTATTTATTTTGTATTCATCGGGATTTGCACAGTGTGGGCCACACTGTCCACATACAGTCTAGGAAGGACTGCACAGTTCGGCGCTGAACTGAGTAGTTGCTAAATTATTAGCTTGGATAACAGCACAACTTGCTCCTGCTTGCCGCGGTTATTGGACTTCGTTAATATTTTGAAGTGCCAAGGTTGATATAGGTAAGCAATTTTACTATGTTCTTATCTTTTGAGGATGTTGTACTGTTTTGTAGTGATCTGATGTGTCAGCAGTGTGTGAATTCAGCACTCAACACACAGAAATTTAGGAGAATTTGGGAGAAATGTTTTCACTAGCTTAGAATAAAATAAAAATATAAATTTTACTCAAACGCATACCTATAAATAGTAAAACCAGAGAAACAGATAACTTTGCAGTGTTCTCTTAATTTTTTCCAGTGCTGAATCTACATGAATAGCTTATGTATGGATAGTTGTCCCATCACAAAAAAAAAAAAAAAGACCAAATATAAATATCCGATGCAAGTTTAAAAATAAAATAAACAACATTACAACACATTTAGGAGCAGCTAAGTAATATTACTTACCTTGAAATTAAAACTGGGTAAGACAGAGGAAGACAATCCAAAATCTAATAAAACAAAGAAATGAAAAAATACATTAATCAAACCAAGTTTCATTTTGCAGGTATGCTGCATTATGCCAATAAATACTGAAAACGTGTGCATGTGGGGATAACATTATGATATCCAGAAATCAATTTCAGTGGTGCATTGGGTTTAATTTGTCGCTACTAATTAGCATTTAGTGTCGAGCATTTTCACGCAAATAAATTCATAGATCCACACAGTGGTGTAGTCTAGTTTTTTGTAGTGAGTATACTGTGACACAAACCACCATTTTGAAAAGAATGGTGTTATTGTTTTGGCAAGTTTAAATTAAAGTAAAGTTAAAGTACATTTTACTGTGCAATTTATTTCATAATTTCTTTGAGTTAGACCGAACTTTTATTTTGATGGGTTGTAGACATTTGAGTTTCTGTGTGTTTTAATTATTATTATTCTGTGTGTGTTAACTATTATTATTATTATTATTATTATTATTATTATTATTATTATTATTATTAGGCCTACTTGAAGTATACTCTACTGTGCAATAGTAATATATTTCTGTTATAATTTCTTCAAGTTATACCGAACCTTTATTTTGACAGGTTGTCATAAAGACATTTCAGTTCCCTTTCGTTGTCACTCCGAGTTACGTCGGATGACGACGAATGGGGTTTCGCTTAGAAATCCTATCATCTTCGAGTATTAAAACACGAGCCAATGGCAAAGAAATGCCATGGGTCTGCGGAATTTGCATAGCGTACCTCCGCCCCACCCTGGGGGTATATAAGGAAGTCGCTGGCAACATGCAGATATGTTTTCGCTTCGGAGCCAAGTTCAGTACTTCACTCCACAAGCCTTTTGAGTGTCATCTCAAATCTCTTCGAGACGAGCGGCTCTTCAGTGTGTTGGTGTGACGGCGCTTCCAGCGAGATCGCATTTCCTGCTGCTGATTTGTGCAGTAATCTGCCGACAGTGAGTGTGTTTCTCCCTGGGTGCTTCAGCACTCTGCTGAGCTTTTCCACTCTCTAAAAGAGCTGCACGCGGCACGTCTTTTTCAAGACGGTTCGCCCGTGTATTTTCTGGATGTGTGTGCGTCAGTCATCTGCCTAACGGTCGCGAGCAATGTTTTGCGTGTTGGGCTTAATCACGCTTGGCAGCGCTCGTTGATGAGTCATGTTTTCATTGCGGGAACATGACCATCGCGATGTTTATCATGGCGATCATGGTCTGTATGTTCCCTGTCACTATAGTGGCACGGTCATGCAGTGCTGTGTGTCGCCTGCGCCTTCGATGCAGTGCTGTCCCGGGAGTTCTGTCGAACCGGCCGCAGTGGAACGCTAGTCCTTCCCTGGCCAACCCTGGCAGAACGCGGAAATTCTAACCACGCCCCTATGCTGGGACGCTGTGCCTCCCATGCCCGGCCTGGTTGTTCCGCCACGCACACTACTGACCTCGCTCTCGGGCGACATCGGTACCTGCGTGATCCTGGGTCAGGTGATGTCCACTATGTGGTCCAGACATGGGCCTAGCCAGGTTGATGTGGCAGGGTCTGAGAATTCTTTTTCTCAGCTCCCCCATGTCCCAGGCTGAGCTCTTTGGCGGTGTGGCTTCGACCACCTGAAGCAGACTCGGGTCCGGCACCGATGGTCATCCATCCGTGCGGCCTCCTCAGTCTGCTTCCCGCCAAGCCCCCCTCCATGCGGCTGCTCCCCTCTGGCCTGCAAACGGACCTGAGCAGGAGGAAGCCGCAGGAGGGCGGCGCTGCCCGTCTCCGCCCCTTAGACTGCCACGCCAGTCTAAACAGCACCTTGAGGCGGGCAGCCTGGTCGGCGGGGTGGTTGAGGACTGCGCCCAACAGTCTTCGATCAATCCACAAGCAGACTGAGGCTTCTGCACTGACGGTCATCCGTCGGTGTGGTCTGCTTAGTCTGCTTCCCGCCGACGCCGCCTCCTTGCGGCTCCTTCCCTCGAGCCTTCACTGGCCTGAGCACAAGGGGGTCGCTGGAGGCTGGCACCGCCTGTCTCTGCCCCTTAGCCGGCTAACACCTGGCTGAGCAGCACAAACCTGAGACAGGCAGCTTGGAGTTAGGGCTCAGTTCTTCAGGAGCTGGTAGCAGGACCACTCCTTCCCCCGCTTGAGGGCTGGGTGAAGATCTCTACAAAAGAACTTATGCTCTTTCTCTGAGCCCCAAGAGGCTGTGGATGACAGCACGCGCCGCCCACGGGCCACGCTCCTCTCATCCCCCTCTGTCGCCAGACCCCTGCCAGAGCACGCCCCCGTGGGACGCTGGTCCTCCCCTGGCCTCCTCTGGCAGGACGCGGCTAATGACCGTGCCCCCGCACTGGGCCGCTATGCCACCCACGCCTGGGCCGGTCATTCCGCCTCGCTGCACCCCCGACGGAACGTCTGTGGTCCGTATGACCCCGCTGGTGCACTTTCTGGAAGCCTGGCTAGAGCTTCCCAGACTGTCCCGCTGGGTCGCGAGAACCATCAGGCTCGGCTACGCGATTCAGTTCGCGCGATCTCCTCCCCGCTACAGCGGAGTCCGCTTCACTATGGTCGGTGGCAATGCCCCTGTCATGAGAGCGGAGGTCGCCGCCCTACTGGCGAAGGGTGCGATCGAGATTGTCCCTCCAGCCGAAATGAGGTCCGGCTTCTACAGCCCTTACTTCATTGTTCCGAGGAAATCGGGTGGGTTACGACCGATCCTGGACCTGCGCGTCCTGAACCGCTCCCTCCACAGGCTGCCGTTCAAGATGCTCACGGCCAAACGCATTTTCGAGTGTGTGCGGCCACAGGATTGGTTTGCAGCGATCGACCTGAAGGACGCCTACTTCCATGTCTCCATTTTACCTCGACACAGACCGTTTCTACGGTTTGCTTTCGAGGGGCAGGCATACCAGTACGCGGTTCTCCCTTTCGGGCTAGCCCTGTCTCCTCGCGTCTTTACGAAGGTCGTCGAGGCAGCCCTTGTTCCCCTCCGGGAACACGGGGTTCGCATCCTGAACTATCTCGACGACTGGCTGATCCTAGCTCACTCTCGAGACCAGGTTTGCGAACACAGGGATCTTGTGCTCCGGCACCTAGCTCGTCTGGGCCTTCGGGTCAACTGGGAGAAGAGCAAACTCTGCCCAGTGCAGAGGATCTCTTTTCTCGGTATGGAAATCGACTCGGTCGCCATGTGCGCGCAGCTTACGAGCGAGCGCGCGCAGTCACTGCTGACTTGTCTTCGCCAGTTCGAGGGCAAGAGTGCGGTCCCACTGAAACTTTTTCAGAGGCTCCTGGGGCATATGGCATCCGCAGCCGCAGTAACGCCGCTCGGATTGCTTCATATGAGACCGCTTCAGCTTTGGCTTCGCGATCGAGTCCCGAGGTGGGCATGGCAACACGGCAAGCTCCGGGTCCCAGTGACTCCGGCCTGCCGTCAGACCTTCACCCCGTGGTCGAACCTCAGCTTTCTACGGGCCGGAGTGCCCCTGGAACGAGTTTCCCGGCATGTTGTTGTCTCAACAGATGCCTCCACCACGGGCTGGGGCGCCATGTGCAATGGACATGCTGCCGCGGTGTAGGATTGAAAATATATTTTCTACCCCCTCTTTCAGAGACAATGACCATTTGGAGTTCCTAAGGCACAGAGGGGCTGATAGTGATCTAGGCATGCAAGCCAAATGTTTGTACTTTGGGGGTCAATGAATTGTCACACCTTTAGTACAGTGGTGGGAGTGTAATTATCTGATTGGTCAGTTTGAATGTCTCACATTTCACATGGTCAAGGAAAGGATAAAAGAAGATTGTAACTGTTGCTCTGTCTCTTTGATGCTCTGGCTATCTTCTTCTCTGGGTCCCTTTCTTGGAGGCTCCTCTTTATCTCTGTCTCTCTCTCTTTCTCTCTCTCTCTCTCTCTCTCTCTCTCTCTCTCTCTCTCAGGTAACATTTTTCATATATGCTGGGTACAATTAATAATATAAGTTATCATCATCTCATACATATATTTTGTAACTATTTTAGGTGTAACCATAACCATAATTTGTCATTAAACCTTTTCAATTGCAACTAATGTGCTAACTAGTTTTGATTCGGATTTGACTTTGAAGTGCTACATATTGCAATACAATATCATCACTATCTATAGCAATGCTCTCCCACAAATATTAAGCTATTGTAACTGCACTTATTTCCGTCGTTGGTATAAGTGGCAGTGGGTGGTTAAAGACAAGAAATGTGCAGCTTTCTACCATCTTGCCAATAACGTTTCTTTAGTCATTCGGCAGTTCTTGCAGCTTGAACCACTGCAGGAATTCCACCCTTACAGATGGTGCCGAAACCCGGGATCCCTTGCAGTGTGTTTTCTGAAATTCACTTTGATCAGAATGAGGACATTTTTTCACAGTTGATTTTGTGAATGGATTAAAGCTGACCTTCTGACCATGGGATGGGTAAGTCTGTTTTCATTGTTTAATGGTATGATAGGAAATGTCTCCATTTGCATGAATCGAATAAAACAGAATTTAGAAGGTTTTGAATAGCTTTAATAGTCCCATTACTGTATAATTTGTAAATATTTTGAATATTCAGATCTCCTCGGGGATGGATGGGAACAAATCTGATAATAGTGATGTATTGTTTGCTTTATGGAGCAAAAAAGTTGAGCCTATCTTGAACAGCAAATATGTACCAAAAAATCTCAATTCAGATGATGAAATTCTCACATATTGGCAAATACTTGGTAGACATGATAAGAAATCAAAACATGGTGAAATAATTGAAGCTTTAAACTACATGCGCTTTACACGGCTACGTGAGTTAACAACATGTCTATCTTCAAGTATAGATGCTAAATGCAAAGAAGTGCAATCTAAGAATGCAGAGGCACAAAAGTCTGAGGCAAAGATTCAAGATCTTCAAACACAGCTAGATAAATTACTAGCTGAGCAGTTAGCCCTGACTGAAAAGTGTAAAAATCACAAAGAGACCATTGCAGAACTCAAGGCTAAGCTAAATGCTAAATTGTCTCCCAAAATGCTTAACAGCAATGGGACTAAAAAGCACGTTCGCTTCTTAGAGGAGGTGACTTGCTCTAATGAATCTGAATCATTTAGTTCAGAAAATGCATGTGCAACTGACCAAGAAAGTGTTCCTATTTCAGTTCTTAAGGTGATGCAACACCGTAATAGCGCAGAGTCATGTACCAGAACGCATGGTGTACAAGCATTAGAGAGTCGTGAAAATCCTCAAACTCCAGGAGAACGTAGCAAACATCCCTATGGTAAAGAAAGCAGGTTTTGCAGTTCCTGTCAGAAAATAGGCCATATAGAGGGAAAATGCTGGTCACTGGGAAGGGGCAGACCTCCTCCTTATTTTCAGAAAAATAGTAAACCACTTTCTAAGAGCAAAAATCAGCGATCTGCACGTACAGGTAAAACTCTTAGTGAGTTAACTGCTTTGTTCATGCAAGGCCTTCAGCTATTAACTTCACTTGCTAGTGGGTTAGTAGCCCAATAGCAAGAAGTTTAATATCCAAATTGCAATGATCCTGTTTGTATGTTCAAATTTGTAATTGTGCGTAACACATCGTGCTCATAGAACACACATTATAGTTGTTTGTGCTACTACATGTGCACATAGGCTAATTAAGTTTATTCTTTAAGACACATGAGTGCTTTACTGTAAGTGTTATATGAAACACTTAGGTTAAAAGGCTGTAGATGCTAAGAATTCTAGGCCATGTATCTTGTGTAAATTGGAATATTTGTTTTACTGGAATTGCATAGCAATTTCAAGTTGCATGTGTGACTATGTTGAATTTGTTTGTCTCCTTAGTGGAAACTCTGCTATTTTTCCATATAGCTGCAGTAAAACCACATAAAGGAGCATAGAATTGCCATGTGGCCACAATGTTAATCACGATTTGCATTAACCATGAAAATGCTTCCCTCACAACAGGATTCAGTAACTCTGTACTTTGCACTTTTCTCATGCTCCTTTAACTGAAACAATGGTGTGGGAACATTTTGAGCCAGATCACACCTCATGCTCACATTCTCATGCTGGCTCCCTGTTACAACAACAGGACCAAATTTGCATCACAATTGTAAAACCTCCTCACCTTTGTTTTGGGGCATGATGAATTTACACATAGCCACAGCTAAATGCAGCCACCATTTGATCTTCACACAAAGTCAAATCTGCATCTATCTGATTCTGCCTCACAAAATGAATGCATACAATGCTATTTAAGTCTTTACATATAGACTGAATTATAACTGTGAATTGCATCCAGTAATTGTTTGTTTTGTTTTTCTTTGGATTTACTTTATCACTTAAGTAATCATTTGTCTCACCAAGTTAAATTTTAAATTGTATGTCAGTATTTCTAATTTTTACCCAAGTACAAATATTTGTATTCTCATTAATGCATTTGAAACGATTTCTGCTTATTTGTATTTTGTCCATTTTACTTGCAACAATGTTTTTGGACATTAATTCAATTGAATCTCTGTGTTTGGTTACACTGAATATTTTGCTGATACTCTTCATGGAATGGGGTTTTAAACCAGCATTTTTTGTTTTGTTGAAATGCAATTTATTTAAATGTTTCCAGAAACAGTGTAAGAGCTTGTAAGATCTTCTTTTGTTCTCCCTTGACCATATTTTTAAGTACATCAATTTAAGGGCTTTTTGCCAAAGACTAATTTTAATCTGACCATATCAATCCTCTGACCAATGACAAATGCCATGTGTCTGCTTTTGCTGTTTGTTGTTATGCTCTTTTAAGATTGCAGGATCCCTGCAACCAAAGTTCACATTCTGTGACCCGTCTCATAAAGAGAAACCAGCGTTTGCTCCCAGATTCAGTGCCTGTTCTTGTGGAGGTGTGAAGTGTTCGATGGATGATTTGCATCTATGAACGGTGCAACACCATTTAATGGAGCCTCCTCATGCAGGGCTGAAGGAGAACAAAGACTGAACATTAACCAACCGAGATTGCAACAAGCTTGGACGAAAAGTCTGAAGATACAACTAAACGCAACAAAAAGCATGTCTTTATGGATTGTGTCACCTTTGGACTCCATGTGTGTGGCCAACGGTGCCAAGGGGGGAATTTGTAGGATTGAAAATATATTTTCTACCCCCTCTTTCAGAGACAATGACCATTTGGAGTTCCTAAGGCACAGAGGGGCTGATAGTGATCTAGGCATGCAAGCCAAATGTTTGTACTTTGGGGGTCAATGAATTGTCACACCTTTAGTACAGTGGTGGGAGTGTAATTATCTGATTGGTCAGTTTGAATGTCTCACATTTCACATGGTCAAGGAAAGGATAAAAGAAGATTGTAACTGTTGCTCTGTCTCTTTGATGCTCTGGCTATCTTCTTCTCTGGGTCCCTTTCTTGGAGGCTCCTCTTTATCTCTGTCTCTCTCTCTTTCTCTCTCTCTCTCTCTCTCTCTCTCTCTCAGGTAACATTTTTCATATATGCTGGGTACAATTAATAATATAAGTTATCATCATCTCATACATATATTTTGTAACTATTTTAGGTGTAACCATAACCATAATTTGTCATTAAACCTTTTCAATTGCAACTAATGTGCTAACTAGTTTTGATTCGGATTTGACTTTGAAGTGCTACATATTGCAATACAATATCATCACTATCTATAGCAATGCTCTCCCACAAATATTAAGCTATTGTAACTGCACTTATTTCCGTCGTTGGTATAAGTGGCAGTGGGTGGTTAAAGACAAGAAATGTGCAGCTTTCTACCATCTTGCCAATAACGTTTCTTTAGTCATTCGGCAGTTCTTGCAGCTTGAACCACTGCAGGAATTCCACCCTTACACATAGATCATAAGACTATCCAGGCCAAAATTATTCACATCATGCAATACATCATTTACCTTCATACATATAGGACAAGGAAAATTATTTTAATAATTTCTTTTCAGCATTACAGTCTTCAAAACTTCCTGTATGTAAATACTGTGCTGTGCATAGGACATGCATGGCTGTGGTCACACATCAATTGATTTAAATCCACATAAAAAAAAAAAAAAATCTTATTGAGACCTATTAATCAATGCAACTGGTCTTTGGACAAAATATTTATTATGTCCAGTCGTTAGCGTTGTTGCAAACCAGGAGGGCCCCCTAGTTTCCAACAAATGACTAATGACAATAAAAAATGATCTAAACAGCTAAATCTAAAATGCAGGCATTTCTATTTGTCAACTATACAATTCAGACCTGCACTATTGAGTGTGACCTAGTCTGTACATCAAATGCACAGAGGATAATTACAAAGATAAACCAGAGAATTTAAATCTCTGTTTCTATACATTTCATTCTCTAATTGAATCGATTAAAACATTAAGTTTCATTGATGATTTGCACTTATAACAACTAATGTAGACAATTTTACAATTATGAAATTGTGTATTTCCATGTTTAATTATGTGATATACTCTAATTACTCTAATTATGCATACTGCTAGTAAATATACTAGTTATGGTGACTTTCTGCTACCCTTCCTTGATTCATCCAGACCAAGTCTAAATTCCACTACCGGATCACTGCAGTAGTGAAGAATTTGGTAATCAAATTCACCTGTTCATTAAATATATGATTCTGAAAAAGAGACCATATTTACCACTCGCACCTTTGACTTTTGAGTTCCACATTTTTGAGTACATCATGTTTTGTTATCTTGTATTCCTGTGCTTATCCAATAACTTTTCCTCATCTTGCAATAACCACAAATACATCAGTGTTCAATTATTGCATGGTCATTCAGAAGTTGTTCAGGTGTCTCACACGAAATGGAGTGGCATCAGTGAAATTATTCCTTCAACTATGGACTACTGATCTGCCCGGCAAATGAAACCTTCTGCTTGAAGGTGACCGAGGACTTCTCAAATGGTCAGTTAAAACATCATAGGGAGGACAAAGATGTTTCCGCAAAGCATTATGATGACACTTTCCAATGACACTTTCTGATCATGCTGACCAAAGCAAACAGACTTGATACAACGAGATCATTCTACAGACTGAATACCAACGCAGCCAAGTGCAGGTGGAAGCGAACCCGGCCAAGAGGGTCATGACACCCTGTCCAGCTGCTGCAGCATCCACGAATTCTGCCACGCTTTCATTTTAATGTTCAACCTGTCTTAATGCTGTTATTTCAGGTGACGACTGGATTCCTGCACCAATCGACTAACACTGCAAACTACAGTGGTCAGCCCTATGAACACTCAGAGAATAACACTGAAAATGTGGCAACAGGAAAATGTCCAAAACATGTCCCCTTAGGCCTGATCTAAATCTGTCCCAAGGGGCCAGGGGCCGTCTGTAAGAACTGATTTTCCTGTTAAAACAAAACTCACCCTGCAATAACGCCATAAAATGCACCCTGGACAGCGGACAACAAAGGCAGAGCACAGAACCTTGTACTGCCCAAACTTATCTCATTGTTCCCCTGTTTGACTTCAACTCATCCCCCCTCTCCCTCCTCAAGGCACTGAAAGTTCATTAAGAATGTCTATATATCACATATGATGTATCTTGTGAATATGTTGTTTTTCCTTTTCATGTTTGGTGTCATTTTAAAGGGCACAGTGCGATTGGTAAAATGGTCTTAATTTCATTGCAGTCATTGGTTTAATGAGAAAGATTGAGAACTTAGGAGAATCCTGTATCTCCTCTCTGGCGGATATCTCTTTAAGATATCTCAAGAAACCAGGTGCTACCCCCCTGGGGTACATGGATTGGCCCAAACAACTCTAAACAACATTTGTATAACCCCTGTTGTTCTGGTCTGGTATTTAAGGTGAGGGGACAGAGCAATCTTTGGGAATCTTTTACCGGGATCATCCCCCACACAGTAATGCATGGCAGTATTTTCCTGTTGGAAAATCCTGACACATTACTGTGTGTCTTTGTCAGGAGAACATTGCTTACTTTTAGATTCATCTTTGAGTAAATGTATATTTGAATTGGCTTTTAATAAATTACTTCTGTAATTGGCATAATACATTTTTACCTGACAAATAAATGTTACATCTTGATTTATTCTGAAGTATTCTGAAATCATTATTTTAATATATTTAAGGAGGCTGGTGCTACCGCAAACTTAGTTAAGGTAGGTCAAACTACAGGCAC
Organism: Scardinius erythrophthalmus; assembly: GCF_964197995.2. Classification (NCBI taxonomy): domain Eukaryota; kingdom Metazoa; phylum Chordata; class Actinopteri; order Cypriniformes; family Leuciscidae; genus Scardinius; species Scardinius erythrophthalmus. Next base: position 31,262,617 of record NC_138232.1, on the reverse strand, counting down.
ATGAATGAACGGAGCAGTAGGCACGTCATCTTGGAGACCTGTTGATTTCTGTCTATCACTGGTTTAGCAAGTTGTATGGAAATGGCTAAAATAAACTACACTCTCTAGTCCGTAAGCAGTAGGCGACTGACTTTAGGGGTATATTAGCAAACCCTACATCCTCTGACTCAAATCAGAATTAACAAGTTTGTGTCCGTGAGAAACACGAATTGGCCGACGTGATCTCTGTGCGGCATTCGGGTCCATAACGTATTAATAACTGAAAGTATGGGATAATCAGGATAATCAAAGATCTAAATTAATTCATAATCGATGTTTATGATTAATTTCTAATCAGAAATACGATCTAAATTTGATTATCATTTGAAATTGGAGTCAGATCAAACGTAGAGCTAAAGTAATACTAAAACTAAGTTCCAATAGATTAAGTGAACTTCACTGGAGCGCTGAAAAGACATACACGCTTTAAACCTTCGCCAGGCCGTTGGATTCCGTCGTTGGGCCAATGGGTGGTCCTTACATATGCCAGGTAGAGATGTTCTAAGATTGCCATAGTGATGGTGTGTATTGTGTATATTTGTGTATAGGAGATGGGTGGCGTTTTATAATTTGTGTTGCATAATTTAGTTCCGGTGCTACACCGGGAGGCCACATACAGGAGCTGCTTCTGTAGTGTTGTGAGGTGTGAGCGGCCCCTTGAAGTTTCTCCACCCCCATCTCCTAATGTAAAGTTGTGTGTCCTGCTTAAGGCAGGCAGAACCAGACCCTTGTGGAATCTGGTTCTAAAGAAAGTCATTTGTCAGCCTGTAAGGAAATAGACCTAGAGAGGAAAACACAGTTTAATCTTGAGCCTTTATACAAATTGCATTAAGATAGATGGTCGATCTCAATATTTATTTGATGGCTTTAGCCAGACAGTTGTTACTGATGGCTTTGATCTGTTAAGATTTTATGCCATTAGAAGAAAATTTGTTTTTGTTTACAAAGACGTATCATTCTCATGATCATGTGTTTGCAAAGAAAAGGTCAATTAAACAGTGATAATGGTCAGATCTTACTGCTATTGCATCTAAACTCACACAGTCTGCTGTGTTGTGAGCATTAGGACCCTCAGGTCTGCCAGGGAAATCTCTTTACATGATGCTGTTTATTTACACTAGCCAGATCTGTGTTTAGAGCAATTAGATCACCAGGTGTGGTGCTGTGCTTGTTTGTTTTAGCCTTTGGAATTTATGGTGCCATTCAACTCTTGACCATTTGGATCTCTGTGGTCCATAAAGACTGTAGATTTTCTGCCTGATGTTTACATTTCACACAACTGTTCTTACATGTCCAGTAAAATACCTTCCCTGATCAGATTCCATGTGAGCTGAAGCTCCCAGAGAGGAGAGGTTTGTTAACACTTGCACCACTTCGTTTGTGGTTTTGTTGCAAGAGAAAATTTAAATTTGTACCTCCCCTTGTTACTGGGTTAAAGATCTGTTAGATCAAAATTAAATCATCCTGTGGCTTTGGATGAATATTTAAGACATGGTAATCAGGTTGATCATTTTAGTTGGTATATACTGGGCATTGTAATTTCTCTCATTAAAGATTTTTGCACAAATAGAAGGTAAAGAAGTTCTTTCTGATTAATTCTTCCTTTCAGTTTCCTTTCTTACCAATACTTTCTCTAACCATTTATTATCTCATTCCTCCCAACACTAGTAGTGTTCCTCCTTCTTGTTCCCTACATACACGTACCATCTTTCTACATTCTGATTCTTTTAATTCTCATTAAACATTCTTTCCTCTTCTAACCCAATGCTGAATCATCACGAGATTAAAGCCATTCTTGGCCATTACAATATAATATATATTACAATCTGGTCATAATATAAATTATATTTTATAAAATTGTATAAATCAAACCAATTTTATTTACTGGTCTCGGGGGTTTCTACTGAGTAATTTGTCCAAACTGACTTATTATCTTCTCACTGATCTTTTAGAAGGTGATTGGCCCTGCAGCTCCAGCTGTGCTGGCATTAGCATTGTGTACACAGCAACAACCCAAACTGGAAACCAGTTACAGCTGCTTCGATGCTGTGAACATTCAATGAACTGCAGGCATTGAGAAACATGGGTCAAATCATTGCTCAATTTAAAGATTTTTGTGACTACAATTTAGAATTGGACACAATTATCTTATTTTAGGCTGAGATGTTATCAGTTGCATTCTTTTAAGAATCTTATTTGAATATGAAAGAAAGGTTGGACAAACAGGTCTCATGGAGGGCGCCAAGATTGTTTTATGGTTTGTTACTTTTGTCAGTCTCTTTTGAGACCTCGAAAACATACAAGAATGCAGTGATTGCAAAGTCTGGTATAAAACCAACTTAAAAGCTATGTTTTATAAAACTGAGCCTTAAATGGTGTTGTTTAACCCATATACGGGACATCAGTCATGAACTCTTTGAAACTATTGAAAGATTTTCAAAGAACAATTACTTTGATGTAATTCATATTGGTCTTTGTCTAAATTATCTCATAAGATAAGGACAAGCTGTGCATGTCCTCTGACACTATCAGGCCTGGTTACAAGCCTCTAGTAACACAATAATTGTCATTATATGCATCAGTTTTAAAATTTAGCGTATTTTTCCAAATTTCAGCCTAGGACTCCTGCATAGCAGCTGTTCTCTAGGACTGGAATCATTTTCCCAGATAATTTCTTTTGAAATATTCTAATTGCATTGCACTGTTTTGTCCAACTTTACACTTCACACACAAAGGATTCAAGTGAGACAATTTTACTTGTTATCTTTTAGCTCATCAAATCACAAGATTTTTTCACAAGTTAGCGTGACCATTTTCTTATTTCCAGTGTTGCAATGTTGTTGCAACAAAGCAAATAATTAAATGTAACAACATTATTTACCTCAGAATTTAAGTTTTTAGTTTTCAACCCTCTGTTGAGTACCAGAATAAAAATTTGGATGATGTTATCCCAATTTAGGTTTCATCACTTGTTGCTTTGGCAAACAAGGAGGTAAAGTTAAAGCAAGGGATATCTTTTCTCATCTACACTGCCGCTATCGTGTCCCTGATATGTGGTTTTATCTAATTCTCAAGCCCCACCGGATTTTGCGTTCTCCGGTCTAACTGGGTATGCCGACCCATTCTACAAATGTGTCTATATGAGGTGCGTCTGAATTTACCCTCAACACTTCTAAAAGGCAAAAGAGAATTGACTTACCAAACGGCTGAAGAAAGAGAAGGACATCTTTTTTCTCTTACTTGTTGCAAGTCCCAATATTTCGCTGAAAAGACACTCGCAACCTGGAGAATCACGGAGGGACTGTCACCACTTTGTAAGGACCACCCATTGGCCCAACGACGGAATCCAACGGCCTGGCGAAGGTTTAAAGCGTGTATGTCTTTTCAGCGCTCCAGTGAAGTTCACTTAATCTATTGGAACTTAGTTTTAGTATTACTTTAGCTCTACGTTTGATCTGACTCCAATTTCAAATGACAATCAAATTTAGATCGTATTTCTGATTAGAAATTAATCATAAACATCGATTATGAATTAATTTAGATCTTTGATTATCCTGATTATCCCATACTTTCAGTTATTAATACGTTATGGACCCGAATGCCGCACAGAGATCACGTCGGCCAATTCGTGTTTCTCACGGACACAAACTTGTTAATTCTGATTTGAGTCAGAGGATGTAGGGTTTGCTAATATACCCCTAAAGTCAGTCGCCTACTGCTTACGGACTAGAGAGTGTAGTTTATTTTAGCCATTTCCATACAACTTGCTAAACCAGTGATAGACAGAAATCAACAGGTCTCCAAGATGACGTGCCTACTGCTCCGTTCATTCATGTGCCTGTAGTTTGACCTACCTTAACTAAGTTTGCGGTAGCACCAGCCTCCTTAAATATATTAAAATAATGATTTCAGAATACTTCAGAATAAATCAAGATGTAACATTTATTTGTCAGGTAAAAATGTATTATGCCAATTACAGAAGTAATTTATTAAAAGCCAATTCAAATATACATTTACTCAAAGATGAATCTAAAAGTAAGCAATGTTCTCCTGACAAAGACACACAGTAATGTGTCAGGATTTTCCAACAGGAAAATACTGCCATGCATTACTGTGTGGGGGATGATCCCGGTAAAAGATTCCCAAAGATTGCTCTGTCCCCTCACCTTAAATACCAGACCAGAACAACAGGGGTTATACAAATGTTGTTTAGAGTTGTTTGGGCCAATCCATGTACCCCAGGGGGGTAGCACCTGGTTTCTTGAGATATCTTAAAGAGATATCCGCCAGAGAGGAGATACAGGATTCTCCTAAGTTCTCAATCTTTCTCATTAAACCAATGACTGCAATGAAATTAAGACCATTTTACCAATCGCACTGTGCCCTTTAAAATGACACCAAACATGAAAAGGAAAAACAACATATTCACGAGATACATCATATGTGATATATAGACATTCTTAATGAACTTTCAGTGCCTTGAGGAGGGAGAGGGGGGATGAGTTGAAGTCAAACAGGGGAACAATGAGATAAGTTTGGGCAGTACAAGGTTCTGTGCTCTGCCTTTGTTGTCCGCTGTCCAGGGTGCATTTTATGGCGTTATTGCAGGGTGAGTTTTGTTTTAACAGGAAAATCAGTTCTTACAGCGGGCTCCTGGACAGGACCCCAGCGCCTTTGGCATGTCAATTGCCTCGAGTTGCTGGCTGTACGTCTCGCCCTGCACCGTTTCCATGCGTTGCTCAGGGGTCAGCACGTACTAATCCGATCAGACAATACCGCAACAGTAGCGTACATCAACCATCAAGGTGGTCTACGCTCCCGCCGTATGTCGCAACTCGCCCGCCACCTCCTCATATGGAGTCAGAAGCATCTGAGGTCGCTTCGAGCCATTTATATCCCGGGACACCTGAACCAGGCGGCCGACGAGCTGTCTCGAGTTCAGCCTCTCGCTGGAGAATGGCGACTCCATCCCCGGAAGGTTCAGCTGATTTGGGATCAGTTCGGCGACGCACAGGTAGACCTGTTTGCCTCCCACGACTCGTCCCATTGCGACCTGTTTTATTCCCTGACCGAGGGCACGCTCGGCACGGATGCACTGGCGCACAGCTGGCCGCGGGGCCTACGCAAATATGCGTTTCCCCCAGTGAGCCTCCTTGCGCAGACCTTGCGCAAGATCAGGGAGGACGAGGAGCAGGTCACTTTGGTTGCCCCGTATTGGCCCAACCGGACCTGGTTCTCCGAACTAATACTCCTTGCGACAGCACCTCCCTGGCCAATTCCTCTGAGGAAGGACCTCCTTTCTCAGGGACGGGGCACCTTATGGCACCCTCGTCCCGATCTTTGGAACCTCCACGTGTGGCTCCTGGACGGGACAAGGCAGGTTTGAGTACCCTACCACCTGCGGTGGTGGCTACCATCACTTCCGCTAGAGCATCGTCCACGAGACATGCCTATGCGTTGAAGTGGAACCTCTTCGTCAACTGGTGTTCTTCTAAACATCAAGAACCCACGAGATGCCCCATCAGTGTCGTGCTTTCCTTCCTGCAAGAAGGGTTGGAGCGAAGGCTGTCTCCCTCCACCCTGAAAGTGTATGTGGCCGCCATTGCCGCCCATCACGAAGCAGTCGATGGTAAGTCTCTGGGAAAGCACGACCTGATCGTCAGGTTCCTGAGGGGAGCCAGGAGACTAAATCCTCCTCGTCCGCCCCTCGTTCCCTCTTGGGACCTCTCAGTGGTTCTAACTGCCCTGCAGAGCGCTCCATTTGAGCCTTTGCAATCAGTGGAGCTTAAGTTCCTGTCAATGAAGACAGTGCTCCTGGTTGCATTGGCCTCCATCAAGAGGGTAGGGGACCTGCAGGCATTTTCGGTTGACGAAGCGTGCCTGGAATTCGGGCCGGCTGACTCTCACGTGATCCTGAGACCCCGGCTTGGATATGTGCCCAAGGTTCCTACCACACCCTTTCGAGATCAGGTAGTGAACCTGCAAGCGCTGCCCTTGGAGGAGGCAGACCCAGCCTTGGCACTGCTCTGTCCAGTACGCGCCCTTCGTGCTTACGTAGACAGAACGCAGTGTTTCAGGACCTCAGACCAGCTCTTTGTCTGTCATGGTGGGAAGCTGAAGGGAAAGGCTCTCTCCAAACAAAGGTTGTCTCACTGGATAGTGGACGCCATTGCTTTGGCTTACCAGCAGCAAGGTCGACCGTGCCCCCTTGGTGTGACGGCCCACTCCACTCGGAGTGTGGCAGCCTCTGGGGCTCTAGCGCATGGCGCCTCGCTAACAGACATCTGCAGAGCTGCAGGCTGGGCGACACCTAACACATTTGCGAGATTTTACAATCTCCGAGTAGAGCCAGTTTCTTCTCATGTACTCGCTTCAACTAGCCGGTACTAGATTCTGCTCAGGTGTCTTCGCTTGCTCGCCATTCCTCTCCACGGACGGGATACGTGCGATATTTCCTCAGGTGAGCCTCATAAGCCCTGAGTCTCCTCCAGCACTGATGACGTCAACGCCAGAGTTATGCCACGGGCAGCTTTCGCGCTTGGCTAGGTGCCACCATGTGCATGGTTCCCTTCGGGCGACCCCCACATGTGTATTCCACTGTAAGCCTCTTTGAGCATGTGTCTTTCCCTTGGCAAGCCACCTTGCCACCCCTGGGGTTGAAATATTCCACCTGCGGCTGGACACCCCAGTGTTACTCCGTATGCAGCCCTTCGGGGTCATATGTGTATTCCAAGTCCCCCCCTTCGGGTTGGGCATGATTGCATATTTCCACTGGATATGCTTCCCAGTGTACCTTGGTATTCCTGTGTTAAGTAGGACTCCTTCGTCCGTGCTAGTTTCACGACAGGGAGCTCAGACTTACGCAGGGCACTGGTAGACAGTCGAGAGGTGGCGTGATTATACGGGAACCCCATTCGTCGTCATCCGACGTAACTCGGAGTGACAACGAAAGGGAACGTCTCGGTTACGTATGTAACCCTCGTTCCCTGAGTAGGGAACGGAGACGTTACGTCTCCCTGCCACTTCCGCTGTACCGCTGGAACGCCTGAGTTCAGTCTCGGCTCCTCAGCGAAGACATATCTGCATGTTGCCAGCGACTTCCTTATATACCCCCAGGGTGGGGCGGAGGTACGCTATGCAAATTCCGCAGACCCATGGCATTTCTTTGCCATTGGCTCGTGTTTTAATACTCGAAGATGATAGGATTTCTAAGCGAAACCCCATTCGTCGTCATCCGACGTAACGTCTCCGTTCCCTACTCAGGGAACGAGGGTTACATACGTAACCGAGACGTTTCTGTCTGTATATGATACAAATGAATGACGATAGTTTAACAAATGAAATGGTGAAATTCTTGTGAAGTGACTCTCATAGCAGCTCTGCGATGAAGTTCACATGTGTAGCCTACATCATGTCTCAGTACAGTGAAACACTGAAAAAACCACGAGTGTCATGCGTGTTTCAGTGTGTGTGTAGTGGAGCACACATTGAGCGCTCATTCCCAGAGACGCGTAGAACAATTGCAGTCTCTTTGAACTTTAATATTCACAAACACTTGTCCATATCGAGAAATCCTTGGCCTTTCCTAGTGGGTATACGGCGTATACCTGCGTATCACGTAGACTACACCACTGGTCGCACATAATCTCCAGCAACTGTGAGGGCGCCGGCGCAATACAGTTCCTCTATACCTCGGTTCACTTTCAAATTAAAATTGTCCTGATCTTACAGATACAAACTATTCTCTATGTCAAGATATCTTCTCTATTAAAATTAACAAATGAAAGAAAATAATTATTTTCACCCAGAATCACTAAATGGACATACTTTAGGGTGTCACATCCTCCCCGACAAAATAAAAGAGGAATAAAAAAAATAAAAAAACATTTTTTTCAAAATACCGCACATGTATTTTGTTCAGTATACTGGCATTGTATATGTGAAAGGTGTAAATGTGTTTATGTCAGTGTGAGGTGTAATCCGAAAGGGATGTGGTAGGGAATAAGGTGTTGTCCACACAGGTAAGTATGGTAGTGTATAAGCTGCTACACTGTTGAGTGCAGTCTGGGGTTGTATTGAGGATTGACCCAGTGTCTCATATGTGAACATGCTCTTTGGTTTTCTCTCTCGTGCAGATCGTCTCAGTATAACCGGATCTTCTTCTGCTGGATAGTCCCTTGCATCATTCATCTGAAGACTCTCAATTTCACCATCTTCTTCACTCCTTGGTGAGGGTATGGAGCAGTGAACAGGTTCATCCAGCGACTGACTAATGCTTTGGGTATATCCCTCCTGTAGTGGCACTTGTATTTGATCTTGCTCTCCACTTGCAGACGCTGGTGGCACCACTCCCACCAGAGGATTCTCTTGAGTTGGTTCTGGACTTGGAAGGTAAGTATTCTCTCTTCTAGGCTTGGCCATACTTGAAGGAATCCTCAACCAATACTCTACAGTGTCATCCTCGTCCGAATCAGTCTCTTCTCCCCTGTGGTAAGTAAGCTCTTTGCTCGGTCTCTTTCTGTCCTTTCGTCCATTTTGCTTCTGTTTCACAGTTTTCCCAAGATCTGACAGAGTTTCCACAGGTAAATCATTTACCAACAACAGCAGGTTTCGATGTAGAGTGCGTTCTCCCTTCTTACCTCCATTCTCAGGGCTTACCTTATACACTGGGTTTTCAGCCACTTGCTCTTTGACCACATAGATAGTTTTCTCCCAGTATGGTCTGAGTTTTCCCGGGCCTCCACGCTCACTGAGGTTCCTAACTAATACCCTCTCTCTGGGTCTTAGCACTACACCTTTGACTTTTAGGTCGTACTGGGCTTTGGCTTGTGCACTTGCCTACTTGCTGTTCTCACTTGCTATTTGGTATGCCTCACCTATTTTTCTAGCCCACTGTTCGGCAAATCCTCTGGGCGTTTGCCCCTCATCTTCTTCAACCAGCTCAAAAATCAAGTCAATAGGAAGTCAAGGATGTCGTCCATACAGCAGGTAGAATGGGGAATACCCAGCTGACTCATGACGAGTGCAATTGTAGGAATGTACAATCTGGGGCAGGTGATCTTTCCACTTCCTCAGCCATTGTTCGGAGCATCTGCAGGAGCGTCCGGTTAAATCTCTCAGCTGGGTTCCCTTGAGGGTGATATGGAGATGTTCTTGAGTGACGCACTCCAGCCAGTTGTCAGAGATTTCTGAAAAGCTAATTTTCAAAATCTCTGCCCTGGTCTTGATGTAGCTTTCCTGGATAGCCGCTGTCCGTCCGGACTTGTTTCTCGTAGGGTAAGCTTGAGCGAATCTTGTGAAATGATCTACAACCACCAGTATATTCTCGTATCCTCCCTTACTCTGCTCCAGGTGCAGATGATCTATGCAGACAAGTTCCAATGGCGAGCTAGAAGTTATACACCCCATGGGTGCTTGGACATGAGTGATTGTTTTTTTTTTTTTTTGCTTTGATGCATGGACACCTTTTGGTGACATACTCCTCTACTTCTCTCTTCATGTGTGACCAGTAGAACCTCTCCCTCATTAAGTGGATTACTCTTTCTTGGCCTAGGTCCAATATGTATTTTAATCGGCTGAGTTAATATACACAAGGGGATGTACTATACTCATATATTGGTTCCCACTATGACACTGCATATTCGATATTCGCACATTTAGGGACCATCTCTAAAGTTACATACAACATTGGTACACATGTTTCTAATTTCAATAGCATTTGAAGAGAATGACTTGCAGTCATAAAAACAACTGTGAATTGTTCATGTATGTGTCAGGCATGATGCTTGAGATAATACACTTTTTAGATAATTGATATTAAAATAAATATGAGATTATGCGGTAGGCCTACTGAAAAAAATAGCAATATTTACACATGATTTGACAGTTTATTTATTTAAATATCAAAAATCTAAAAGGTGTGCATGCATGGCACCTACATGAACACTTTACAGTTCATTCTCCTCAAATGCTATTGAAGTTATAAACGTGTGTACAAATGTTGTATGTAACTTTAGAGATGGTTCCTAAATGTGCGAATATCGAATATGCAGTGTCATGCCAACTTTATGCCAGTATTTCACTGGGAATCGCTTAGCGTGAAACTTTGCACGTTACGTTCATATTCTGAGTCCGCTTGTCTGTTTCTATATCTAGTAAAGCTTACATCCTGTAAAAACAATGGGTCGTACATTAATATTAATATTAGCTCAAATGATCTATAGGGAATTTTAATAATTAATCATGAATATGATTAATATTTTGTATGTTACAGTTACATTAATTTATCGCAGCTGAACTAGATTGATATATGAACGATTACCATAACGGGTTATGGTTCGTCATTAATACATCAATTGTTCTTATTTCAGCTCGAAGTTATGGGATAACTTTAATGGAATTAATTTAGTTATCAAACAATCTGTTTGTCCAGCGAACAGATTGTACGTAAGATTAAATTAACTCTCAAGGAAAATTATCCTTCTTACAAACACGAGAAAGAGTATCTTTTCCAGGCCTTGAAAAGACACTCTCGGTGTTTGTAGACTAAAATTAGGTTACTTAAATCGTAGCCTACCAAGGTAAAGCATATAGCTAAGATCGAACATTTCAGGGACTAAGTAACATGGGCAATTAAATCAGAGTCAGTCAAGGGCATATGGAATTTAATAATTGGACTAATACTACATCGAACTAAGGAATACAAGTTCTACAATTTACACGAGTAAATGTATGTACAGGACACGTAAACAAAATACAAGACTAAACGGATAACAGATGAGAGAGGGAGAGGAAGGGAGAAAGTGAAACTAAAGTTTCAGGACGAGAGAGATCACCGAGATGATCTCAGCATGGCAAAAATCACAGACAGTAACCCGTAAGAGACAACAAAGAAATCACATTGTAAGTTCAATTCAATAATCGATACTTGCATGCACATGGTTCTCTTTGTATTTGCTGAAGAAGAGCTCCTTTAAGAGCGGGGCGTGTTTCCTCATATCTTCGGGGCGCGCAGTTTAAAGGTTCACTTTGAGTTGAAGTTGTCGGCTGAAGTTCGAAGACGAAACAAAACTAAAAGACTTAAAGAAAATAAAATATAAAGCCCCCTAAACGGGAGCCATTGATGGTCTCCCGGATGAGGAGGGTTCGAACAAGCAGGAACAAACAAGACGAAAGAAAATACCGGACTCAACTCAACGGAACGCGGAGTGTAACCGCTTTTCTAGGGCACAGGAATTTCACTCCTCCCTGGGGCTTGAGCCAATTGGAATGCGAAATTCCAGGCGGGAGAAAAGTTCTTTGTCTCACTATGAGTTTGATTTGCATGTTTTATGGCAGTCTTAGGATCATGCCATTTCTACGTTAAACAATTATAACTGCAGTAAAATGCATTTTATCATAATTTGGTATCCATATCTTTCCTACGGGTATATGGAGGTTTAATTCAAGACCAAATTTGGTATGTTTAAAAGCTACGGCCTAGAAGTACCTTCTTACTCTGTAAGATAAGTATTAAAAGTTCGATTAACAAACTGGGAATAAGACTAACCTAAAATGTGATGTGCATTTACAAGTGGGAATGAAAATTAGACTTTTTAAAAAGATCCACATGGCATATCTATGATTGCAACGGTGCACATCTGAAACATTATTCCTTTAAGGTTTACAAGAATACAACAACCCATCACAGAGAAGAACAATCGTGGAAAAGAGAAATTACATTCAGGTTTACATATTTCTTCAATGGTTATACATATAGAAAATGTAGGATTTAAGTAGGGTTAAAGATTAACACTGCTCCACTCCTAAAATCTTTGTTGCTGGACATTCCTTTAGGCAATAAAACAGCAAAGTGGGGGGAAGGCAATTGCCAGAGAATATTGTTGAACATTCTCTAACTAAAACACTATTGATTAAAGAATACATTTCAAAACCACACCTCTATTATAAAGCCAAACTAAATCACACATGCCTAATGTAATTGTACATAAATTAAAGTATATTCTATCCTAATTTAAACACAAAGGGATGTTTGTGTGTGTTTGTGTGTGTGTAGAAAGTTTCAAGTTTCGTTATCTCTCTGTGGTCCAGAGAGGGGAAAGGGGGGGTTCGGAATGTCTCTGAGGTGAAATTAGTGTCGTAAAAGTCAATTGGCCGACTAGCTGGAGCCAAAGCCTGATTTGCACTCACGAGTTCAAAGTGCACCAGCTTTTGTATTCAGGAAGAAATGTTTTTAGCAACACAGAGTATTTGAATTTGTTAATTCAAACCAACGACGAATGATTCGATAGCCAATGTTGTTACAATCCCCAATAAGGTGCTTTTTGGTCTCCGGTGGAGAGGTGCGCCCCAACAGCTATCCGCCGCCCAGGTGCAGACGGAGGTCACCCGACACATCCTTCCCCGGTGGCCCGCTGCTGCCTTCACCCGTCCACCGGGAGCAGATCCTCCACCTGTTCGTCGCCGAGGGCGTCTCCCTGCGGCCGCCGCCGCTCGCGTCAGACCATCGCAGCAGCCTCTACCCAGGTCTTGAAGTGGAGCCGGCCGCAGGAGGGCTGCCCAGCCTGTTCCAGGCGCTGCCAAGCCAGGTGGTAAGCGACAGCGGAAACGTTGAACCTGGATGGGCCACCCAGGGATGGAGAAGTTGCTCTTGGAGTGGGCACTGATCCACTCCCACCAGCCGGTGGAGGGCCGGTTTTTTGTTTTGTGTGGGTCTGTTCCGCAGCTGGCTCCTATAAAAATGGGGCCAGCAGTACCCACATTCTCAGAAAAAGAGCAAACTTCTCTATTCCTGGGTCCCAAGAGGGCCAGTCTGGCGGTGTGTGACCCTACATAGCCTTACACCCCTCAGGTCGCCAGCTGGCAGCTTGGTGCAGTTCGAGGACCCGGTTATCCGCCTTCTCACACATCCCCTGCTGTCCAGTGGAGACAGGTATGTGTTGCACTGCACACTCACATCCCTGTCCTCTACCTCGCTGCCCCACCTCGGGTACGTCTGTGGTCTTCTGGGCCTAGGCCTCGTTCTTAGAAGCAGAAAGAGCTTCCCAACCGGTCCTGACCAGACTGTGATCATCAGACTCGGCTATGCGATTCATTATCGCTCGGCACTGCTCAAGTTCAGTGATAATCTCCACACTAGGTGTTGAGCAGAGATGCTCCTGAAAGTTCAGTGATATTCATCACACCTAGTGTTGAGCAGTGCTCCTGTCTTGTGCGCACATGTCGCTGTCCTACTGGCGAAGGGCGCGATATAGCCGCTCCCTCCAGCCAATATGAAGGCGAGTTTTATAAACTTGTTCTTCATGTACCTAGTATGTGGTGAGTCATGACCATCTTGGCCCTGTGTCACTTGAAACGGGCCCTTTCTACAAAAGCCTCCGTCCAAGTTGCTACACAGAGTGGCATTTTTCAGAATGCCCCACCCCCAAGCTTGGTCTGCAGCGTTTGACCTGAAAGACATGTACTTCAGATCTCTAGCCTCCCGCACCACAGGCCATCCTGCATGTTGCATTTGAGGGTTCAAAGTATCAGTACAGAGTCCTACCCTTCGAGTGCTCCATAGCCAGTTGGGTCCTCTGGTCAACTGGGAGAGAGTAATCTCGCCCACGGGCTGAGTATCTCTTTTCCGGTATGGAGATGGACTCGGTCTAACATGCCTCTTCAAGAAGAGAGTGTGTCCGGTCGGTGCTATACAGAAGTGAGAAAGGGGCCCACTGAAAGAATTTTCAGAGGCTCCTGGGGCATATGGCAGATGCAGCCGCACGGCTTCCACCATATGAAGACCGCTTCAGCACTGGCTTAAGGTCGAGTCCCGAGGTGACCGTGGCAGAGCGGCACGCCCTGTGTGACAACAGATCACCCTGGCCTGCCGCCAAACCCTCGGCCCACGTTCAGACCTTTCGTTTCTCAGGGCCAACTGCTCCTAGAAAGAGGTCCACTAACAACGACTGAGGGGCCATGTACAAAGGGCATGCTTTAACGGAGGCCTGGGCGACGTCCGACTGCATTGGTATTCATTACCTCGAGGTGTTGCAGTTCACCTTGCTTTGAGCCACCGCTGCTCAGCGAGCTGGTACTGGTCTGAAAAGACAGCATTGCGACCGTTGCGCTAGCTTCCCTCGCATGTTACAACTCGCCTATCACCTCCTCCTTGGAATCAGAAGCTTCTGAGGATCGTTTCATTCCACTATTCTCCCGGCCTGCTTAATCGTGCCACCACAAGCCTCTCGACAGCCTTTGGCCAGGGAGAGTGGAGACTCCATCCCCGGGCGGTACAGCAGGGCAGGGACCACTTCGGGACTGCACAGTCATATCTGTTTGCCTCTCCGGATTCGTTCCTCTACCAGTTGTGTTATTTCTGTCCGAGTGGACAACCCTTGGACAGACTCTGGCTCTCAGCTGGCCCCGGGGCCCAGCAGAAATGCGTTCCCCAGTGAGCCTTCTAAAGAAGCGGCTATGCGATTCATTATATTATATTAAATTATATTCATTATATTATACATGCACACAATGCAAGCCTTAGGACCTCAGACCAGCTCATCTGTTAAGGAAATCAGCAGAAAGGGAAGGCTGTTTCCAAGCAACGTTTGCCCACTGATAAAGGTGGCTGCCTTCATCTTGGTGTTAAATCCCGAGATGCACATGTCCACTTACGTGGTGAGCTCCTCTGAAGTGAGTGGTGCTCCCGCCTAGGCGTTGACACAGTGTGATTTGCTGACAGATATTCTAGAGTTGGGGGCTGGGTGACACCTATGTTCAAACCGCTGCTTCTCGTGGGCTCCCTTCTCATGAAGCCAGTTTCACTCGAGCCCGGTTCAAAGTGTCGGCTTGCTGAGCCAATCCCCTCCTATGGACTGGATATTAGGTGTGGAACGGTACACAGAAGTCACGGTTCGGTTCATACCTCGGTTCAGACATCACGGTTCGGTACGAGTTCGGTACAATGGAGGGAAAAGCAAAACATTGTTTTTTTATTGTGCATGTCTCAGGCTGTACCACCTAGTGCCATACAGTCTCTCCCCTGAGCTAGCTGCAACAGTCTGCCCTGAAGTGTGTAAAGTAAGATGTAAACAAAATAATAAAATCAGCTATAAAACTGAAAATAAAGCATCTCTTACTAATGTGCGGACGCACGAGCGCGAGGGTGCGCGTGGCAAAAATGACGTCATTGCGGTGTGGGCGGTTGTGCGCGTTGGGTGCGCAAGGTCACATTTCGCGTGCCGGTTTGCAGTGCATGACTTTTTAGCGCGCACAGCTCCGCATCCGAAGACGCACAACTTTGAGCCGAATCTGGCCAAGCATGTACATCTCACAGCACCAGCACCCAGTTCTTGCGTCTAAATTAGTTGCTTACATTAAAGGAGTAGTTCACTTTTAAATGAAAATTCTGTCATCATATACTCACCCTCATGTTGTTTCAAACCTGTATGAATTTCTTTCTTCTGCTGAACAGAAAGGAAGATATTTAGAAGAATATCAGTAACCAGGCAGTTTCTGGGTCCCATTGACTTCCATAGTATATTTTTTTCCTACTATGGAAGTCAGTGGGCCCCAGAAACTGCCTGGTTACTGATATTCTTCTAAATATCTTCCTTTCTGTTCAGCAGAAGAAAGAAATTCATACAGGTTTGAAACAACATGAGGGTGAGTATAATGATGACAGAATTTTCATTTAAAAGTGAACTACTCCTTTAACAAAATGAGCCTACAATAGCAGACATAAGCCCTTTAAATAAAAATAAATGGCCATGTTTTATAAAAAGGTTCACAAAACTAAATAAAAATGTTTAGAAATAATGTAATTTAGTTGTAGGTTATGTTCTCATATCCATTTTTTTTTTCTGCCTCCGAAAGTATAAACAGAGCCCGTCACCTATCTTAAGGCGGGGCTACAGATTAGGTGTCCCTAAAGAACCCGCATATCTAACAGTAGTTCCGCATTACATTAATTAATTTGCACGCGAGTTTTATTTATTTTATACCGTGTATTCTCCGTGTAAATTCATGCACTGAACCGTGACGCCCGTACCGATTCGGTTCAATACGAATATATGTACCGTTTCACCCCTACTGGATATGTGCGGCATTTTTGCTCCAGTTGAGTTCCCTTTAACCGAACCCTGTTGAGTTCCTCCATACCCTCTGGCGACGGACGTGGCGGAGCGTCTGAAGCCAGGCTTACCACTCGTATGCACTAGTGGAACTTGTGCTAGGCTGGGTTCATATGTTGCGATCCCCACGGTGATCCCATATGTGTATTCTTCCATGATACGACTCCCTACGTCGAGCCCGTGTCTTCCCTTGGCAGAGTTTTCTGCCGTCACTGTCCGGTGAGTAGCTCCCCCTGGTTATAGGCTGGAGCCTCCCCAGTGACATTCCATATGTTGTACTGCCCGTCAATTCGCCCAGTCCATATGTGTATTCTCCACATTTATTACATGGCTTGGTTGAATTCCAATGTAGAATGCGGTCTGTTATTTCTTGATAACAGACCGCTGCGAAGTAAAACACACTTGTGCCATGAAAAACAGAGCGTTGCTATGGATGCGGAACGGACTATTTTCTTTAGCGGAAGCAATACAATCGTTTTTAAATCAATAAACTCCTTTTTAAATCAATAATTTGTGTCAAATTATTTATTTATTTTGTAGGTAGCCATGTAATAAGCGGGATAATGTATTGCAAGGCAGTTGTTATAGCGAATAACAACCCCTTCAGGCTGATTCAAGACCCCTCCGCTTTGGCCTGTCAGGGTTGTTATTCGCTATAACAACCGCCTCGCTATACATTATCCCTTACGTACCTCCTTGTGAGCAGGATGTGGCTTCCGCTGCGTCCCTTCCTTCCATGTACAGGGAACGCTTTCCCAGTGGTCCTGTAGGAACAGCAGTGACTTCGCTGGCCTAAAGCCCTGTCCCTTCTCTGCCTTAATTTGCGGGGGGATCAGGAGGCTTCTGTCTAGGCACTGGAAGGTGGCAGTACTAGTGGCGCATTCAATAGATCCCCATTCAGTCGACGTCGACTACGTCTGACGTTCTCGACTGAAAGGGAACGTCCTGGTTGCGTATGAGGACGTAGTCCCTTCTCCACTACTGCTGCACCACCACTGACTCCAGGGGCCGCTCGGCTCCTCAGCGAAAAAGCAACTGGTGTGTGCGTCCACTTCCAGGTTTATAGCCGCGCTGCGGTGCGGAGCTTGTAATCACGCACGCCAATGTTAAATTGGCTTGATTGAATAGAATAGAAATTTTCTGGTGTCAGTTTGGTGAACTCTAAATAAATAGAAAGTTCTAAATTCTCAATAAGGCTGATTTCTTATATTGGACTAATTGGATGACTTAATAATTCCTGAATCAATACAATTAATTAACAATTAATTAGCATTTGTGTTTACAGTGAAAGTTATGCCTCCTGCAAGAAACAAGTCTGACTGTGGACTGAGTGGAAGTTTAAGTATTCTAATAATGAAGGTGTGTGGCTCTAGCTGAAAAGAATATTAATTTATATAATCTGCCTGCCTATACAATTAGAGCCTGATGGTGTTAGATATATAATCATCAAAACTGGTAAATAATTTAAATAAAAAAGACATTATAAGAACAAATAACTGTTAAAGGAATTACACTATACTGTATAACTTAAAATTTTTATATGAAATGTATGTTTTTTTATATGATCAAAAAAGATTATACACTATGTTTGTATATTTGTTCAAGCATCTGTTCGTCCTGATTGTATGCATAAAGAGGAGAAAGATGTTTTTGAGCTAGAATGAAAGACAGATCTTATTAGCTTAATCTCGGGTTAGCTTAATAAGATTACGACTGTAGGTGTTAGTCTATTTAGTCTAGTCTAGTCTGTTAGCCTAGGTCAATTGAATAATATTTTAATCAGGTATAGTCTAAATGTTGAAATTAACTAAGATTAGCCTAATAAATGCTTTATAATAATTTTTCATTGTTAGTTAACGTTAACTAATGTAATTAACTCATCTTGATGTGTTCACCTGAAAGTGTTACCAAATCTTCTTTCTTACCGACCAAAGATTATTGAATGGTGATTTATGTGTTCTGTAAATTATATTTTCTGTAAATCTTCTTTGAAGAGTGTTATATATTATACTATATTTTATAACTTACATTATCCAGAGAAATTAGATGATTAATGAGTGGCTAATTAACGTTTTGTACATAATTACTTTCACTGGAGCTTCAACTTTGCTAATTAGCACACATTGTGGATAAGTGTTATTAGTTAGCACCTCTTGGCCTGGGGAGACCTCCTCCAGCTGAGTAGGCAGTCCAGAGGAAATGGTCTGTCAAACATCACCATGTAGTTCACAGAGCTAGAAACTGGTTACACGATTCAGTGGAAGATATGATTGGCTTGCATATGAAACTCCTTTCTTCAGTTTGAGCTGAGCAATGTTCCTTTCATGGCAAATCTGGTAAGAATCTGCTATATCAGCGGAAATAACTTATATTACTGCTTATTTTAGTTTTTTTTTTTTTATCTCCTTATCTGTCTTTTCTGTCTATCATGGGTTACGATACAAGGCCAAGTACAAATGAATGCAGGTGTTTCAAGGTTATTTATGTGTATATAACATGTCTGTGTACTTGTTTTAAATAATGTATTTGCAATTCACACACCTTCATTCAGTGTGTGAAAGTGCTTAATTGCTTTAGTTAAATTTGACGTAAATAATTATTTTGAGTTAATCATTCACATCAATTCACATACTCCTTATGAAGGAACATACACTGGAGTCAGGAGTTTAACCACAGTATACATTACATTTTAATATCTTAACAGCACTGAACTATATATCCAGGGTATATGTGCACTTGGAGGGTTTACTGGAACACAGAATTACCCAATTTGTTTATACATAACTGTCAGTATGTTTTATGCATTATACAAATAATTTATATTTAGCAAACAAAAATCAAAAGTTATAGGATCAGTAAGAGTCTATTGGAAAAACTTCCTTTAGAAAAACAGTTCACGTCTAGAGTTGTTCAATTGACTGAAAATTGTCTTTCTTTGCACATGCTCAACAATGGGAGCGAGAGAGCTAAAAAAAAAACTCATTAAACTGTATTTGTAAGTGAGGAGCATGGGAAAGTCAACGTGCATTGTGATCATTGTGTATGTCATTTGATCAGTCTGGAAATGTCACTTATACCACAGTAACCAAAGAATCGTGGTGTGCAAGAATTTATCAACATGACTAGGACATTTATGTGCTCACTGAAATGAAACAAACACAAACAATTCATTCAAAAATTCTGTTTTCAAATTAATATGTATTACAATGATTTGCAAGTTTGACTGTAAGGGTGTGTAAATTAGGGTGGACGGGTCCTTATGAACATTGTAAACAAAGCAACTGTTTAGTTGTTTAGTTGAAAGTTTATCACAGATTGTGGGGTCGGGTGTGCATTTGTATAAACACTAAAATAAAATGTAAACTGTAAGACAAAATGGTATGTACTGATGTCATCAGTTCAATGCAGCCAGTCTTGCTTGGTCAGCACATAAAAGAAATGTTGTATGTCATAAGTGAGAGACAAAGAGAGACTAAAGAGTAAATTAAAGCTACAAAAAAAAATAATAAAAAAAAAAGAATGGAGAAAACGTGGGAAACAATGAGGTCAGGAGTAATGTACAGAGTACAGAGTGATGGTTCTGAGATCTGGTTTAGAGTTACTGTACATACCCTGAGCTGTTGGCTCAAAGGAACTCGAAATTCAACCAGGGTCATGTCCCAATTACACTCTTGTCTTACCCTACTATTCCGTGTACTCTAAGTTGTCCTACAAAATAAAGGCAAAGTGTCATAAATCATTATGGGATTTGGTATTTATCTCTATATAAACTACAGGTTTGTTAAATAAAAAACAGTTCTTGGGACTCACTTAATGCTTTAGTTATGTGTCTTTTCAGAGCTGTGGCTTCAATTTCATTAAACATTGACAATGCTTCAACTTTTATATGGTTTAAGCAATGCTGTCTGGGTGACCCAGTGTTCATGCCCGGTTCATGAATCGACTGTCTCATTTCTGATGTGTGTGTGTGTGTGTCTGTGAGTGGGTGTGGTTACTCATTGTGTTGATTAGTGTCGCCAGCTGTGTTCAATCCCCGTTCCCTTTATATGTGCAGTAATTCCCATCTCATGTTGTCAGATCGTTGTGGTTTCCCCGGTGTAGTGTCCTGTCCCCGTGTGGCTCTCTGTTTCCTGCTGTGGATTATTCGTCGTGTGGATTCGTTGTTATTTGTCACTTCGTCTGGATGTTCCACTGGTTCCTGGTTTCCCGTACACGCCGATCACTTCACCACCACCGGATGCCATCAAAGTCCCTGCGCCACAATCGTCATCTGAGTGTGTGTTTTCCCCGACCTGTGTTGTGCGTTTCTGACCATATCAATAAACGCCTTTTTTACTTGCAATTGTATCCGTTCTGATTTCCTCACACCCAGACATTATTGTTATATCTCCCAAAGGAACTGCAACACTGAAAGAGAAAGGAATATCCCACTTGACAAACATATCAATTTTCTCTGAAGGCCTATTTTAGGTTTTCATATTCCATTGTAACCCTTAAATGCATGTTTCACCAATTATTGTTACATATTCAAGTCTTTAGTGACCTGGATCTATATCTAACACGGATGGATTCTCTACCTAATGCGATAATTTAAACCTCTCCTGATTTAAGAGTAACAATTATTGAAAAATAAAATAAAGGCAGTGGCTATTTACACTAGGTGCAAAAAGCAATTAGATGCTATTTACATTAAGTGAAAATAGCATATTTTCTTAGTGATAGATGCTATTTAAAATAAGTGGAAATAGTGATATAAGTGTAAATAGCTATATATGCTATTTACATTAAGTGAAAATAGCAGTATTTTCTTAGTGATATGCTATTTACACCAAGTGAAAATAGCGATATTCTTTCTACACTATGTAAAAATAGCAGTATTTTCTTTGCAACAAGTGTAAATAGTAGTTAGATACTATTTGCACCTCAGGATTTGAGAACATTATAAAACACTATGCAATAATAAAATATTAAGTGTAAATTGTTATATTAAATGCCGCCTTATTAGGACCAAAAATCCCTCCCCTACACCTTTCCCTACCCGATAAACACTATTATTAAATAACTGTTAGGCATTTTAATTCCACTTTTCACATATTGTCTTAATATAAACGTCTTTCCAATCTAATATGCGATGGGAAAAGGGTGCAGAACGAGTTTGGCATAAGGTGGATTTGAACTCTGTTTCGAACTCGCATAAAAAGCATCTGCTACGTGCCTTACTCCCAACACCACTGCTACTGTCAAACAACAGGTGTTTTTTGTGCTTTTTTCTACACCAAACATACATTGGTGAGCGGAGTTAGTGTAAATAGCTTCTACCAACAAGGCGGGCTATTTTGCACTTGGTGTAAATAGACACTCCGTAAAAGGCAGCATATATTGTTACCTTTTGGAGCTTGGAAGGGTTCAGTTTGCGCAGATATTTTATACCATCATCACTGTCCTTGTCAGAGCTCCTTTCCCAGTACATTCAGCATCTGGATCATATTTGCGATTTTCAAACATATTATTATTATTATTATCATTTTCAGCATCTTCAAAATCAATATTTTGATCTTTGACAGCTTCTTAACCAGATCCACCATCAAGTGACAGTGACAGTGACACTAATTATTGTTTCCGGAAGGATTATTAGGGCCCAAGCCCTGAAAGGGCGAAGGCCCTATTGTTTTCGGTAGGATTATTTTTTTCTATTATTAGGGCCCAAGCCCTGAAAGGGTGAAGGCCCTATTGTTTTCGGTAGGATTATTAGGGCCCAAGCCCTGAAAGGGTGAAGGCCCTATTGTTTTCCTAAGGATTATTATTATTAGGGCCCAAGCCCTGAAAGGGCGAAGGCCCTATTGTTTTCGTAAGGATTATTTATTATTAGGGCCTAAGCCCTGAAAGGGCGAAGCCCTATTGTTTTTGTTAGGATTATTAGGGCCCAAGCCCTGAAAGGGCGAAGGCCCTATTGTTTTCGGTAGGATTATTATTATTAGGGCCCAAGCCCTGAAAGGACGAAGGCCCTATTGTTTTCCTAAGGATTATTATTAGGGCCCAAGCCCTGAAAGGGCGAACACATAACACTTATTAGCCAGTAGACGTGAAAAGTTTCAGAAAAGGGCATGGCAGGGGGGCTCAACAGCGCCCCCTTGAACGGGGTCTGAAAACTTGGTCCATATATCAAACACGTTTGCATGAATTTATATGAAACTCGGTACACATATAGATCTCATCGGGCCGAACAACTTTCCCTCATCAAGTTTTACGTCAGCCCAACAGAAAGTCGGCTATTATGGGTTGTTTGGAAAACGCTTGCTGTGGAATTTGATGTCCTCCTCCTAGAGAATTCATCCGATCCCCACCAAACTCAGTGTGCATGAAGTCAAGACATTTAGGATGCTAAATTACGGGCGGATTTTTGATATCTCCAACGGTTCGGCCATGGCGAGGGAACGAATTTATGGCTGATCTTGATGAAACTTCAGCATTGTGTTCGTGGTAAGAGGCCGATCAGATGGATGTAACTATTGTGAGTCAAATTTATAGCGTCACCAACTGGCAGCAGGAAGCGTGTCACTTTCAAAAATACTTTTGACAAAAGTGGGGGCTTTTGTTTTACCAACAGTTACAAAATTAGTACGTATATTGGTCTCATCGTGCCAGACAACCTTCTAATTTACAGTCATTAGCTCCAACCAACAGGAAGTCAGATATTTTGGTTTGAATGTGATTTTTTGGACAATTCTCTCTCTCTCTCTCTCTCTCTCTCTCTCTCTCTCTCTCTCTGTATCTTTGTGGGGTGTTGGGGATTTGTCTGTTAGGAGAGATTTGCTTTTTCAGATATTTTGGTTTGAATGTGGATTTCTTTGCAAAAACAGCCTCTGAATATTTACCCACTCCTCTTAAGTAGTTTATTTTATTCCCACCAAACTTTTTCAACATGATGAAAATACATTAAAGATGCTAAATTGGGAACGGATAATACATATCTCAAACGGTTTTGCTATGGCGAGGGATTAAAGTAATGTAAAAAATGGAAACACTAAAAGCCTCATATCTTCTAAAAATGTAATTATACACCATTTATTTCTATATAAAATTATACAAATATCAGAACTAAACCCATTTTTTTTCGATTTAATAATTGTTTAAGTTTAAAAACAACCAGAATGTTTTTTTAGTCAAAAAAATAAATAAATCATGTATTTCATAGTGCTATACTGCCCTCTTGTGTTCAAAATCAGGTAGGCCTATTGTATCTATATAAAAATATACTAGGTATGTGACGGTGAGAATATTTTACCACCGGTTAATCAACGTGTGACACCGCTGGGGGCGAAGTAAAATATATTCGTCCGCACTGACATGGATAATGGTGCAGAGCAGAGCGAGCGTTTTCAATGAATTTCTATGGAAGTAGGAATGAACTAAAAAACGGTGACTCTGTTCTGCCCGTTCCTCACCGTGGACACGCACCGTTATGAATGCCTGTGCAGCCGTGAGCATTTTAGTTTAATTTTAAAATTAGCGCCATTTCGGGGGCAGATTGCTTGAATTTATTTTACAAAAGCACAATGTTGTGTTTTATTTCGACTGTACACAAATATAAGTTAACACTTTGCAGTTTGAATGATGTCCTGTATGAACAAAATGACGGAGTATCTTTTTACGTGTCCACTGTTCAATCGCACCCGTGCCACACACACACACACACACACACACACACACACACACACACACACACACACACACACACACATTCCAGCATTGCAATCTTGACATCGCAGTCTGTTCATTATAGCCTTAATAAAATATAATAATAAAACAGTCAACCTAACATATAAAAATTACACTGCTCTGTTTAAATAGTCAGTAGTACAATTCATACTAGTTTAGACACCCATGCTAAAGTTGACTAAAAAGAGGAATAAAAAATAATCTTTTGGAAATTGAACTTAATGCCTTAATTTAAAAAATTAGGAAAAATCCAACCTTTAAGGACACCAATTTTCTTTGTGAATGAATAATGTATCATAAATAAATAAATGTTCTTCCTTAAAATACAGGGTGCATAAGTTTGGACACCCCTATGTTAAATTCCCATAGAGCCAGGCAGATTTTTATTTTTAAAGGCCAGTTACTTCATGGAGCCAGGATACTATGCATCCTGATAAAGTTCCCTTGGCCTTTGGAATTAAAATAGCCCCACATTATCACATAGTCTTCACCATACCTAGAGATTGGCATAGAGTACTTTCCATAAGATCATCTCTCAATGCAAATCAAACTAGCTATTAGGCTAACTGAAATAAAACCATGCCAATCTCTAGGTATGGTGAAGGTATAGCTTGCAGCTATATTATTTGATTGCCTTCAGTTCTTGCTCTGCAGTATATCGCTGAGCCATTTCAAGTTTTGCTGATGATACTTCCTACTCTTTTCTTTTCTGCAGTGCTGTAACTATGGGTAAAACGTCATTTTATCATTCTGTATAGTGCTGCACTATTAATTGCAATCGCAATCGCGATGTCAAGCCTATGCAATTATATGACGCAAAATGCTGCGATTTTATGAAATAAATGCATGTGTGGAAATGACAACCCATTCTCTCTGAGAGCTGTTTGCCCATTTTCTACACTGCTAATAAAAAGAAGACCAGTCAGTTTCAGTTTAGGCAGTGGCACGTGTGGCGCGTATGGTCACGTCGTGACTTTTTCCACAGGTGAAGATGATGGCGAGCAGACGGACGCTGAACTGGTGGCCAGAAAAAATTATACCTCTCTTATATGGCGATATTTTGTCTATTAGATAACCGACACTGAGCAGAGAGAGCAGGGCTGCCAACTATCACTCATTCAGCGTGAGACTCAATTTTCACACGCTCTCACGCTACACATCCATTTTCTCACGCAGAGAAAAATCGCAAAGCAAAGAGGACACTGACACCGACAGACTAGACAGAGCAGGTTACTTTTGATAGGAAACAAATTCCCAGGTATCAGATTCTGTTAGCATTTACAATAGCATTTTGTCGCTTGTAAATGTTTCGTGACAATCAGATCGTGGTCGTGAACCGAACATCTCTTACTCTTAACTTGTTAATGGTAAATTAACACGAATTAACAATAGGT
The DNA here is from genome assembly GCF_964197995.2 of Scardinius erythrophthalmus. Taxonomy (NCBI): domain Eukaryota; kingdom Metazoa; phylum Chordata; class Actinopteri; order Cypriniformes; family Leuciscidae; genus Scardinius; species Scardinius erythrophthalmus. Next base: position 31,237,356 of record NC_138232.1, on the reverse strand, counting down.
GTGTTGAAAGATACAGTACAACTTACCGAAATGTTTATGCCTCATACATAATATCAATCAATCAGTGTTTTTCAACCGTGGAAAGAGGTCAATAAAACAGCAAGATATCACATAACGTTACATTTACCTCAGGAAAGACATTTGATAGCACGTTAGTTGGTTAGACAAATTATATATAGAGAGAGGAGTATTTTGCTAAATATGTGCACTATATTAAATATTTATTATAGTTTTACTAATATCATTAAAATATTGTAATGTTGTTATTATAGCCTAGTAAAAACCACATTATATTTAATTTGAGTTGTTAACCTTTAGCCTAACAATAATACCAGCTGACAGGGCTCTCTGTATGTTTACAGCATTAGGTGAGATTTTTTTTTTTTTTTTTACTAATCTACTGTAGCTAATATTTATCCAAATTAATCAATATTGAATCAAGATCGGAATCAAATCACAAGATTTGAATTGAAATCGTGAAATTTGTGTAAAAACAGTAGCCTACCAGTCATTGTACCATGTAAATATTGTAACGTTGTCACTAAACTTAACAAATTTCTGTTAAGTTACCAAATGTTTTGACAATCACAATACACATCCTGCTTAAATGTCCCTGTTTGTCTGGACAGAATGTTCAAAATATTAAATATTTTCATGAGCATACTTGTTATAAATATTTTCATGAGCATACTTGTTTTTATTTATTGTTCCATTTATTTTATACTATTGTACTATTGAGACAATAACAAGTTTGCAGTAATGCAAAGATGTCATTATTTCATTTGTAAAAGATTTTTTTTTTAATTTGAAAACACTGTGCATGTAGTTGCTGCTGCTAGTTTGAGTTGAGAAATACACATTTCATCATTATCACTAATCTGTGTACATTTTCCTTGAGAACCAAGAAAGTTGACTCATGAAACTATTTGTTTATTATATCGCAATTGCAATATTGACCTCAATAATCGCAATATGACATTTTCCCCAAATCGTGCAGCCCTAATTCTGTATATCAGACATTGCCACTTTGTGAAATAAAAGTGAATTGCACTTATTCAGTCATCAAAGATTCAATTATTGATGTGCAGTAACCATATATATATATATATATATATATATATATATATATATATATATATATATATATATATATATATATATATATATTTTTTTTTTTTTTTTTTTTTTTTTTTTATGAAAAAACAGGCATTCTTTTATAAGTTTATTTTTATTATTATTATTTTCTCTTATATTGTTTATAATGAATTGATTGAGGAGTACTGAATTGATTGAGGAATACTAAGAAAAATACTAAGAATGAATACTAAGGATTAATAATTGATTGAGGAATACTTGATATATAACAGAATTTTACACATTCTGTTTATAGCATGTTTGTATTTATCTGTGTGTGTATGTGTCTTAAAAACATCAAACAGTGTAGCCTACATGTGTAATGAATGTTGCAACCAAAAGTGATCTATAGATGTATGAAGCGAAAAATATTAAATTAAGATTATCAAAATGGTTTTGAATGGTGAGGAAAAGTAACAATATTCACAATAAATAGCTATATGGGAGTGGGGTAAGATGAGCCATTTTTTACTAATGTGGTACTCAAAATAAGGGAAAAGAGGCAGAAGCACAATGTAGTTTCTAAAGTAATTTCAGGATGTTTACTATAATTTTAAATGTTCAGAATGCATATGTGACAAAGGATACTAAAAAATATGGCTTCTTATATTAAAAAAGTGTTCCTGTGGCTCAATTTGCCCCTTGTTAGTGGTCAGTTGCACCATATGGGTGCAAACTGACCATCTAAATGAATCTGATTCAAACCAATATGAAATTTTAAAGATAATATACCTCTTTTAAAAACTCATTTAATAATCAAATGTCCTTTTACAAATAGTTGTACAATATCTTTAATTGTTTGCATTTCTGAAACGATATGTTGTAACCTTCCCAGACTAAACAGAGTTTGTTGAGTAAAATTCAATAATTAAGAGTTAGAATGAATAAATAAATGTCACTGAAACTAATAAACATTTTAGTCAAAAGATTCTTGGCATGGTATCCCTAGTGAAAAAATAAATTACCAAAATGGATTTGAAATACATTTATTTTATGCTTAGTATACTACAAATACATGTACGTATTTCTGCATTTAATATAAAAACCCTACAATTGTACTTTCAGTATACTAAATTGATTTATACAAATTTTTATTGTCAGCTAAATTGGAACTAATTTTGTACTTAATGCACTTTAGTTATCAAGAAATAGTGCTGATGTCAGTAACAGGAGACAACACAGGGAATTCAAACCAGTAAGAATATTTATTTGCAGGTTTCATGAGATGAAGCAGGCAAGGATATATCAGGTGAGTAGGAGACCGTCAGATTGATTGCAGACACTTAGCTGAACGTTGATTGTCTTTTCCTGTATTGCAGGTGGCGAAGAGTGCATGAATCGCTGGATGAAGGAGACAGATGACTGAAGACAGATGGCAGAAGAAGGGTGACTGAAGTCGGATCAGACAAGTCGAAGGACAACAGGTAGGTAGTCAAGTAAGTTGAAGTGTGGTAGCAACAATGAGACCAGACAATTACTGTGTGTAGAGTGCAGGCTTAAGAAGGGTGAGATAATGAGCTGGTGTAGGTGCATTGAGATAGAATTCGGGTGATTGGGATCAGATGGGTGGAGTTGGGTAATCAGGTGTTGATGGTGTGATGGCTGGTGTGGAGGACCCTGTGACAGACTGCCTCTGGATGGTGAAGGGCCTCTTCGAACCAATGGTTCGCAGCTGGAACATCAGATGGTTCTCCAGACCAGGGAAACAGAGGTTGCTGGTACCCGAGCATGCACTGAAATGGAGTAAGATTGGTAGTTGGTAGTTGGAGTAAGATTGGTAGATTTGGCAAAGGGAGTTATGGGCATACTCAGCCCAGTGAAGGAAACGGTTCCAGCTGTATTGTTGTTGGTGGCAGTTGGAACGCAGGTATCTCTCGATCTCCTTGATCTTGCGCTCAGTCTGTCCATTGGTCTGAGGGTGATAACCGGATGATAGGCTGATTGAGACCCCCATAAGTCGAAAGGACTGCAAGAATCTGGATATAAATTGGGCTTCGCGGTCCGATACAATATCTTGGATCAATATTAATAATTATTATTATATACTATTAATAATAGTGGAATAATAGTTCCGCTGTTTTCATGGCAAATCTGTAATGGAAACGTGCCTTGTGACTGATTGTGGCTACATTGTTCAATACTGCAAACATATTATAAATAGAAATTCTGGTCTGTAAATCATTTATATTTTGTTTTAGTTCTTGTTGCTTTTGTGCATGTTGCAGCTGTCTGATTTGGAAGTGACCTCAGTCTGCATTGCTGCTTGCATCGCTGCATTATTGACGCAGGACTCGCTGGAGTTATACTGACTCAAGAACAAGTTCAGATGAGATCTGCACTCCCCAAATAAAGGATATCAACAGAAAATCAAGCATCCCCCGTCACAGCTGGTCGTAATTCACAATTCATATGGTATAATTCTGACGTGGCACAGCTCTGTAAGACATAGTAAACAGTCACTATTCAGTTGAGTCAGTTCAACGCTGATTTTGTCGGGTATCAGACATGCTTGGTCTAGTCTTGCAAACATGGCGTTCTTAAAGCCATAGTGTATTGAAAATATATTGAAACATGCTCATGCTTCAAAGGCGATCTAGCCTATGTTATTGAAACACGCTTGTTATTAGGTCAACTTGTATCAGGTTGGTATTGGAAACATGCTTGTTTTAAAGGCCATCTAAATATGTTATTGAAAAACATTCGTTCTAAAGGCTATCTGATTACTATAAAAAAAACGCTTGCTCTAAAAGCCATTACTTTCTATCGGAAATAGTGCTGGGTGGTATATCGGTTCATACTGAATACCAGCGTTTATTTTCGTTACGATATTCATTTTTAATATACCGCAATACCGGTATTTTTCGCTTTAGCAATGTTCGACCATGAATATAGATAGGTTAAACTATTATGGATAACTATCAAATCATATTACAGTGTTTCTCATAAATTGGTTCACAATATCAAAACCCACCACAAACAGATTCTCCAAAAGGCTTTGACATCATTGAATAAACATGAGCACTCCACGTTTCAAATTCAAAACGTGGTGCGGGTGTTTTTATATGAATGTATCTTTGAAGGGAACTGACTGTCCTGCTGGCACCTCTTCGTAAACAGCATCATTTTATGGGGCTTTACAAAACTGTATTAAAGGGGTGGTTGATTGTGATTTCACTTTTTTCATTTTAAAGGGGTGGTAAAACACCTTTTTTCGAAGGCTTGATTGTGTTTGTGGGGTGCACTGTAACATGTGTTCATGCTTCGTTTTTTAAAATTCGCATTATTTTTCACATATTTAACCATTATTCTACACTGCTCTGTCCCTCCTTGTAAAAACGGTCGGATGATTTCCTGGTTCTAAGAAGCCCCGCCCTCAAAAATACGTAATGGGCTCAGATTGGTTAGCTGGCCCAGTGTGTTGTGATTCGCTAACCGCCAAGTTCACGTTGTTTCGGAAACGCCCCTTACCCTCACCGGTAGTTTGTGCTTCAGTAAACAACGGCGTTAATATTCCCATACCAGTTTGAGCCCGAATCAGACCCAGAGAATGTTAGTGGAGAGGATCGAGCAGAACATGTTCAAGAACGGCTGTTAAAGGACGTTTCAGAAAGGTATGTTTTTTTTTTTTAAGACTGCAGATCTATTGTGATCGCTATATGAAGCTGTTACTTTTGTATATTTAAAACGATTGTAGCTAAATATCTGTCGCAGAACTATTAACCCAATACGAACACTAAACATCGGCTTTACAACAGTAGCCAAATCAAACACAAACCATGTTTAGCATGCCTGTAAATAAACAATACATAAAAGCTATAATCAAAGAATAATTTACAGTGATCACATAAACGACAACAACCACGAACATTCCAAGTTCGCTGCGCTGGTGATATTAAACAGAAGTTTGTATGTGTTTGTCGGATAAGTATGAATTAACGTTAGCATTTAACAAACTGGTTTGTGGAGACAAACAGCGTTGTCCTTCGTTTACTTCCTCACTACAATGTACAATTAACAATACGAACTATTACAGGAAAACTCATCAACGAAAAAATCATACTTACATGTTGTGGCTCGTAAACAGCTTCTGTTTTTAAAGTTGGAACTGCTCGATCTTTCAGGACAAGCCGTTGTGTGAATCCTGCATTGTAACTCGTAGATTGAGGAAGCTTTCCTCCGGAAAATGTGCAGCACAGAGAGCGACATTTGGATTATAATTATGAGGGACCGAGTTAAAAATAAATTGTAACCGTCCTTAGGAAGACTGAACAAAGTGGACCTGCAATCTGGGTGAAAATAACAGCGTTTCGACGGCATAGCGGCAAAGACTCTCTACTACCACAACAACTCTTCTCCAAAGCAACATAAAATGGCCTCGCCCCCTCTATGTATTGTGTTCCCAGAGGAGGGGTTTATGTAAATGTTGGGCTTAGTGATGTCAGCAAGCCCACAGGAATGTCGTGTAGTCCTTCTCAGCCGTTTCTGTAGTTCTTAGAAATTGATTTCTTTAAAAGCAAATATCTCCCTTTGCTTTAAACTTTGAACGTTGTAACTTTGCAGATGTTGTTTATGCTCAAACAGCAACATCACACACTAACTAAAGTTAGAAAAGTGAAATCGTGTTTTACCACCCCTTTAAATAGTGTGTAATGTTGCTGTTGGTGCATGAACATTATCTGAAAAGTTGCTGCGCTGAAAGTTCAATGTAAGCAGAGATATCGACTTTTAAAAATCAGGAAGTTTAATGCCTACAAAAACGACTCGAATGGGACTACAACGAGGTACTTCCCGGGTTTTATACGTAACTAACCCATGCAAAAAAGGGGGCATGGCCATATTTCTGCGGCTTTGTCGAAGAGGAGGAGTTATAGTGGAGAGCTGTAGCCATGCTGTCGAAAGTGTGTTATTTTCACCCAGCTGCCAGGTCTTCTGTGTTCGGGCTTCATACGGACGCTGTAGTTCGTCAACAATGGCTAAAATTTATGTTTGATTATGTTCCTGAAAATTTCAATCGTAATAGCTCTCTGTGCTGCGCATTTTACGGAAGACAGCTTCCAGAATCTCCACGAATTCAATGCCGGATTCAACAAGAAACTGTTACTAAAACATGAAGCAGTTCCAACTTTACAACCAGAGAGAGCAGTTGTTGGGCCACAACCTGTAAGTAAGACTTAATAATTTTAAATGTATTTGCATGTATAATTTCAGACATAGGGCCCTATCTTGCACCCAGCGCAATTGACTTTGTACACCGACGCATGTATCATTCCTATTTTGCACTCGCGCAAAGCGCGCTTTTCCCTCCACAGAAGCACGTCGGTTAACTAAGAAATACACTTGCGCTCCCCGGGGCGGTTCAGCGCAAAGAGGAGGCGTGTTCCAGCACAAACGTTCCTTCATGCTATTTTGCAGGTTTAGAAAACAATTGCGCCACTAACCAGGAAAAAATAGTTTAAAGTCAGTGGCGCGTTGCGCATGTTATTCATAAGCTATTTTAAGGGCGCATGCTTGGCCATAATCAATGTAGCGTGTGCACAACGCGCATACACTTTGATTCTCTCATCTACACAGAAGCAGCAGTTTTCATTTTTGCAAATCATACATTATTACGATAGATAGATAGATAGATAGATAGATAGATAGATAGATAGATAGATAGATAGATAGATAGACAATTTATTATAAAAGCATACATCTAGCTTACACATTTACCCAAATTATCATACGCCTTTTTAACAGAAGTTAATTTGGGTGTGTTTCTCCATCCCCAACGTCCCTGACTAGAACGTCGGTCTCCTTGGCTGTGAACCGCTCCTGGCAAATCCGCCGTTACAATAGGAATCCGCTTTAGAACAAACGCGTCTGCTCTTAAAGGGAATGTGAGATGACGCTCTGATTGGTTTATTTCACGTTACGCCCAAACCACACCTATGAATAATGAAGCTGCTTCAGACCAACCCATTTTAGATTTGCGCCTGGCGCAAGAGTCATTTATCCCGCCGGGAAAATAGCAACAGCGCCAAGACCCGCCCACAAAGTTACTTGCGCTTTGCGCTTTGACACTTGCGTTTCAGATCGTTAAAATAGGGCCCCTAATGTTTTAGTTTTATCAAGGATGTAAACAAATGCCAGCACTGGCTTTAGTAGCCACTTACACGTACAAACGCGTACAAACATTTTGAACCTGAATTTGTAATTATGCACTAATTTTGTAAATGTATTTTCCATGTATATTTTATGACGATCGATTTGATCAAGAACATAAACCAATGCCAACGCTGTTTGTTTATAGCCAGTTAGTTCGATGCTATTTTGTGTGTATAAGACAAACGTGTATAAAGTAAAAAAATATATATATGTAGCCTAATCGCAACAGCAAACTTCAAACTGCTGAAGTTAAAACAATAACTTTAAAAAACGGTATTACTCAGTCATTTATTCAGTTATATTAAATGTTTAATCAGGAGAAAACCGTATCTCAAAAGCTAACAAGCAGCAGTAGCATTTTCAAGTAACAGCATATCGAAATACATATATAATAATAGTAGATTAGAATAGAATAATAATAATAAAAAATGTACCATTCAGAAACGTTTTGTAAGAGCCGTGTTTGCGGAGGTTGCTTGACTCTCTTCATTGCCGCTTTCTGGGTCTGATATTTACATTTGACCGGAGCACATGCAACTTTCGCCCGTAAAGGTAATGGGCGTGAAGTTTCCGGACAACATGCACTACGCAGTTTAGCCAATTACAACACACCGGCCCAACTAACCAATCTGAGCCCATTGCCTGTTTCCGAGGGAGTGTTTTCATAGAATCAGGAAGTCAACCGGTCGTTCAAATGACAGAGGAGAAAGCGGCTTACAATAAAGGTGAAATTTATGAAAAATAAGACTTAAAGGTGCATTAAGCAACTTTTCATGTTAAAAATACCCGTTTTTCTAACCCATACATGCTTAAACAATTGCCTGATGGGCTGAATGAGCCCTTCTATGATCTCTGCGATTGCCTCTATAATCCTGTACAGTAAAATAAATAAGAGGGATTCGGGACGGAATCGACTGGGCGTGACGTCATGTGCGTTCATGCTCACCTGGCTATGTCTGGCAGGTTTGTGTATTCGCCGCCATTATCCGCATCAGCGAAGACAACTCAAGCGACTTTGGCAAAAGTAGAAGATGGATTCAAAGAGACCGGCTTCTAGTTCATCCCAAACCCCAACGCAAACTCCACGTAACCGCGTGCACAACTCTGGTTGCAGTTTCACGTGTCGCCAGAAGGGGGCATAGTTCTGCAAAAACTCAGAGACTTGCGCAATGCACCTTTAAACAAAAAAAAAAAAACCCCGAAGACATGTTATATTGCACCCCATAAACACAATCATGCAAAGAAAAAAAGCAGTAAACCACCCCTTTAATACTAGTGTGGATTTTTCTACAATATTCACCATGCCATGCTTACCAGTATCAACTATATGTGTTGGTCATAACACCCAGCACTAAGTGTAAATTGCTTGTTTTAAGGCTATTTAGCCTAGTCATTATTCGGAACATGCCTGTGTTTTAGGCTATCTGATACATTGTCACATGCAAATTTTATGTAATGTAAATTCATGTAATGCAAATTTTATTGAAAATATGCTCGTTACTTAGGCTTCTAGTTCATTGCGCATACTGTCCTAAGCGACAGGCCGTAAAATACATCTCATAAACAACCACAAAAATCACCTTTCACCCAAATGCTTCCTTAAAATAATAAGTTTTAAGGGATGATTTAAACATTTTCAAGGAAGGTGCATTTCTAATTTCAGAAGGCAGAGAATTCCATAACTTTGGGGCAACTGAAGAGAACGCCCTATCACCCATTGTTTTTAGGTACGTTATCGGAACAACTAAAAGACCAGCATCGGCCAAGCGAATATTACGTGTCGGAATGTAGGGTATTAAAAGCTCAGAAAGATACTGAGGAGCAAGTCCATTTAATGCCTTGTAGGTCAACATAAGAATCTTAAAATCAACACGAAATCTGACAGGTATCCAGTGCAAGGTCTCTAAAATAGGTTTTATATGATCTCTATGTCTTGTCCTAGTCAGAATACGTGCAGCAGAGTTTTGTACCCACTGAAGTTTGTTTAAAATAGATTTTGATGCTCCTGCTAACAAGGCATTGCAATAATCAATTCTAGAGAAAACCAGAGTATTGATTAATTTTTCAGCTAAAGGAAAAGGCAGCATGGACCGTAATCTGGACATATTTCTGAGATGAAAAAAAGAAACTTTAACAGTATTTCGTACGTGAAGATCAAATGTTAAAGGGAGGGTGAAATGCTCATTTTCACTCAATCTCCTGTTAATCTTGAGTACCTATAGAGTAGTATTGCATCCTTCATATCTCCAGAAAAGTCTTTAGTTTTATTATATTATATTAAGAAAGATAGGATGTACCGAGTCTTTCCGGAAAAAAACGAGCGGCTGGAGGCGGGCCGTGTGGGCGAAGCTAAAGCTGTGCTAACGCGCCGAGCTAGTAACAACACACAGAGACAATAGATTAGAAGCAGTTTTACTCACCGAACCTTTATCATTGTGACTGCTCGATCCTTAAGCATTAGACGATCGGCAAATCCGTCGATCTGGGCTTTGTTTATAAAACAATCATCGTCGAAATGCAGGGAACAAACAGTCTACACAACTCCGTTTATGCTCAGGAAAAACAAACTCCATCCACTGGTGCTTTAACGCCGGGTTCTTTGGGAATCTGTGCAGGGTTGTCTTGCCCTGGCAACCAAAAACACACTTCTTTGGTGACATTGGCTTCCCAAAAGCCGGGCAGGGCGCTTTGATGGCGAACTGCTTTCGCTCTCTTGCTCTGGTTTACGAGTGTGCGCGCGCCCGCGATCTTACCGGAGAAGTGCCCTTAGGACCCATATTAGGAAATTCCGTTGCATCTGACGTCACACATACCCATACTCGAAAAAAACTTTCCGAAACTTGTGACAAACCGGAAGGACAATTTTTGGCACAGAAATACTCCTTCAAACGTGCAATTAAATTTTTTAAACTTTGTCCATGTTTAGCATGGGAATCCAACTCTTTAACAGTGTAAAAAACTCAGTATGCATGAAATAGCATTTCACCCCCCCTTTAAATTAGAATCGAAAATTTAGATTGGAACTGTATAAAAGAGCCATCCACATGTAAAGCTACAGGTTTCACTCTGCGTAACTGGTGAGGCGAACCAATAAGCATCACTTCTGTATTATCACTATTTAGACATAGAAAATTAACAGACATCCAATTTTTGATATCTGTGATACAGTTAGAAAGATGTGAAGCAGCCACATTTACATCAGGTTTTGAGCGAATGTATATCTGGGTGTCATCAGCATAAAAATGAAAATCAAGACCAAGAGACCTCAAGAGTTGGCCAAGAGGAAAAATATAAAGACTACAAAGTAAAGGACCTAAAACTGAACCCTGAGGTACACCATATTTTACCACGCCAACCTCAGATCTGCAGCCACCCAGCACAACGAATTGTTTGCGATCTGAGAGATAAGACTTAAACCAGCTCAGAGCAGAGTCAGATACACCAAAGACAGACTCTAGGCGAGAAAGGTACAATGATCAATAGTGTCAGAGGCGGCACTGAGATCAAGCATAATCAGTATTGATAAGCATCCAGAATCGGAAGCCATCAATAAGTCATTTGTGACTTTAACTAATGCTGTCTCAGTGCTATGCATTTTACGGAAGCCAGATTGAAGAGGCTCAAAGAGGTTATTTACAGACAGATGAGAGAGCAATTGTGAGGCAACAATACGTTCTAAGATTTTAGCAATAAAAGGGAGATTAGAAATGTGACAAAAATTTGTTAGATTCTCAAAGTCACGGCTATTTGTTTTTGGAACAGGGGTTACAGCGGCAATTTTAAGTGCAGATGGCACAACACCAGAAGACAGAGAGTCATTTATAATACTCAAAACAGCCAGACACAATGAAGAAAAGCATGACTGAAACAACCTAGCTGGTATGGGATCAACATTTGAGGTGGTAGCTTTCATTTTTAAAATCACATTACACAGGGATTGGGAATCTAACGTGGAGAATTCTGAAAGATAAACACCAGAGAATTCTATGTTATTTAATTTTGGGGTAACACATGTATTAGTAGTAATAATCTGATCTCTTATCCCCCCAATCTTATTGCTAAAAAACACAAGAAACCTGTTACATAATTGAAGAGAAGAAGAGACATTGGAAATTAATTAGGGTTAGTAAAGGGTTATCTTAATTACTTGCAATAATCTGGGAAAAGTGAGCAGACCTTGTCGATACAATTTCAGTCCTATATTCACCCAAGCTTTCTTTCCAGGCCTGATGATACACAGTTAAACCAGTAGAGCACCATCTGCGCTCCATTTTGCGACACTGAGTTTTCATTGCGCACAGATCATCGTTATACCACGGGGCAGATCGTTTAAAAGAGACAACACGTGACTTCAGAGGAGCAAAAGTGTCCAGGCCGGATGAAAGAATTGTGTACAGCCTATTTACTTTGTCATCCAATGCATCGGATGGTAAAATACAGCTAGTAGCAGAGTCAATAAAGTCAGAGAAGTCAGTGGGCGCGATAGATCTCCACTTGCGGTAATGAAAAATACGGGAAGTAGACGTAAGTATATCAGGTAGCTCCAAATTGAATAGTATGGCTAAGTGATCGGATAGCCTAAAATCAGATACTGACAACTGAGACACAAGTGTACCATTTTGAATCACAAGATCTAACATGTGGCCTTTGTTGTGCGTGGGACAGTCCACAACTTGGTGTAGCTCAAAGCACTCTAATAAAAATGTAAAGTCTCTAGTTGATGAAGTGTCTTTTTTGTCCATGTGAATATTAAAGTCACCAAGAATTAGAATTCTGTGAAATTTTAAAACCAACACAGACAGTAATTCAGCAAAGTCAGATGTAAATTCTTTGTTACCCTTGGGAGGCCTGTACACAGTCACAATTGACCGTAGATAATGAAGCAGAAACACTTAAGGCAAGGCATTCAAATGAGGTAAACGAAGGGATATCCACAGAACATAGTCCAAGAGGCTGTTTAAACAGCACAATGATACCACCTCCTCTACCCGTTGAACGCGGGAGATCGCATAATCCATATCCCTCAGGAGTCAGTTCATTAAAAAATAGACCATCAGACTCTTTATGCCAGGTTTCTGTTAAGCAAATGAGATCCCAGTTTTGGTCCATAATTAGGTCAAATACAGTCAGGGCTTTGTTATTAATCGAGTGCACATTTATCAGTGCAGATTTCAGCAATCACACCGGAGCGGCCGAGCCAGGAGTAGCCTCCTCACACAAGACTGCCAAGTTATTAAAATCAGCCCCCGTTGGTCTCCATGGCGACTTCAGCAGTTTACGCAGGGCTATCGGATAAAAAACATTATTTTGAGACGAACCTAGGTACCCACACCGTGATAATTGATGTAGGTAACATTTTGGCCGAAGAATTCCATAGGTTTTGCAAAGGGCGCGTGGTTCAGTCCCCAAAGCATGATTCCCATTAAGGTTCAGCAGCTGGCGAGAAGTGTACCTTATGGCCATGGTAGAGGAGTCCATGCGAATAGCAACATCACAATTGTGTAAGTCCTGGGTCACACAGCTGTTGATGATTAAAGGACAAGTTCGGTATTTTACACTTAAAGCCCTGTTTACAGATCGTTTCTGATGAAATAGAACGGTTAAGATTAAAATTTGGACACATGCTGCTGTCCCGAGAATTTTAGGTTTCTTTCGCTTTCCCCCCCACCTCCAGAATGGCTGCATATGTGCACTGGAACAATCCTTCCTAAAACGCATTAAACTTTCGTTTACAAAGACGTGAAACTCACCGAGTGGTCAGGGGTGTTCACTGATATGCTCACACAAAAATTGCTGCAAAAGATGCTTTCAGACAGGTTTTATCGTAGTTTTTGTCCAACTCCATTGACTTGTATTGGATGTGCTGTGAGATACGGTATTACTCCGCCGGAAGTGGGGTTGTTTGTATTCTTTCTGTAGGAGTGTCTATTATTCAAGCTCTCAATGGAAGAATGTACGGGTGTGAGGCGTTTGGAAAAATAGGTCCACAGTTTTACAACAAATGGTAAAACACCTGTTGGTCATTATAACGTAGTACAAATGTCTTCTATAATAAAGTGATTTTGTATGATTTGTAACCAGGCACTAAAGCGATTACCCATAAAACGTGCTTTGAACCAATCGGATTGCTTGGGTCCTCAGCCCGGACCCATCACTATAGAGTGACCGGATACTTCACCACACCGGCATCAACACTTCATTTTCAACATCTGCTTCCTCCTTCACACCACAGACACGTCTTTTTGCCGTCTGTGTCTGGCGTGATTTAACTTCTCCCCAGTTGTTCCATGAAAACCTGCAAAGCACGGCCTGCGGTGTAAGATATCTACGACCGGACTCTCGTAGACTCGTAAGTTACACGGACTTCATCCTCTGTGAAGTGCTTAACACACAAAAAGCTGCCCCTCTTCTCTCGGTATAGCCCAAATATAGCGCTTTTTCAACATTTCGTCACAAGGAAAGCTGTGCAATTAAAAATAGGGTCACTTCTTCTATGAGGGCAAACATAAAAAGGTACGCAACAGGACTGGCCGCTTTTAGTCTCTGCATTTGTCCTCCGACTGCTACTGCTAGCGCTTTCACCGGAAAAGAGTTTACCCTACTTCCGGTCTTGGCGGCCATTTTTGTGAAATAGGCCTATTCTGATTGGGAGATGGAGGAAGAGAGAGAGATGGAGGCTGATCGGAAAGTGATGTCGCACTTTATTTTCTGGTGATTCTGAGAGAAAATATACCCAAATAACTGCTGACTAAGTGGTCAAAGAGTATATTTAGCATACAGAAAGTGTTAAAGAACGTTTCTGTAATTCGTTTAATTTGTTATACTTTGACTAAAAAGTTTAAACAGACTTACAAATGTTACTGCTGCTGTGCGCGCTGTAATCTTTTTCTTTTACGTCGAGTAAAATCTACTCGCGGGATCTGAGTTTATTAATCGTTCCGAGGAAGACGATTACAATATGGAGGAACCAGATAGCGTTCTAGATCCCCTCGTGGTTTAATTCCTCTGGCATCGCGGGATTCATAATCATTCAGCGGACAGCTGGTGAGACTGCAGACGCATACGGAGTGTTTAACGTGATCGGTGGACCGCGTGCGTGTCGAAACGGGAAGACACAGGTGTTTTATTTAGCTCTTTGGAGTGAAGAGGCCATTTGTTGGTTTTCACGGCCTCACCGTTCTCAAGCAATGACACAAGCCTGCAACAGGTTGGGGTTATTTGAACTAAGAGAGTGTGTGGGCCCACATTACATATTTGTTGTCTAATTTGCTCATTGATTTACACTGAGTGTATTTTGCATTTGATTTTGAGATTGTATTATAGATCCAAAGGGGATTATATTAACGATTTCTTGCTGATACAAAATTGAATATTGATATTCGAGTATTATATTGGAGTTTATATTATTATATATATTGGAGAATTTCATTTAATTCTTTTTTTTTTTTTTTTTACAATATTTCATTCTTTCATCTGTTTTTACTTTAAATTAAATCACTTGTTAATTCATAAGAACTTAAGAACGCATCACACACATGACCAGCGTCGGCCAATAGTGAGCCTACGTGTGACGTACAACACAGATGCGCTGCGCAGTTATACTACGTGAAAAGACTTGAGGCCTAGAGAGAAGGAAATGAATAGTGGAATAAAGTCGTTTTTTTGTTTTGTTTTTTTTCGCACAAAAAGTATTCTCGTCGCTTTAGAAACTTAAGATTGAGCCACTGTAGTCACTTGGACTATATTAACGATGTCTTTAATACATTTTCTGGGCCAGCAAGTTATAATGCCTTAGAAGTCTATGGACAGGGTTGGGGAGTAACGGAATTCATGTAACGGCGTTATGTAATCAGGATACAAAAATCCAGTAACTGTAATCCGTTACAGTTACGTCAAAAAAACAGAGTAATCAGATTATAGTTACATTTTGAAAAAAGGGGGAATACTTTCAGGATTACAATGGTTTCATTTAAAACTAAATAAATAAGTATTTTGGCATAATAACACTATATTAAGCGCTGCTTGATTATACAGTAGTTCCTGGTTCTGTTGCCAGTAATGACTCACGTGTGCCACGCGCTGGTGCATGCGCAAAAAACAGCCTTCTACAATCTCCTCAGACGCAGACTGAATCACTGCTAGTAGAAACGATGCTGCCTGCGGGTAAAATCGCTTTTAATTCATGGAAATTCCGCTGCTATTTTGTAGAAATTAGGAGAGTAGCTTTTTTAGTACTCAAAATGTCCTTTCTTAATCTTTTCTCACGTAACGGGATGTTCGCTGTATAGTAGGGGAACTCCCACTGCCAATGCCACAAGTTCAGTCAGGCAAATTAAGAAAGATCAAGGCTTTAGTCAACATGTAGGCCTATTTTAAATAAACTAATATGTAGATTGTGTAAAAAATTTAAATGTTGTGTTTTTATTTTTTAGTTAAAAATTAGTTACAAATAAAACAAAATAATCTGTAATACCATACATTAGCCACTAGATGTCTGTATAGCCCTTTACATAAATATATATTAAGGCCTGTGTGTATATTTTGAAAATATTGTACACTGGACCAAATTCTTCTTTTTTTTTATATATTTCTTCTTGCTTGACTTTATTTATATACGTGACCTTGAAGTAATCCAAAAGTAATCAGTTACATTACTTTCATATTATAGTACTTGGATTACGTTACTGAATACTTTTTTTCTGAAGTAATTTGTAACTGTAATGGAATACATTTTTAAAGTAACCCTCCCAAGCCTGTCTATGGAGGAGTGATCCAGCTCTCA
Source organism: Scardinius erythrophthalmus (assembly GCF_964197995.2). NCBI lineage: Eukaryota > Metazoa > Chordata > Actinopteri > Cypriniformes > Leuciscidae > Scardinius > Scardinius erythrophthalmus. The sequence continues at coordinate 31,221,293 of NC_138232.1, read as the reverse complement.
GATTTAATCAAAAATATCTTAATTTGTGTTCCGAAGATGAACGAAGGTCTTACAGGGTTGGAACAACACGAGGGTGAGTAATTACTGACAGAATTTTCATTTTTGGGTGAACTAACCCTTTAAGTCGAGAGACATATCATTAGAACCCGGTGCTCCGCCCTTCAAAGAAGAGGGTAGGGGGCGCTACATACAGTATATATGTATATACACGTGGAATTACTGCTCAGTAAGCACGCTCAAACTGCTCGCAACCCTCCTGTCCTCACCACTATAAGTATCAAACATATGTCTGTGCACCTTCTGGCTTTCGTCGTCTTTGTTTCAGATTACCAAGGCTTCCAAGTCCTAGATGTCACGGACATCATCGCCGAGAGACACTCATCCTCATAACCAAGCTACAGTATAGATGTCAAGGGATTTACTGTTATGTCTACACGTTAGATGTTTTGCAAGTGACATGTCAGTAAATAGTTTGCCCCCTCACATATACTAATGTGCCACAAACAGGACTTTAATATCACCAACCATTCCCATGTTATTACGGTGTATCCATATAAATGGCCCTCCCTGTAGATTAAGGATGCTATTAACCAAAAAATCGTCTTTGTTGCTTTCCATAACAAGTCCATAAATAATGTCCTTGTGAGAGAAGACTTCGAGATGAGGAACCTTTGGATATAGCCAGCCATGAATATCAAGCCATAAAGCCTCTACATACATACAATGAAAAAATAAATGATCAGTAGTTTCAATATTATCACAAAAAACACAATTACTAGTTTCAAATCCAAATCTTCGCTGTACAAATTCACTGGATGGATATACACCATTTATAATTTTAAAATGGATTTCCTTAGCTTTGGGAGTTAAAGGAAATTTTAAGTAAGTTGTTCGTAACCTGTGAATATTTTTTTATTTTTTTGAGAAAAACTGTGAAATCAAGTTTCTATAGGATGCTATGGGGAATATGTTCCCTTTCGTGGTCACTCCGAGTTACGTCGGATGACGATGAATGGGGTTTCGCTTAGAAAGCCTCTCACCTTCGAGTATATAAAACGAGCCAATGGCAATGAAATGCCATGGGTCTGCGGAATTTGCATAGCGTATCTCTGCCCCACGCAGGGGGTATATAAGGAAGTACGCCGGCAACATGCAGATATGTTTTCGCTTCGGAGCCAAGAGTTCTCTTCACTCCTACAAGCCATTCTGAATCATCTTCATTCTACGAGACGAGCGGCTCTTCAGTGTGTTTGTGTGATGGCGCGTTCCAGCGAGATCGCATTGCCTGCTGCTGTTTTGTGCAGTGATCTGCCGACAGTGAGTGTGTTTCTCCCTGGGCGCTTTTTTTCCTCTCTAAAAGAGCTGCACGCGGCACGTCTTTTTCAAGGCGGTTCGCCCGTGTATTTACTGGATGTGGGCGCGTGATTCATCTGCCTAACGGTCACGAGCGCTGTTTGGCTTAATCACGCTCGGCAGCGCTCGTGGATGAGTCATGTTTTCATTGCGGGAACATGACCATCGCGATGTTTATAGATCGAGACTCAATGATCTCAGTGTGGGTAGAGTCCCCTCTGCCACACCCCAATCTATCTCTTCCTAAAAAAAAAAAAAAAAAACGGGATACTTTGGCTGGTGGCCAGGGTGATCTGAGGGTTACAGTGTGGTACAATACTAAAAAAAAAAGTATTGCAGTCCTGTGTGTCGCCTTCGCCTTCGAGGCAGTGCTGACTCAGGAGTTCTGTCAGAACCGGCCACAGTGGAACGCTAGTCCTTCCCTGGCCAACACTGACAGAACGCGGAAACTCGACCACGCCCCCTTGCTGGGACGCTATGCCTCCCATGCCCGGCCTGGTCGTTCCGCCGCACACACTACAGACCTCGCTCTCGGGCGACATCAGTACCTGCGTGATCCTGGGCCAGGTGGTGTCCACTAGAGTGGTCCAGACATGGGCTTAGCCAGGTTGATGTGAGGGGGTCTGAGAATTCATTTTCTCAGCTCCCCCATGTCCCAGGCTGGGCTCTTCAGCAGGGTGGCTTCGGCCACCAGAAGCAGACTCAGGTTCGTCTGCACTGACGGTCATCCATCCGTGTGGTCTCCTTAGTCTACTTCCCGCCAAGGCCACCTCCATGCGGCTCCTCTCCTCGGGCCTTCACTGGCCCTGGGCAGGAGGAGGTCGCAGGAGGGGGGCGCTGCCCGTCTCCGCCCCTTAGACTGCCACGCCAGCCTAAGCAGCACTCTTGAGATAGGCAGCTTGGTCGGCGTTGTGGTTGAGGAGTGCGCCCAACAGTCTTCGATCACTCCAGAAGCGGACTGAGGCTTCTGCACTGACGGTCCTCCGTCCGTGTGGTCTCCTTAGTCTGCTTCCCACCGACGCCGCCTCCATGCGGCTCCTCCCCTCGAGCCTTCAACGGCCCGAGCACGAGGAGGTCGCTGGAGGCTGGCACCGCCTGTCTCTGCCCCTTAGCCAGCTAACACCTGGCTAAGCAGCACTTCTGAGACGGGCAGCTTGTAGTTAGGGCTCAGTTCTTTCAGGAGCTGGTAGCAGGACCACTCCTTCCCCCGGTGGAGGGCTGGGGGAGAATCTCGTTCAAAAAGAACTCATGCTCTTTCTCTGAGCCCCAAGAGGCTGTGGATGACAGCACGCGCCGCCCACGGGCCACGCTCCTCTCATCCCCCTCTGTCGCCATACCCCTGCCAGAGCACGCCCCCGTGGGACGCTGGTCCTCCTTCACAGGCTGCTGTTCAAGATGCTCACAGCCAAACGCATCCTCCAGTGCGTGCGGCCGCAGGATTGGTTTGCAGCGATCGACCTGAAGGACGCCTATTTTCATGTCTCCATTTTATTAATTAATTCATGAATTATCTCGACGACTGGCTAATCCTAGCTCACTCTCGAGACCAGGTTTGCGAACACAGGGACCTTGTGCTCCGGCACCTAGCTCGTCTGGGCCTTCGGGTCAACTGGGAGAAGAGCAAGCTCTGCCCCGTGCAGAGGATCTCTTTTCTCGGTATGGAGATCGACTCGGTCGCCATGTGCGCGCAGCTTACGAGCGAGCGCGTGCAGTCACTGCTGACTTGTCTTCGCCAATTCGACGACAAGAGTGCGGTTCCACTGAAATTATTTCAGAGGCTCCTGGGGCATATGGCATCCGCAGCCGCAGTAACGCCGCTCGGGTTGCTTCATATGAGACCGCTTCAGCTTTGGCTTCGCGATCGAGTCCCGAGGTGGGCATGGCAACACGGCACGCTCCAAGTCCCAGTGACTCCAGCCTGCCGTCAGACCTTCACCCCGTGGACGAACCTCAGTTTTCTACGGGCCGGAATGCCCTTAGAACGAGTTTCCCAGCATGTTGTTGTGTCAACAGATGCCTCCACCTGGGGTGCCATGTGCAATGGACATGCTGCCGCGGGTTCCTGGACAGGACCCCAGCGCCTTTGGCATGTCAATTGCCTCGAGTTGCTGGCTGTACGTCTCGCCCTGCACCACTTCCGTGCGTTGCTCAGGGGTCAGCACGTACTAGTCCAATCAGACAATACCGCGACAGTAGCGTACATCAACCATCAAGGTGGTCTGCGCTCCCGCCGTATGTCGCAACTCGCTCGCCACCTCCTCATATGGAGTCAGAAGCATCTGAGGTCGCTTCGAGCCATTTATATCCCGGGAGACCTGAACCAGGCAGCCGACGAGCTGTCTCGGCTTCGGCCTCTCGCTGGAGAATGGCGACTCCATCCCCAGTCGGTCCAGCTGATTTGGGATCAGTTCGGGGACGCACAGGTAGATCTGTTTGCCTCCCACGACTCGTCCCACTGCGACCTGTATTATTCCCTGACTGAGGGCACGCTCGGCATGGATGCACTGGCGCACAGCTAGCCGCGGGGCCTACGCAAGTATGCGTTTCCCCCAGTGAGCCTCCTTGCGCAGACCTTGCGCAAGATCAGGGAGGACGAGGAGCAGGTCATTTTGGTTGCCCCGTATTGGCACAACCGGACCTGGTTCTCAGAACTAGTACTCCTCGCGACAGCACCTCCCTGGCCAATCCCTCTGAGGAAGGACCTGCTTTCTCAGAGACGGGGCACCTTATGGCACCCTCGTCCCGATCTTTGGAACCTCCACGTGTGGCTCCTGGACGGGACGAGGCAGGTTTGAGTACCTTACCACCAGCGGTGGTGGCTACCATCACTTCCGCTAGAGCATCGTCCACGAGACATGCCTATGCGTTGAAGTGGAACCTCTTCGTCAACTGGTGTTCTTCTAAATATCAAGAACCCACAAAATGCCCGATCAGTGTCGTGCTTTCCTTCCTACAAGAAGGGTTGGAGCGAAGGCTGTCTCCCTCCACCCTTAAAGTGTATGTTGCCGCTATTGCCGCACATCACGACGCAGTTGATGGTAAGTCTCTGGGAAAGCACGACCTGATCATCAGGTTCCTGAGGGGAGCGAGGAGACTGAATTCTCCTCGTCCTCCCCTCGTACCCTCTTGGGACCTCTCAGTGGTTTTAACTGCCCTGCAGAGTGCTCCCTTTGAGCCTCTGCAATCAGTGGAGCTTAAGTTCCTGTCATTGAAGACAGCGCTCCTGGTTGCATTGGCCTCCATCAAGAGGGTAGGGGACCTGCAGGCATTTTCGGTTGACGACGCGTGCCTGGAATTCGGGCCGGCTAACTCTCACGTGATCCTGAGACCCCGGCCTGGATATGTGCCCAAGGTTCCTACCACACCCTTTCGAGACCAGGTAGTGAACCTGCCAGCGCTGCCCTTGGAGGAGGCAGACCCAGCCTTGGCACTGCTCTGTCCAGTACGCGCCCTCCGTGCTTACGTAGACAGAACGCAGTGTTTCAGGACCTCAGACCAGCTCTTTGTCTGTTACGGTGGGAAGCTGAAGGGAAAGGCTCTCTCCAAGCAAAGGTTGTCTCACTAGATAGTGGTCGACCATGCCCCCTTGGTGTGACGGCCCACTGCACTCGGAGTGTGGCATCCTCTTGGGCTCTAGGGCATGGCGCCTCGCTAACAGACATCTGTAGAGCTGCAGGCTGGGCGACACCTTACACATTCGCGAGATTCTATAATCTCTGAGTGGAGCCAGTCTCTTTCATGTACTCGCTTCAACTAGCCTGTACTAGATTCTGCTCAGGTGTCTTTGCTTGCTCGCCATTCCTCTCCACGGACGGGATACGTGCGATATTTTCCTCAGGTGAGCCTCATAAGCCCTGAGTCTCCTCCAGCACTGTCGACGTCAATGCCAGAGTTATGCCTTCGGCAGCTTTCGCGCTTGGCTAGGTGCCTCCATGTGCATGGTTCCCCCTCCGGGCGACCCCCACATGTGTATTTCCACTGTAAGCCTCTCTGAGCATGTGTCTTTCCCTCGGCAAGCCACCTTGCCACCCCTGGGGTTGAAATATTCCACCTGCGGCTGGACACCCCAGTGATACTCCATATGCAGCCCCTCTGGGTCGTATGTGTATTCCAAGTCCCCCCCTCGGGCTGGGCATAATTGCATATTTCCTCTGAGATATGCTTCCCAGTGTACCTTGGTATTCCTGTGTTAAGTAGGACTCCTTCGTCCGTGCTAGTCTCACGACAGGGAGCTCAGACTTACGCAGGGCACTGGAAGACAGCCGAGGTGGCGTGATTAGACTGGGGACCCCATTCGTCGTCATCCGACGTAACTCGGAGTGACCACAAAAGGGAACGTCTCGGTTACGTATGTAACCCTCGTTCCCTGAGTAGGGAACGGAGACGTTACGTCTCCTCGCCACTTCCGCTGTACCGCTGGGAACGCCTGAGTTCAGTCTCGGCTCCTCAGCGAAGACATATCTGCATGTTGCCGGCATACTTCCTTATATACCCCCTGCGTGGGGCGGAGATACGCTATGCAAATTCCGCAGACCCATGGCATTTCATTGCCATTGGCTCGTTTTATATACTCGAAGGTGAGAGGCTTTCTAAGCGAAACCCCATTCGTCGTCATCCGACGTAACGTCTCCGTTCCCTACTTAGGGAACGAGGGTTACATACGTAACCAAGACGTTATCAAACATATTTCTAATAATTTTGTTTGGAAGTTTAATTTCTTTAAAATCGACACCTTCAACTAAAAGTAATGGGAGACAAAAAATGGGAGGATTTGTTGTTGAAAGGTATCCTTGAACCAAACACATGAAAGCATTGGGGATAGCTTTAATCATAGGGTAAATGTGTTCTGACTACAGGTTATATCATATTTGAGACAGAAACTCTCATGTGATATAAAATATCCTCTGCTATCGATTAAACGAATCACCGACCATATACCGACCTTTCTCCATCCACTCCTTTTTATACAATGATTTGTTTCTTATTGTGATATATCTATTATTCCACACTGGGGTTTTGTGTGGTGTAAAATTATGGTTGTATAAGAGCTTCCAGTACAACAAGACTTGCTGGTGAAACTGGGATAGTTTGATAGGGAGACGCTGAAGAATGAAATCACATCTAAGTAAAAATTCGATCCCTCCCATTTTCTTAACCCTCTGGAGTCTGGGCTGTTTTTGGGGCCCTTGAGATGTTCTGACATGCCCTGACATTTGTGCTTTTTTCAGTTGCTTATAAACATATTAATGGCAAAGGTGTAAATTCACTCTATAAAGCACAAACAGCGCTACAATAATATGTGAGCCACGTGAATGTACATGTTTTCATTTTTGAGAGAATAATGTTTATGCATGGATATTGAAAAAACTAAAAACTAAAATTTCTGAAATAAGGCCACAAAACAAATAGTAAATATGTGTCAATAAGACTTTTGACCAATGGATGTCCTCGCCTAGAATTTTTTCTTCAAAATTATGTGAAAATAGTCTTGCTTTATTGTTCACATAAAACCATACATTGATTTAAATTGATGTAAAACAGGTTTTGCTTGAAAAGCCAATATGCGAGGGGGCGTGAACGAGGAGTGGTTTACACCTGAATTACCACCCACTCTGCATAATGATGAGCCATTCACACAGGTGTGAAACTGACTGAGCCACAATGCAATGACAAAGGATATTTAGAAGAAGACTTAAATTGACCATTTAAGATTTTGCTTACATCTATCTTGTACATATGTTTTGCTATTTTATTAAAAAGGTTACAATTACAACAATAATTACAATTTCAACAATATTTAAAGTGTACTCTTTCTTTGTAAAAAAAAAAAAAAAAAAGATTATAGGCCTACATTTTATCTATGTATTCATTACTTTGAATATAGCCAACAAACATCTTAGTTGATGACTTTATTTTTGACAAAAATAGTAGGCTATTTTATATATAGAAATTGCTAAACAAAAGCTTATTTGATGTGGCAGTATATTCTACAGTAAAAACTGTACCCAAATCTACTAAACCAAGTGTTGTCTTTCATATTTCGCCTGACTGTAATGTTGTTTTCATGAAATATTAGGGCATATAAATGTTAATTTGCAGTTCACGTTGCTTATACAAATAGCCTACATTTTATTTCAACATATTTCAGTCGATTTTTACTCATCTCAGTATAGCAATACAGTTTGCTAAAAAATCATCATTCGTTGACGATAGGCTTGCGATCTTTGCAGTAGGCTAGTGAACGCACCGGAGAAATGCACATTTATTATACATAGTTTGTTTTGGATGGTTTTGTGTAGAACCAGTTTTCTGTAAATATATTTCACATTTTTTAGACATGTGAGGCGAGTAGGCTCATGATTCATGATGATCTCCAGTTCAAGCACCATGTTGTGATTGCTAGCCTATATTTACTTTAAATCCAGGAAATTTGTTAATGAATTTTTTTTTTTTAAATTAAGATACAATTGATACAAAACGAAATTCGTTTTAAAGAAAGGATTTGTACTTTCTGTTTTGAGGTCTCTGTGAAAGTTTTAGAGCGCTGGCGTCCATAATGGAGAACTGTCACGTATTATTGTTTTTTTGCCAGCTGTGGTAAACAGCGCGCATCTATGCCGTTCGTTCATTCATAAACAGAAACCCGAGAAGGAAAAACTTACTAGTATTCCTCAGCTCGTATTCCTCATATTCCTCATTATACCTCACAGCGCTGCGAGACGGTGAAGTAATGTTCTGAATAAACTGGTGTTTTGGTTTTCTCATGCTGATGATAGGGGCGTTCACAGGATTGCGCGGATTACCTCAGCCATTTGCGTTTGAATAGCACGCGCTCTCTGTGGGCGGAGTCACATTACATTTGAATTAGCTCTAATGAGGTTGACTGGAATCGCTCTCTTTTAATACAGATTTCACAAGATGAGAATATTTGTTTTTTATATAAATTACTTCATTAAAAAGAAGAGAATTCAAGCTTCATGCCTGTGTGTCAGAATGCCTGTTTGACTGCATATTCACTGAGATATTGCTCATTTTCGGACGCGTTTCAGAATGGACTACAGGGACAGAGAGAAGGCAGAACTCGCTTCGTGTTTATTTTTCTTTATTTGGCAAAAAGCACAACACTTTGTTTTTATTGTGAGTATACACAAAAATAATACACATTTAACAGAATCGATTGATGTATGAAACTTGTTTTGTAAAATCAAAGTCAAAAGAGAATTTTGGGTCTCAATCAACTCATAAGGAAAAAAAGCGAGCAGATCACGCCGGCGTGATCTCCGACCTCTGAGGGTTAAATATTTCTCTGGGGATGTGAAACCAAAAGTTATCATTATTAAGGAAGGATTTCAACCAGTTAATTTTAAGAGTTCCATTTATGAGATCAAAATCAATGGCTTGTAGACCTCCATCTTTGAATTCTTTAGTCAACTCTGCTGTTTTAGTGTAATGATGTAATGTAATTCTTTCTCCAGATATAATCAAAATTAATCTGATTAATTTTTTTAATCACTTTATTTGGTATTGATAACGAGCATGCAGGGTAGATACATCTTGGCACAACTGGCATCAACTCACACTTTTGCAAATTTAATTCTAAGCCAGAAGCTTTAGAAAATGTTTTGATTATTTGCAGGATTTTGGGGACTTTCGAAAGCTGCTTCATAAAGATGGTAGTGTCATCAGCTAACTGGCTTATGAGAACTGGATGCCCAAACACCTCTAATGGAGCTATATTTTAATTAAGAAAGATAGAAAGCAGCTCTGTGGTTATTATAAAGAGAAATGGGGATAAGGGGCAACCCTGTTTAACCCCACGTTTGATAGAGAATGATGATGTACCTCCTGATAAAGAAATTGAACTATTTGAATTTTCATAAAGGGATTCAATTATATTTCTAAATTTCTCTCCAAAACCAAATAATCTTAAACTATTCAAAATAAATGGGTGTTCAATTGAATCAAATGCCTTAAAGAAATCAAGAAATAAAATAAAACCATCATCATCAATAAGATGTCTATAATCTAAAATATCCAGAACTAACCGAATATTGTTATGGATAGATCTTCCTTTCATAAACCTGATTGAGAGTCGCTTATAATTTTATGTAGGAATTTTTTCAGTCTGCTAGCGAAGACAGTGGTTACAATTTTGTAATCGGTGTTTAATAGAGTAATGGGCCTAAAATTATTTAAAAATTTGGAGTCCTTATCAGGTTTAGGGATTAAAGTTATTACACCTTGTTTCATTGTAAGGGGGAATATCATATTATCTGTAGCTTCTTTTAACATGAGAGAGAAAGGATCTTTCAATAAACCCCAAAAGTGTTTATAGAAATTGGCTGTGAAACCATCGCTGCCCGGAGATTTATTTACAGACAAACTGTCTACAGCTTTATCCAGCTCATCAGAGGTAATATCAGCATCACATAGCAGTGCATACTCATCATCTATACGGGGAATCAGATCTTTAATATGGCTGAAAAATGATTCGGCATTATCCGAGGAAAAGGTTGAGGAATATAATTTTTTATAGAAAGAGGCAGCTTCCTTAGCAATCAAAGATCGGTCTGTGACTATTACCATTAATTAATAATGCTTTAATAGCAAGTCTCTCCTGCCTTCTTTTTTCTAGACGACAGAAATAAGCGGTACTTTTCTCCCCTTCCTCAATCCACTTTGCCCTAGATCTTATGAAGGCTCCTTCAGCTTTTTGAAGATAGATATCATCCAGTTTAGTTAGTAGACATTGTAACATCCGTTTATCAGTATCGGTAAGTGATGTTCTGTTATAATATTTGTTTATTTCCTTAATGACGGTAATTTCTGTTAATTTGTTATTTCTATTAAGGGATTTTCTAAAATGAATAGAAAATTCTCTCATTTTAAATTTAAGGAATTCCCACATAGCAACATAGGACATTATTAAATCATCGTTCATAACCTTAGAGATTATGTTTTTAATACCATCCTGAAATGATTGGCATTTTAATAGATTAGAATTAAATTTCCAATACCCCTTATTATTGCCTCTAACACCAGAAGGATTGAGAAGTAACTTAATAACAGAGTGATCTGTGAGAGGTGCTGCTGACATACAACAATCAGAAACAATATTTACCATAGAGGAGGAGATTAACCAGAAATCTATTCTTGACTTTGCTGTATTATTTGGTTTGAACCAAGAATATTGTTCAACATCCGGATGTTTGATACGCCAGGGATCTAGTAAGTTGTGCTTGCGACAGAAATCAGACAGGGTAGGGTTATAAGACCTATATTGACATTTGGGAGGATATCTATCAAGCCATTCATCATATACTGTACCATGTTAAAGTCGCCCCCCATAATTATGTTAGCAGTTGGATAGAAAACTTTAAGGCCATCCATGACGTCTGACACATCTGAAATCAATTGTCTGTTTTGAACTAGATTATTATATCCATAAACATTTATTAGAAAGATATACTGGTCATCAATGGTCAAAACGCAAAGTAACCAGTGACCGTTATTGCTACCCCTAGATGTCACTACTTTACCAAGTGAATTGCAAAACAAAATAGCTAATCCTGCAGATTTAGTTGAACCATGGTCAAAAAGAATTTTGTCTCCCCATTGGTTTACCCAAAATTTCTCATCCTCAGGTTTTGAATGAGTTTCTTGTAATAAAATAAAGTTTGCTTTTTCACCCTTACAAAACAAAAATACAGACTTTCTCTTAATGTTGTCCCTTAATCCCCTAGCGTTAAGTGAAATACCTGAAAAACAAATATTCATAATACACAAATAAACAAGCAACTGTAATTAGACGCAGTCCTAGTCCAACAGACTATATAAAATGAAGAAGCCAGAAAAGGCAACAAATATAGGAAAAACCTGAAAACAGGCACAGTCCCTTAAATTCCTTTTCGATAACTGTGTAACTGCAATCCAATCTGATTTTGTCCACAAAAACAGATGGAAGACCATTTGTATATTTAACGCAACAGGCCCTCGCCAGTATACCTCATGTCATGATCTCAAGTGATTCTCTGTCCATTGATGTATCCAGCACCACCTCTGTAGTACGCACGTTTGCCGGCTGCTCTCGCTTGCTGTATCTTTGGCCACAATGCTGCCCGCAAATCCCTATCAGCCTTACAGAAATCTTCCAGGAAACTGATTTCAAGATCTTTGCACATGGTGAGGTCTTTGGTCATCCGCCACAACACGTCACGGTGTATTCTCTGAGTGAATTGAATGATGACGTGCCTTGTTTTGTTTTCTTCACATTTACCCACGCGGTGGACTGTATCAACGATGTGGTTGATGTTCGGGGACCATGACGGGGAGATTTTCACCAGCAAGTCGGTAACCACCATACGTATATCTTCGCCTTCCTTTTCTTTTATTCCACGAATTCTGAGATTCCAGCGGCGCTTGTACCGTTCTAGTTCTAAGACCCGTTCCCTTAGCTCTTCGTTATCTTTCTTTAACACCGAAACTTCTCGACCAGTAGTTTGCAACTGGGATTTACAGTCTTTAATTTCTGCTGCGTTAAACTCGACAGCCTTCACAATACTAGCTAGCATTGCAGCGTTTTGCTGAAGTTGAGAGCCAAATGAGTCAACTTTATCAGTTAGATGCTTTATAGCATCCAAGATAGCATTCATGCCCTCTTTACCTTCTGACCCAGTGTCTTTTTTTTTAGTTGCTGGAGGATTCTTCATCGGCGAGAAGGGGTCTTTCCTTTTAGCCTTTTCAGTGGAGTCTTCCATCCTTACGGCATATCCGTGGCAATCCATTGCCTCGCTGCAGCGGGTTAGAGTAGAACTCTTTTTCGACGTCATGGTGCACTAATTTTCAAATATTAACTGTATGAAAGCTAGAGGGCATAAAATTAAATAAAATGGCAAAATAATAACGAATGGATTACAGAACGCAAATAAATACTGGGACTATGCCACTGAGCTCAGAACACAAGATGCACCTGGTCCGCCATCTTGCCGGAAGTGTTAGTATAATATTAATGTATGTGTCGCGTTTTGTTTCTTGTTTCTGTGTCTTTTTATGTGATTCCCTGTTTGTCATGTGATCCTGCCATGTGTCTTGTCATTGGTTAATCGTCTGATCATTGTTCACAGGTGTTCCTTGTCTTGTAATTAGTCTGTGTATTTAAGCCCTCATGTTTGCCCTGTGTCTTGGTTGAGTATTAAATGTTTCCTGTCGATGTTCTTGTTTTGAGTTTCCAGCTTCATGCCTCGTCATGCCTTTGTTTTATGTTTGATCACGTTTTGTTAATAAATTGCATTTGGGTTCTCACTTCAACTTGCCTCCAGTGGACTAAATCATTACAGAATGTTAAACACTCTTAGGGCCCTATTTTAACGATCTGAAGTATCAAACATGAAACGCAAGTAACTTTGTGGGCGGATCTCGGGCACTGTTGCTATTATACCGGCGAGATGAATGACTCTTGCGCCTGACACAAATCTAAAATTGGTTTGAAGTAGCTACATTACTCATGGGTGTGGTTTGGGCGTAACGTGCAATAAACCAATCAGAGCATCATCTCACATTCCCTTTAAGAGTAGGCGCGCTTGTTCCATGGCGGTTTGCTATTATAACGGCGGATTTGCCATGCGCACACCAGGAGCGGTTCACAGTAGAGGAAACCGACGTTCTCGTCAGGGCCGTAAAAGACAGAGAAGTGACATTGTATGGGGATGGGAGAAACCCACCCAGATAAGCTTAGATTAAACAGGCGTATAATAATTTTGGTAAATGTGTAAGCTAGATTTATGCCTATTTTTTCACATCTTCATGGACACCACAATGATTTCCCTCATGTGGAATATTTTTCCTTGTAATTATGTATGTAATTATAAATGGCAAACTGCTGCGTCTGTGTGTAGATGAGAGAAGCAAAGTGTATGCGCGTTGTGCACACGCTACATTATGGCCAAGCATGCGCCCTTAAAATAGCATCTGAACACGCCACTGGCTTTAGACTAGGTTTTTCCTGGTCTGTGGCGGAATTGTTTTCTGTAACTGCAAAATAGCACCAGGGAAAGTTTGCGCCGGGACACGCCTCCCCTTTTCGCTGAACCGCCCCTGGGAGCGCAAGTTCATTCCCTAATTTACCAACGTGCGTCTGTCGAGGGAAAAGTATGCTGTGCATCGGGTGCAAAATAGGAATGATACATGCATCGGTGTACAAAGTTAATTGGGCTCGGTGCAAGATAGGGCCCTTAGGGTGTATTCACACCAGGAAAGACCGATTGTTCACTTGCTTTGCTCCAGACCAAATACAATGTTGATTTTGTTTTGTTTGGTACGGTTTGCTTTCACACTGCTCTTTTTTGCAAGTGAACCAAAATTTAACAAAACCACACGTGTGCTAAGGTCGTCCATTCATTGGACAGGAATTCCAAGCAGGGAAAAGCAGGAAGTGCAAAAACAGGCTCAGCATGGAGATATTTCGTAACGCAATATTTGTTCTTTTACTGATTTGGTGTTATTCTCTACAAACGCAATATGAAGAAACTAATAAGCATCATATGATACAATGTCATCTATATGATGTTGTAATTAGGATTTTGAGAAGACAATGTGCTGCAAGACGGTTCCGGCGGAGAGAACATGCTTTTAAACCATTTAAGCGCGATAAGACAAAAGAGAATGCTCTGTCTGTGAATGTTCTGATGCACACACGACACGAAGAAAGACGCGTAAAAATATCGTGTGCACAGACAGCGCGCCAGAATCGAATTCTCTTTCGCGCTTGAACGAACAATAACACACACCATTATGCCAAAATGTCCGTTTTGTTAAGTATCCCCGTAAGAGCAGTCAAATAAAGTCTTAAAGGCGCAGTGCTTTCTTCAATTGGGTGGGTTCATGTTCACACCATAAACGAACCGTACCAGTGTTCGTTTGGAACCGTACCGAGACCACCTCTTCAGCTGGGTCTCGGTTCGGTTGTTTGGTTCGCACCCGAGTTCGATTGCTGTATTCACACCTGCCCAAAAGGTCCGCACCAAGAGGGGAAACAAACTTGAGTTAGATTCAGTCGAACCAAACAAGGCGTGAATACACCCTTACAGTGTAATTGAATTGCACTTGTAATGTCATCAAAATACATTTGACGTTTATGCTGAGTGAATTCTGCATTTCAAAACTTAAATACAAGAATAGATATTTAAAGTGTACTCAAGTATACTTAGAATAGTTCCACTTTAAAAAAAAAAAAAGGGGGGGGGGGGAAGCATCTTTTGGTTCTTATCAGAGAAGGGTTTGGTATATATATAAATATATTAAACTTAACCAGATGCATATTATTACATTGAAATTATTACAGTTTATACTTCTACTGTGTGGCTCACTTTGCCCAATTGCTGCCATTTTGAAAAAAAAAAAAACTAAAAACTAACTAGCTTACCAATTCAGGCTAATATTTAGCAAAATGATTTACATGCTTTTGTGTGTTTCTAAAACACCAACATGCATCATAAATATTTTAGACCTGGATAAATTTGCTTTGATGTAACGGCCATTACACCTGTTATCACATTTTACTTTGACAAGCCAAAAATAGTTTTTATAATTAAATGGGTGCCTTCCACTACCATGTGATTCTTCTTTTTACAGTCTGGCAGAAATGATAGGTGGTTCCAAAATACATGGTCACATTACAATAAAAGTGAACAGTTGCCAAGATTCAAGGGTTTGGGTTAACTTACCCACTCACTCATGCGCTCATGCAAAAAAATATACACTACAATTCAAAAGTTTGGGGTCAGTAAGTAAAAAATAAAAATAAATTACATGCTAATAAAAACTAATGATTATTTCAATCTAACACCACAAAGAGTCAGGTTCAGAAATATTTCTGTTCCCAAATCACTCAACATTTGCGATCCTGCCGCCAACAATGGAATTCTCAAGCAAAGAAATAGCTTGACGTGTAAACGGCACCTCAAGTTAGGCTACTCGAACATAATGTGTAAAAAAAATGCTAAATTGTTCATCAGAATGAATCCTGTGTCACATGTAGTTAAACATACACCGAGGATACAAAGCAGTTAGGCAATTTATAAATTAGCAAAGCCATATCCTTCAAAATAATATGAAATGTTAGTTTACTCTTACTTAATTTACATTAATTCAATTTTTAATCAGCATTCAAAAGATCCTTTGAGTCCAAGTGTATTTCGATTTAGCACTTGATCATAGTGATGCTGTCTGCCTCTTTGCTGCTGTCTTATATATATTTATCATCTAACAACACTAAGCTCGACTTCCTTGTTAACACACTGCTAGATTCTCAAATTGGCATGCAGACAAATTAATCTTTAGACTGGAGTTTTCAGTCAAGCACACAATCATGCAAACACAATCTTCAGCACTTCACCAAATCCACTATGATTAGATAAGCCTGGCATTTTATCACAGTATGCAGAACAGCCAAAAGAGAATACAGCTCTGGGTTGGCACTGGTTTCTGGTGACTGTGCAAGCTCAAGCCTCTGCTGTATCCTGGCAACAGTAATTGGTTCTTTCTGTATGGAAATTGCTGAAACTCCTGAAAGAGGATACATAAAATGTATTTAGCATTTTATTCTACCTATATTATTCTATACCTCAGACACCCTTCTCAACGTTTGATCTTAAACTCAAGAGTATAATGATTGATCCCTTCTACAAGAACCACATTTTTTTCAACATTACTATTGCCAAAAACCCAGGCAAGAGTTCCCTTAAATCTGGCCGTGGAGTGCAGCTGTCCTGTAAAATTTAGCTCAAACCCTGATCAAACTAACCTACTTGTAATATTCTAGTTACTGTAGACCTTGATTAGCTTGATCAGGTGTTTTTGATTGGAGTTAGAGCTTAACTCTGCAGGGCAGTGACCTATGAAGGTAGCAAAGTAGAGTAGAGTAGCAAAACTCTAAACCACGTAGATGTGAATTTGAGAACTTGTACAACAAATATTCATACTTGTACGTGAACATTTACACTCACAGCTCCAATGTGAAAACCTGTAAAATAAAAATCTTAAGTTGAATGTTGAGATTTTCACTCGCAGACAATAGTCACAAACCTGTATTCTGAATTTGAAGCTGCAGACAAGTAGTCACATACTGTATGTGTAAAATGCCATCTGCGCGTTCACGGCAGATGGATGCCGGCGTATGACGTAGGACGTAGCGTAGTAAGCGTTGTGACGTAGAACGAAGTATAGCTAAATCAAACGCCACGTCCTACGTCATACGCCGGCATCCATCTGCCGTGAATGCGCGTCGATCGTTACCGGAAGCCAGTTATTTTCATTTATAAAGGTTTAAATATGTATATTTTTACGACAAAACCGCACGGATTACCCTCAGAAGGCCTTCGTTTATCCCCCTGGAGACGGATGGATTACTTTTGTGAAGGATGCATGCACATTTTTGGGACTTGAAGGAGTGGACCCCATAACTTGACATTATAACCACTGAAAGATCTAAAATAATTGAAAATGAGTTCATCTGAAAAATTATTGACATATGCATCTCGAACGGCTTGAGTGTGAGTAAATCATGGGTTTAATATCATTTTTGGCTGAACTATCCCTCACATTAAGCATTTTATGGGTTCCCAATGCAGACACTTATAGCCAAGGTATATATTTTAGCAGTATGCATTCCCTTTTGAACCAATTGGCTGCTAGTCATGCTCTCTTTGACCTACAGGAATGCCTATATCCTTGATGTGACTAACACACTAACTTGTTTCCTGGGTGAATAAGAAATCATTCATCTAAATCACCTATTTTTACATTAGTTTATGGAAGAAATTATAATTTGTCTTTTAGCTGCTGTGTTAATCATGCAGACTAATTTCTAGAAAATACCTCTCAATCTTAAAGGTTGTATCAGCGATTTCAGGCCCAAACATAAATGATCACATTCATCTAATCTTTCCTAATGATCCGCTAGCTGCCCGCCCCACAAGCAGGCCATCAAAAAACCGCGTATACATACCAAAACCAAAATAAATAATTGTTCCAACCAATCACCGACAGGGGGTGGGTGTTGTGAGGCTCGTGCACGGCTGCACGCGAAGTCGGAGAACAAAAGTCGGAGCAAAACCTCACAACACCCACCCCGGTTTTGAGTGGTTGGTGAAACCAATTGTTTTTGTGTGCAGATCACATAGCCTAGGCTGCCTCTAGAGACGCGTTTTTTTGACGGCCTGCTTATGGGGCGGGCAGCTAGCGGATCATTAGGAAAGATTAGATGAATGTGATCATTTATGTTTGGGCCTTTTTTGGGCCTGAAATCGCTGATACAACCTTTAATAGACCTTCAAAACATTCATATTCACAAAACATTAACAATACAAAGTAAGAGAAATAAAGTTTATTTGTGTGATCTTTGTTGTCCTATTTCATTTGTTATAGCCATCAGTGTTGTAGAAGTTGTTAGTCAGGCCATGCAGGTTTGCTCCTGAATGGATCTCTTTGTTTTAAAGCATCTAGCTAGGGGCAAATGTGACCTCTTGAAATACACGTGACATGAACTGAATTGAAGGTTATAAGGTTCCTTGTTGAAACATCAAAATGTTTATGGGGTTGCCCAGTGACCTCAGCAGTGATGCACTGCTGTCCAGAAACTTGCATCATGAGATGAGAGATTTGAGAATATTAGGAGTAAAGGTCAACAGCATCAACAGTTAAGAGCTACAAAGGTCATTAGCTCTGCACTTTCCAATACTGTTTTTGTAAGTCTGTGACTTTTATACACTGCAAATAGCATGATTATAGATTTCTCAAAACCTCTATTATCTTTACTGCAATGCTATTGGGTGAATTTGAATGGACGATTATTTGTACAATGTGAGGATTCATCACCCAAAGAGTCTGTTAGATTGATGATATGCATTTCTTTGTTTTTTTTTTTTGTTTTTTTTTTGTTTGTTTTTTTAGCATTTGCTTTGCAGACAATACAGATTAAAAACCTAAAATACAACAATCAGATTTCTAAAACATATCGATTAGCTTGCCATCTAATTTCTGCACTGTACCGTTATATCTCCTATACCAAATATCATACTGTGCCACCCCCATAGCCCCATAATTTTTTAGTTTGTTTTAAATTTGTAGCAATGTGCAGAAATTTTAGGCAAAATGTTACAACCAAGTTGGTGCATTCAAGCATCTTTTCGCTATAAGAAGTTCTGTTTTTTTGTGTTTGTTTCTTTTGTAAATGTAGATATCCGATCAGGATAGAAGATAGAATAAACACGCTGAGGTCGGGTTCTGCCTTTATGGACTTTCAAGAGTTGCATATAATTCTATCACTCTCTCCTGCTTCATAGGCTTTGAGAGTAGAGCGGACACAAATTATGTTTGCATGCTTCTCTAGGAAAAACATGCTTAATCATGCTTTGCAAGGACTTAGGCACAGAGTATGGACTAATGTTGTTCAGCATGCTCCTCTAGGACTTAGGTCCAGGGAATGGATAATGTGAGGGCTGCCAAAGATGTTGGTCATGGTGAGATGATGGACCCCTTCGCTTATATTGGGCCCTCCCTGTTAAACTAAAAGAAACTTTTACGCTTAGCAGTGCTTAATTATGGTATGCACGCTGGTGAATTCTTATATTCGGGAGGACATGTATATATTCTATGGAGGACAGTTGTATGTCTAAGGACATCCCACCCCCTTTACCTGGCTGTATTGAGAATATCTTCTCTCTTTTTTCTCCCTTATGTAAAAAAGTATTCTTATAAGAAATGATAATGCACTCTCTTGTGGATGTGTTGCTATTAGTTGACATTAGGCACAAAAGACTGGTGAAGAGTATCACTATGGGTAGAACGACATGCATTCCGCGTTCCACTTTTACCACCCTCTCAAATTGTTTATTATAGTTTATGCAGGGCTAGAGAGCTTCCCTCTAGACAAGGACACCTTAGGGTTGATAATAGGTAGATGGAATTATGGTGGACAGTCCACATTGCGTCCCTCTATTCTATTTACCTCCCTCCCCAACTACTGTTAGCTTTTGTGGGAATAGCGATGGAGATACGACCTGTATCCTGCTGTTCAGGGGGCCAGGGAGGCACTAGTTTACTCCTTCAGTATGTGTTCTTTCAAGCTGCTATAAAGAAAACGTTGAACATATACAATAAGATGTTTATTTTATTACATTTTGTTTACTTGCGGCAGTATGTTTCTTCCGAATTTACCAAAAAGTTAGCTGTCCAATGCGACATGCCGAGTTCCGTCTGTTTACTGAAGTCTGTCATGACCGGTATTGTTGTAAAGCTCTGAGTCTCCTGCACAATGCTATGTAACCCAAATATGGGCATTTCCTTTCTACCAGTAACCAATCGTGAATGTCAAAAGGGGGATTTCAAGCTAATGACGAAATCTCATTTAGAGCCATTTAAATCTTTAAATCTATTTAAAATGCCGTTTTCCCAAAATGAGTTTGTCATTCTCCAGTACAAACATCTCAGCCTATGTAGCACCCATGTACACCAAACTTTCCAGTTATACACTTAACAGTATTCTGAAGATATTTTCAGAGGGATTTGTTAAATCATTCCTGGCCTGATTTATGTGACATTTTAATCCAAAAAAGTCAAAAATCGATTTAAGGCTATGGACAGTATATTTTGATTTCCTAGGTAATGAAAGCATATATCCTGCAATCCCTCTGAAATTCTCTTTTCATCTTGTGTGTAAACAAAATGAAGAAATAATTTTGCACCTGGCTTTATCATATGTTCAGATCTATCTACTGAAAAAATGCAAAATTGCGAATATTTAATGAGATAATCCCTAATTTGCATAATTAAACAAACAAAAAAGTATATATATATATATATGCAAAATTGCGCATATTTAATGAGATAATGACTAATTTGCATAATTAAACAAACAATATATATATATTTATATATATATATTTATATATATAGTACAACTTTTTTTAATATACTTGTGTAAGTAATCAACGGAGAAAGTTTCATGGTGATATCTATTATTTTAAAACTTTACCCTATGCACCTGTAGTGTCTCGCCTTAATCAGGGCTGCGTTCAGCTCTGACAAAACGTTGCACAACGTTTTTTAATCAGAAACGGTGATGCGTTGAACACAGGCGGGAAGGAAGTCGACCGGAAGTTGAAGCCGGCTGCGTGCCACCATCTTGTAGCAGAACTTCACCTGCATCCCATTGACTCCCATTCATTTTGGCGTCACTTTGACAGCGAATAACTTTACATCTTTTGTAAATTACATCTTTGGCTTTTGAAGACTCCATTTGTCCATTATTTATTTCTAAAGAAACACGACAATGTATAAAATGCTCCATTACCTTGTAGCTTATGTTATGGCCCCGTAGAAGCAGTTTTTGTAAAAGTAGGCTAACGATTGCGTCATAACCACGCGACTCTCTGTCGTACAGTAGAGAGATTACCGTATGGACGGGAGGAGAAGCTCGCGGGCAATCGGGGGGACGTGGAGGCAAAATGACAATATAATTAATCAGAAAACCTAGCAAAAGTTGCTCCTGCTCCAAGCTCATGGACAGCTCCTACTCACACTCTCCGTCTCTGCAAGATTCGGAAGGGAATGATTTAGATTTCGCTTGGCACAGCTACTAGAAGACAGACGGGTTGCTCACGTGGTCCGTGTAACGCTTTGCTCGGTTTGAGTCTGCGCGTCAGGAAAGGAAGTGCTAAGAAATCGCTAAAAATGGGCTTCACTTGTCTCAATTGAGTTCCAATGGGGTCGCTGTGTCCATTTCTTTTACTGTCTATGGTTGAACACCCTGTTCTGATGACGCAAGAGTTGCAACTATGGCAGCTGAGAAGGCCATTCTTTGTGTTCTTTGTGAAGAATTTTCAGAGCCTGATGAAGTCGGTATAAATATGTGTTTAATACTACAAAATATGCCCGATGTTACAGTTACTGCACTTGCCGCCCAGAACAAAAGAGAACATCCCAATCGAGTGAAGGGATTGCTGAAACTGAAAAAAATTGCCCCTTTTTACTAAATGTAATATTGATCTTGGGTGTCCCCAGAATGTATTTGTGAAGTTTTAGCACAAAATACCACACAGTTAATTTATTATAACCATTTGAAAATGTCATTTTTGGGGCCTGTTTTAAAAAGAGCCGTTTTGGTGTGTACCACCTTAAATGTAAATGAGCTGCATATCCCCGCCCTGCTGGACCCAGATGATGAAGAGACTCCGGCAGAAGAAACACGAAATGAGAATGGACCAAGACGTCTCGGAATGGTTATTTGATACATTTATGTACTTACAAAGTTTTAATCGCGTCTCCTTTGCAATTATGGATGTGCAACACACACACACACACACAAATTGTGATAACGTTCGCGCAATTTTTTGAAACTACATACACACAAATACTGTGATAACGTTTGCTAAGAATTATTTTTTTGAATTTTTTTTTAGTACAAACGAAATTATATTTATGCGAGGGGTGCTGTTGCGTCATGTTGACATTACTTGTCATACAGGTGCTTATGTGGCAAATGTGAGAAGATGGCTATACAGAACCAGAAAACATATGCTGCAGGGAGATAGACATTTATATACTGTCTATGGAGATAGAGCATGTATTAATTTACATTTGTAATTGCTGCAAAAAATAATACGTGACATAAAACTGTCTGACGTTGTTTGTTGAGACATCCTATGACGACGACAATAAATAGCTTTAGACGCAGATTTGTTGTTGAACTGGCTGACATCTATTGAAATGACTATTTTGCTCAAAAATCATAAAATACACTTACTTCTGGAGGTGACGTTGGATCGCGAACAGTAGGCAACGATCCACACTTGAGGATTAACTTGACCCTCGTTCACTAAACAGTCAGTCAGAAAATGATTCGCGCAAACATAAACGTATTTACGAAGTTTAAGTGGCGCCTTTTCTTCATAAATAAAATCCATCCGCTGGGTTTTCAGTGGCTATGATGTCAGTGAAGACTATGATGTCCATTCTTACATCCGACAACAGAACACCTACACCTCTTAGGAGACATTACCGGCTGTCGTTGAAACAATGGCGATGGTGTACAGATCACCGAGGGCGGGGTAACCACACTGTCAATCAAAACACGTCGGTGGGGCTTAGCGCAATTCTACGTCACAGTGAGAGCAATCTCAGAACAGGGTGTTCTGAGACAGTGCTTATGATTTATTGAGATTGTAAAAAATACAATCATTTTTATCATTCTAGGGCAGTTTTGCTCACACACTGCCAACACACATTTATGTTCAAACACCATGTAAAAGTGAATTTTGCATAATAGGTGCCCTTTAATACCACGTGCTTTATATACATGTTGCTGCTGATTGGACTGCAGTTCTGACACACCCACCAAACAAGAGAAAACGTATCTCTAACCCTGTTGCACACCGTTTCCAGGAAACATGGCGTTCAACCCGGAAACCGTAGCAAAACGTTGCGTACCGTTTTGAACTTGAACGTGCCCCAGGTACTTACTAAAATGATAACAAACATAAAACAAAAGCGTGGCATGGCATGAGCTCAAAACAAGAACATAAATCTTACCAAACAGTGGTTACACAAGCAATAACTAAGACACATTGCAAGCATGAGGGCTTATACACAAGACTAATGACTAGACAAGGGACAACCTGTGAACAATGAAACAATGAACCAATGACAACACAGAACACATGGCAGGATCACATGACTAGAACAGTGATCACATGACAGACATGAAACAAGAACATGAAACAAAACCCAAAACGTGACAGTCGGCTTGCTGAAGAGAGGCCCAGCTACTCCTCTGCGGCGATGCATGCTTTATTAGTGCTGTCATATTTGGGTATCTATCACATGTTTAATTTTTACCATTCTAGGAGGAGTAAAATTTATATATGTGGCTTCAACAACCAGATACATTTTGTCCAGTTTTATCTGGAATACGAAAAAATGCCCTCTCTTTCAGTCTTTTCCCAATTGGATAGTTATCCGATCAGAGAAGTGACGTATGAACGAAGGTTCCACATGCATCACAGTAATTTCGATGTTTGTGGAATGTTAACTCTTTCCCTACCAGCGTTTTTGAAAAAAGTTGCCAGCCAGCGCCAGTATTTTTTTATAATTTTCATAAAAGTTTCATGGCCCACAGAATACTTTGTTGTATGAATATCTGAAAATGCATAAAAAAAAAAAAAAACTGTTTTATTCTAGCCTCATGCATTATTTTTTTTATCAACACTTGAATGTGGGTAAGTTTAATAAAAACAGCAATATTTTGAGCAAAAGGCTGAGAAAATCAAGTGATGGTAGTGGTCACGCCAATGGTTTGTGAGAGCTGCGCACTTTTATTTATTTGTGCAGTTTAATTCTCACACTTTAATAGTATTTATAACAAGCTGTGATACTATGAGGAATGATTACCTCAAAATGTAGATCTGTTTGCAGGTACGAGGTACTTTATCTGAATGAATATCATATACCTCTCTCACTTTTGCTCACATGCCAGAGATTACCCATGGCATGTGTGTCACCTGTCACATTTCTCAGTAACCTGAGTTTGGAGATACTGACTGCTAACATGCTCCCTTTGGTAGACTGCTCCCTATGAGCCTCTCAGGCTTAGCATAACATGGCTTAGGTTATTTTGTGCATTTCCCTTATTGCCTTGCTTCTGAGGTTTCAGGCTAAGACCTGTCTGGTGCCAGGATGGATCTGTCTAAACTTGGACATCCTCATCTAAAGTCGGAAACACTTAAGGCATTCCCCATAGTATCAACACCAAGATACATCGTCTCGTCCCCCTTCTCAGGGAACTGGGATCAATTCACAACCTGAGATGTTTCCTTAACTGCTGATTATGTTCACCTGTGTCTAGATTAGTAAATCACATTCACTCATTTGTATAGCCCTCTGTTTCAGTTTATCATTGTTGATTTTATTTTTAATACAGTCTGTTTCTTTAGCACGTTAAGTTGTTAGAGAAAGAACAGAGACGACATTTAGAAGGAAAGGGCGTCAACCTAATCAAACATTCATACTGTAGCCTACAATTCATTTTTGTGAACATAAAACAATTTGAAATACGTTTTTCAAATTCAAATATAACTCCTTTGTTTCTCATTAACTCTTTTTACATTGAAAAACAAAACCTCAAAACATACACAGACCTGAAAATGTCAGATTCGTGAGCGACATCAAGACCATAAAATCGATATGAAATGGAAGTTGCAGTAGTCTTTTCTTCCCTAAATGTGAAGTAAATCCAAATGAAATGGTTTCGCGAATAAGAAAAAATGTAGGGCGGGAGTTGTTTTATCCATCAGGACTTGATTGGATTTTTGGATTATTGTCATTTGCTATTGCTGTGATCTCCTGTGAGTGACAGGTTGTCAAGCCCTCGCGATGAGACACATCATCAGAGAAAAGACATGTTGCTGAAATTGGGAGAGGAAGTTATAGAGTGCTGTTTTTTAGACTTATTTTTGTAGGCCAATCCAGAAGTTATCCCTGGTTCCCTAGAAAAAAAAAAAACTAACAAAAAAAAAAAACATTCCCATTGGATTTTTGGATTATTGTAGAAAATAAAGTCTGTGACTTACAAAAGCTTATGATTCTTACACGTTTGTTTGTTTTTTTTTCATCATGATATTCACATGTGAACACAACCTTTATGAATATTGAAGCGTAAATTCAATTGCGAAGTACACTACACTCAACGAACTACACTCATGTCATACTCTCATGACTTCATTGTCACCATCTCTAAACATTTTCCCTGAAAGTTCGAGTTATATTAGTTTGCAAGAGCACGATTATAAACACAACGAGGCTGTGAAAGCAGACTAGTGAGTAGATGAGTTTACCCATTCGGCTAAGAATGGTTTTGTCCTCGACAACCTCTGTAGTCCCATTTGTTTCTAACACTTGTTAGAAACCATTTTTTACAAGACAAGTAAAAGATTTAAATAAATCACAATATTAGTATATTACTGGTGTATTTTATGTCGTAGAATAAAACGTGAAAATATCTTAAGCTCGTGTTCACCAGGCCTTATTTCAAGCAAAAACCCATTCAAAAAACAAAACACTGACTTAAGGATGATGGAACTGAAGTGGTAAAATGCGTTATCCCTGCACCACTCTTGATTAAAGATTACAAGGGTACATGATAAAAAATAAAATAAATAAATAAATTAAGATCTGCACACATGAATCAATTATTAAAAAAAGAATGGTCCATTTGGATTTCATGGTAACTTTAAATTATTTTAAATACAAAATAATTACATTTAGAGCAATTCCTAATTTTACGTCCAACTTTAGTCATCGTTTATGTCATCTTTACTGGTGTGTCTTCATTTTTCTCTTGTTGCTTTTTAGTTTTGTTGCTACCATGTTTCGCTTAATCTGAACCTGCGCTAAATAGCACAGCATCACTCTGGGATCCGCCCAAGAAGCACCAGTACCTTTAAATGAAGTGCAGTGCGCCTCCCTCCACCACGGTTAACGTGAGCAGAGCTTCATACTGACAGCAGCTCTCCAGGGTGATCACTGTTCGCTTGATTAAGCTGCAGGACTTCTAATAGAACCGGGACATATTGATTTCGTTTTTTAATATAGGGGTGAATTTGTTGATTACACGTATTTGTGAGGTTTATCTTCCCCCGAAATCCATTCCATTTCATCTCAGGACTTTGCCTTTTAATTAGATCTCATGTCTTATAGCCTATGAACCATTGGATTCTTCTATCAAGAGGTGAGAGGATTGATAATTGCTATTTTTAAAACACGATACACTTCCCTTTAACCGGACGCTACTTTCGTTCTCGGATATCTCAAAATATTTCGACTAATTCAAGGTTACTGGAATAGGTTCTCTACAGAAGGACCATGCAGCTAAGTTTGTGTACTCTGATTACATTTGTATGGTGTCTACCCGGCTCTTCTGCCTCGTACGTGCCCTGTGAGCCGTGCGATCAGAAGGCGCTGTCCATGTGTCCACCGGTGCGGATGGGGTGTCAGGTGGTGAAGGAGCCCGGCTGCGGATGCTGCTTGACCTGCGCACTGACCGAGGGGCAGGCGTGTGGAGTCTACACGGGGACATGTGGACAGGGACTGCGCTGCCTGCCTCGGGGCGGAGAGGAAAAGCCGTTACACGCTCTGCTTTACGGCAAAGGAGTTTGCATGAACGAGAAACTAGGTCTACACAAACCACTTCATATGCCGAAGGGTAAGTTTTATTGACATACAAAAGATCTGTTTTATATGCAATAAACGAACGGATACAAAAGAAAGTTGTATCTATCTATCTATCTATCTATCTATCTATCTATCTATCTATCTATCTATCTATCTATCTATCTATCTATCTATCTATCTATCTATCTATCTATCTATCTATCTATGCTGAATTATCTAGGTCAGGACTTCTAGGCTATAGCAGACAATCTTGTAGGATTTATTATAGCCTATTATCTTGATGGGTTTTTGCATTTATTGAATACAGAATTAGTATTCAAATCAAATTCTTTCCTAGCAACCCCCACCCACACACCCGCAGATCTATCTCTGTCATCCTCTTTATCTCACTGCCTTTCACAAGCTTTAGCCTCCCCTGCCTTTCTTTGCAAAAATCTGCGATTAAGTCAGCTGCAGCACCCTTAAAACTGTGATTATGCGATCTCATCACATTTACTGAAAACAGCTGCTGCAGCTATTTCATTCTGAATCATCATCATCATCTTATAGTCGTTAAAACTTTAGCCTGAATGGGAGGCTTGAGTTCTGACAGAGAACGACTTGGAAGAATTAGGCAGCATTCAGAATAAAAAAAATAAAAAAATAAAAATAAATAAAGTTTACACAGCTGACTTAAGTCTGTTCTAAGGAAGCTGATCTGCACCTACAAATTCTGTGTAAAGGTGCAATGGTGCAAAACGGTAATAAGGCTACTAAGCTCTGACCCACCTAGTATCAAAAGTAATAATGATACTAACAATTTTATATTTTTATTCATTTAATTATTTGTATTCAGAAATTATATTGTGTCAGGCATTAAAAAAGAGATATTGTTGAAACAAATTAAGAATTTGTTTTATATGTGTGAGAAGACGCATCTATTGGCAGAGACAATTTGATTGAGTTCTATTTTGCATTGTGAAAACTCAAACCATGCATGGAATTGTTTCCCAATTCTAAATAAAACTCATTATCTTGCAAATTGTCTCTGCCCATAAAAGCATTCTCATCAGACACAGTAAAAGGGCAATGCAAGTTTTAAGGGCAAAAAAAAAAAAAAAAAAAACCATGGCCACAATTTGCTAAAACTTAAAAATGAACGAGATGTTGTCACAGTGTGAGGTAAAACGAGGTAACAATTAACAAAACATGCTCACATATTATTAAAATGCGGGACTGATTCCTTAATTTGTGGCCACAATAACTTTTGGCTCTGTATATTAAACAGTTTATGTAAATGTGTAAATGCACTCATTTGTTGCGACCCTTGTAGGCTACTGTACAAATGAGATTTTAGTTATAAAAGGCATGGCAACATGTAGCAGAAGAAACTTAGAAGAGAAAGCAGAGAGAAAAAATGAGCACACATTCTCTCTCAGGGCTGCACAGATCTCAGATTAGCATGCATTCCCAGAACAATAACCCCAGATTATGAGACATGGAAGTGCACTCGTAACATCACTAAAATAAAACATAATATCCCTCAAATAAGACATCCGGTTTACTAATGCTTGGCAGATGATAAAACAACAGATTAAGAAAGCTGAAGCACCATGTTGATTTATTCAATGATTTCAAAGCTTTGCTGAGGCTTTTTCTCTGATTTGTCAGTGATGTCATCACAAATGGCTTGGGAGATTTGCTCATCTGTTGTGACCCTGGCTGCTTAGCTTCTCTACAGAAGACGCAGAGGGGCGAGGAAGGGGTCAAGCCCTTGAATCTGATTACTCACTGCAGCTGGGCAATGCAGTGACGTGTGAGGGAGAGGAAGAGGGTCTAGAATGGGCAAATTGAAGTTGGCATCTGGCATCTATGTTTTCAATTAAAAGAAAGAGCTGGTGGTTGAGTTCAAACTGTTGAGGACTTTATTGTCATGCTTAAATTGTAACTTCCAAAATAGCCATGATAGATTTTCACAGACTGTGTATTTAGAAATACCTGGCTTTCACTTTTCGGAATTTGAATAACTTTTCTAGGGTACATTTATGTTTATGGTTGTATTGTTTGGAAGACATGGCCAGTGAAATATGCATGAGGGCTATTTTTTTTTTTTTTCTGGCAGACTTGAGTGATTTCTGCTAAAAAAGTTTAACAATGAGCTATACTGTTATGAGACACCTGTAGAAAGCCAACAGCTAAAAAATATCTGCTGATCTGTTGTTCCTGCTGCTCCTCTGAAGAGTTCTGGCTTGCTTTCAGATGCTAAATATTAGTCTTGCTAAGCCTCTGTTAAAATCAATGGACCAATTGCACAAATAAACTAAGCCACAACATTCTCAATTTAAATAACCCTTACAAAAATAAGTATACTTAAGTAAAGTTCAAGTATATGTTAAGTATACTTTATGTAGTATACAAATATCAATTGACTAGAAGTGTACTGTTTCAATACTACTTAGGACTAAATTGCCCTACTTTTAGTGTATAAAAGTAGGCCTATACTTTTAAGTATACCAGTGTAACAACCAAGTGTAAGAGTAGTAAACTTTGAGTACACAACTAGATTATAACTAAGTTTTTTGTTTGTACTGCAACTATACAAGTGAACTTATAGATATAGCCTACTGATAGTTTTTCTAGGTAAATACTTGTAGCACATTTTTTAGTTTATGAATTTTTTTTACGCTTAGGGTTAGGTTGCTCAGTAAACTACTAGTTCTATAATGCAAGTATACTTTTAAGTTTTCTTTAAGTGAACATAACATAATGCTTATAGACAGTTTACTATTTATATATTTGTAACGTAGTTAGATGTTATGGGAAGAAGGAGGCGGGAACTGGCGAACATTCAACAAACTTTAATAATAGCCTAATAAAAAAAATAAATAAAAAAATAAAATAAAAAATGAAAGTAAAGACAGCAGTCCCTGCTGTCACATAGGCTATAACAAAACAACCATCAAATAAAATAGTCCAAGGCTGGCCTCTCTCGATCTCCACTGTCGTCGCTCCTCCTTTTATGCTTCCGCTCCTCCGTAAGAGATACGAGACCAGTGCGTCGCACAGGTGTCCCTCATCATTAATCACGCCACCGTCTTGCTCACCACAATATTATTTTAGCACTTTAAGTATACATATATTTATACTTTAGAGTTTATACTTTGAAATATAGGTTTTGAAATTTACTGGTACCATTTAAAAAAATGGCTAGCATCATGCATCCTGTTTTATCAACACTTGATTGTTGGTTAGTTTAATAAAAAAAAGCAACATTTTAAGCAAAAAGCTGAGAAAATCACATTTTTGCCAAAGTCGATGATGATGATCAAAACACAGATGGAGCAGATCAAGTCCATCAACACCCCCAAAGCTTCACAGTTTTTAACCCTTCCTGGGTCGAAATTTAATTTGGTAACTTTAGGCAGTTTTGACTTATATGCTGTTTAATGTTTGATGATCGTGCTATTTTACATTTGCGTAAGCAATCTTTAATCACTTTTCCACCTGTGTTTTGGAATCCGGAGATTCTGTAGCCTACTCTTACGGAAAATGTGTAGGTTATAGTGTAACAGTGAAAACATGGATAGCCGGAAAATTCAGTCAATGGCGGGAAAGGGTAAAGTAAATTTCTATGTACACTACCAGTGGAATAGCTTACATAATAATTCAGATACTCGGAATTAGGAACATATCTGTTTTCTTTATAAATCAATATTCTCAAACAATGTAAGTTTATTAGTATGTAAAGTAAAAAAGTATTTAATAGGCTACTCAATCAAAATATTAAACACAAGTACAAGCCAAGAATATTTAATTATGATTTTAATTATATCTCAGTCAAAAGACTGAGTACAAGTACAGGCCAAATATACTTCGACTTTTCTGTCAGTATAAGTCAAGTATACTTAAGTGCAATTTTAAGAAGCGCATAAAGTATATTTCTGAGAAGTACATAAAAAGTAGACTGAAAGTATACTTTCTTATTTTTAATTTAAAAGAGGTATACTAATAGCACACTTGAATTAACTTCTTTTTAGTAAGGGAAGACCAGTGCAGGAAGTCTTTGTTTTAGATAGATAATGAGAAAAATTACTGTAATCCACACTAAGCACACCAATCCAATTTGGCCTTAGATTGATGGTCTTTATGGTTTTGTGACTGACATACAGGCGTCTTGACAGTGCGAGCAACCCTTGTGTATTTGTTACGTAAACAATGCCAATCTCAGTATGCCACTGCATTTGACTATTGTCCTCTTCCTAGATCAAGAGTCACATGAAGAAGCCCTGGTTACAGAGGTAATGGAGGATCTGCTTCCCCAGGCTAAGGTTCCATTATTCCAACGAGACCACATTAACAGCAAGAAGGCTCAGGCCATGCAAAAAGATCGGAAGAGACAGCAGGCTAAACTCAGGACAAATATGGACTACCCGCTCTTGGGAAGTGACAAACATCAGTCTGACATTGTACGTTTTTTTTTTTATCAACTTTCATCTTTCATCAAAAAAATGTTTTCATGGTGTTTTGTGTTATTTTACAACTTTCTATAAATGCCTGACACCTTTTCCAGACTGTTCTGTTAATGATGTGTCTGTTAACTGCAGGGTCCATGCCGAAGAAAGCTGGATGGAATTATCCAGAGGATGAAGGACAGCCCCAGAGTCATGGCTCTTTCACTGTACCTACCCAACTGTGATAAGAAAGGTTTCTTCAAGCGCAAACAGGTTAGTTTTGCACTTCAGCATGTTTATAGATGTCAACTACTGGCAAGCTTAGTTGTCGGAAAGTTTTCTTTCCTATAAACACTTGGCTCTTGGCTGAGGGCATGGTCAAATTACTTTGCTTACTTTGCTTTGTTCATTTTCGGTTACAGTGTAAACCCTCCAGGGGGCGCAAGCGAGGCATCTGCTGGTGCGTAGACAAGCATGGAGTTCAAATGCCGGGCACTGATTTTAATGGAGGCAACATCCAGTGTAAAGATCTTGAAAGCAACGGCAGCAACAATAAATGAGACAACTTAAATTTGGTCACGTAACAACAACAACATCACTCACTCACTCACTCATTCACTCTCATCTACCATATTATGTGATTTGCCAATCATTTCTAATCTTTATCTTAAAGAGTCTGACCTTTATTTGTGGAAAATCCATATAAGCCTATATAAAAACTCTTTTAAAGAACAATACAAGCATCAGTTATTGAATCCTGAAATTGTCCTCTTTGATCTTCATTGGTTGGTGGGATCTATCAAGTATCATTTGGGAGTCATGGACTAGTTTCCACTGTATCTTATGTTATAGCCACCGTAGAAAGTCTTATGAGCTTAAAGAGCTTTAAGGGATGTTTCACATAAAAATGGTATTTCTTTCATCATTTTCTCACCCTCGTGTCATTCAAACCTATATGACATACTTTCTTCTGTGGAACACAAAATAAAATATGTTGAAAAATTTTCAAACAGTTTTTGACATTACAATGAAAGTCAGTGGGGTCAAAAACAACACTGGACCCATTTTTCTTTCATTGTACTGTATGGACAAAAAACATTTTATTGTTTTGTGTTCCACAGAAGAAAGAAATGCAATACAAGTTTGAAATGACAAGGTGAGTGAATGATGATTTTTTTTTTTTTTTTTTTTTTTTTTGGGTGAACTATCCCTTTAATATTACTGTTTCATATGACTCTGCTTTTGTCCGTGGCACAGCACTTACTCACTGAAGAGTACTTGTATAATCTTCACAGACTCTTTTTTGTTGTTGTTTTGTTGACCCCTTTCCAAAGATTTCAGAAAATTACTTTTTTAGTCTTGCCACATTGTTTTGCCAACCTGGACCACATAGGAAGATTCATATTCTAATAACCACTGTTTTAGTGAACTGTAAAAAAGCAAAAAATTAAAGAAAGCTAAGCACAACTTCTTAATAATCTTAGACACATGTACAAACATGTAGTTATGAATCACCATAGAATAAGAGCCATTTGAATGCACAATGGTGACAAACCAACCAGCCATTTTTCTAGTTTTTCAAACTTTAACAGATCAGGGTCCTTGGGTTCTTATGGAAATATCAGTGCCTTTTTTTCTACTCAAATATTTGAATACTGATTTACATCAAAGGCATCAAAGGGGCCACAAAGGCAAAACACAAACACTCAAAATGCTGACCTTTAGTTTGCAGGAGTGTAGATTCAAAAAAGCAAATTCAATGTTCTTAAAAAGCAGGCAAATTGAGATTATTTGCATTATGAAAATGCCATAGTAGTACAATACCAAAGGTACTATTAGGTTTTGGCCCACAGAATTGAATTTGGTGCAACCAGTTTTCCTCCTAATAGTATAAATACGTTCTTGGTGCTTATGAGATTATTTGCATGGTGTGACTTGGTGTCAGATCAGAGGCTGACAGCAGTTTAGAATTGTTCCCTGATTGTAGAATTTTAGAAAGTCCTCTGTCATCAACATCACTCAACATTCACTCACTCAAACACTCACTCACTCACTCACTCAGTGAGTGCATTTTTAAAGGACAATATTCCCCTTTTTACAATTGAATAACATGGAAATAATTCTGAACGATACCACTCCATGTGGGGAAATTAGGCTCACTAGTATGAGACAAAAATAAAAAGCAGACCAGTGTGAAAAGTTTTGTAAGGTGCCTATCTAATAATGGAGTGAATTTTGATGGGTGTAAAAAACTGGTAATTTTTTCCATAACCTTTTCAGTTGAAGTTTCTAATAATTGAATACATTTTAATAGTTAATTTAAGTTAAGCCCAAATCAAGTGATATGGGTGGTTAAATCTGTATGACATCAAAATATCTGTGTGCAATATTTATTCATGCAATTTATGTACTCTTAATTTTGTCTACTTTGTAAAGACAATACATTTATGTAATAAATATATACATATAAAGATATTCAGATATAAGAATAGAATCTCTGTTTTTATTTTGTTTATGTACTCTTCTTATCAAATATAGTTTGAGATGAGCACACCGCGGGAAGTAATTTCAAATATTTAAAGGTGCATTGCGCAAGTCTCTGCCTGCGTCCCAATGTGCATACTATCCATACTAAATAGTATGTGACAATAGTAATTGTCAATACTATTTAGGGCAGATAGGGTGGATAGTATGCACTTTGGGACGCAGGGTCTGAGTTTTTGCAGAACTTTGCCCCCTTCTGGCGACACACGAAACTGCAACCAGAGTTGTGCACGCGGTTACGTGGAGTTTGCGTTGGGGTTTGGGATGAACTAGAAGCCGGTCTCTTTGAATCCATCTTCTACTTTTGTCAAAGTCGATTGAGTTGTCTTCGCTGATGCGGATAATGGCGGCGAATACACAAACCTGCCAGACATAGCCAGGTGAGCGTGAACGCGCATGACGTCACGCCCAGTCGATTCCGTCCCGAATCCCTCTTATTTATTTTACTGTACAGGATTATAGAGGCAATCGCAGAGATCATAGAAGGGCTCATTCAGCCCATCAGGCAATTGTTTAAGCATGTATGGGTTAGAAAAACGGGTATTTTTAACATGAAAAGTTGCTTAATGCACCTTTAATTGGTGCGTCACTAATTCATTTTTCCTTTTATAAAAATGTGCAGCATGTTTTCATATTTTAATATATTTTATAACTTTGGTCACTTGGAAAAAAAAATACTGGAGAGATGATTATTCATTCAGTTTCTAACAACAAATAATACCTTGAAATATTCTTTATTTGTGTACATGTAAAACATAGGGCCCAAAACAGTAATAACACCTAACAGAAAAGTTGAATTATGAATAAAATTTGCACAAATAAACCATAATGTTAAGTTAAAATTTTAGCGAACATCTCTCTGTATCAAATCTATTTAACACATCTTCAATGAGTTTTTATGCAGTTATAATTATGTTTTCTCTTCCTTAGTGTGACCACCAGATGTCAGTAGTTACATGCAATTGTAATAGAACATCAACTGCATTAGTATCTTGGACTGCTTCTGAAATCGGATACTTCCCTTCTATATAGAGAACAGAACATAGTTTTTTAGCGGTTGAGAAGTAATTACTTATTCAAAATAAGTACCTACTCGAGAGTATGCGATTTCGGACGCAGCCCTAGTACTAAATGGCTTGAACATTCCAGATGCATTCACAAAAAAATTCAATTGACAACTTTAATTAGCATGCATCAGGTTTTTTAAGCCAAAAGTTCAAGACTTCATAAGCAGCCCCATATATTTTGTTTCTGTAAATCATTTAAGGTAAGGAACTAGCTCTTTTTAACTTTATAACGTAGCGCTTCAGTGTGTTTGTCAAGATGAACACTGACTTATCCAGTAAAAAAAACCTTACCTTTTTCGTTATATGAGAGGGGGGCAACCTATTAAAGAAATGTATTGAAATGAATAGCACCAGCAACATAATGAGAGAACTACAACCGTACACGTTATGATTAGCACAAGATACTTACTAAGTATGTAAAAGTGTTTAAGGTAAGTTAAACACTAAAAAGGTATGTTTACAATTCTAGTTAATTTCCTACAGAAAAGTAGTATTATCACCAGCCTGCTAACACCAGTCCTCTGTTCATACAGTTGTGGTCAGAATTATTGGAACCCCGTGGTAAATATGAACAAAGAAGCTGGTAAAAATATAAATGCATTGTTAATCCTTCACAAAAAAAAAAAAAAAAAAATTCACAAAAATCGAACCTTTCATTGAAGTAAAATAATTGAAAATGTGGGGAAAATCTCAATGAAATAAATGTTTTTTTCTCCAAAACACATAGGCCACAATTATTGGCCTCAATTATTTATTTATTTTTTCAACTTTTCGCCAAGATAACAGCTCTGAGTCTTTTATAATGCCTGATGAGTTTGGAGAACACCTGACAAGAGATCAGAGACCATTCCTAACTGCAGAATCTCTCCAGGTCCTTTAGATTCCCAGATCCAGGTTGGTGCTTCTTCTCTTCAGTTCACCTCCCTCATTTTTTTATAGTGTTCAGGTCAGGGAACTGGGACGGCCATGCATGGCAGAAGCTTCAATTTGTGCTCAGTGACACAATTTTGTGTTGATTCCCAAAGACATTCAGGTTTTGATTTTTTTTTAATCTGTTGGTATTTGATAGAATCCATGATACCATGTGCCTGAACAAGATGTCCAGGACCTCCAGCAAAAAAATAAAATAAAATAAATGGCCCACAATATATATATATATATATATATATATATATATATATATATATATATATATATATATATATATATATATATATATATATATATATATATATATAAAACAGCGGTATATTTAACCATGGGCATGGGGTATACTTTTGTATCCCTGTTTGCACCAAACCCATCTGGTGGGTTTGCCCCAGTTATTTTTGGGGCAAATCTTTTTTTATATATATATATTTTGGTTTTGTTTCATATAGAACCACAGGTGCTATTTGAAGTTCCAGTCGTGTCTGACAAATGAATATGCTGGAGATTGTTTTGGGATGAGTGAGGAGGATTTTTCTTGAAACCATCCCAAACAACTTGTGGTGATGTAGGTGCTGTTTGATGCATAGTTTTTAGGCTTTCTGAACCCAAGACTCAACGGATCTCTGCAATTCTCCATTTGCGATCCTTGGAGAGTCTTTGGCCACTCAAACTATCCTCCTCACTGTGAATTAGGACGATATAGACACACTTCCTCTTCCAGGCAGATTTGTAACCTCTTTAGTTGATTGGAACTTCTTAATTATTGCCCTGATGGTGGAAATGGGAAATTTTCGTATAGCCTCTTTCTATTTTGCGAAGCTCAACAATCTTTTGGTGCACATCAGAACTGTATTCTTTGGTTTTACCAGTTGTGATGGATGATTAAGGGAATTTGGCCTTTGTGTTTCCTCATATTTACACTCGTGTGGAACAAGAAGTCATGGCTGGACAATTTCTTGTTTTTAGTCACCCTGGTGTGCTAAATGTAAAAATGAATGGTAATATACTTAAGAGATATTTTACTCATAAAATATTCTGTGGGTGCCAATAATTGTGGCCAACTTGTTTTGGAGAAAAACATTTATTTCATAATGTGAAAGTTTTGGAGAAAATTATTTTACTTCAATGAAAGGTTAGATTTATGCAAATTTTTGAATGAAAAGAACAAATGGATAACCAATGCAGATTTATTTTTACAGCCATCTTTGATCATATTTACCAAGGGTGCCAATAATTCTGACCACAACTGTATGTCATAACTTGGATTTAATTTAAGCACTATCAGTTCAGTTATATCAGTACTTCAACTGTAACAATGTGTTTAACTGTAACATGTTTCAAACCATCTCAAATCTACAAGCGCAAAAAATGCATAAACACACAAGGTATATTTGTAGCTTGTTTAGAGAGTGTGAAACACTAACTCTTTTGGGGTCATGATTGTGGGTTTGTAGGCTTAAAGGTCAAGATGGGAAGGGATGGGAAGGTTCAGGATATTTTTAGTTTTGAGGGTCCACAGACGGATCCATCTCTAGGCCATCAAGGTACTGGCTGCAGTTTGGATCACCCCTTATCAGTGGAGAGGTGGGAATAGGTCTTCCTGTGTGTGGATTCACACACCAGCACTCACCACGATGCCCATTCACTGACATCTTACACTGAAACACATGAAAGAGTCCAAATATTCAAAAAATTCCAAATAAATATAGTCCAAAAATTTTAAAAGAGTTTAAGCTTAATTGACAGCATTTGTGGCAAAATGTTGATTAATACAACAATGGAAGTGAATGAGGACAGTTAATTAACTTCATCAATCATATAACTTTAGAGCTTGATAAAGGGGGGAAAAATTGGCACAATTAAGGTGGGTTGACAAGATTAAATAAACAAGCTCCTCCCGAATTTATATGAATATAAAGTAACATTTCTTTAAATTTGTCTTTGTTTCTTTTTTATTTTCTTTTTTTTTTTTTTTTTTTTTTTTTTTCTGGCTACACAAGGTTATGACAAATGCAAATCCTGCCATGTGAAATACATTTTTAAATACATATTTCAAATATTACATGTAATCACTCAATAAACACTGGGCTTTAAAAGCTGCCTGCATGCACAATAATTATCAAAGAATTACCACAATGCTTATTAAAATAGGTTCAGGTGGATTACAGCAAGTCACATTTATTTCATGTCAAATACCCAGATCTACAAAAATGTGGGTTGCTTTGAACTTGATGGTGCTGGAAAGGGAATTAAATACCTGTTTCAGGTTGTACTGCCCCCTTTTGTCACAGTTGGGTATGTGCAGGGAATAGAGGTCCTCCAGGGGACCCCTGTTATCTCTGAAGGGTATTTTTGAGATTCTTTCCAGCACCTGGTCCAGCTCCTGCTGACACTGGCTCTAAAATATGTAAATAAATGTTTTTGCATTTTTGTCTTCAATTGAAGTATACAATAACAGCATTGTGTCTTGAATCGTTTAAACTATTTAGAAGATATGTTTGAATGATACCAGTACTCATAAAGTGTGATTTTCAACACTCGTGTTATCAATGACTATAAGTTATGTATTAGGTCAAGATAATGCACACTAAATCATCACAGCTAAGGTGGAAAATATCTCAGGGAAAATTAAATGGATAGAACATAAGTAGTAGTCAGGTTGCTAAGTTTCTACTGTCATATTTAACATTAATATCAAATTGACCCCAGAATTACTTTTTCCAGCCAATGATTTAATGACATGGAAGTAAGTAAATTTTAGCTATTCTCTAAATAAAATATGTAATGCATACATAGCATATCACTTCAACTTACTGATGTTTTTGTGTCAT
Organism: Scardinius erythrophthalmus; assembly: GCF_964197995.2. NCBI lineage: Eukaryota > Metazoa > Chordata > Actinopteri > Cypriniformes > Leuciscidae > Scardinius > Scardinius erythrophthalmus. The sequence goes on along the minus strand of NC_138232.1, from coordinate 31,182,917 downwards.
TTGTGGATGTTTTAAGTTTTTTCAAGGTAACAAGACCTGAAAATACAACCTGCAAAGCATCTGTGTGTGTACTGAGCCTGAAAAAGTTCTTTGCACATGTTACTGTGCATTTGAAGTCTGCAGATTGCTCAGAATCAGTCACTGTATTGTGGTCAAGGCCCTCAGCCAAAATAAATAAGCTCCAGAGACAATTATTAAGCATAAGTCAATTGGAACAACGTGTTTTGTCTGGGTTTGGAACATCTATGGCAGATTTAGTCTTTACCTACAGCTCACAACATTAGAATGCATAAATGAGTGTCCCACTCTGAGAAATATATATATATATATATATATATATATATATATATATATATATATATATATATATATATATATATATATGTATATATATATATATGTATATATATATATATATATATATATATATATATATACACTTTAGGCAAATATAAACTTCTCTCTGCAATTCCACAAGATCTCAGATACACCATTGAGACAACCTCTAGGAGAAGATAAAACATTTTTTATTGGTTTGTTTTTTATCCTCTACCTGTTTGGCATGCGGCACTTTAGGGTCCTCTACTTTGTGGTACTTCATCTTGGTCTTCAGCTGCTGGCGGTGTTGAAGGACAGCACTCTCCTTCCATGGACTGTCTTTGGTGGGCTTCCTTATGGGAGGAACCTCAGTCAGACCAATGTCCAAAGACTCCTGTACCTCACCTGATGATAGGACACAAAACATTTTGAGAGTTCAAATTTGTCAAAACAAATGTATTTTAAAATCGATTAATATCCATATTGGTCTAATATGTTAGCAGCTATGCATCTAGTATTCATAGATTTCACATGATGTAACACCCTTATAAGATCACATACCTGGAGGACAAAACAAGGCTGTCCTTCATTGGCTGCTAGTTATTTTTAACAGGTTTATACTAAGTACTTGTTAAGAATATGTTTGGCTTTGATTTCATTTTCATTGTGTTCAGTTTCTGTTTTCCTGTGTGTCTCATTGATTGATCCTGTTCATCTGTTGTCCTGTTAATTACTCATTAGCCCTTTTGTTTGCTCTGTGTATTTAAGCCCTCAGTTTTAGTAAGTTCCTTAGACAAAGTTTAAGTTCCTTTGTCTACTAAGACAGTGATATTACAACACCAAATTCAATATACACCTTATTAACAAAAACATACTATGCACAGGCAAGCAGACAAACCCATTATATGAACACAACATGCAAAAAAGTAAAGAATTTAGCATGTTTCCTTCATATTATGGGCTATTATGGGCCTCATTTGCTTGCCTGTAAATTGTATGGATCATCAATAAGGTGTATTGAATTTGCTCTTTTAATATAACTGTTTTAGTAGGCTACATCAGGGCATGTTAAGTATTTTCCATGTTCAGCATTATATAATGTTGATTGAAATATTGCGGCAGGTGCTTTATATGGATCGCAAGTGCTTAAAACGTGCAGTTTGTATCTTTTTTTTTCCTTCTTTTTAGAGGTGTTCTAAATATTTGTGGCTTAAAACAGATGGGAAATTGACAGGCCTTTGCTGCAGCTGGATGATTTTGCCCTCCAGGTCTCTGTGCAAGTAACCATTTATTCCCCTCCTTATAATCAGTGATTCCCTGGAGGTTTGCCATTTTGAATGATCCAGGGTCAAATTTTCTTGTTCATTGTGACAACAAACTTTTAGCCTTTCGTTACCCACAGCTTGAGCAACTTTCATGACACGCAAAGACAAATAACGTTTGTGCATGGAATTGTATGCAATGGCTTATGCAACTTACCACAAAATCTGTCCCGACAACTTAAAAATATAAATCAGTATTATATGTTTTTTAAAGTGCATTTGGGTAAAATAAAGATATGGTTTGGAAGATGGATTTAAAAAAAAGCTTAAATCTTTCGCCATCTAATAACTCCATAGAAATGGCCCTGTGTGACTCTTTTAAACTAGTAGTGGGTTAGTAATCAAAATGCGTGAGATAAGAAATAGGGGTGGTCGACATGATTAACAGATATAAATGACAACCAGTAGAGATTTTGGACTATCGTCTCTATTGCGGTTAGCTCATGTGACGTTGCTGTGCTGCGCGGTCACAAAAGCTTACTGTTTGCATGTGTTTTTAAGCATTGCGGTTTAAAAACAGGTGACTTTAAAGCGTTGAAACACAAATAGCAGCGAAAGAGAATTAATTTCAGTAGGCAATATGCGTGCACTCTCTGAGAGCGCATGAGATTTGTAGAACCATGTATTCGCAAGTAAACATTCATTTATGTCTTAAGTGAACATTAACGAGTTCACTTAATGCATGAGTAGATTGGATCTGTGCAGTCTTAAAGTGACAACATCTAAATTTACCTGCTGTCGTTATTAATGTTAAAGGAACCATATGTAAGATTGTGGCCAAAACTGGTACTGCAATCACTTTCAAATTACTGTAGAGCGGTGTATCCCCTCCCCCTCCCCCCTGACTCGAGGTTGCCAGCTAGGCTGCAGGATCCATCAGGAACGTAGGCTGCTACAAGGAGCTTCCAATGGCAAGTGACGAGTCCTACACAGTAAGTTTTTTTTCTGTTAATTATGTTTATGCTTCATGAGAGATGTTTTGCGAAGTAATTATGTATCGCAAAAATTTACTAATGGCAATTAGCCAAATATAATCGTAAAGATGTACGCTCGTATGTGACATTACATTGTTAGAAAAGTAGCTGTTAGTCTAACTTGTAACGGTAGGTATCTGTCATTAACGTAAGTACAAGCACAAGCCTAAGTCACTATGTGTAACAGATATCAAAGATACAGCTATTCATTTAGCTGACGCTATAAGTGAAAGCAGAGCAGAGCTGGCAACTCGGATGCCGAAACACTACTGACTTCGTGATTAGTAGATAGGTGGAGGGTGGCGCATCAGGCCAAAACACAACATGACAACATCAACATCAGTTGAGGGCTGCAACTTCACTTTTAAATGACAATATCCTGGCCGGACTACTGTTGTCAGTGATATAAGTATTTGAAATGAACATGATTTCTTAATATCTAGTGACATATCAGGGCCATTTTATTATTAATTGAAATACATTTCTTACATACGGTTCCTTTAATCAAGCAACAAAAAAAATAGAGAAAATCTCTCACTGCTGACTGAATCACTTTTGTAACTTTAATAAGAATAAATGTAGAATTAATTTTTACAGCATTGTTTTTTTATATACTTTATAAATTTAATTTGTGTCTTTGTTCTAGTTTGTTTTCTTTGCTCTCTTTATCACAGTTTACTTGTCTTCAGTAAGCTTGAGAGTTTTTTTAGTCTGGATTCGTTTTTTTTTATTATATTGAAAATGGTGATAATTACAGTTTTTACAATGGCGGGGCCCCAGAAAATCCACAAAATATAATAAATTATAATATATATATGGTATACTAGGTGTAATACACATATTACACCTAGGCTATGTGTAATATTCAATGTCAACCAGGCATGTTTTTTTTTTTTCTTATACAGTAGCCTATATAAGCTTCAAGGACAAAAGAGTGTGACCACTGTTTTAGATCAGCCGTTTCTGTGAAGGATCCAGAAGAAGACATGCACAGTTCATCAATCGTTCAACGCAGGGACGCTGAAACACCACTGCATGTTTCTTTCATTTTTGGTTAAACTAATCCTTTAAATTAAATTATTATTATTATTATTTTTTTTCAGTTTCATTTTAATTTGAGTTCAAATGAATAAAAATAAGATTCAACGTTTAGAATCAAATCTGTGCATATTTTGAATTGAAATTTTATTCAGAATTGAGAACCCAAGAGAATCAATATGAATCGAATCGTGTGACTCCAAAAGATTCCCACCCCTATACAACAACTAACTAAAAATAACCAATTCCTATAGAGTTTTAAGAGTCAGAGTTTTTAAGCTTCTTAAACATCCAGGATGGTTTTTAAAATTCTTACCAAGGCACAGAATGCACGGGTAAAAATGTAGCACACCACTGCAATAAATAGCAAGACTGAACAGCAGGTAAAAACAAAAACACTCTTAATTTTCCACTCGTTAACACTTCTTAAAACCTTGCTGCTTAACCTCAGTGGTGATCTCTTTGAAGCTATCCCAGCAGGTTCTACAGAAGTGGAATGAAATAGGGGTACAGTATGCAAGAGTACCACACCAAAAGGTAAGGCATTTCTGCCTTTCCTGAGAAACTTCAGACACAGTCTATTTTGAAATAAAGGTCGAAAACCCCACCAAGCAAAAGGCCACTAAAGTCCTGCACACAGTGTCCCTTCTTATCTAAACACAGATGATTAGTGCACTCTCCCCTCCTCTCGCAGAGGCTGCGCATTTGAATGACTTAGCAAAATTGCCTACAAAGAACTGAACAAAACAGGGAGTATATATACACAGGAGCAAACAAGGGAACTAAACAAGACATGGGTGTAACTAATCAGTAACCAAGGAAACTAACAAGGCAATAATCAAGACTAAACTGAGGGCATGTTTACACGACAAAGATGTACTAAAAATGGAAAAGTTTTTCCTTTTCTTTCCTTTTCCTTTCCTCAAATGACAACACCATTTTTCAAACTGTTCACACAGATCTGCGAAAACAACTAAAACTGTTTTATTATGCAAGCCAGGCCAGAAGTTGGTGAAGTCAATTTGTAAAGAAAAACTATGCGCTTATAGACTGAACAAGTAATATGCATGCAATGCGCATGATGTCACCGTTTTCACAAATTCACATTTTTGGTATTTACACGGAGACAATAACGGTATCATTTTCAAAAACTTGCACTTTAAAACCCGTTTTCGAAAGTTTGCATTTCCAGGCCCCCAAAACGCTGTTTTACATTTTTAGTTGAAAATGGTGTCGTGTATGAAAATGGCCCTTGAAAGAAAACTCAAGAAACATGATACATGAACAAAAAGACAATTAAACTCAACATAACCTGGACAAAAGTAACATGAACAAACAACAAACAATTATATTTGTATTAACTAACATTAATAAAAATGAATAAAGACTGTAAATTATATTGTTAATTCAGCTAATGCACTAACAAATTAGACATAATTGTAAAGTGTTACCCTATATACTGTATTTTCTATGTAGATTTGCATTCCAGTTGTATCCTAATATTTTTTTAATGCTCAACTGATTTTACCATACAGAGAAATCATGAACCATTTTTGTATAAAACTGAGTAAAATGTTTAAATCTTACTTTGGTTGGTCATAACAAGAACAGCTTTATGTTCCAAGTCTTATCTTCATGTTTTCCATGTATTTGTGTTCACAAACCACCATAAGCTGCACTGGACTTTTTGGATGTCTTCACAAGTTCCCCAAGTACAAGCATTCAGTGGAAAGTGGAAGGAACTTTTTTTAATCTGCAGATGTTTTCCAAGTCCTTCAGGAAATAAATAGGGGGAGGGATGCATACACAAAGGATGGCAATTCTTAAAATAATCCACATGGAGGGCCAATCATCACTGTCAAGCAGGAAACAAATGAATGCAAAATGAATGTGATTCATTTTTTACAAGCAGGGGCAGAGTGTTTTTATTAAGTTGTTTCCATTACCTTTACATCTACCATGAGGATATAACTGCATGGATGCTCAAAATGCATGCTGGTTTGAATGGGTAAAGAACTTACAGTGCTGGAAGGGATGCCAATTTGTTGGCATAGGGTCATGCCAACAAGCCTAATCACAACCATCTTTTCTGGCATCATCCAGTGCAAACTCTACACTGGAACTCTGGCATGGTAGTCAGCACTGATGGTCCATGGGAACTACACACTCCTCACCTTAATAAAAAAATCTCCTCTACATCTGTTTGGGATCAAAAATTTCTGTTTTAGTATCCACTGAAAGGATGGCAGTGAAAAACATAAGATAGAGATCTGCACCACTGCTTCAACACTAATTCAATATCCTATGAGTTTTACAAGGCTATTTTTTTTTCTTTCCCAGCAGAAGAAAAGTATATATTTTGATGTTTCTAGGTCCTCATCAGTAAGCAGATTGGGCAAGTTTATACATAAGTTATAGCACAAAAGTGTCCAGCCAATTTAATTCTTCATTAGGATTCCCAATGAAAGTGGATTAGGGCGGATGAAAAGTTGATGTGCTTTAGGAAAGGTTGGACATTTATAATGATATATAATAATGGATCTGATAATATAATGGATATGATCCTGTGTTAACCCAGGCTAGTTTTGCATTTTCAAAGTAGGTTTCCTTTATATTATATTGTATTTATTAGTTTTATTTTTCAGGTAACTTTGATTTAAGTTTTTGTTTTGTGAATACTGATCTATTTCATTTTTATATATTTTAGTTTTAATATTACAGTTTAGTAATGAACGGAACACATCCCAAACAGCTGAAAATAAGGAAAAACATTTCTATTTAAGCACACTTTTCTTGTAAGCAAGTGTAAACAACTGAATATTTGTATTGTTTACATAGATTAAACATATTTGTGCATTATAACAATAGCATTTGCGATGAGTTGCCATTTTCCCTTTTTAGCACAATCATTGAATAAACTGGTACAGCACTTGGAGTGATGAACTTGGGGTCAAGAGCAGCATTAAAAGGTTTAAATGTTGTTGAATATCAAAGTTAAGTTTCTTATATTGATTATATGTTTGTCGTCCAAACCTCAATTCTTTGGAAACGCAGGGTTAAAGTCAGCTACTTCTAGCACAGGCTTCATTATAGATGGTACTCTTCTTTTCCAAACCTTGGGTCATAAATAATTTTGTACTCCTTGCTGTGTTCAGAAGTCACTTTCCTCTATTAGGTTTGTGGGATTTTATCCCTTTAATTTTAACACCACAGATCATATAATTGGCTGTGATAATGCCTTTGCTTTTTCCATTTTCATAATTAAACTCAAAATAGTCCCACACAGGGCTGTGCTGTTTCCAACCAGACATTATTTCCCTGTCTTCATTATCAGTATCCACTAACCTCACTTGCATCACATGCCACATCACCATCTGAAGTTCTTCACCTACAGCCACACAGGTCAGATTATTCCACTATGATGAGTAAGAGCTTAATGATTGCAAAAACTGTAATGTTTGAATAATTATTCTTTAATTTCAGTTAGTGTTTTAACAACTGTTGTTGTCATTTAGTTGTATTTTTCATTGACTTTGCTTAAGAACATGCATGTAAACACACTCATTGACACAGCTAGATTGTTGCCCCTTAGACCGATTTTGCTCAGCATGTAAATACATTAATCTGTGTGTTCTGTTGGCTTATTGAGGTGTGCATGTGAAATGTAACAGGAAAGCATCTTTACTGCAGATTTAAGCACATCCAGACAGAGCGAGCACTTTGCAAAACTCTGAGTCTTTCTTGACCCAAGAAATTATAAAAATGTGTTCTCATCTTGTGCAGTCAAAGTAGAAGTATTTACTGCTTATTTATTTAACATCACATCTCATGTAACAACTGGAATACTCAGAGTTAAATATACAAATTATTAGGTTTTGACGTTATTTGGTAAACATGGTTTACCTACATTACCAGGTTATTGGTCTGCATGTGAACCGGAACAACAGTTTAATTTAATTAGCTGATTTTTGGGAGTTATCAGCGTATTTGTGTCTATATAAACATGTTCAATGATTAGAGACAAAGAGGTTTGCTTTACAACATGCAGGCAAGACAGTACAAGCTTGACTAAAAGTGACTAACAAAGTTCACTGAGTAACCATAATATGGGCCTTGGCCCTTGGGGTAACAATGTTGCCCTACATCCTCACCCCAGTCCAACATGTATGAACTATAACTATACTATGAAAAATCCTGAAAAAAAAAAAACACCACCTCCACAAATTCCAAAGAGGTCCTTAAACCATTGCTTGCTCCCACCCCAAGTGCACTCGCCTCAACATTTCTCACATTGTTGGTGTTATCTCCAAGCTGCTGCGGGGAGCTAGAGAGTTTATTCTGGACATAGACACAGTAAGATTCTTGGCATTTGAGTTGCTGAGTAGCCCTGGGGGGTGGCAGCCATACCCGCTCTTGCAGAAAACTGGGGGATTAGTTTGCTCTATTTTAGTCCAACGGGTACCGCTTTTCCACAGCACTAGGAGCAGCTCATAAGCAGTCCGTTTATTTTTGAGTCCCTCTGCCAGGTGCTGAGGGCTTTGTGAGGCCTATTTTTTCGGGTCACTGCAAATGGGAAGAGGGTCACCAGCCATTTCCCTCTTGATGAAGATGAGACCAATATATGAGGACCTTGCTCTTTTCTGTCAGCACTCTGAGTGCTTTTCATTGTGGCCAAAACTCTACAATGGGTTCCATGACCCATTTTTAACCTTAAAAATTCTCACAACCCCACCACTTAACTCTCATCCATGTCATATAATTAAGCTATACACTTTAAGATCTTACAGGCAAAAAAAAATATATATATTCTTAAGAATAACAAACAATTTCCATATTTACTATTTGTTTTTAAGCATGTTATGCAATGAGTGCAACATTTTAAAGTTCACAGTATCAACTAATGCAAACAAGTGTACCAGAGTGTTAGCGACAGCTGGATCATTACGCTGGCTGCGTCCGAAAGCTGAAAAATATTTCCTCCGCAGGCAGCATTCGGAGGTAGGAAGGCATTAAGCCACGTCTGAATCTAATGATCGTGTCACAGCCTGTCTACTGATATACTATTTATTTATGAAGGCAGCATAGATGTATCCTTCGCTGTCTATCATATCCCATTATCCTGTGCATTTGAGTCTTTAACAGTTGAGAAAGTAGTAAAACAAAGTAGTCTGAAAGTTGCTTTTGGTGGTCAGTTTGTGTGTAAATATACGTTTTGACCAATGCTTTGAACTTTTAATGGGGGGTGGGGGGTAGAGGCGAGTGCACTTTTGCACAGTACTGTATGCTTATGGAAAAAAACAGAGACTGGTTGAAGAATTTGAAGTAGACAAACCATATATGCTTATAATTGTGTTTTTATTTGGTTTCACAGTCCACCTGTCTTTTGCCTGTTCCTTTGTTCATACCGGATTTCTACATCTGCATATGTCATAAATTACATATACTTCGGTTGACTCATAAAACTCTTGTTTTCTGTCTGTGAGCTCCTTCTGTTATGTTCGCTCATACATCCTCAAATCGCATAATCTCTTGGAACATTAATAAAAATGCTTATTCTTTTTAAATAAATGTGATGTAAGCATATATTTTATTCATATTTTTCTAAATGTGTAAGCCTTTGGAATTAAAAGCCTTAATGGAGCTGTTTTGTGCATTCCTGTGCTCACAAATAAATGGAAGCAGGCACGACTGAACAATTTTGCATGTGTGTTCTCTTTAACTTTAATTGATTGATTGATTCAACTTTAGCATGACTGATGTGCACTCCTAAAACAAATAAATAAATTACTGTCACTGTAAAAAAAATAATTATTGTAAATCATTGATGTTATATTATAACAATATTGATTATACAAATATTGATGCTGGAGTCTTTAAGTATAGGCCAAACGATCTGCAATCTAGCTATTTTTTAGTCAGTTAGCGCCATGCTAGTGAAATTCTGGGATTGTATGACATTTTCTATGGAGGTGTGTTAAGGGCAGGTTTTGGCCCCACAGTGGAAACACAGCTTGATTTTGGCCTTGAGGTCCGAGGCTACTGGCCCCACCCGGCACATTGTTAGCCCTGGCTCGCACTGTCCCGACATGGAAAAAAACGGCTAATGTCACTTTACTTGGAGGAGGGCTAGGGAGCTGCTTTTCAAGGCTTAAGAAGGGCTGCACACCCAGGTACATTTGTGTGCAACATGTTATTGCTCTCTACCAAAAATTAAAGGATGCCATGGCATTGCAGTTTTTTGGTCCATCTTATTGGTAAGGTCCTCAGTCTGGTGGTGGTGCGACTGCAATCCATCCACTTGGTTCACCTGGTATCTTAGGTCTCCTGCATCATATCTATTTGTCTCAGTCCAGTTTCTCCCATTGTCTATTTCTTTCCTCCATCACCCATTTTGTAGAAGCTTTCCAGTGTAAACCTTAAGGAGGATGCTGGATTCCAAGTGCAGGAGTGGAGGGAATACCAGTATCTTTTGGACCTTTGAGGGGTACAGCATTAAATGTCACCGTCAAGAGCCATCCTTAACTGGTCACTTATCCATGGGTTCCATAGTTCCATACTGTTAAAGGAGAACTCCGGTCAATTTTAACATTGAGCTCATTTTTTTGTACATTTGGAGTGCTGTCAATACAGAGAACAACGACAAAAATCGGTGTTGCCTACACCGAGTTATTCTCGGTGTAGGCAAGAGAATAATACTCGGTATTCTCGGTAATACCTGTGTTTACATCCTGTTTTCGGTTGAAGTCCATAGTAGTCGATTGCCGAGTTCACGCGCGTGATCATAGGTAACTAAACCTATGCGCGTGAACTCGGCAATCGACTACTTTGGGCTTCAACCGAAAACAGGATGTAAACACAGGTATTTGCGCTGGCTTAAATAACATCATTTTTATACATATCTTTCACATCTACTGCAGTCAGATTCACTCGTGTTCACTCTGAAGGAATCACTCACATTTTCTGTGCACTTGTAATGACACATCAAGGATGTTAAGAGGCTAAAAGCAGGTTTAATACTTGCCCCATTGAAGTCAACAGGGTGCAAATTTTAAAAATAGAATAACTCGGTGTAGGCAACACCGATTTTTGTCGTTGTTCTCTGTATTGACAGCACTCCAAATGTACAAAAAATTAGCTCAATGTTAAAATTGACCGGAGTTCTCCTTTAAGACTCAGCTGATCTCTGGGCTTTCTATGCTTGTCCTGTTTGTCTAAGTAAGCTACTCTGTATTCTTTTTGTGTTTGCTTTTGTGTTCCTTTCTTAGTTACTGATTGTTACCTGCTGCACCTGTTCCTCATTTCCTCCCCTATTATTCTCCCTTTGACTACTGTGTTGTGCTGGACTGGACTGTCTTAAGCCATTTTACCTTGCCAGTCTAGCATTTATTGTTCTGTACTACCTGTATGTTTGCCTGTTACCATTCTCTGTTTGACTCTGCCCTGTCCGTGAATTAATGAACCCTGACAGCATTGCACATTTATGAATGAATGGATGAATTGTTTGAACTCTAATGTGAATGTGAAAAATGTGAATTTGGTAGGTCAGTATTATTTTCAAAAAGCTTAACAAAAGTATACATTTCTTCATCAGTAAATACTTTTTGATTTTAAATGAACAATGTGTTTCTTAAACTGATAATTTTACATAATGTTACTCAGAACTTGTTAGTATTATTAATATAGTTTTTTTTATTAGTTTATATTTATTATTGTTAAAATTATCTATTCAAGTCAGTTCACTCTGCATTCATTGACTGTTTTATTTAGAAGTGGGGACTCCCTGTACTAGAGGTGCTATTTGTGACATTCCAATTTTTTCCCATTTATTGTAATATCAGTGGCCATCTTAACTATATACTGTTGCTGGAGTCTGCACATTCTTAAATGAGTTAAGTAATTCTGATTTTATGGTATCCACCCATCTATTCATCCATCTATCCATTTTCTGAAATGTTTTTCCTATGTATAAGGTTGTGGAGATGTTGGAGCCTGTCCCAGGGTCTTGCAGGGAAATACAGAACAGTTGGTCTACCAAGAACCTTCTAACCTAAACAAGAAGGATAAGGACTCCTGAAGTCCAAAGAGACATACAGTATAGAGCAATGGCAGACCACTTGCATGCTCCCAATCACCCTTCAAACTGTTTAGATTACATATTTCATGGAATACAATATTGCTTAACACATTAATTACAATATTTCAAATGTGTGTTTCAAATGGCAATTTTAAATGGCATTCTGGTGCTAAATGCAGCTATGATTCACAGGAATTGTAAGTTTTCTTCTCTTTCACCAGAAAACATTCCGGCACAACAGGATTTGGAGAACACTTGTGTAGGGCTTTAAAGTACCAAGGTCAATATTCTCTGTGAATGTTCAGTATTTTAAACAAAAACAATGGATTCCTATGGACCTATTCACACTGGGCACAGACATTATAGTGTATGCATATGTATGCTACAACAGTGCTTATTTTCCCATCTCATAAAGAAAGTGGTAAACGGTCCTTTTGATGTTTTCTCTCGCTGTTCTCCCTTCATTTCATCTAATATTTAATAATTTTGATAATGTTGTAATTAAGGTAATGGGAAACTGTCCCATATTTTGACACAAAACAAAAACTTGTTTGTGATGTTCAGTTTAGTTCAAGATGATTCAATCAATAGTTTTAATAACTGTCAAATATGTGAAAGGGTATTTGAGTCAAGAAAATATCAAATAATAAACGTGTTTTTATAAAAGAAAATTTGTTTATCATTTGCTAAAGGGATACTTTTTAAGTATACGTAAATGTTGTTTACATATATCTTGCTGTTTGGAGCTATGTATTTGCATGTGATGCCATTTTTGCTGTATCACTATCATCCTTGTATCTACACCAGTGATTCTTAAACTTCTAAATACCACCTAGACACCAACTAAAGACCTTAGTCAGGGTAGATTGCATTTTACATGGGTGAAAGTATGAGGGATATTACTAAGACTTACAGTCTTTATAATGGCACTGTAGGCACTGTTACATATAATTTTCAAAACTCAACTGTTTTATGGAACTTTTGTCAACTGAAAGATTTTGTTGTTGTTGAAAAATGTTTAATCATCTAAATAATTGCCATGTTGTTAAACAACAATACACCTACTGTCCCCCTCAAGCAAGGTGTCCCCCAGGGATCCGTTCTCGGGCCATTATTCTTCATTATATACATAATACCTCTTGGTCAGATCTTCCACCGTCAGGGTTTTAATTATAATTTTTATGCTGATGACATTCAATTATATACTCTCTGTACACCTGGTCTATCTGTCACTCACAACTGACAAAATCTCTGCTCGAGTGCATGAAATAAAAGATTGGCTTCATTCAAATTTTCTAAAACTTAACATGGACAAAACTGAGATTATTTTTACTGGACCTGTGAGATTGCTGGCTCTCACATCAAACCATCTAGTACTGTTAAAAATCTTGACGTAATCTTTGACTCCTCTCTCTCTTTCCAGGCTCATATTAATTCTATCACTGAATCAGCATTCGTTCTACGTCACATCACCCAGCTCCGTCCCTTCATCAGTATCAAAGACGCTGAAACTGTCATCCATGCATTTGTCACATCATGTCTTGATTACTGTAATGCCTTTTTCATTGGCCTATCTGCTAGCTCCATTTCAAAACTGCAATACATTCAAAACTCTGCTGCTAGCATACTTACCCACACCAAACGTTCTGCCCATATCAACCCAATTTTCTGGAGTGATCCAGCTCTCAGATTTAATCAAAAATATCCTAATTTGTGTTCTGAAGATGAACAAAAGTCTTACGGGGTTGTAACAACATGAGGGGGTGAGTAATTACTGACAGAATTTTCATTTTTGGGTGAACTAACCCTTTAACACCCACCAACCCGCCAAATGTGGGTGGATTTCAGCAGTGGCGTGTCACATCCATTAGCCACTCTGGCAGGCTAAATTTTATATTAAATTAAATAAATACTAGTGCAAAGTGCCCGTGTAAAATCAGTTTTTGTGTGTGTTTTTAGTAATTGTTGATTCAATGTGTTTGAGTGCTCATTGTTACAATTACACAGCAAAAGTTCAGTGACATTTTTATTTGTGCATGGTAGAAAGCAAATACTGATACTGACATAATGACATACAATAAATATGGAAAATTTAACTACACGAGGGAGCAGGCTACACAGTGAACAGACACAGAGAAAATGCTACGCTTGAGCAAACAGTTTGTGAATAGGCTACTACAAATGATGGCCGTGAAAGAGACTGTGAACGCATTGAATAGGATATGTTTAATTGGTGAATAGCATAGGCTACTATTACACAGTAGCGATAACGTTAAGCGCACCAGAATAAAATATAATATTCAGAAATAAACAGTGTAGCTGACTTACAGATTCAGTTAACATCCACAAATGAATAAGCGCAACGATTCAGGGAGCAGGCTACACAGTGAACTCCGAGAAAACGCTACTTAAGCTCCGCTGCTTTCTTCAACCCTCTCTGTCTCTGGTCCTGCGCTGTGCCAGAGAATGTCTAATAGGAAGAGAATTGGCACTCTCTGCTTACTTCCGGTTTCTGGACTGGCTGCAGTAACACGTCTCTGTCCATGCGGGGGCGCTCGCAGGCGAGTGCAGAATGAATGGAGGTCTATGGCGAAAAACCCTCAAAATCCACTTTTCTCAGGATATAACTTTTTGTCTAGTAATTTGAATGTTGTATTCGAAAGGAGATGCAAAGAAATTACACATTGCTGGGTGTTAGATTTTTTAGAGTCACTTATTTGGTTTAAAAAGTCTTTTAAAATGTCAATGACGTCAGAATGCTGACGTCATTAGCAGAATGCTAGTGTGTTATGGGCAACAACAACTCAACCTGTAAGAAATTGAAAAGAAATAAGTACTTGTTCATTCAACTTTCGACCTATAACCCATGTTGAACTTGCAAAACCTACAATAAAATCTGAGATTTCTCAACAGCAATTGGGTGAAAGAGACACATTTAGCCGTCTAGCCCCATAGACTCCCATTCAGTCTGCACTCGCCCGCGATCACCTCCAGTGGAATTCTAATGGAACTGCAACCAAGATCGATACAATGGGGCTAATAGGAAGTGCCAAGGCTCTCCGTAGACGGGCTCTGGCTGTGCTCACTCAGTGTGCAGTGTGAGAGGGGGAGTGGCCAGCTGTGCTCACTCAGTGTGAGTGTGAGAGGGGGAGTGGCCTCTGGTCCTGTGCTGTGCTCACTCAGTGTGCAGTGTGAGAGGGGGAGTGGCCAGCTGTGCTCACTCAGTGTCATTGTGAGAGGGGGAGTGGCCTGCGCTGTGCTCACTCAGTGTCAGTGTGAGAGGGGGAGTGGCCTCTGGTCCTGCGCTGTGCTCACTCAGTGCAGTGTTAATTTCGTTGACGAATACTTTTCATCATTATTTTCGTCAACGACATTTTTTCACAGACGAAAACGAGACGATAACTAAATAAAAACTAGTTTTGAATGACAAAAACTATGACGAAAATCTATTGACATTTTCGTCAACGAATAAAAACTAGACGAAAATGTTAGATAGTGACGATTTGGGAAGCGATCCAGTCTGATGTCCTGCATTTGTGGCAGATGCGCACAATTGTAGGCTGTGACATGATCTACCCAGCGGCACAAGAGTTGGCATGCGCTGCATGTCTCATAAAACGTTAAAACGTGTAAACATCTGGGAGAATGAGTAGAGCAGACATGAAGATCTGAATAAGAGTGACGACGCAAAAAAAGAGCTATAGCCTATTCGGTACGGTTTTCTGTGCGCACACACCCGACCCGAAGCGTGCAGCCATTCACATAGACATAGATAAAACGCGCGAGTACTGAATTGAGCTCTCTTTCGTGTCTGAATGGACAAATACACACAAATATTATGTCTAAATGTCCGTTTTGGAGAGTATTCATGTAAATTATGTCGGTTATGTCTTAAACAGTTGTGAGTGTACCGATGTGCATCAGTGCATTGGATCCGCATGTCATTCAACATGATCCGATGTCTTAAAGTGACAGTGTAATAAACCTGTCTGTGTCCTTAATATTGATCAAGCAACAAAAGAAAAAGAGAAAAGCATTCACTGCTCGTTAATAGCTTTAATAAGGATTAATTATATGTAATTCATACAAATAAATATGTCTGCTTGAAAGAATAGAGAATGATGTATGCAAGTAGTTATAAAGAATTCATAGTATATCATTCATTGAAAAAAAAGGCCGTCTTCTACTTTAGGAAAAGTGGTTTTATTTAATTGTAAGATATTTTTTAAGTTACAGTAGTTAAATCTGTATTGCACGTTCAAACTTTAAAATCATTCATATTAGCAGGATATGTTTTCTCCTATATGGGTTTGGAAATTTTAGAGAAATTCAAAAAAAATGCATTTAAATTGAAACCCATTATATTTTAGTCGACTAAAATCTACTGTAGATTTAGTCGACTAAAATCGTATTGTATTTCGTCGACTAAAACTAGACTAAAACTAAAACAATTCAGATGACTAAAATGTGAGTAAAACTAAATGGCATTTTAGTCAAAAGACTATGACTAAAACTAAATCAAAATTTGTTGTCAAAATTAACACTGACTCAGTGTGCAGTGTGAGAGGGGGAGTGGCCAGCGGCTAGAGCGGCAAAAGCCGATGCGTGCTTCTTTTACCGACATATTTAACGATATCTTTTGTATTTCTAATCCAAGCAACGTCAAACTTGGCACTGCACTTACTCGTGCCCGTAGCAAGACACCTGTCAAGTTTGAAATCCATCGGACTAACGGTTCGACAGATATGTGAATAACAGACACACACACAGACAGACAGACAGACAGACACACTGACAGACAGACAGACAGACAGACGTTTTTGTAATTTATAGATAGATATTTCAGAGGGAAGCATGGCGCTTTTTTTTTACATGCATGCAGGTTATGTGTTTCTTCCAGTGTTTCAGAGTGGCTCCGTTCACAGTAAATGCTGCTCTACAACTCTGCGTGCATTTAAAGCATATAAAGTCTGATGCATTTTGTGTTCAATAGCGAAGTGTTGCACTGTTATTATCTTAGCAGCTTGGTTAACAAACTACATATCTCTGCATATGCTGTGAGTTTGGGTTGCTAATAAGGTTCATCAGGGAAAGCAGTTTAATTTCACCAGATCTGTAACGTAAATTATATAAACCTACACCAAAACAGGAGAATACATCAATATGTCTCTAAATATGCGAAATTGTTGTTCATCGCGATTTCAAAATAAAAGTTTAAACCCTTGCTCTGTGTTTTGATTCCACATTTTCTTGTTAAAGCTGTAGCATTTCTATGGTAAATAAGTGGCCAAATATTAAAGATTAAGTGGACATTTGGATTAAATGTTTGGACAATATTAAACAAGGATTTGATCAGGCTGTAAAGTGTAACAACAACAATCACTAGGCCATGGTGCCTCTGCACGCATTTGTAATAATACATAACATACATAAATTGATTATGTTTATAATGTATATGACATTATGTTTTTAAAAGGGTTGTTCAATGAAAAAACAAATGATTACTTCATTTTGATATTTTATTTGAACCCATTATTATTGCCTCATTATTATAATAGCTTATAGCCTCCAATAACACCTGATGTACACGTTACATCATAAGAAGAATGGCATCTACGCTGATATTAGTCTCTGTGTTTTTCCAGAGGTTTACCGTACTCAGCCGATCAGGGCCGTATCCAGATCAGATGGAGGACCTGCGCCTAGACACGACCACAATGCAGTCCTGAAGTGTTAGCAGAGACCGTGTCAGCTAGACTATCCCCTGCGAAAGCCTCACAACATCACAATGTGTTGACATGACGAAAAAAAAAATTTGTTTTCCTCTGTACAGATGAAACCGTTATCAAAATTCCGGTTCACACGCATCCGCGGAAACTACTAAAAACACTGTATTATGCATGCCAGACAAGTCATTGGCGATGCCACTTTGTGAAAAGAAAGACTACGTGCCTGCGCACATACGCATTCAAACGCACATGCCTATAGACTAAGCACTTTATACGCATGTGCATGCCGTCACCGTTCTCTTACGAGAGGTTCTCTCGTATTGCGTAGTTAGCTTACGCTACGGGAAAGCCTTTCTTTCTCGAGATACTGAAGCCAAAAATTATCCTTAATTTTTATAATCTTGTCAACGCAGTGCGGCAGCCTGCAGACCTAGGGCAAGCTAACTAGCGTGCCCATTGGCTGCCCTGCGGCAACTGCAGCAGCCTACCGCTGAGCCCTTGGCGTGACGTCACGACCAATGAGCGCGCTTGGCGCGCTTAATGCGTCACAGCCCGCGAAAAGGGGTGTGGCTTAGCGTATATAAACAGGGCTCGGAGGCTGCTTCTCTGATTTCTGTCTTTTCAGCGAAGCTCTTCGCATCGCTGCTCTCTGAGGAAGCCGCCGTCGAAACAAGCGACCAGCACGCCGAGGATCTCAGCCTGAGGACGCCGGCCGCCTTCGCCGCCTTCAGCTTTCCCTGCCTGCTTCGCTATCCGGCGATCATATCCTTTACTGCTCTGTTTTGTATGTGTTTGTGTGTTCGCCCCGCGACACACTTTTGCATCTAAAAGAGCGCGAGGCGTTGTTGCAAATGCCTCGCTCATCCTGTGGCTCGTGCAGAGCCCCGCTCAGCGATGGAGACCGCCACGTGGTTTGCGCTCTCTGCCTGGGCTTCGACCACGCAGCCCGCGCCCTCTCCTCGGGCGGCTGCGAACAGTGTGAGGACTTGCCGATGTCGACCCTGCGGGCTCGACTCGCCATGTTTGACGATCCTCCACCTTCCCCGGCTGCCTCTTCAGGGCCGCGTAAGAAGAAACGCCGCTCTCAAAGGCCTCCAGAGCCGGTGGTTATAGCTGAGCGCTCGCCGGAGCCCCTCCCGCGAGCCTCGCTTTCTCCTTCTCCCCCGCCCTTCACCGACGCGCAGCGGCCGGCTACTGCCCGCACTGCCGTCGCCTCAGGGGATGAAGCAGATGACGCCGCTGACAGCTGCTCTCTGCTTGCTTCGGACAGCGAGGAGTGGTCGGGCTCTCACCGCTCCGCCTCCTCGACTCCTGAGTCTGGCAGGTCCCGCTCCAGTGTCGACGCGGAGCTTATCCGCCTCCTCACCAAAGCGGTCGACCGACTGGGGTTGGACTGGTCCCCACCCAAGGAGCCCGCGCCTAACCGACTCGACGGGTGTTTTCTGCCTAGCCGCCGCCAAGCGCCAGCCTCTAGGTCAGCACCCTTCCTGCCTGAGCTCCACCAGGAGCTGTCGAAGTCGTGGAACGCGCCCTTCTCCGCTAGACTCCGCTCGTCTGTCTCCTCGGCTCTCTCCCAGGTGGACGGGGCCGCCGAGAAAGGCTATACCGGCATCCCTTCCGTTGAGGAAGCGGTGGCAACGCACCTTTGCCCGCCGTCTGCTAGATGGCGCTCAAAGTCTGCCCTGCCGTCTAAAGCCTGCAGGACCACATCAGCTCTCGCCGGCCGCGCATTCGCCGCCTCCGGCCAAGCTGCTTCTGCCCTGCACTCGATGGCTGTTCTTCAGATCCTGCAAGCCGACCTCCTCCGCGAATTGGACGAGAAGGGCTCGGATCATACAGCCTTAACAGATCTGCGCAGCGCGACGGACCTTTCGCTCCGTGCTACTAAGACCGCTGCACAAGCCATCGGCAGATCTATGGCCGCGCTCACCGTCATCGACAGACACTTATGGTTGACGCTGGCGGATATGAGTGAGTCAGAACGCGCTGTCTTCCTCAACGCCCCGCTCTCGCCCACCGGCCTCTTCGGCCCTGCGGTCAGCGGGATTGTGGACCGCTTCTCTGAAGTGCAGAAGGCGTCGCAGGCTATGAATCTCTTCCTGCCTCGCCGCTCGAGCCCAGCCGCAGGCCGCTCTCAAGCTCAGCCTCCTGCGCGCAGCTCCACACAGCGCTCGTCTCGGCCACCAACCACTTCGCAGCGACGCCAGGGCGGCCGCCCTAGGTCGCGCTCGACCAGCCGTCACAGACCGCCGCCCCCCCGGGGTCCGCGTCCCAAGATAACGCTGAAGTCTGAGCCCGCGAAGTCCTCCTAGCACCCGCAGGGAGGAAGAGATGGCTGAGTCCCGCTGCGGCCGGACCGCCATCAAAACGCCCAGCTCTGTCAGTCCCCTCAGTGCAGGCTACTGCAGCAGCTTACACCGCAGCCAACGAGCCAGTAATACCACTCGCTCGCCTGCACACAAACGCCGTTTTTACGGCGGCCCAAATAAATCTCAGAAAGAGTGTAAATTCGGGCTTTCCGGCTCCGGCCGAAGGTGTTGTAAGTGTAGAAAATGTGCCCACTCCCACGTGCTCACTGCTTCACACAAACACGATCCCCATGGTAACGCGTTCAGAGCGCTCTCTCATAAAGCGGTCACACGCCGCTCGAGTAATAAGTGTAGTAAATGTGCCCACAACTCTGTGCTCACATCTACCTGTAACTCGCTCTGCCACTTGGTTACCCCGGGCAACAGCGGCTCAAGCCGAGGGTGTTATAAGTGTAGAAAATGTGCCCACTCCCATGTGCTCACTGCTTCACACAAACAGGGTCCCCATGGTAACGCGTACAGAGCGCTCTCTCATAAAGCGGTCGCAAGCCGCTCGAGTATTAAATGTAGGAAATGTGCCCACAACCTTGTGCTCACACCTACCCGCTGCTCGCTCTGCCAGCCAGTTACCTTGGGTCACGGATCCTCTAAAGCTCCCAAACACTGGCCGTGTCATAAGTGTAAACCCTGCGCCCGCTCACGAGCACGCGCACTCACTTGTAGACATGATAATCCCCACGCCTCTCTCGCGCCTGGGTTGTTTGACAGCAAATCACGCTCCATCCGATGGGACCGAGCTACTGAACGCTGTACAGTCGGCCAATACTGTTTACCAGCCCCCGTGTTCGAGCACCAGCGGCGCGCGCGCCGCGCCTTTCTCTCTGATACAGGCTCCCCATCCCGCGCAGCGCGGCGATCTGAGCCCAGAGACCATTCGACCCCTAGCTATGCATGCGGAAGCATGGGAAGCGATTCAGGGCGCGTCAGAATGGGTGCTGAAAACTATAAAACACGGCTATTCGCTTCAATTCGCTCGTCGCCCTCCGCGCTATACAGCACAGACGGAGACGAGAGTGAGTTCAGAAGCGGCGCACTTGCTTCAAGCAGAAATAGCGAAGCTGCTGCGCAAAGGGGCTATAGAACAGGTTCATCCTTCTTTGAGCGAGTCGGGCTTTTACAGCCGCTACTTCCTCGTGCCCAAGAAGGACGGAGCGTTCAGACCTATTTTAGATCTGAGACATCTGAACAAAGCCCTCATGAGACGGCCGTTCAAGATGATCACAACCAGAAAAATCCTCGCGCAGATTCGCCCAGGAGACTGGTTTATCTCTCTCGATCTAAAAGACGCATACTTTCAGATCCAGATAACTCCCCGTCACAGGCCATTCTTGAGATTCGCCTTCGAGGGTCGAGTATATCAGTACACAGTCCTGCCGTTCGGCCTGTCTTTGGCACCCCGTACATTTACGAAATGCATGGACACGGCCCTCGCTCCCCTGAGGAAACAGGGAATGCGAATACTGAATTATCTGGACGATTGGCTTATTCTAGCGCAGTCAGAGACGGAACTTGTGTCTCACAGAACAGCGCTTCTCAGCCATCTGGAGGAGCTGGGTCTCTCGGTCAACTGGACCAAGAGCTCGCTATCACCCCGTCAGTCAATTTCCTTTCTTGGAATAGAACTGGACTCGGTGGCTATGACGGCCAGACTGTCGGAGCAGCGCGCGCGCCGCATCCGCCTTCTCGCCGCATCCCTCCAAATAGGCAGCCGGGTTCCGCTGAGGACATTCCAGCGTATCCTGGGGCATATGGCCTCAGCTGCAGCAGTGCTCCAGCTGGGTTTACTGCGCATGCGCCCGCTCCAACGCTGGCTGAAAATGCGCGTGCCCCACCAAGCCTGGGCGGCCGGCGGCTTGCGAGTCAGAGTGAATCAGGGATGCATTTCAGCCCTGCAGCCCTGGCTGGCAGCCGAATGGTATCACACAGGAGTGACTATGGGAGTGATTTCACACCGGAAAGTTGTCTCGACAGACGCTTCCAACCTAGGTTGGGGAGCGCTCTTCGAAGGCAGACCGGTCTATGGCCGCTGGTCAGACCAGGAGAATCTCCTACACATAAACTGTCTAGAGATGCTCGCGGTCGAGAAAGCGCTCAAACACTTCCTCCCATTCCTCCACGGTCACCATGTTCTAGTCCGTACGGACAATACATCGGTAGTGGCCTACGTGAATCACCAGGGCGGTGTCAGATCAAAGATGCTCTGCACCCTGGCGGAACGCCTCCTCGTGTGGGCTCAGCACTCTCTGCGCTCGCTGAGAGCCGCGCATGTGCCTGGCCACCTGAACGAGGGCCCCGACAGACTGTCCAGGGACAACGTTCCCCCTGGGGAGTGGTCTCTACACCCCCAAACAGTCCAGTCACTGTGGCGACGGTTCGGCAGAGCGAAAGTCGACCTTTTTGCGTCAAAAGACAATGCTCACTGCCCAGAGTTCTTCTCGAAGAACGAGGACGCGCTGGCCCAGATCTGGCCCAGCGGCCCGTTGTACGCTTTTCCCCCGGTCTCTCTGCTGCCTCAGGTCATCGAGAGAATCAGGGAAGCGCGCCACTCAGTGCTCCTCATAGCCCCATGCTGGGAGAACCAAGCTTGGTTCCCGGATCTAATACAGCTGGCAGACTCAGCCCCCTGGCCGATACCGGTGAGGAGAGACCTCCTCTCTCAAGCACGCGGATCGATATGGCATCCCCATCCAGAGCGCTGGTCTCTGCATGCGTGGAGCCTCAACGATTACACGCTAATCTGCCAGACGGGGTCATGAACACGATCATACAATCTAGAGCCCCCTCTACGAGGCGGCTCTACATGTCGAAATGGTCAGTGTTTAACACATGGTGCACTGCTAAGGGGCTCGATCCACAGACATGTGGGGTATCGCGAGTACTGTGTTTCCTTCAAGAGCTACTGGACGCGGGCAGGTCCCCCTCCACGCTCAAAGTCTATGTTGCGGCCATTTCAGCGCTCTCGGTTTCTGAGCAGGGCCGCGCATTAGGAAGGAACGAGCTCGTCATCCGCTTCCTTAGGGGAGCCAGGAGGATGAACCCCCCGCGACCCCCCTCGGTTCCTATGTGGGATCTCTCTCTGGTCTTGGAGGCCCTGAGAGCGCATCCCTTCGAACCCTTGGAAACTGTGGATATGAAATACCTCACGCTCAAAACCGTTTTTCTGATAGCACTGTCGTCAGTCAAACGAGTGGGAGACCTTCACGCGTTATCTGTTAACGCCGCGTGCCTCGAGTTCGGACCTAATGACTCCAAAGTCATTCTCAGACCGAGGCATGGGTACGTTCCAAAAATTTTGGGCACTCCCTTCAGAGCACAGGTCATTTCCCTCTCAGCCCTGCCGACGCACGGCAGCGAGGCCGATAGTAATCTCCTCTGCCCGGTCAGGGCGTTGAGAAACTACATTTCACGGTCCGCCGCTTTCAGGCGCTCGGATCAGCTCTTTGTTTCGTTTGGTGGGCGCACCAAGGGTCTCGCCGCCTCGAAACACAGCCTGTCCAGATGGATAGTGGACGCTATTGCTGCTGCTTATGCGTCTAAAGACCTGCAGTGCCCATTGGGCGTTCGAGCTCATTCCACTAGAGGCATGGCCTCGTCGTGGGCATGGTCCAGCGGGATTCCCATTCATGACATTTGTGCAGCGGCAGGCTGGGCCTCCCCCTCCACGTTTGTTAGGTTTTACAACCTGGATGTTCCCGCCTTGCAGGCGAAAGTCTTATCAGTCTAAGTCTCGCGTATGCCAGCCCACTATCTGTGCGCGGGCTACGTTGTGTGATTTAGCTCTACTGGTTGAGCTGCACTATACAGGGAATTGGCAGTTAGGACCGGCCGTGCCGCTCCTAACCCCCTAGTGTGTGCTTATGTACGGCGCTAGCCCTCTTCGGGCTGCCCGGCTCTCCGCTATCACGTTCCCCGGGCTCTCCCTGGGACTCATTCAGTGGATGCTGGGCGCGCACGGCGTTGACAAGGGCGTTCCCGTAGCGTAAGCTAACTACGCAATACGAGAGAACCTCTCGTAAGAGAACGTTTCGGTTACCCACGTAACCTCTGTTCTCTCTAGAAGAGGGAACGAGTATTGCGTAGCCCGCCGTGCTCGCGCCACGAGCTCATTTCGCTTCATGCGACAGAAACCAGAGAAGCAGCCTCCGAGCCCTGTTTATATACGCTAAGCCACACCCCTTTTCGCGGGCTGTGACGCATTAAGCGCGCCAAGCGCGCTCATTGGTCGTGACGTCACGCCAAGGGCTCAGCGGTAGGCTGCTGCAGTTGCCGCAGGGCAGCCAATGGGCACGCTAGTTAGCTTGCCCTAGGTCTGCAGGCTGCCGCACTGCGTTGACAAGATTATAAAAATTAAGGATAATTTTTGGCTTCAGTATCTCGAGAAAGAAAGGCTTTCCCGTAGCGTAAGCTAACTACGCAATACTCGTTCCCTCTTCTAGAGAGAACAGAGGTTACGTGAGTAACCGAAACGTTTTCACAGATTCACGTTTTTGAAGTTTACACGGAGATGATAACGGTATTGCTTTTAAAACCCGTTTTCAAAAACTTTTACTTTGAAACCTACTTCAAAGTCTCCGTTCTCAGGACACCAAAACACCATTGTAGTGTTAATGAACAGCCAGAACGCATTAAAAGTTTTCTGTTTTCAGTTCAAAACGGTGTTGTGTTACCCCTACGTTAATAACGAATTATTTTTACAATGGAAATTAATCAATTAAAAACTTACTTAAGCTGGACAATGACTTTCTTCTAGAGCTGCTGTGCAGCCAAAACAATCTTTGTGGCATAAATTTCCTATTATCATATCACTGTAAAACTGCTTTGAAACAATCTGTATTGTAAAAAGCGCTATATAAATGAAGGTGACTTGACTTGACTATAGTATATGTATTTTAAGTCATTTTAAAGACTATTGTTCATTAGGTATATTTTTATTATCGCAAAAAAAAAATATAATTGATTACACGATTAATCGTTAAGATAATTGACTGATTACTCGATTACCAAAGTAATAGTTATTGATAGCCATTAGTTAAACCATTTTACATTTCACCATTTTGTCACTTTCAGTTGAATAAATGAATATTTCATCATTGAAGATTTCTTTCAAATAGTGTTAAAATAACGTCGCGTCTCGTGAGCTAAGTGAATCGGCACCCCCAATAAAACATTTTCCAAATAACAAAATTGTGGCCAGTGAAAATGCTGAGTGGCTAGCAACTTATGAAAACCACTAGCCACAGCTGCTGGTGAGCAAAAACGTTAATGGCAATTCCTGCATCCACCACTAAGTGGTGCTATAATAATTAAATTTACGTTTTTTTTGCTATAAACTCCAGAATCAAAATTGCTTTCCTTTCCTCTTCCAATATTATATTATATTATATTATATTATATTATATTATATTATATTATATTATATTATATTATATTATATTATATTATATTATATTATATTATATTATATTATATTTGCCATTCTGAATTTTCTGGAACATCTACTGATTTGTTTGTCGAAATTTCATACATAGCCTAGTCATCATCTCACCAAAAGTTAACAGAAGAATTCTGATTCGTCAAATTAATTCACAAACCTCCTGTGGACACAAAGTAACACTCACTCGAGCACGCCTGAATGTCATCATTCTGTATATTTATCTACTTATATGGGCTAATTAGACGTGCATTACTGAATAAGCTAAGCAGTAGCTTAAGTGTAGCTTAAAATATTAGGACAACGCATTTTTTAAACAATCTTTGGTGTGCCACCTTACTATTTTTACTGGACTCATGGCCATCCCATTAAAAATATCCTCAAGGCGCGACTGCTTGTTCTGCGTCGAGACCCGTAGCCTACTCCTGTTCTGCTTGTTCAGACCCATCTTCTCTATCTCTCTCTTTCACACACACGCGCAAAAACACACAATGATAAATTTACTGCAGGAAAGGGTCAAAGCGCAAACTCCGTCTTACTATCACTGTTGCATTCCATACTCCCCAGTTCTCCAGAAACTCCCCTTTCTTTCTTTCTTTCTTTCTTTCTTTTTCTTTCTTTCTTTCTTTTAGAGAGATAAAACAAGAACACATTGCAATGTTACAACAGGTGCATATTTAACAGGCTGTTAAAATGTGTAGTGTTTGAGTTCGAACCAATTAATCAAATATCGATTACTGCTCTATGTGCCACGGGAGCCTACTGCTTACAGCAAAAATAAATAAATAAATAAATAAATAAATAAATAAATAAATAAATAAACAACAAGCAGTTACTGTCACAAGTATCGGGGCATTTAAATGGTATTTTAGTAAAGATTTGATTTTTTCCTCTACAAATCTGTAGGTTTTCATCAATTATAAAATTGTTTACGAGAAAAGAAAAATAAATAAGCCCAAAGTCTAATTTTAATGGGACATCTTTATAAGCCCAAGATGTATTGTTCCAAGAAATCAGCGGATAGGCCTATAATTAAATATATTTATTTAGGCATATTTAATAAAAACAGAAGAGGCAAATTATGAAAATCCCATATTTATAACTTTGTCATTGTAATAGGTTATTGCAGCATATTATAATTGTGCACCCATCAAATCACTTACCGCTGACTTCCCGAGGCTCTGCGCTTCCTGTGGGCTCAGTGTCTACTTTACGTCCACATCTCCCGAGCCCTTGAACCAGCTGCTCCAGGGGCAACTCCAAATCCGGCTTGGGATAACACCGCAGACCACTGGAACATCTCGGTGTGTAAACGCCGCACAGCTCGCCCTCTTGCCGGGCACACACCGGACAGCAGCCGCAGCCCGGCTCGCGCACAATCTCCGCGCACGGCTCCGTGATCATCGGGCAAGCCGCCTGGCGCTCTGCGGTGCAGCTCGGACAACGGAACACCATTTCTGATCCAGCGGCGCCGTGGAAAGTCACCAGTGCCAGCAGCAAGCTGCAACTCACGTAGAACAACATCGTGTCCACGATGTAGAAACCCTGCAAATCGGAGGACTAAACTTGTGCAGGTAAGAAGTGCACGCGGACAGGTGAAGGCTAACTGGAGCTGCTGCGCGGGCTCCTATCAGTGTTCATATGCCGCTGACATCATAGGAGATGACAGGCGGGCTAGCAGCTTTGTCAAACAAATCCTCAAAAGGGCTACAGAGCCTTAATTGGGTCTGTATTCTGTTAGGCCTAGGTCCTCTCTCAGTTTTAAAACAGATATTTTAGAATATATATTTTTAATCGTAACGTTTTGATGCATGTTGTTATACTTTCATATAGCACTTTTATTTAACCTTAAATTGCAGCTGGGACAAGAAAGTCATGATTAGCTCCAACAGACGTTAAGAGAATTCCTGAGCTAAGCTAAACCAGCAGGTTCTTGATATATTAAACGGCTTAATTAAATTAAATTCTTGGTGAAAATTACCCTCAAGTGGAATTCAAGTTAATAAAATTCTTTATTTTCAACTGGGGGAGCCCATCTCCTCCAATAAGGCACACACAGCAAATGTGTGAAATATTATCTCCACTGTAAAAAAATAAAAAAATAAATAAAATCATGATTTATCACAACATTTTTTCTTTTGTCAAATCAACTTAGATTAGATAAATTGTGTGGTTCAGACAACATCATATTTTGAGTTTCTAAACCAAACTCCATCTTCAACTCATTTTTTTTATTTCAATGAACTTAAAATAAAGGCAACCAGGTTACGTACTTTTTTAAGTCAAACCAACAATATTTTTTTACAGTTACATAATATGTGCAATACTGGTCATGTGCATCGTATAGGCCTACATTATGTATGATGAAATGATTCAATTTTAATGAATAATAATGATTAATTTTTGAGTCCTTTATAAAACAACTAAAGTGGAGAGAGGCAGTGGTCAGTGAAGTGTCCCTCACTGTCTGTTCGGTCTGGGCTGTATAGTTTGCAGTAAGTATGGTGCAGCAACACAGTTTTAGGGAATAAACAAATAAGTAAACTCATCTGTGTCATTGTAGTCATGTCTACAGTCTCTGCACATATTAAAATCCATTGGCATTATACTGTAAATATCAGTACTGTACCTTTTATAGGACTAGCCAAGCTGAATGTTGTTGCAATCTCTAAGTTGCCTATTGATTACAGGGGCCAGGATTCGAGGTATCATGCTTCTAGGGCTGCACGATTTAGGGAAAATGTCATATTGCGATTATTGAGGTCAATATTGCGATTGCGATATGCGATATAATAAACAATTCTCAATTCCATGAGTCAGCTTGCTTGGTTGTCAAGGAACATGTACACACAGATTAGTGATAATGCTGGAATGTGTATTTCTCAACTCAAACTAGCAACAACAACTAAATGCACAGTGTTTTCAAATTAAAATAATATTTTTTACAAAATGAAATAATGACATCTTTGCATTACTGCAAACTTGTTATTGTCTCAATAGTACAATAGTGTAAAATAAATAGAACAATAAATAAGAAGTATACTCATGAATAAGATATTTTGAACATTCTGTCCAGACAAACTGGCACATTTAAGCAGGATGCATATTGTAATTGTCAAAACATTTGGTAACTAAACAGAAATTTGTTAAGTTTAGTGACAACATGTTACAATGTTTACATGGGACAATGATTGGTACTGTTTTTATTATTATAGCTTGACACAAATTTCACGATTTCAATTCAAATCTTGTGATTTGATTCCGATCTTGATTAAATATCGATTAATTTGGATAAATATTAGCAACAGTAAATACATGTTAAAGGGATAGTTCACCCAAAAATGAAAATTCTGTCATCATTTACTCTCCCTCAAGTTGTTTCAAACCTGTATGACTTTCTTTCTTCTGCTGAACACAAAAGAAGATATTTTGAAGAAAGTCGGTAACCAAACGACTGATGGACCCCATTGACTTCCATAGTAGGAAAAAAAAAACACTATGGATGTCAATGGGGACCAGCAACTGTTTAATTACCAACCTTTTTTTTTAAATATCTTCTTTTGTGTTCAGCAGAAGAAAGGAAGTCATACAGGTTTGGAACAACTTGAGGGAGAGTAAATGATGACAGAATTTTCATTTTTGGGTGAACTATCCCTTTAATTTTTCTCAAGAAAAAAAAAAAAAAATCTCACCTAATGCTGTAAACATAAGGAGAGCCCTGTCAGCTGGTATTATTAAAGGTTAAAAATAACAACTCAAATTAAATATAATGTGGTTTTTACAAGGCTATAACAACTTTACAATATTTTAATGATATAAGTAAAAATATAATAAATATTTAATATAGTGCACATATTTTGCAAAATACTCCTCTCTATATATATAATTTGTCTAGTCAACTAACGTGCAATCAAATGGCTTTTCTGAGGTAGGCTAAATGTAATGTAATGTGACATTCTCCAGCTGTTTTATTGACCTCTTTCCACGGTTGAAAAACACTGATTGATCGATATTTTGTATGAGGCATAAACATTTCGGTATATATACCTTTCAACACACCTATTGTTCATTCGTGTTTATTTACCATTATAGAGTCACATTACACGCGCCAAGACGCTATTGTTTGAATTTCGTAATAAAATTGACAGAATCTGAGAGCTGAGGATTTGTTTCCAATCAAAGGTAACCTGCTCTGTCTAGTCTGTCGGTGTCAGTGTCCTCTTTGCTTTGCGATTTTTCTCTGCGTGAGAAAATGGATGTGTGGAGTGAGAGCGTGTGAAAAGTGTCAACTGCTCGAGTCTCACGCTGAATGAGTTAGAGTTGGCAGCCCTGCTCTCTCTGCTCAGTGTAGGTTATCTTATAGCCGCCATATAGCCTAACAGAGGTATATTTTTTTCTGGCCACCAGTTCAGTGTCTGTCTGCTCGACGTCCATCTTCACCTGTTCTCCACGCTGCACTCCGGAAAAAGTCACGCCACACGTACACTGCCTAAGCTGAAACTGACTGGTCTTCTTTTTATTAGCAGTGTAGAAAATTGGCAAACACCTCTCTGAGAGAATGGGTTGTCATGTCCACACATTCATTTATTTATTTCATAAAATCGCACCATTTTGCGCCTTATAATCGCAAAGGCTTGACATCGCGATTGCGATTGTGATATGATTAATAGTGCAGCACTATTACCAAACCAAACAACCATTAACTTGTCCAGAGCAAAGCACACTGTTCCCCTCTGAGACTAATCATTGTTTATTTAAGGGTACAGAAATAGAGCTCTGCTCTATGTGAGACCTATAGCTACAGTGGTTGTCGAAAATTTTTTTTTATTTTTTTTTTTTAGTGGGATGCCCTCTTATTTCATGGCATTTTATATATTTGTGGTTGCCAGGCTTCCTTTTCACCTTGGAGATTTTGATGGAGAAAGGTGACTTCTGATATGCCAGGTCTTGTGGGCGTCGTGATGAAGCAGGAGTGTTTATGCAGAACCTCATGTGTCATTAAAAAAAAAAAAAAAAAGGAACTAGCAGGAGACTGGACCCACAGGCTCATATCCAGTGTCTGTGTTGCCTACTAAGAATTTGTGCATGGGTTTCTGTAGGGTTTTGAGGGCTATAAGCCACAGTAGCCTATCTCTAGTTGGTTAAGTGCAGTTCTCCATCAAGGACATTTCTGAGTAAACAAGAGAGATAATTACACTAATGCCCCGAGGAACCTCTATACTGCATACTCCACTGTAGCAAATGAGAACCTTTATACTTAACTAAGATACATGCACATAGATTCAGTATATTTAATCAGGTTAATTGCAGAAACATATTTATTATTGTATTCTGGTTTAAATTTAAATATTGTGTATTGGAAACAAGTGGATCTGAAACACTTTTTTTGCAGACTCTGACAAAAGTAAAAAAAAAAAAAAACCTAAAAGGTCAGATATATATGATATATGACTGCATTTTGAGACTGTTAAAATGTATGTTAAATTGCATATTGTATTTTGTAACACTAAATGCATATTTTGGAATATTGTTAGTGTTGATTTCCAAGAAAAACAGAATGGTTGTTTAGTCAATGTGGACACATATTTGCACATTAGCTACATGTCTACCATAAAAACAACAGTTACACAATCAGGTTGGTAGCTGTTTTTGCACTTTAAGCCATTGTAAAGATAGACATGTAAAGATAGTGCTGTCAATGAGATAAGAGTTTAGACTGTGACATCCAGCAGCGAGGGTGAACAACCGAGCTTTGTGACACACTTCCGTTTTGAAATAGTACAACTAATTTAATTCTGGTTATGTATATTTTCAAAGTGTTTTAGTCTTCTAGTTGATTAAACGCCATTTAAAATGAGTGTCGGCAAGGAGATTTAAAAATCTGGACATTTTTAGAGACGGGGAGATGTTCTAATGATTACTGTGTACAGAAACAGGATAAAACAACACATTTTTTCCCCCACATGTTTAGTCTTAAGGCACAATTGATTTAACATTTTTAAGCAAATCAAAAAGCTTACCTTCAAAATACAAGTTCTTGCTGTTTGTATAATAATGCATGTGAAAATAAACGCAGGAGGGCGCGCTTAGTTAAATATCCACTTGTTTGGTTACTTCGGGCCGCCGTACCTTTAAGAAAAAGATCATATGACTGCTACCATCAGGATGTCAACAAACGTGAAAGGGAATTAAACTGAACTGAATATAATGACGGATCAAAAACGGATATAACGTTATTTTCGTGGCTACGGCCCACGTATTTGTTGAAATATAAGGTATGTTTTAGCGCATTTTATGAGAACAGATATTGCCTTAACATTATCTTTGGGGCATCAGGAAGAGATGCCAGTTTTGTTTTCCGGTTACAAGGTTATAACGTAACAGTGTTGAAGTTTAGTAGCTATATTGTGACTGAAAATTTGCTATACATCTTAAAATATATAGAGAATGTCTAGACACCTGATTTTTTTATACTCTGTTTTATAATATTAATAATATTTTTAATAGCTTTCTGACAGTTCAGCTATTAGTTATGACACTTGGCTTGCATGTGTTAAGTTAGCAGTTCACTGGTGTGAGGAATTTTTGGTTGTGGAATCCCACCCTCTTTTCAGCTACAGTACATATGATTTCACAAGGGTCAATTTCTTGTTGTATTACCCAAATTAATATCCTGTCTTTGTAGCAACTATGAATATTCAGATTAGAATCATTCCCCTTTTGCTTGTAATGATTTGGGTTATTTCTGTAAATATGTTTCACTCTTTTTAGGATGACATCCAATCAGGCCGGCCAGTCAACGGTTGTTCACAGACTTTCCACATTGCTGCGAAATAATGGTATAGAATCAGTATTTCAATTTTATTATTGTTTATTTTTGGAGTTTCACCAGGCCTAGTTCCAGACAAAAAAAAAAAAAAAATGATGAGGGTGCAGTTAATAAATTGGTGTAATGTATGAAAAATTGTACCAGTGTGACAAGTAATATATTGATGCATTCAGAGATATAAACTCATTATTGTTCTTTTTTTTTTTTTTTAAATCACACACAAACAAGATTTGTCTCTGCATGCACACTGCAAGAAATGTAACAAAGAAGTTGTCTGTCCACTGATCTATATTTTTATGATTTTTGCAAGGTTTAGATTTGGATTGCTGGTAAGTTAAGAATTAAATGCTATTCTCTTTATGTTGAAGACGTGGACTGACTGAGATATAATCAGTGAAATCTGATGACGCTTTTGCATTAGTTTGAGGGTGCTTGGTATGCTCAGGCTTTTCCTTTAAAGCTGCCAGTTAGTTTCAATAAGGCGGTCATAACAATAAAGTTCTTGTTGCTTTCTGTATAGGTGACTCCGTACTGGATGGTTCCAGTACTCTCACTCTGCAAGTGGGATGTTTACAACACCTGACACAACTCTTTGAGCGGCACCTTCTCTCACGCACACATCAGCATGGTTTTCTGGCCCTGGCGTCCCACCCAGCAGACACTGCCTCTCTGCTGGAAGTCCAGTTCCTCTTTGACATGCTGCAAAAGACAATATCACTCAAGGTACTGAAAACTCTGATGATGCTTTTAAATGTACAGTATATGGAATTACAAACTTAAGTGTACAGTTTGATGCTGATATTCTGAGGAAATTTTACTCCAGATTATTAGTAGTAGTATTAGTAGTAGTAAATCTTTTCTATTAAGATGTCTTAAGTGTCTTGACTGATCCTTATTTTTTATTTTTTTTTTGTGTGTGTTTGTGTGTGTGTGTGTGTGTGTGTGTGTGTGTGTTTGTGGGGGGGGGGGGGGGGTTGCATTTGCATTGAAATGCATCACAATTCTCCACTCCGATATAATGAGTTGTCCTTGCAATGATCTGATTATGTGTGTCTGTGAAACAGCTTGTTAATCCACCTGGTGTGAAACTACAGTATGCTGTTAAAATCTTCCCTTTCAAATCCCTCAAATATTTAGAGGTATTTCAAAACAAACTAACCAAATTAATTCAGTTACATTTGTTGCATTATTCTGCATTATTGTTCTTAATATTGCTTTTTTGTTTGATTGTTTTTCTGTTCAGCTCAAGCGTATTCCTCCTCATTGTCTTGAGGGTCTCAGAGGAGTATATTCTCAGCTGGAAGTCTTCACTTGCTCAAAAGGAGTCAGTTCTCTAGAGGTAATGTTTTCACCAACGGGCATTGGCACAGTGACAATAAGTTTAACCATGTTCATATACAGAAAGTAATTGTGTGTGTGTTTAACAGGAGCTTCTCTCTCTATGTGGAGGAGATCTCAGCTCAGCTTTACCTTGGTTAGAACTTCATACCCTTAATTTCAGTTACAATTCCATTTCCCGTCTCGACGAGTCACTAGTAAGAATCTCCTGTTTTCTGTAGAGTATAGAGTTACTGATTTTGGAATCTGTATGTAACAATTTTCTAAATTGTTTAGAGTCTGCTAAACGTCCTGAAGTGGCTAGACTTGAGCCACAACAAGCTCCAAGATTGTGCTGAATTTTTAAAGGTAAATTGCTCTTGTTTACTTTTATTTTTTGTACTGTACTGTACTGTACTGGACTAAACTTTTTCACATTTCTTGCTCAGATTTTGATTGAAAATCTGTGGATGCATGGGGGAAAAAAATATATGAAATGTAATACTAAACGTTTATTGGTGCTGAAAGCAAAATCAAATTAGCCAAAATAATAAACAGATGGGTAGATTTTTTGAAAGAGCTAAACTGCCCAAAATAACAATAGTGTGCATTTATTCATACTTTTTCTGTCTACATCAGTGATGGGCTACTAATTCACACCTAATTCAAATTAATTGGTAAGGCCCCGTTACATGGTTCAAGGGGGGCCCCCTAGATTTGAGGTATGTTAAATGTTAGGATAGAGTGAATTTATTCATACCTTTTCTGTCTCAATCAAGCCTCTTACTGAACTGGAGCATCTGAATTTAGCTTATAATAACCTCCAGAGAGCACCAGCACTGGGCCTGAGCACCCAAGCCAAACTCACCACCTTGATCCTTAGAAACAATGAACTGGAAACTATCAATGGTGAGTTTTCTGCTCATTTCCATGATGAATTACTTTGACTTTACCATCAATGGAAAGTAAATTGAAAAATGCACCTTTCTATCCTTTCATTCACCACGTTGGTTCTTTTACAGAACCTTTCTTTGCCATTCTTGTTGTTTGTTTGTTCCTTTATTTATTGCACTGGATGCAATTTCTACCAGACGTTAAGCTGTTGAAATTAATTTGAATTTTCAGTTGACACATATTGGCTTTTTGAAATTGTTGAAAAGAATTTAAAAAGAAATTACCTGAAACAAAACTCTGAAAATGTTATCTGAGTGTCCGCATCGGATTTAACAACTTATTCTTTATTGAATACTTTTTAAAAATTGTATTTAACATTCTGTTCAATGCATATTTGTTTTTACAGATATTTGTTTTTAAACACCTACAATTTGCCAGAGCTCCTGATTGCAAAAGATTCTGTATATGTAATGCAATCATTTGTGTTTAGAATAGTTTAACAAAATGTGATTAGTTTGAATAAACAGTCAGTTTACTAAAATAAAGGTTAATCTAATTTAATGTAAAAAGTATTGTCCTAACTGCAGGGGTGGAGCAGTTGTCTTCACTTCAGTGTCTTGACCTGGCTTATAACCTTCTTATGGAGCATTCTCAGCTGGCACCTCTGTCCCTCCTTCATAATCTCAATACAGTAAGTTAGACCCACCTTGCTTAGCTTATTCTTATCTTAAACTCCCTTTTTTTTTGTGTGTGTGTTTTACCTCAATCTAAAATTTTAGTCTCAAAAAGACTTAAAAATTTGGGTATGTTGTGGATCTTTTTGATTTTAACAGGTTCCAACAGTCTAGAAAAGACGTGTTTGAATACCAGTTTCCAGTACAGCCAACTGGATATTATAGTCTCAATATGAATATTTCCCTCTGCTGCATGTGTTGTATCTCTGATTATTTTGTCTTCCCCGTATAGCACCTTGACAGTTTTCTGATATTTTTTCAGTTGACTTTGGAAGG
Source organism: Scardinius erythrophthalmus (assembly GCF_964197995.2). Taxonomy (NCBI): domain Eukaryota; kingdom Metazoa; phylum Chordata; class Actinopteri; order Cypriniformes; family Leuciscidae; genus Scardinius; species Scardinius erythrophthalmus. The sequence goes on along the minus strand of NC_138232.1, from coordinate 31,147,612 downwards.
AAACCCTTTGTATTTTCAGAAGACACATAGGGCATCAACTGTCTGCCACCTCTCACGAGCTTCTTTCAAAGTGAGTCTTTCCCTGATCTTCAGAGTCATTGTTTTAATTGCTCCTTTTCTCAAAACTGTATATACAGTAGTTGTTCATATTTTGTGGCATCAAAAGAGCAGAATTCCTCCAATGAATTTTTGGTGAATTAAATATACAGCGTTGATTGTATTCATGTTTACCATAGCAACCACAGGGAGGTGCCAGTTTCCCCTTTATTTCTGATGTAATTTATCAGTAAGATGGTTTCTTGAAGTTATTTCTTGCTGTTCTGCAGAGGTTTCAGAGTTGTAAGCTGACATTTTAATGTTTACTTGTGTTTCAGCTCCAGCTGGATGGCACCCCTCTGTCCCAGTCTGATCTGCTGGTGGGTATCAAATGTCACTTCATGTGCCATGTCAGGTCATTCCACCCTCTTTGTTTCTCATGTGATTCATGCTGAATTGTGGGAGGCAAATCTCCTTTTAATTTATAGTAGAATAGTGAGTTTACTTTCTCTGATTAATTGGAGTTTGTGAACTTTAAATGGCTGCAGGCATGGCCCAACAATCACAATGAAATTTGATGTTAAATGAATTACATGTGATGAAAAAAAAATTCAAATGTAAAATACTACCGTGGTATTTTTATTTATTTATTTTTAAATCATCCACTGATATGCACTGTTTTATTTCCCTCTATACTGGTATGCACTATATATGACATCCACTATATTTTTCAGGGAGTGTGTATTTTATAAATAGTAACACTCAAACAGCCCATTCAAAAGCCAAGGAATCCATACAGGCACGAAAGAAGTAGGCACACAGAATTGCTCTCAAGTCAAGAATAATTTTTATTGTGAAGGAACAAATCACATTTATAGCTATTGATTAAATTTGCTTTATAATATTTAAAATGGGACCTATTATACCCTTTTTTTAAAGTCTTGATTTTGATCTAATAGAATAGGTTTTCATGTTTGAATGTTCAAAAAACACATTATTTTCCACATATTTTACATTGTTGCTGCATCTCTCTTCCTTGTCTGTTTGCAACACTGTTTAGTTCCGGTCTCTATGAAGCTCCTCCTTCCTTATCTGGACCAATGTGTTGTGATTGTTCAACCGCTTCGATTGGTCTACTTGTTTTGGAAATGTCACGCCTTTACCATAAACGCAACTTTTAACACACTACTAACGGAACTCAACCAGGCGTTACATTTTTTTTATGATGAAAAATCAGCATTAAACGTTAAAGAACATTACAAATGTATTAAAACATAATAGGACCCTTTTAACATTGCATTCAATTGCACATTTTATTTACTTCTTCCACGTCAACACAGAAAGGGATTTACACCAGCATGATGTCCTTTTCAATGGCACCAAAGTCTTGAAAACATTGGTAAAATTCTGCAATCAGTGATGTTTATTGTATTGCTTATTTTTTAGGAATGTTGACATTTTGTCACCCCCCCCCCCCCCCCCCAACACCTTCTTGACAATGATGCAGGCCAAAGATGTGATAGCGACACCCGGTGTCCATGCAGTATAATGGATTTCTTTTCTTTTTTTTTTCACAATAACGGGCAACATAATTTTTTACTTTTAAAATGTCTTGTAGGCCAGCACGGACCATGGTTTGGAACACCCATCTATTAGATGCACAGATCCTATGATTTCTAGAAACTGTTATCCATCAAAAAAAAAAAAGAATTTGAAAAAACAAATCTAGCATGAATAATGTGACCCCTTTTAAAGTGGATGTTTTCATACAGCTGTCTCATAATTTTCTCAACATATTTATATCATAATTTGATATCAAATTTATTGTAATTAATTGTAATACATAAAAAAGTAGTAAACTAAATTTAATTACCAAAAATATTATATTTAGCTGTGCTGGACACATCTCTGTTAGCACTTGATTACAAGCAATTTTGATTAGCCTACAAGTAACTTCTTTTGGTAACTTAATATTATGCTATTTTAAAGGTTCCTAATTTTGTTTCTTCTACAATAGGTCTACATGCACCTCCTTTCTGAGAGCCTCCTTTGCTGATTGGTCAGATGGATCAGTCTGTTGTGATTAGTCTACCACTTATAGTGCGTCTCGGAAACAAAATGTCCATAACTATATCTAAATTTCAGCTCTTGAGGCTTCCTCAGCACTTGTATACTCAGTGATACAAACAGTAATGATGGCGTGACCGTGTCCATTCGAGCACGAGTCCTCATCCTTTGGAAGTACATGCAAGGTGGATTTGCTTCCACAGTGCAGAAAACAGCATCTTCTCAACATATCGACCACACGAACCAAACTCTTTCAGGCCTCAGCTACAACTGCAGTGCTTAAGGGCGGGTCAAAGTAGACATTGTTCACAGGCAGCCAATGAAGAATATAGGCTGGCATTATGCAAAAGTGTCACAAACCAACGTATGTTCATACTGGAATTACTGAGGAATTACAGGCAGTGCAGAATCGTTTCTCTCTTTTGGGAGAAAGTAATTTCGTTTATTGTGCATTTTTGAAACTTTGCAGACATCTTACATTCACAAACATTTATATTTCATACTACATGATGGGTAAAATCCGAAAAAGCATAATAGGGACACTTTAATAAACATTTTCATATAGTTTATTTCATATAGTTTATAGTTTTATTTCCAAAATCAATCTTTAACCCTATCACCCAGGTTAATAAAATAATAATAATAATAAAAAATAATAATAATTCTTTCATTTAAGAGAAATATAACTTTATAAATAACAAATTTATTTATAATATAATATATATATATATATATATATTTTATGTATTAGTATTTATTGCTGGAATATAAAAAAATACACACATACATACTGATATTGTAGTTGTCTTTTAAAATGTATTCTGAAATATTGTCTTATTGACCAACAATCTCTTGTTTTTTTTCTGTGGATTTTGTGACATGAATGTTTTTTTTTTTTTTTTCACAGAACTTACCTAAATCCGGACAACTGGCTGGTCAGATGTCCCACACTTCTCAGCATGTATTTGTGACACCTGACCAAAGAGGGCAGGAAGTGTCCAGTGGAGGTGGGGACATTACTGACAGTGTGACTGTAAGCATATCAGGAGTGACCCGAGTTCGAAAGAGAAAACACAAAGTAAGTCCATGTCTAAAATCTCCCCAATGTTTTTGTAGTAAACTGTTTTTTTTTTTTAAATGAGCAGGCACAATGAACATGATTCCTCATGGAGAACATGAAAGCAAGCTGCCATTACAATTTTAGTAAAATAAGTTCTGATGTATGATGCAAAGCACAACTTTTTGCCATTTGCAGAGTAAGGTGAAGGTGAGGAGAGCCAGTATCTCAGAGCCCAGTGACACAGACCATGAGATCAGAGTGCAGTCTGCTTTACAAGGTGATGAACAAATGACTTGACAAACGTTAACTCTTCACAGGGCATTTTAAAGGGGTCATATAATGGTACATGCACTTTTACAAGTTGATTGTACTGAAATGTGTGTTGGCAGTGCCATGATAAAAATCCATCCAGTTTTTTTTTTTTTTTTTATCTCCTTATATGTTTTCCCCTGTCTCAAATTGAGCCGTCTGACCGTGTGATGTCACACGGTCGGACGCCCCTCCCACGATTGTTAATTGACAGCAGCATTTCAACACAGACCCTCCCTGAGCGAGCTGTCATCATAGTCTGCCATTGTTGATACGCTGGAGCAGAACTGTGTCTAAGCGATTGTGGTGTTCTGTTCTTGGGTGTAATAATGAACACAGCAGTCATTTTGATGTTCCTAAATCCGAACCGCTGAAAACGCAGTGGCTGAGTTTTGTTTTCGAAGGGAATATTACCCACAATCAACGTCAATGCTTTCATGTTTGCGCAAATCATTTCTTACCAGACTGCTTTATAAACGAGGACATTGAAAAAGGTATTAGCTCCTGTCTAAGTATGTGTCGTTTATGTGCCTAATGACTGTCATAGTCTCACAGACTGGTTATTTTTTAAACGGATCAGTAAAATTGTAGTGCCCTTAAAGTTGCTGCCATTCTTTCTCCAAAATATACCCTCAACTTTTGTCAAGGCAACACTTCACGTGTGTTGTGTCAAAACGCCCCACAGAAACAGAGGGGCGGGGTGCAAAGCTCATTATCATTTAAAGACGCATGCACTTAAATGGCGTGCTGAAAACAGAGCTGTTTTTGACCAGGTAAAATGAGTGTTTTCTTACAATACTAATGATAATTTTTAATTAAAGTATATTACAAACTTTTCATTTAGACCCTAAAGAATCATATTAACTTGTACAAAAATGGCATTATATGACCCCTTTAAAATTAACTGTCTTTTCAGTGATCATGTTTACATTTAAAAATGAATTGATGAGTTTTTGCTTTTATTAAGCATATGTTATATGATTGTCTTTCTCATGTGAAATGTTTGGTTCTCTTCAGATATTGTCCTCCCCCATAAGAAGGACATTGAGAGAATGGACAGTTTTCGAGAGCAGTTAGGAGAGGACTGGCTACGCTATCAGCATCATCTTGATGATACTCCAGTCAACCCAGCTTTCCCAGGAGTAGAAAGTGTAACCATTAAAGTGAACACCAATGGTTGCAGTACACCTCCATCTCCCCTGCTTAACACACCTTCAACCAGTTTGGAGTTGCTCCCCCCTCCGCTGCTGTCCTCTGAACTGAAAGAGGAAGAGGACAAAGAAGAGATGGAGAGCACAGACTTGCAGCCTGAGACCGAGTCCACCCTTCAGTGGACAGGGCAAAGCCTCCCGAACACTGAATCTACTCTTGAGACAAGTCTAGGAAACACCCAGGCTCCAACTGAGGCCTACTCTGACCCACAACCACCACCAGAGGAAGATGACGATGATAGGGGAGGTCTGTCTATTCTTTTCTAGGGATGCATTGATAGTGATAACTATACTGGCCAGATACGTACTTATATTTATACTGTGATTGTACCATCCGATATAAATTTTCACTAGCGTAACAATAGTTCAGCAGTAGTCTAGCTTAATTTCTATGTACAGTACGTCATTGGATAGTTTCATTCATTCATTCATTCATTCATTCATTCATTCATTCATTCATTCATTCATTCATTCATTCATTCATTCATTCATTCATTCATTCATTCATTCATTCATTCATTCATTCATTCATTCATTCATTCATTCATTCATTCATTCATTCATTCATTCATTCATTCATTCATTCATTCATTCATTCTCGCTTCTGTTCGACAGTTTGGAGTCCGTAAGATATTTAATGTTTTTGAACAAAATTCTCACCAAGGCTGCATTTATTTGATCAAAAATACAGTATAAAAACAGTAAAATTGTGAAATACTATTAAAATTTAAATTAAAGCTGCAGTCCGTAACTTTTTTGGGTTAAAAATTATCCAAAATAAATTTGAGCAAGTACATAACCAGCCAGTGTTCAAAACTATCTGCTTGCTTTAGCTCGATTCTAAACGGTAAGCTTGTAATAATGTTTTTAATTCCAGTGGTACTGGTGGATTTCCATGAGAAGTTCGAACATGTCTTTGCGTCATTACGTCACATCTGTACACATAAAGAAGGTGTCTCAGCAAGTAGGCTATATTGCATGTGAGGATGTTGGAGGTAGAGATTTATAGCCTTTTCTCACAGCACTTGATATAATTAAACTTATCAATTTGATGGCGGATCCAGAAAGGTTCAAACGACAATCACCAGTGACAACTGGAGATTCACCCGTTGTAAAATGCAAAAGACTTCGGACTTCGGAGTGGCTACAGAAAAGAGACTGCAACCGGGCTCATGTGAAAACAAGGATAAATATCAGAAGGGCGTTAAATGTAGTCACGCAATGCTGATGTTGTTAAACATTAACAATTTGAGAACAAAGTATAATTTGCACGGTTTGACGTGATATAAGCAATCATTAGATTTAATCAGCGCGATTTACTGCAATGCTTTTTTCCCCTTAGTTGGTCAGAACAAAAGTGGATGTTACTTACTTGTTCAGATGACATTTTCCGGTGAAAATTCCTATGTTGGTCATACTTCCAAAAAGTAGAATCTGTGATTCCGAATGACAGTATCCACACCGGCGTGGTGACTGACAGCTGCACATTCTCCTCAAAACATTGGATTCATCCGCGCTGTGCCATGCCAATTCACAACCCACGTCAAGTTGATAATTCTGCAAATAACTGCAATTGCAGATTTCGAACAGAGATGGTGACAAAGAGGAAAAACCAAGGACTGCAGATTTAACTGTTTTTTTATTAAAATATATTTTACAGTATTATTTATCGGGTGATAAAGCTGAATTTTCAGCAGCCATTACTCCATTCTTCAGTGTGATCCTTTACAATTAATTCAAGCATGCTGATTTGGTGCTAAAGTTACATTGCCTATTGTTAGGGGTTAACAGTTTAGGACTCAAGGACCAGATGTTTGAAAGAAGACCCGGAGTCAGAATTATAAAAAAAAATAAGAAAAGTTTACTGAAGATAGTTTGCAGTTTGATCAACAGAAGTCAGCTTCAAGACTCACACAGGAGTTTGTAGGCCGCCCCGCTTACAGTTACACAGATAAGACAAGATCACAGCAGTTATACCATTTCCAAGGTCCGAGCTACGTCATTGCTTACAGGTTGAATGATTCTCATTGCCCAAAAAACAGATAAACATAGTAATTTTCCACACATATACAGATAGACAGAAGCATATCTCCATAGATTGTGCAGCTGACACTCAGACCCTGAAGTTAGGCACGTCATGACCTTCCAGGTCGCAGATTTGGGTGGCTGGGTGCCTGCATGTCTCGAACAACAACTCAGTCAATCTCCTATAATGCCAGTGGTTCCTTAACCTGTAAGCAAGAAGACTAACACACACACACACCGACACACATCTTTTCCAAGGTTGGATTTGGCCAGGCTCTAACTATAAACAGGAGTCTTTTTCTCAGGATAGGACACTTTAGTCTAAATGGAAAATATAGGCTTTAACTGACAAATGGTCCCTTAAACTATAGACTTCAATGACCCCTATATGTTTTAACATGTTGAAGACCTTTCTCAAACACAAAACATATCCCCATTTCATTTCTGGAAGCCGGGCTAAATTAGCAAGCTGCATTCAGATATCAAATACTGACATTAAAGAATACATGAAAAGAACATTTCAGTAATCACACTGGTAATTTCTATTACAAAGTAAAATCTCCAGAGAAGTTATTCAACTCTTTGGTATTTAGAACGAAAAATATTGATTAATACCTTACCTTACCTACCTTAATACCTGATTATAATCACTCATTACATATACATTGAAGCAGCAGTGGATTCCAATCCACCCCCTTCACTATTAATATCAATAATGAAATATAATGATTTGTGGAAACTGTAGTCAATTAGGATTCTTTGATGCTTGAAGTTCAAAAGAACAGCATTCATTTGAATCAGAAATCTTTTATAACATGTTAAATGCATCCTTGCTGATCAAAAGCTTTACTTTATTTACAAAACACATAATTTGCTGGAACAAAAGTTTGGAGCTACTTTATTACTGTATATTGATTTGATGTATACTGTCAAATGCCAAAACCAAATGGTTCTTGTACTCACCTAAAAAAAATGTTCATGATACACTTTTTTTTTTTCTTTTTTTTCATGGTCCTGGTAGAATAAAAGAACAACCATTGAAGGACCTATCTAGTTTATGTCCAGAGCTCTTTTTCACTCTTGCACTTTGTTTAACAGTGGACCTATGCAGGCCAATGCTTGTGGGGCTGCTGTCAGAGGATGTGGAGACAAATCGGAAAAGCGCCTCTGAACCACTCTTCCTACGAGTGTGGCAGGGTCACCTGCTGGAGGTAGACATGCGCCAGGGGTGTGTTAAAACACGAGTGGAGCTAGACAGTTTGCAAGATGTTGTGACCACTGAGGCCACGTGCACAGTAGAGGTTAGATGACATATTTTCTGTTCATGAAGCTCTTTAAGTTGATTATAATTCTGCAGTTTTTTTTCTGTTTTACACACTCTTTTTAAATCTTACAGAAGGTTGAGAGGACTCACCCAGCCCTAGAGCTCCACTTCCGGTACATTAGTCGTGAGAGACGTAAACGTTGTTATATAATGTTGGATGACAAGCCACAGGAAGCATTACAGGTAAGGAGGTACATTCATTATTAGACAATCAGACATAATCAACTAGCCTATTGCTTGGGATTTAATCCTAAATTGACGACAGATATTACAAGTAGGGGTGCACCGATCGATCATTATATTTAACAATAACTTTAAAACTATTATCACTTTTTCTTACTTTAATTAGTGTCCTGTGGCCGTCATCTTAGCAGCTATAGCTCAGACGTAATTTCTTTTCATTGCACAGGTCCTGTTGTCGCAAATTTTTGCTCCCACTGAGATTTACTTTAATAGAAACAGTATTACAAGAACTGGTAAATAATTGTGTAATACGTTGGGATATTGCTTTGCCCTATTCTTAGTAGAAATTCCATTACTAATATCAAGAAACAGGATTTGAACTTTTGAATTTTGAACTGTTGATATCGAAAATGTATATCCTGCAACGTATTAGTCAAATCGGCTTGCAAATGAACGGCATAATAATTGAAGAATTCTACAAGTGAAAATTAAATTACAGATATCAAGAATAATTGTTTTTACTAGAAAAAAATAAATAAAAAATGATGATTTTTGTTATTGATGATGTGATTTTCGATATAGGTGTTACTAGTGGAAACGTTTTTTTGTTTTTTTTTATAAAGAATGATCATTTTAACTAGTGAAAATTTAATTGTAGATATCTATAATTCAAATCCTGCAAATGAATAAATGTTAAAGCATTAGTTCACTTTCAAAAAAGATTTTGCTGATAATTTACTAACCCCGATGTCATCCAAGATATCCATGTCTTTCTTTCTTCAGTCGAAAAAGAAATTAATGTTTTTGAGGAAAACATTCCAGGATTTTTCTACACAGAATGGACTTCAATGGCAACCAACTATTCCAACGTTCAGAGAAGGTTCAAATGTCCGTCTCATTGCAGCTTCAAAGTCTCTACACGATCCCAGTCGAGAAATAAGGGTCTTATCTAGCGAAACGATCTGTCATTTTCTAAAAATATATATATATTTATATACTTTTTAACCATAAATGTCCGTATTGTACCATATCTGAGATCCGCCACGTATTATGTCATCACGTTGGAAAGGTCACGAAAAAAATAAAAATAATAATAATAAATTAAAACAAAGATGTCGGATGATTTTGAAGTTGGAGGAGAAAATGAGATTACATTTTTCGCCCTTCCCTACCTTTTTGAACCGGAGTACACAGACAAATAACTTAGATGGCGTGACGCGTGACCTTTCCAACGTGATGACGCAATGCGTGGCACATCTCAGAGATGGTACACGACGGGCATTTGTAGTTAAAAGTGTGTGTATATATATATATATATATATATATATATATATATATACACACTCACCTAAAGGATTATTAGGAACACCTGTTCAATTTCTCATTAATGCAATTATCTAATCAACCAATCACATGGCAGTTGCTTCAATGCATTTAGGGGTGTGGTCCTGGTCAAGACAATCTCCTGAACTCCAAACTGAATGTGAGAATGGGAAAGAAAGGTGATTTAAGCAATTTTGAGCGTGGCATGGTTGTTGGTGCCAGACGGGCCGGTCTGAGTATTTCACAATCTGCTCAGTTACTGGGATTTTCACACACAACCATTTCTAGGGTTTACAAAGAATGGTGTGAAAAGGGAAAAACATCCAGTATGCGGCAGTCCTGTGGGCGAAAATGCCTTGTTGATGCTAGAGGTCAGAGGAGAATGGGCCGACTGATTCAAGCTGATAGAAGAGCAACTTTGACTGAAAAAAACACTCGTTACAACCGAGGTATGCAGCAAAGCATTTGTGAAGCCACAACACGCACAACCTTGAGGCGGATGGGCTACAACAGCAGAAGACCCCACCGGGTACCACTCATCTCCACTACAAATAGGAAAAAGAGGCTACAATTTGCATGAGCTCACCAAAATTGGACAGTTGAAGACTGGAAAAATGTTGCCTGGTCTGATGAGTCTCGATTTCTGTTGAGACATTCAGATGGTAGAGTCAGAATTTGGCGTAAACAGAATGAGAACATGGATCCATCATGCCTTGTTACCACTGTGCAGGCTGGTGGTGGTGGTGTAATGGTGTGGGGGATGTTTTCTTGGCACACTTTAGGCCCCTTAGTGCCAATTGGGCATCGTTTAAATGCCACGGCCTACCTGAGCATTGTTTCTGACCATGTCCATCCCTTTATGATCACCATGTACCCATCCTCTGATGGCTACTTCCAGCAGGATAACGCACCATGTCACAAAGCTCGAATCATTTCAAATTGGTTTCTTGAACATGACAATGAGTTCACTGTACTAAAATGGCCCCCACAGTCTCCAGATCTCAACCCAATAGAGCATCTTTGGGATGTGGTGGAACGGGAGCTTCGTGCCCTGGATGTGCATCCCACAAATCTCCATCAACTGCAAGATGCTATCCTATCAATATGGGCCAACATTTCTAAAGAATGCTTTCAGCACCTTGTTGAATCAGTGCCACGTAGAATTAAGGCAGTTCTGAAGGCGAAAGGGGGTCAAACACAGTATTAGTATGGTGTTCCTAATAATCCTTTAGGTGAGTGTGTATATATATATATATATATATATATATATATATATATATATATATATATATATATATATATATATATATATATATATATATTTTAGAAAATGGCCGATAATTTTGCTAGATAAGACCCTTACTTCTCGACTGGGATCGTGTAGAGACTTTGAAGCTGCAATGAGACGGACATTTGAACCTTCTCTGAACATTGGAATAGTTGGTTGCAATTGAAGTCCATTCTGTGTAGAAAAATCCTGGAATGTTTTCCTCAAAAACATTAATTTCTTTTTCGACTGAAGAAAGAAAGACATGGATATCTTGGATGACATCGGGGTTAGTAAATTATCAGCAAAATCTTTTTTGAAAGTGAACTAATCCTTTAACATTTATTCATTTGCAGGATTTGAATTATAGATATCTACATGACATCAAGTGTGCAACGTGCGACTACTGTAGCCTTGTGAAAGTCATGCATTTAACTCCTCACCTTCACCTTGCTCTGCAAATGACAAGAAGTTGCGCTTTGCATCAGAACTTATCTTGCTAAAATTATAGGTTTACTATTTCTAGCTTGTGTTTTGCTATTATTTTGTGGTTAAATTACCACTTATGACTTAAAAATGGCTAATTATGCAAGAAGCTTTTGCAATTGCATTCCACCATAGCAAAATTATGAAAAACTGGAGGGACTGAAATTTAATGCAACATCAGTTGTGGCAATCAGATGGTTTGGATCAACAGAGACAGTTTGCGTGCTTATGCACAATCTCCCTCAATCTCACTCAAACATGCACTACATCAGCCCAGCAATGCTCTGGTAAATGTTAATGGAGATGTATGTTTGTATACAGAGATATGTGTTATACAGCAATAACAGATTGACCTTCAATAAATGCACTGTGTCTGCAGGCTGCTGCTTAGTAATAAGTGGGTTGCATTACAACAAAATGTTAATATGGTAAACAAAACATTGATTCTATGGTTACTGGAGCAGTTTTAGAGCTTGTAATGGAAATGTGACTCTTACTTTTTTTGTTTAATGTATCACTGCTGCTGGTGATCATATTGAGTTCACTGGTTGCCAGTATGTCTGAATTGATAGTGACAACAAAACTGTTCATAGTTCTTATTAATTAAATGTAAATTTAATAGTAAAAATACTCAAATTTATAGTACATTTTAATGCATTTATAGTATTTTTTAGTGTAGCTTTAAATGGGACCTATTATACCTCTTTCCACAAGATGTAATATAAGTCTCTGGTGTCCCCAGAATGTGTCTGTGATGTTTCAGCTCAAAATACCCCACATATATTATTTATTTTAGCTTTTAAAATTTGCCCCTATTTGGGTGTGAGCAAAAACTCCACAAAACACATCTGGATTAACATGCCCATAAATAATATTTGTGTGTTGGCTATGGCTATATACAGTGCTATGCATAAGTTTAGACACCCATGCTAAAGTTGACTAAAAAGAGGAATAAAAAATCATCTTTTGGCAATTGAACTTAATGCCTTAATTAAAAAAAATAGGAAAAACCCAACCTTTAAGGACACCAATTTTGTTTGTGAATGAATAATGTATCGTAAATAAATAAATGTTCTTCCTTAAAAAACAGGGTGCATAAGTCTGGACACCCCTATGTTAAATTCCCATAGAGGCAGGCAGATTTTTATTTTTAAAGGCCAGTTACTTCATGGATCCAGGATACTATGCATCCTGATAAAGTTCCCTTGGCCTTTGGAATTAAAATAGCCCCACATCATCACATAGCCTTCACCATACCTTGAGATTGGCATGGAGTACTTTCCATAAGATCATCTCTCAATGCAAATCAAACCAGCTATTAGGCTAACTGAAATAAAACCATGCCAATCTCTAGGTATGGTGAAGGCTATGTGATGATGTGGGGCTATTTTAATTCCAAAGGCCAAGGGAACTTTATCAGGATGCATTCCATGAAGTAACTGGCCTTTAAAAAACATATATGAACAGAAATTGTCAACATTATAAGCTTATTTGATGTGGCAGTATTTTACAGTAAAAACTTTATAATCTCTCGATTTTTCTAGTCGATTTTTACTCATCTCAGTATAGCAATAGAGTTCGGTAAAAGCTGTCCATTCATTCACACACAAAAACGCGATTCATTTTGAAACAGTATTTTTGCCAGCTGTAGTAGCTACACAACAGCGCGCATCTGTGCGTTCATTCATTCACACGCAGAAACGCGATTCATATATACAGTCTTTTTGCGTGTACAGACACTATTGCGATTAGAACAAAGCAAATATATAACTGACCTATTCCTCATCTGGATCTGTTGCTCCTCGAAATGAAACTTCCAGCACTTCTGAGGTAAATTTTCCAGGATTATTATTAAGATAGTATTATTCCTCACAGCGTCGTAAAGTACATGAGTCTGAAAGTGAACTCGCGGTGTGTGTTATCCAGCTGATGTGGGCGTTTCACAGGTTTGCGTCCTCAGATCATTTGCGTTTGAATAGCACGCTCTCCGTGGGCGGAGTCACATTAAAACAGAATGAGCTTAGATGAGAACGACTGACATCTCTCTCTTTTATGACATATTACATAAACTGTGAATATTTGTTTTTCATAAAAATTACTTCATTTAAAAGAAGAGCTTCATGCTCACAGCTTCATGCCTGTGTGTCTGTATGCCTGTTTGACTGAGTATTCGCTGAGTTACAGTTCATTTTCGGACGCGTTTCAGAATTGACTTCACTGACACAGAGTAGGTAGAACTCGCATCATGTTTATTTTTCTTTATTTTTTCAAAAATCACAACACTTTGTTTTTATTGTGAGTATACACAAAAATAATACACACTTAACAGAATCGAGTGATGTATGAAATTTGTTTGTAAAATCAAAGTCAACAGAGTATTTTTGAATCTCTTTTGAACTGATAAGAAAAAAAGCGAGCTGGTATTGCCGGCTATACCGCCAACCCCAGGGGTTTAACTTTGAATTTTACTGTGCATTTATGTATAAGGCTTGCAACTTCACTAAAAACAATATTTGAACTCCATGACCTATTGCTACACTCGTGCTTAGCTATTTTACAGACTGTCTCGAACTAGCAAATCACCAAAGTGCACTCTGGGTTGAGCAAGCAGCGCTGAGCGGAATGAGCGAGCGGAGCGGATTCTTCAGAAAGACGCTCTCCGCTCTGGAGGAAATACAGTGAGGAAAATAAGTATTTGAACACCCTGCTATTTTGCAAGTTCTCCCACTCAGAAATCATGGAGGGGGCTGAAATTGTCATCGTAGGTGCATGTCCACTGTGATAGACATAATCTAAAAAAAAAAAAATCCAGAGTCACAATGTATGATTTTTTTAACTATTTATTTGTATGATACAGCTGCAAATAAGTATTTGAACACCTGAGAAAATCAATGTTAATATTTGGTACAGTAGCCTTTGTTTGCAATTACAGAGGTCAAACGTTTCCTGTAGTTTTTCACCAGGTTTGCACACACTGCAGGAGGGATTTTGGCCCACTCCTCCACACAGATCTTCTCTAGATCAGTCAGGTTTCTGGGCTGTCGCTGAGAAACACGGAGTTTGAGCTCCCTTCAAAGATTCTCTATTGGGTTTAGGTCTGGAGACTGGCTAGGCCATGCCAGAACCTTGATATGCTTCTTACAGAGCCACTCCTTGGTTATCCTGGCTGTGTGCTTCGGGTCATTGTCATGTTGGAAGACCTAGCCTCAAACCATCTTCAATGCTCTAACTGAGGGAAGGAGGTTGTTCCCCAAAATCTCGCAATACATGGCCCCGGTCATCCTCTCCTTAATACAGTGCAGTCGCCCTGTCCCATGTGCAGAAAAACACCCCCAAAGCATGATGCTACCACCCCCATGCTTCACAGTAGGGATGGTGTTCTTGGGAATGGTACTCATCATTCTTCTTCCTCCAAACACGTTTAGTGGAATTATGACCAAAAAGTTCTATTTTGGACTCATCTGACCACATGACTTTCTCCCATGACTCCTCTGGATCATCCAAATGGTCATTGGCAAACTTAAGACGGGCCTTGACATGTGCTGGTTTAAGCAGGGGAACCTTCCGTGCCATGCATGATTTCAAACCATGACGTCTTAGTGTATTACCAACAGTAACCTTGGAAACAGTGGTCCCAGCTCTTTTCAGGTCATTGACCAGCTCCACCCGTGTAGTTCTAGGCTGATTTCTCACCTTTCTTAGGATCATTGAGACCCCACGAGGTGAGATCTTGCATGGAGCCCCAGTCCGAGGGAGATTGACAGTCATGTTTAGCTTCTTCCATTTTCTAATGATTGCTCCAACAGTGGACCTTTTTTCACCAAGCTGCTTGGCAATTTCCCCGTAGCCCTTTCCAGCCTTGTGGAGGTGTACAATTTTGTCTCTAGTGTCTTTGGACAGCTCTTTGGTCTTGGCCATGTTAGTAGTTGGATTCTTACTGATTGTATGGGGTGGACAGGTGTCTTTATACAGCTAACGACCTCAAATAGGTGCATCTAATTTAGGATAATAAATGGAGTGGAGGTGGACATTTTAAAGGCAGACTAACAGGTCTTTGAGGGTCAGAATTCTAGCTAATGAACAGGTGTTCAAATACTTATTTGCAGCTGTATCATACAAATAAATAGTTAAAAAATCATATATTGTGATTTCTGGATTTTTTTTTTTTAGATTATGTCTCTCACAGTGGACATGCACCTACGATGACAATTTCAGACCCCTCCATGATTTCTAGTTTGGATGCATGTCTCTAGTTCTGAAATATTCTCCGACAGCCTAACTATCTCCCTGCATTTATCACATGTAAAACCTGTGCTGGCAGAGAAGGCTATGCTAAACATGTTACATGAGGTGCAGGTGACAATAACAGGAGATGACATGACTCACCGTGTTTGTTGACTGATACTCACCACAGTTCCCTTTCAAGGCGGTAACTCAACATTACGTCGTCTAAGACGTATATGGGAACTCCTCCCCTCCTCCACTTCTGCTGAAATCTTATGGGCTAACGCCAGCTGAAACAGCTGGCCAATTGACGCAAATATGGAAATACTGACAAGCCCGCTGGCAGTATAAAGCGCAACAATTGCGTCAGAATCTCTTTCTTCACGCTAGAAGTCTTATCTGGCTTATCGTAAGGAAGTTACAATAGAGGACTACTCACCCCTGTTTTCCTCTCCGCATCCGATGGCTACTACATGCCAGATATGTGCGGGTTCCTTTGACCCGCCCAACCTTCAAAAACCAGTTCTGGACACGTGCGCCCACTGCGCTGAGCTGCCAGTGCGCGGCCTCAGAGCCAGAGGAGATTGGCTCGGGCAACAGTGGGGATGAGGCCCACTGCCGCCAGCGAGCAGCTGGTGGGCCCTCCCCCACCCGAAGACGAGTTTGACGCTGTCAACTTTGGACGGGGCGGAAGCCCACAGGTATGTGCACATGCCCCCCGTCGAGGAGACTGTTGCCTGTTGCCTGAAAACAATTGAGTTCGGATGCCATGGCAATACTCTAGGTTAAAGGAACACTCCACCCATTTGCATTAAGCTTTGCAATGTTAGAAACCCAGTCATACTATTGAATGGTCGTGCAACATTTTCTCATTTTCCCATGAGACGAGAGAAATCTGTATTTACCTCTTTACACTTCCTCCTACAATGACGCAAAAAATCGTCATTTTGCGTCATTGTAGCAGGAAGTGTAAGAGGGGTGGATTTCTGTTAAGACTACAAGCACTAGTTCCCACCCTTTCAAACCCGCCCATATGGGGTTGGACCTAATGTGCTAACAAACCTATCACAGATCAGTGCCAGTGTGTTTGATTTCACCGGCAGAAACCTGCATGTCCGGTCGTCGAGATCGTCCAAAATGTCCGGGATTCGGCTTTGCTTTCTACGGTCGCCATTCATTGTTTACATGCACACCTTTTGTTTCAATCTAACTGAATTCATTCCGATTGGTGAATCTGAATGTAGTGTTTACATGAACGCTAAACAAGTGATCGGTTGATGTGCGTTTTACCATTGCTAAGAAAATACTCGGTCCTCCGTGAGAGATAGCCATTGAAAGTATATAAACGGAGATAGCCCACAAGACCGGTGCGTCTCACAGGCGCCGTTCATCAGTAATCACGTCACCGCTTTTGCGTTCTACAGTCGCCATTCATCATGTTTACTGTGGCGAGCAGGACGAGGCTAAGGCTGCAGGAGAATTACGCGAGGCCGGTGGCGTGATCGGTTGATGTGCGTTTTACCATTGCTAAGAAAATCTCCGCTCCTCCGTGAGAGATACGAGACCAGTGCCTCACAGCTGTCGGTCATCAGTAATCACGCCACCGGCCTCGCGTCGTTCTCCCGCAGCCCTAGTCTCGTCCTGCTCGCCACAGTAAACACAATGAATGGCGACTGTAGAACGCAAAAGCCGAATCCCGGACATTTTGCGCGATGCGATCTCAAAAACCCTGGCAGACTCACGGACACTAGTTAGCTTTATTGTTTACAACTGCTCTCTAACTGGTAGGCGTGACTTGGGAGTGGCCTCGTAGAGCAGCGAAGCAAGTGCATTCTGGGAGTTGTTGTCTTTCATCCACATGAGCCAAAAATACATTTTCTGGCTTTTCTCAGTCTAGAAAGCTCCAAATTCAAAAATAATTTCACATTTCTTCTACATAAATGACCCAATTTAACCCCCTGGGGTCGGCGCGATAGGCTCGTTTTTTTCCGTATGAGTGCAAAAAATAAATAAAAAAAATATATAAATTTTTATCTTATATGCTTGTGTTATACATCAATCGATCCTGTTTAGTGTGTATTTTTTTTGTGTATGCTCATAATAAAAACAAAGTGTTGTGCTTTTCGCCAAATAAAGAAAAATAAACATGATGCGAGTTCTGCCTACTCTCCGTCAGTGAAGTCAATTCTGAAACGCGTCTGAAAATGAACTGTAACTCAGCGAATACTCAGTCAAACAGGCATACAGACACACAGGCATGAAGCTTGAATTCTCTTCTTTTAAATGAAGTAATTTTTATAAAAAACAAATATTCACAGTTTATATAATATGTATGTAAAGAGAGAGATGTCAGTCGTTCTCATCTCAGCTAATTAAGTTTTAATGTGACTCTGCCTACGGAGACCGTGCTATTCAAACGCAAATGTGAGGCGATCCATACAAACCTGTGAAACGCCCACATCCGCTGGATAAGGCCGGTGAAACACTGGATGCGTGGCGTGTCCGTTTTTATTTCGGCTCCCATGTTAACAGTTTAGAGTTTGCACACTGCCTGTGTGAGACGCGCGTCTCAGGCGCGGCACGAGCCACGTGGAAAACGCGTGCATGCTAGAAATAGAACGACGCCTATTTTTTACGCGACACGCAAGCGTCTTGGAAGCGTTTCCATGCAAAATTGAATAGGAAAATCTGTTTATTTGTCATTTTGACACGAATACATATTAATAAATGTCCTTTTGATGTTTAAAAGTGTCTAGGTTTTGACATAAATGCAAATATAAATGTAATTTTACAAAATATGATCGATTTTCAAATACTGCTGTATTGAATGAACAACTTTTGGCAAACTCTATTGCTATACTGAGATGAGGAATATATACTGTATGTGTTTTGTCAAAAATAAAGTCATCAACTAACTAATGAATCCTTTACTTTGAAATACGTATGATAAAATGTATACTTTAGTTTTGAAAGACGTTGACTAGTTTTGAAAAGATTATAAAGTATGTATGTGCATGCATATATATATGTGTGTGTGTATATATGAAGAGTTCAGATGCAAAAGCCTCTAAATGCCATCTGAAATGTTCTCCTAGAATGATCATTTTTATGAAGCTTGTATATTTAAGTTAGCTATAGGTGACACACCTGAATGAATGGCTCATTAAGTATGCAGGGACATTGTCTCACCAGGTGTGAACTACTAAATATGCATGATGCTGTTGGAGCGTTTACGCCCCATCCGCATATTGGCTTTCCAAACTAAAAGTGTTTCACAAAACTAAAATCAATGTATCGTTTTATGTGAATGATTAGGCAGGATGATTTTCACATCATTTTGAAGAAAAAACTCTAGGCGACGTCAAAAGTCTTATTGCCACATATTTAGTATGTGTTTTGTGGCCTTATTTCAGAAACTTTAATTTTTAGTTTTTTCGATAACCATGCATAAACATTATTCTCTCAAAAATGAAAACATGTACATACATGTGGCTCACATATTATGGAAGTCCTGTTTGTGCTATATAGAGTGAATTTACACCTTTGCCATTGATATGTTTATAAGCAACTGAAAAAAGCACAAATGTCAGGGCATGTCGGAACATCTCAAGGACCCCAAAAACACCCCAGACCCCAGAGGGTTAAATACACATTCATCTTTCCAGAGGTGGAGTTACCCTTTAACTGTTTCAATTCTTCAATGATGGCGCAACTCACGCGGACGTCATCAAGGATCCGCACGCGGCAACTGACCTCGCGCTGATGGTTACCCAGCGCTCTGCTCAAGCCATCGGCCGTTCCACAGGGCTCATGGTCGTCCTTAACAGGCACCTATGGCTTACCCTAGCTGACCTGAAGGACGCGGACCGCAAGACGCTCTTAACCCTCTGGGGTCTAAGGTGTTTTTGGGGTCCTTGAGATGTTCTAACATGCGCTGACATTTGTGCTTTTTTCAGTTGCTTATAAACATATTAATGGTAAGGTGTAATTACACTCTATTTAGCACAAACAGGGCTACCATAATATGTGAGCAACATGTATGTACATGTTTGTATTTTTGAGAGAATAATGTTTATGCATGGTTATTGAAAACAACTAAAAATGAAAGTTTCTGAAATAAGGCCACAAAACACATACTAAATGTGTCCACAAGACTTCTGAATAATGCATTTTGTCGCCTAGAGTTTTTTCTTCAAAATGATGTGAAAATCATCCTGCCTAATCATTCACATAAAGCAATACATTGATTTAAATTTTGTAAGACACTTTTTGTTTGGAAAGGCAATATGCGAGTGGGCTTGAATGATCCAATGACACCATCATGAATATATAGTAGTTCACACCTGAGGAGACAATGGCTCGCATAATGAGCCATTCATTCAGGTGTGTCACTGAGCCACAGGAAAGAATGCAAGGACTATATATATATATATATATATATATATATATATATATATATATATATATATATATATATATATATATATATATATATATACAGTGAGGAAAATAAGTATTTGAACACCCTGCTATTTTGCAAGTTCTCCCACTTAGAAATCATGGAGGGGTCTGAAATTGTCATCGTAGGTGCATGTCCACCGTGAGAGACATAATCTAAAAAAAAAAAAATCCAGAAATCACAATATATGATTTTTTTAACTATTTATTTGTATGATACAGCTGCAAATAAGTATTTGAACACCTGTCTATCAGCTAGAATTCTGACCCTCAAAGACCTGTTAGTCTGCCTTTAAAATGTCCACCTCCACTCCATTTATTATCCTAAATTAGATGCACCTGTTTGAGGTTGTTAGCTGCATAAAGACACCTGTCCACCCCGTACAATCAGTAAGAATCCAACTACTAACATGGCCAAGACCAAAGAGCTGTCCAAAGACACTAGAGACAAAATTGTACACCTCCACAAGGCTGGAAAGGACTACGGGGAAATTGCCAAGCAGCTTGGTGAAAAAAGGTCCACTGTTGGAGCAATCATTAGAAAATGGAAGAAGCTAAACATGACTGTAAATCTCCCTCGGACTGGGGCTCCATGCAAGATCTCACCTCGTGGGGGCTCAATGATTCTAAGAAATGTGAGAAATCAGCCCAGAACTAGACGGGAGGAGCTGGTCAATGACCTGAAAAGAGCTGGGACCACCGTTTCCAAGGTTACTGTTGGTAATACATTAAGATGTCATCGTTTGAAATCATGCATGGCACGGAAGGTTCCCCTGCTTAAACCAGCACATGTCAAGGCCCGTCTTAAGTTTGCCAATGACCATTTGGATGATCTAGAGGAGTCATGGGAGAAAGTCATGTGGTCAGATGAGACCAAAATAGAACTTTTTGGTCATAATTCCACTAAACGTGTTTGGAGGAAGAAGAATGATGAGTACCATCCCAAGAACACCATCCCTACTGTGAAGCATGGGGGTGGTAGCATCATGCTTTGGGGGTGTTTTACTGCACATGGGACAGGGCGACTGCACTGTATTAAGGAGAGGATGACCGGGGCCATGTATTGCGAGATTTTGGGGAACAACCTCCTTCCCTCAGTTAGAGCATTGAAGATGGGTCGAGGCTGGGTCTTCCAACATGACAATGACCCGAAGCACACAGCCAGGATAACCAAGGAGTGGCTCTGTAAGAAGCATATCAAGGTTCTGGCGTGGCCTAGCCAGTCTCCAGACCTAAACCCAATAGAGAATCTTTGGAGGGAGCTCAAACTCCGTGTTTCTCAGCGACAGCCCAGAAACCTGACTGATCTAGAAAAGATCTGTGTGGAGGAGTGGGCCAAAATCCCTCCTGCAGTGTGTGCAAACCTGGTGAAAAACTACAGGAAACGTTTGACCTCTGTAATTGCAAACAAAGGCTACTGTACCAAATATTAACATTGGTTTTCTCAGGTGTCCAAATACTTATTTGCAGCTGTATCATACAAATAAATAGTTAAAAAATCATACATTGTGATTTCTGGATTTTTTTTTTTAGATTATGTCTCTCACAGTGGACATGTATGGAAGGCATTTTCTGCCAAATTTAAATAAATAAATTAAATGATTAAAATGAAAATTAAAACCAGATTAACAATTTCATTACAGAAAACAGTACGCAAAAAAAATGTGACAAAATTGAGAATGAAATTAAATGATTTCATTTTCACAACATTATCCCTGTCAAATTGAAAAATAAAATTCAATTGGTGATTTCACATTTCATTTCCACTACAGTCTCGAGGCAAGACTGCCAATATTAAAATGAAAAGCCAAACGTGAAAAAGAAACTACAAATCGAGGGCTTGGAACCAGAGGGGCGTAAGTGGCATTTGACAAACTTTACAGGAGAGCCAAAACAAAATTTTGACCACACTTCAATCAACTGTATTTATTAACCTTCATCCACAACATTGCAACCACATACATACTTATATGAGTAAGTTCTTAAGTGAACATATTATGGCATATTAACACGATGAACATATTCTAAAACCTTGCAAAATCTTGAAAATATGGCAAAAACATCAAATACGCCTTTTTGGCACCAAACATTTCCAATGCTTCTAAAGAAAAATAGGGCGTATCTGCTGATCAATGCAGAATGATTGGTCAAAACATTGGTTAAAAACACTCTAACTTCATAACTTTTCATTTTATTTAAAATACTGTATACATAGTCATTTAATTTCATCATTTCAAACTGCTTAACATTTCATTTCTAACCGTTTAATTTCAATTCTCATTTATGAGTTCACATTCATGTCAAACAGTTTAACATTTAATTTCAAACAGTTTAATTTCAATTTTTATTCATGAGTTCACATTAATGCATTTCATTTAAAACAGTTTAACATTTAATTTCAAACAGTTTAATTTCTCTTGTTTATTACACATTTCACTTTTTAGTTCACTTTAGTTGAATAAAAATTTTAATTAAACGGTTGGAAATTAAATGTTAAACAATTTGAAATGATGAAATTAAATGACTATGTATACAGTATTTTAAATAAAATGAAAAGTTATGAAGTTAGAGTGTTTTTAACCAATGTTTTGACCAATCATTTCTGCATTGATCAGCAGATACGCCCTATTTTTCTTTAGAAGAATTGGAAATGTTTGGTGCCAAAAAGGCGTATTTGATGTTTTTGCCATATTTTCAAGATTTTGCAAGGTTTTAGAATATGTTCATCGTGTTAATATGCCATAATATGTTCACTTAAGAACTTACTCATATAAGTATGTATGTGGTTGCAATGTTGTGGATGAAGGTTAATAAATACAGTTGATTGAAGTGTGGTCAAAATTTTGTTTTGGCTCTCCTGTAAAGTTGGTCAAATGCCACTTGCGCCCTTCTGGCTCCAAACAATGTGTAGGCCATACATGTATTTTTTAGAGCCAGAAGGGCGTAAGTGGACATACGCCCCTCTGGCTCCAAACAATGCTCAAACTTTTGTGTTAGGTCTTTGTTGTTTCGTTGCTTTATTCAATACAGGTTGATTTCTGATGCGTCTTTTTGGCACAACTAGATAGAGCTCATCAAGACCTTTAATTTGATATATAGAACTCATTTTCGCCCAAAATGCCACTTACGCCCCTCTGGTTCCAAGCCCTCGAAATACAGTTTTTACAATGCTCTTTAGTAACGCTCACGCAATAATAGTGACACAATTCAAATACAAATGTAAATTTTCGTTTTCATTTTAATTCCCCTTTTATTTCACAGTTTTCATTTTCGTTTTCATTTTCAAAGACAACCTGCATGCAAATAATATGTTAATGAGTGTGGCTTATTCTAGTAACGGTGCTGAGACACCCTTCTACAGCGTAGAGGCTTCGGCGTAGGTCCGACGCAGAAGTATGAAACAGGCTTAAGTCATCGTCCCGTGTGCATGAGTTGAATGTGTGAAACGAAATAATTTAAATGTGATTATATTGTAATCGAGACGACGAGATATGGCGAAATCTGTTAGTGAGCTTTTGCGGGAAGCTGCCGCAGCATTAGAACATGGAAACAACCAGCCTGACCATGTTAGTTATGGTGTAACTTCTTCTGTTGCTTTATGGTCAGGGACTATTTTTTTTTCTCCAGCGGATGGAATTGGCTTTTAGTGATTCATTTTACTTCATGAAAGTTGCATAGATACATATGTTTCGGGATTAATATTTGTATTGCGTGGTAACCGTTTTATAAAAACAATAAGGTACTCTAGGCTAGTGCTGTATCATCTGAATAAGTCACGGCTGAACCCAGCTAACAAAAAGACGTCCCTAGAACGTCCCTGAACGTCCTCTGCGAACGTCCCCTGGACGTCTTCGTGTAGGGTTCTTTAAACGTTAGCAGGACGTCGCGGGGGACGTTCGCAGGACGTCGCGGGGGACTTTCGCAGGACGTTTGCAGGACCGCCGTGCGACGTCCCGAGGGACCTTCGTGGGACGTTTGGAAAACATTCGGGGACCTTTACAGAACGTTCATTAGAAGTCCTTTTAACATCCTTTTATCATTTTATTTCATTTTACTTCTGGCTAACCAAAGAAAACAGACACGGTATAAGGAACAAAGTATTTATTTGAACAATTGTAAAGGTGTTGTGCTCTTTCCGTGTGTGTGTGTGTGTGTGTGTGTGTCTTCAAACGCGCTGGCAGCTGTGTGTGTGTCTCGGTCGGTCAGCTGTGGGTTTAGTCCGTTGGCAATTCTTCCCCTGGCATCTAAAACAACAAAATTAACACATTCAGTAGTGTTATGATTTTATATGTCTATATGAATATGTGAAATATAACGTCGTCTCATTTCAGCAACATTTAGCAGCTAACGTTAGTTTCGTAACGTTAGTTTTAGCATAACTTAACGGTTAGCAGTGGTACACGGCGGACAACTTCAGCAAACGTTTTAAAAAGTCAAATTATCATAATATGTATTGATGTATAGTGGTTACGATAACTAATGTATACTAATCTAAAAATTAAAAATACCTTTTAGACAGACGAAAGGGAAAACACAAGGCCGCGTCTGAGGAGGACCGTTAACTGTCACTACGCAGCTGAGCGTTGCCATGGATACATGGATACATGCTGCGTGGCATAATGAATGACGTCACTCGCTTAGGCGCATTTGATCGTAACTTGCTGGTGTGTTATATTCTGCCAAAATTATATAGCTATATGACACTTTTTTTTTTGTTATTTGAAATGCAATGTGCAATCAGTCTTAAGTGCAATAATTAGAATAATATTTTTCCTAAAATAACTTATTTTGAATAAAACCAGTCCTTCGATCGCCCTGACCAACATTTTTACAGGTAGCCTAAATTAGGATACATTTATCTTACCTGTGTTATTTTCCACTTTCTTTCCAGCATGTGCTTTTCCATTCTTCGCATTTTCCTTGGCTGCATTCATCATGTGAAGTCGATGCATTATTTTAGAGCTCCTAAGATTCAACCTTATTTTCTTCATGCGGAATAATAAATTGTAGGCTATTCAATTGAATCAATTCTCATGTTTTTGATGTTTAAATTATATTGGCTGAAAACAGACTCGTGATTTGATTACATCTTTAATTAGTGATAGAAGTTATAAGTAACATTAAAGTTATTATCTTAACATTACAATTAAAACACTAACATTTTTAACATTAACTTAATTTTACAATTAATTTAAATAATATTTTTACTATAGTTTATTTTCAGTTAATAAACTATAACGTCAATCTGCAAAACAAAAAACATGTTTTTTAGATAAAATCCATTATCACAGTTAATTTAATGGATAAAAAATCCCCTTTTAAATCCAATATGGGTTTTTATTTTAGTTTAATCATTCATTTGTCTGAGTTGCAAGATGTCCGGTCTAATGATACAAATCAAAGGCATGGGCGACTGGATTGTGTTGTCATGGAAATGGCATGTGAGGGAGACGTTCGCAAACTGGCACGGACAAATGTCCTTAAAACGTCCATCAGCGAACGTTACAAAGCGGACCAGATGCGGACGTCCCCCGAAGGTCCGCTCGGGAACGTTACAAAGCGGACCAGATGCGGACGTCCCCCGAAGGTCCGCTCGGGAACGTTACAAAGCGGACCAAATGCGGACGTCCCCCGAGGGTCCGCTCGGGAACGTTACAAAGCGGACCAAATGAGGACGTCCCCCGAGGGTCCGCTCGGGAACGTTACAAAGCGGACCAAATGCGGACGTCCTCCGAACGTCCGCTCGGGAACGTTACAAAGCGGACCTAAGGGGACGTTCGAAACGTCCGGGGGACGTCCCCTGTTTGCTGGGAAGGGCGTTGTTAGGCGCGACGCGAATATGAAACATTGGCCGAGGTTCTCGGTTAAAGCCATTGGGTATTAATGTCTGGCTATAATTGTTGTAGAAATTGTGTTACTAAGACTTCTGTACACCCAAATAGTTGAATTTCTAAAACAGCCTAATACATGAATGAACCTCATCGTCGATTAGGCTATGGTCTAGTCTGAGTCTAACACTATAACTAACATGGTCAGGCTGGTCGTTTCCATGTTCTAATGCTGCGGCAGCTTCCCGCAAAAGCTCACTAACAGATTTCGCCATATCTCGTCGTCTCGATTACAATATAATCACATTTAAATAATTTTGTTTCACACATTCAACTCATGCACACGGGACGATGACTTAGCTTTACAGAAGGCGTGTCTCAGTGCCGTTACTAGAATAAGCCACACCCACTCATTAACATATAATTTGCATGCAGGTTGTCTTTGAAAATGAAAACGAAAACTGTGAAATAAAAGAGGAATTAAAATGAAAACGAAAATTTACATTTGTATTTGAATTGTGTCACTATTATTGCGTGAGCGTTACTAAAGAGCATTGTAAAAACTGTATCTGTAGTTTCTTTTTCACGTTTGGCTTTTCATTTTAATATTGGCAGTCTTGCCTTGAGACTGCAGTGGAAATGAAATGTGAAATCACCAATTGCATTTTATTTTTCAATTTGACAGGGATAATGCTGTGAAAATGAAATCATTTAATTTCATTCTCAATTTTGTCACATTTTTTGCGTACTGTTTTCTGTAATGAAATTGTTAATCTGGTTTTAATTTTCATTTTAATCATTTAATTTATTTATTTAAATTTGGCAGAAAATGCCTTCCATAGACATGCACCTACGATGACAATTTCAGACCCCTCCATGATTTCTAAGTGGGAGAACTTGCAAAATAGCAGGGTGTTCAAATACTTATTTTCCTCACTGTATATATATATATATATATATATATATATATATATATATATATATATATATATATATATATATATATATATATATATATATATACAATATTGGTTCACAGTTAATTGTGCTTGCAAATTGTATAATATCCAAGGTAAACATTTCTAGTAATAGTGCAGTTAGTTGTTCCCATACTGTATTTTCAGAAAGTTTTTGAATATATTCTCTACCCAAATGTGTCACTAAAAAAACACAATAAAAATTATTTAAAGAGAATGCTTATATTGACCTTTTAAGATTTTGTTTATACATATAAAGGTTATACAATTACAACAACAATAGAAATTTTAACAATATTTCCAGTGTAATCTTTCTTAGTAAAAACTAAAGTATAAATTTTATTATACGTATTTCAAAGTTAAGGATTCATTAGTTTGAATATTGCCTACATTGGAACACAATAATAACATCTTAGTTTATTACTTTATTTTTGACAAAACATAATATAGGCTATATATATATATTTAACATGAGCAGAAATTGGCAACATTATAAGCTTATTTGATGTGTGGCAGTAGGCTATTTTACAGTAAAAACTTTATAATCTATCCGATTTTTGTAGTCGATTTTTACTCATCTCAGTATAGCAATAGAGTTTGGTAAAAGCTGTTCATTCATTCACACACAGAAACGCGATTCATATTTAAACAGTCTTTTTTGCGATTAGAACAAAGCAAATATTGAACTGACCTATTCCTGGATCCGTTGATCCTCGAAATGAAACTTCCAGCACTTCTGAGGTACATTTTCCAGGATTATTATTAAGATAGTATTATTCCTCACAGCGTCGTAAAGTACATGACTGATTACTCGCTGTGTGTTATCCAGCTGATGTGGGCGTTTCACAGGTTTGCATGGATCGCCTCGGATTATTTGCGTTTGAATAGCGCGCGCTCTCCGTGGGCGGGGTCACATTAAAACATAATGAGCTGAGATGAGAACGACTGACATCTCTCTCTTTTCATACATATTACATAAACTGAGAATATTTGTTTTTTATATAAATTACTTCATTTAAAAGAAGAGAATTCAAGCTTCATGCCTGTGTGTCTGTATGCCTGTTTGACTTAGTATTCGCTGAGTTACAGTTCATTTTCGGACACGTTTCAGAATGGACTACACTGACAGAGAGAAAGCAGAACGCGCATCATGTTTATTTTTCTTTATTTGGCAAAAAGCACAACACTTTGTTTTTATTGTGAGTATACACAAAAAAAATACACACTTAACAGGATTGATTGATGTATGAAACTTGTATGGAAAATCAAAGTCAACAGAGTATTTAGAGTCTCTTTTGCACTGATAAGGAAAAACGCGAGCTGGTATCGCCGGCGATACCGCCGACCCCAGGGGGTTAAACGCTCCAGTCACTCCCTCCGGCCTCTTTGGTGACGCCGTGGATTCGTTCACTTAGCGTTTCTCTGAGACGCAGAAGCGCGCCAAAGCGATGAGCCACGTGATGCCCCGTCGCTCACTCCAATCATCATCTGCACGCTACCGCTCTTCTTCTGCACCTCGCCAGGCTCAAGGTGCGGCTAGGCAGCCCGCCGTGGCGCCCCGAACCGGACACTCGTTTCAGCCGAAACAAGCAGTCGACAGGGCCTGGAAGGAAACGTCAGGGTCAGAGGAGGAGCCCGCGCCGCGAGAGAGCCAGCGCGCCATCCTCGGCTACCAAGCCGTCTTCCTGTCCGATAAAGAGGAAGAGAGAGAGCGCTGGAGCCCCCGCCCCCAAGCACCATGTTAAAATGCATCATGTCCCCCATGTTCCTACGGGCGACGATTGCTATGTGTGTTTAAATGCTGTTTGTGTGAAGAATTCCACAATAGAAACATGTATCCATTCACAAAGAGCTTTTTCTTCCTCTTGCACCGTGTGTCACTCGCCCTGTCTCAGCTAACGCGCCCGCTGTAATGTGTCACTAGCCCTGTGTCAGAGCAGCGCAGAGCCACAACCCATGATTATAATGGTCTCTCGAGGGCGTGAGAGTGCCAGCACCACACAATGGCCACCGCGAACCACACTCCCGCCAGTGCTTCTAGCCTCGCGGGGTCAGGGCTCCGGTCAAAACACGCCATCAGTGGCGACAGTGGCTGTAGAGCTAACGCGTCCGCTGTGTCACTTCCTGGACGCATGGAGGGCTATCCCGGGCGTTTCACCGTGGATACTGGGAATAATTCAGCACGGATATTCTCTCCAGTTCAACGCAGACCTCCCCGCTTCAATGGCGTGGTCCCGTCACTGACTTTGCCCCAAAACCTTCCCGTTCTGAGACAGGAAGTTCTGCTCGAGAAAGGAGCGATAGAGCGTGTCCCTCCGAGCGAGCAGGAGAGCAGATTCTACAGCCGCTACTTCGTGGTGCCAAAGAAGGATGGAGGACTTTGTCCGATTCTGGACCTGAGACCCATCAACC
This sequence comes from Scardinius erythrophthalmus, assembly GCF_964197995.2. NCBI lineage: Eukaryota > Metazoa > Chordata > Actinopteri > Cypriniformes > Leuciscidae > Scardinius > Scardinius erythrophthalmus. Next base: position 31,118,422 of record NC_138232.1, on the reverse strand, counting down.
GAGCACTTCACGAACGCGCGTTCAGCCGTACCTTTTCTAATTGTGTGTGGACGCGGCGCTTTCTCCCCTCAGATCGAGCGGAATGCGCATCTTAAATTATCTGGACGACTGGCTGATTTTAGCCCACTCAAAAGATGTGCTAACCAGTCACGTGAAAACATGGCTTCGCCATTGGATATGCTGGGACTGCGTGTGAAATGCAGAAGAGCGTGCGTTTACCGAGTTGGACTATAACATCTGGGGGTATGTTTGGACTCGATGGCGATGCGAGCCCATCTCTCTCAAGAGCGCATAGAGGCAATTTTATCGACTGCGCCGTTTCGGACCGGCAGGTCTGTTTTACTGTGGGAATTTCAGAGACTTCTGGGACTGATGGCGGTTGCTTCTTCAGAGTGCCATCTGGGTCTGCTGCATTATGCAGCTGCTGCAGTTTTGGCTGAAAACTCGAGTTCCGCCGAGGGCGTGGTCTTCTGGCCACAAACGCATTACGGTCACTCACAGTTGCATCAGCACTCTGAGACCGTAGAACAGCCCGGATATGTTCAGCCCAGGAGTCCCTTTGGGTATAGTGACGCAGCACAGCGTGGTCTCGACGGACGCGTCAACTTTAGGCTGGGGAGCAGTTTGCCTGGGCATGCCTGCCTCAGGCCTGTGGTCGGAGTCACAGAGAAAGTGGCACATAAACCGTTTGGAATAATGGAAGTGGTGTCCTTAGCCCTACAAGCCTTTCGGTCAAAATTGGAGCGGCAACATGTACTGACTCGAACCGACAACACATCTGTGGTCTCGTACATAAATCGCCAGGGCGGTGTGCGCTCCAGAGCTCTATTCAAACAGGCAGCGAGTCTCCTGTTGTGGGCTGACCGACACTTCTCTCCATAAGAGCGGCACACATCCCCGGTATCCTGAACCGTGAAGCAGACGTGCTTTCGAGGAACGGGATTCCTCAAGGAGAGTGGAGGCTTCACCTAGGATCAGTTCAAATGATTTGGAATCGATTCGGGAGGGCGGAAATGGATCTGTTTGCCACAAGCGAGAACACGCACTGTCAGACGTTCCTTTCGCTATCTCACTCCCCGCTGCCGGGAGAGGCTCTGGTAAAGATTCGCATTCCCTCTGGTAAAGATTCTGCCTATGGTGTTGTGCAAAATCAGGGAGGAGAGAGCATCAGTAATATTCGTGGCCCCGAACTGGCCGAATCAGCCCGGGTTCGCGGACCTGAGAGAGTTAGTGGTGGCTCCCCCATGGCAAGTCCCCCATAGGAAGGACCTGCTGTCCCAGGCAAACGGCACGATATAGCACCCCAGCCCCGAGCTGTGGAACCTTCATGTGTGGCCGTTGCGGGGACCCTAAATGAGCGGGACGCTCTGCACTCACGAGTGCTGAGCACACTTACGGAGGTGCGCGCGCCTTCTAAAAACCCCTTCTGTGGCTCAGTGGTGTAATCTGAGAATTTCGCGCCAGAGACCCGAGTTCGAATCTCGGCTGCGCTGAATCTTTTTGACCCGGGGACCTGTTCCGTGTTTTGCGCTTTCTACAGCACAGAATGGATTGCGGGAGTTTGCCATCCACGCTGAAGGTGTATGTAGTTTTCGTTTCCCGGTTGACGGGCAATCGATTGGTAAGCACGCTCTGGTAATCACTTTTCTCAGGGGAGCGAAGAGATTGTGTCCTTCACGGCTGCCCTCCTTGCCGCCAGGAAGTGCACAAACAGGCTCAGCATGGAGATATTTCGTAATGTAATATTTGTTATTTTACTGATTTGGTGTTATTCTCTACAAACGCAATATGAAGAAACTATATGGTATAGATAAAAGCCCGCCCGCACCGACAATTGATTGCTTGGGTTCTTACATGCACTTCGTGAGGCACACTAGCTGGCACACACACGCAAGGTCTCTCGCTCCCTCTCTCTCTGCCGTGCGCGCGCTCTTGCTCGCTCGCTCGCTTTAGACACCATTATGCCAAAATGTCCGTTTTGTTAAGTATCCTCATAAGAGCAGTCAAATAAAAAGGCGCAGTTTTCTGCAATTGGGTCGGTTCATGTTCACACCGTAAACGAACCGTACCAGAGTTCGTTTGGAACCGTACCGAGACCACCTCTTCAGCTGGGTCTCGGTTCGATTGTTTGGTCCGCACCCGAGTTCGATTGCTGTATTCACACCTGCCCAAAAGGTCCGCACCAAGGGGGGAAACGAACTAGAGTTCGATTCAATCGAACCAAACGAGGCAGGTGTGAATACACCCTTAGCTTCGATTGCGGTTAAGGAGCTTTCCCTAAGGCAGCCTTGCTTCTTGCTCTCGCCTCGGCGAAGCGTACTGGAGACGTTCAAACACGCGTTTTCGGTGAATGATAATGCATCTGTTTCGGACCTGGCGACTGTAATGTCACTCTCGGGCCGAGACCAGGTTATGTTCCTAAGTCACTCAATACACCATTTAAAACACATGTTGTTTCCCTGCCCGCCTTATCTGCTGAGCAGTCAGCCTCGCGTGACGCTGATGCTCAGAGCGCTGTTTGCGGATGTAAGTTATGTGGATCGCTCGGTCGCCTTGCGTCAGTCGGACCAGCTGTTCGTGTGCTTTGGTGGATGTAATAAAGAACGTGCTGTTTCAAAACAGAGACTTTCTTGCTGGATTGTGGACGCTATTGTGTTGGCTTACGAATACCAGGGGGAAAACTGTCCCCTCAACATCAGAGCTCATTCTACAAGGGCAATTGCTTCCTCATGGGCTTGGTCTAGAGGTATGTCTATCCAAGATTATGTCTGCTGCTGGCTGGTCTCCCAGAACACATTCGCCAGTTTTTACAAGCTGGATGTACCCTCTGTAGCGTCACATATACTTCCGGTGAGTTAAGTTTTATTCTTGTATTGTGAACTGTTATAACCAGCTATGCAGTATGTAGTGGTTTATGCAGTTGTCACCGCAAACGCCGTCGACTCTGTGTTTAACTCTCGTGCTCGAGTGCTTATTGTGTTGTGTCTGCCCTATTCAGTGCATTAAGATATGCAAATGTTGTTAGGGTAGGAACAGATGTCACTTTGTCTAGTTCCGCCTATCAGATGCGAGTACACTTAGCACTGCGGCTATTGGCTAGAACTGTCTTGCTTGTGTGGGTGTGATTGACCCCGTTCAGGGCTTATATTCACTGCTCTCACGGGGGGATTTTATACAGTTCCCATACACGTCTTAGACGACGTAATGTTGAGTTACCGCCTTGAAAGGGAACAACTCTGGTTACTATCGTAACCTCGGTTCCCTGAGAGGCGGGAACGAGACATTACGTTAGCCGCCGTGCTCGCTGTTTGATCAGCTGTGCTAGCGTTCAGTCGTGATTCTGATGCAATTGTCGCGCACCTGCATTTTATGCTGCCAGCGGGCTTGTCAGTATTTGCATATTTGCGTCAATTGGCCAGCTGTTTCAGCTGGCGTTAGCCCATAAGATTTCAGCAGAAGTGGAGGAGGGGAGGAGTTCCCATTTATGTCTTAGACGACGTAATGTCTCGTTCCCACCTCTCAGGGAACCCTGGTTATGATAGTAACCGGAGACGTTTTTTGATGCACTCGTAAAAGGCGCGAGAGAAAAAAAATTAAAAAAAATAAAGAGCGCATGGAAGGTGCGAGTGCTCTAGAGAATAAAAATAAATAAATAAAGAGCGCACGGATGGCACGCTAACAGGCTAGCGAATTACTAGCGTGTTGTGCTAGCAATAACAATTTAGATTGAAGCTAGCGATGTCTGGTTAATGTGTGATGTTGATTAAGTTATATTTAGCAGTATAAATAACAAGGAATGATAGTAAATAATGATTAAAACAGAAAGATGCAAAGCTTACAGACGCAAACCAATGCAACGCAGCAGCAGCAGCAGAGCAGACAGGAGCAATCGTATAATGTGTTATGTGTATGCTGGGCCAAAGATATATGTTTTTAGTCTAGATTTCAACTGACAGAGTGTGTCTGTTTCCCGGACAATGTTAGTAAGATTGTTCCAAAGTTTTGGTGCTAAACAGGAAAAGGATCTACCACAAGCAGTTGATTTTGATATTCTACGTATTATCAACTGGCCGGAAGTTTGAGATTGCAATAGACGTGAAGGACTATAATGCGTTAAGAGCTCACTCAAGTAATGGGGAGCTAAACCATTTAGTGCTTTGTAAGTAATCAGTAATATTTTAAAAGTTATACAATGTTTAATAGGGAGCCAATGCAGTGTTGACAGAACCGGGCTATTATGGTCATACTTATGGTCATATGGGCATTTTGGACCAGCTGTAGTTTGTTTATTAAGCATGCAGGGCAACCACCCATAATAGCATTACAATAATCTAGCCTTGATGTCATGAACGCATTAACTAATTGTTCTGCATTTTTCATTTAGAGCATATGACTTAATTTAGATATATGTGATGTGGTCTGGGAAAACCCACCACATGGTGAAATTTTACCTATTACATGTTTTGATATCATATGGAAGCTGGTATCAAGCCCTTTCCAAATCTGTTTTTATTTTTATCATAGCATGTTGGTAGCAAAAGTTATGTTTATCTGAAGTCGGCCGATCGCTATGATTTTCTGGAACGGAATTTTGAGAAAAACAGGTTTAACTGTCACTGTCGGGACGCTTGTCCTCCATCTCGCGATTGTTATAAAACTGCGTGACATTATAGTTTAAACAGGATTGGCGCGAAATGCGCACTAATACACATTCACTGTACATGTTATGTGGTTTATTTTATAGGTAAACTATCTTTGTAGTGTTAAGAGACGGACAGGTGTATGGGATACCTATACGGCGATTGTTTTTTTTTTCACCTCTGCCGGGCGTTAGAGAAAATGGTCGCATAGAATGCAGTAGAGAAAGAGTATTTTCAGCTTGACACTATAAATCGTTGTTTTTCTGCACTAAACAAGGGAATTTTGCCAAGATATTTTCAGAGATAAGAGAAAAGATGTTATAGAATAATAATTTAATGAAAAAAAATTGACAAAAAAACTGACATTCAAACTATTTTGGAATTTACTGAAAACGGCCCAGCGCGACATCCGACGGGTTTTCCCAGATCGCATCACATATTTTTAAGATGAAAATGCGGTTTTACAGAAACTAGACACGTGACTTTCAAATGAAAGATTGGTATCAAAGAGCACACCCAGGTTATTACGTGAGGAAGTTTTTTGTCCAATAATTAGAATCTGTTTTTTTTCAGAATTAAGTAGTAGGAAATTGCTAGTCATCCAATTTTTTTTTATATCATCCATGCATTCCGTTACTTTTGTGAATTTGTAAGTTTCGTCAGGGTGTAAAGAAATATAGAGCTGCATATCATCAGCATAACAGTGAAAACTAATGCCATGATTCCTAATGTTATCTCCTAAGGGTAGCATGTACAGAGTGAACAGCAACGGTCCTAGTACTGAGCCTTGTGGTACACAATACTGAACTTTTGATCAATACGACATCTCTTCATTTACTGCTACAAACTGATAACGGTCAGATAAGTATGATTTAAACCATGCTAATGCAATTCCACTAATGCCAACATAATTTTCGAGTATTTAAAAGAATGTTGTAGTGGATGGTGTCAAATGCAGCAGTAAGATCGAGTAACACTAATACAGAGATACAACCACGATCGGATGATAGGAGCAAATCATTTGTGACTCAAATGAGAGCTGTCTCAGTACTATGGTACGGTCTAAATCCTGATCGAAAATCCTCGCAGATATCATTTCTTTCTAAAAAGGAACATAGTTGTGAAGATACTACCTTTTCTAGTATCTTTGACAGAAAAGGTAGATTGGAGATCGGCCTGTAATTGACTAGTTCTGTAGGATCAAGTTGCGTTTTTTTTAACAAGTGGTTTAATCATAGCCAGCTTAATAGTTGTTGGTATGTATCCTAATGACAAAGATGAATTAATGATATTAAGAAGAGGATCTATGACCTCTGGAAGCATCTCTTTCAGTAGCTTAGTCGGTATAGGGTCTAACATATGTTGTCGATTTAGATGATTTAACGAGTTTAGAATAGTCTTCCTCTCCTATAGCAATGAATGAATCAAATTTTTCCTTAGGGAGACTACAATGCACTGCCTGATGCGATACTGTAGTAGACGGTTGCATAGTTATAATTTTCTCCCTGATATTATCAATCTTATAAGTGAAGAAGTTCATAAAGTCATTACTGCTGTGCTGCTTGGAAACGTCTGGGCTAGAAACTTTATTTTTCGTTAGTTTAGCTACGGTTTCAAGTAAATGCCTAGGGTTTTGTTTATTTTCTTCTAATAGGGTTGAAAAATAAGCAGATCTAGCAGCTTTTAAGGCTTCCCTTTATGCAACCGTGCTCTCTTTCCATGAAATCCGAAATACCTCTAGTTTTGTTTTCTTCCAGTTGAGTGTGCTCGTTGTACCACAGTGATGGACTATTTTCTTTAATCTTCTTTAAGCGCAAAGGAGCAACTAGAGTTGTGCCGATGGCTGACCAACATCACGATGGAGAGCCACCATCGTGATGCCATGCCCCCCCAATCTGTCAGACTAGCCTAGTCTCACGGCAGTTCGTGAAAGGTCAAGCAATTTAAACTATTGATTCGTGGCACCAGTGGTTGGGAACCTATGGCTCGCGAGCCATACCTGGCTCTTTGGCAAAAATCATGCGGCTCGTAAGGTCTCTCACCCTTTACCAACAAACGAAAAAATTAAGACACATCAGCAGAGATCGGCTCTCTGCAGAAAAAGCAGCCGATTACAATTCCCTTATTGTAGCCTACAGCCTAGTTAATGAAAAGTTTATAATAATAATAATATTCAAGTTGTACCGGCAAAAGTGCATGTTCAGTGCTGTTCGCGAGTGTCACGAGTCTCCACAGCAATCAACTAACCACTTCTGTGGTAACTTGTAACCTACAGCTCCTGCACTGGGATTCAAGCAGCTGCAGCTTGTTTAAGGTAATGGCGAAAATAATTTTAGAACAGCAGCGAAAATGTAAAAGTAGGCTATATAAACTTTAATATAACCTTTTATTGAAACGGGTGCTTTGCTGTGCAAAGAGACATTTTGAAACATTTCACCCGCTGGCTGCTGGTACTTTCACTTTTGCCGCAGATACCCTTTATGTCCTATAATATACATGTCATAATTTTGATAATCCAGATTTCAGTTGACGATTCTGTTTAAAGTTATTAATAACAAAACATGAATGAAAGAGAAAGAAAAGAGCAGGATGTGCTTTATATTGAAAAGAAATATTAAAAGCGCGATAAGTCGTGAAAGAGAACTGAATTATACTCAGTTCTATCTGAATTATAAATCTGTTCTAAGCTATCTGGGATGCTGAGATGATGAAACTGATCAGGAAGATTATTAATAAAGCAATATTTAGTGGCTGAAGTGATAGGTCTAAAATATTTGTAACACAGAGTCAGCTTTGCAGCCTTGGCTAAACGAAGTTTACACGAGACTAGATAATGATTTGAGATGTCATCGCTCTGCTGCAGAATTTCAACGGCATCAACATTGATTCCATGTGATAATATTAGATCTAGAGTATGATTATGACAATGAGTAGGTCCTGACACGTGTTGTCTAACTCCAATGTCTTTAAATGTCAATCCCAATGCATATTTTTCGTTATCTACATGTATATTAAAATCACCAACAATTAGGACTTTATCTGCAGCCAGTACTAACTAATAGATAGAAAGTCAGCAAATTCTTTGATAAAGTCTGTATGTTGCCCTGGTGGCCTGTATACAGTAGCCAGCACAAATCTCAAACGTGATTTATAATTTACACTATTTATTGTTACATTAATCACCAACACTTCAAAATAATTATATTTGAAACTAGACTTCTTAGTAATTCTGAAAATATTACTATAAAATACAGCAACACCTCCCCTTTTGCCTTTCAGACGAGGTTCATGTTTATAACCGTAATCTTGTGTAGGGATGCAACGATACCATTTTTTTAGAATCGATCCGATCCGATACCAAAAATTCTGAGTATCGGCCGATACCGATCCGTACCGATACCAGCGCAGTTTTTTTTTTCTATAACTCTGTTTAACTGATAATAAGAACTGAAAAAAAGAAAAACAACAGAAAATATATTATCATAATCTGACATAAATACTTTTATAAACTAAATTAGTGGATAACTCAGCAGTAAAATTTAGTCTAGAAAAATCACGAGTGCACAATAATTGTATAAAATCTGAACATTTTGTAAAAAAAAAAAAAAAAAATTGAGACAATAAGTGTAGCACTAAATCTGGTAAAACTTAACTTTACACATTGCTCTTTGTATTGTTGTAAAATACATTCATGAAAAAGAAGATAAAAATCAAAAATAGCAATTATTTTATATATGGCCTACTATAAAATTTAGACATTTTTTAAATGTATAGCACAGCTGTTTAATGAGGTAGCAACATATGATAGATAGGACAGAACAAAAACGGCTATTAATAATCTTTAATTTCGTCACTGTATTATGATATGAAAGGCTCCAATAGGCTACAGTGCGGCACAAAGCGCTTTATGCGCATCCCGAGCGCAGAATGATGCGCTTGAAGCAACATGAGTCACAGCGCGCAGCGCGTCGAGTCCGCATTGAAAAGTTTAAAGCACAAAGAAAATACATATTGATTCGTAGTTTATTACATCTATCTATGCAATAGTCTATTCAGCATTTTCTTTTAACAGTTTTAAATTTCAGTTACTGTGCGCGTAAAGAACAAATAGTGCTCTGACCAGTGTTGTGATCTAACAGACACCCGGTAACGTTAGAAAGTAAAATGAGGTACAGCAATAAAGTCCAGCAAGATAAAGTTGTTTTATGCGAAACCATAGACCTTTATCTACAGATCAAGTATAATAATAGTAACATTGAATCATCTTGGAGAGAGTTTCATCGTGTTAACTGTCGTAACCTAACGCCACGCGCTAGTTGAATGCTGAATGAAGAATGATTGACAGCCGCAGCTGAGGGAAATGTTTACGTGATCTTGAATTTAACGACTTAAATATTAATTTATATCTCACATTATACTATATAATGGCTTCAGAACACTTATAATATTGTGCACGAAAACTTATGGTGCTTTATAATGTTTGTGTGCCTTTTGTGGGGCTTAACAATAACACAGAATAGTATACGCATAATATCGGATTTGGATCGGCCTTGTCTGACCGATACCCGATCCACCAAAAATGGCAGTAACGGAGCCGATTAGGGTCCATCCCTAATTTTGTGTGGTGGACTCATTTAAAGTCATAAAATTAAAAAATTTAGGGGCACTCCTTAAATCAGCTTGCAATGCAATTATTCAGTTATCCCCAAAATAACTGTAATACTGACAAATTCTTTAATAGGCTATGTGCACAAGCGCCGCGACGAACTTCCACTATTGTCAGTTGTCGGCATATCAGTTTCCGGTTTACGGCCGCTTCATCGGCGTCCGCTGTAAACAAACAAGATGAGTGCTGCTGTTGTACGAAATAAAGAGATACTATGTGCGTGACACATCTAAGTTTCTAAGAACTGTAGGTGGATCTTACGGCCGTTTCCCACATACTCCGTGTGCAGTGTGTGTGTGTGTGTGCGGTGCAGGAGCAGCACGCGCTATAGTGCTTCATATATGATGCGTTCGCAGTGAATAACTGATTCACGGCTGTACCACAAACACTTACTATTTTTATTTAAAATCCAGAAGTTAGGCTGCAACTTTTATTTAATAAAATGTTTCTTCAGCATTGCGATTCTCTTTGTACACATATAACCTACACTCTTTAATGGACGCATGCACGTTTAAACACAATTTAAACAACGTAGGGCTATTATTCCATGCATTACTTATATTAAGTTGCTCAAGCAAGTGGTCAAATATTTAACTGTAAATTGACAAAAACAGCCGACTCTCATGCCTTTTCTTTTCCATTTACATTTTAATAAAATAAATCTTGCATGTCACAAAGAACTTGTTTTTCCACCTCCACGAATGAGACTACAATTTATTTAATTAAACGCATTTATGGTGAAATTACTACATTTTCATGTCAATCTTTGTTAATTTTGACCACGAAACATGCGCTGTCACTTTAATTCAGCGTTTGCAGCACAGCAGAAATAGACTCGGTGTGGAACGATGTAGATAAATTGTAATTTGTCAATAAATTTTAGTAATCTCACCATAAATGCATTTAATTCTATAGGCCTACTACTATTTTTCAGTCATCTTTTTACTTTTAGAAGACCGGGGTAAAGCAAGGTAAACTACAATTTACTTAAACAAGGCGACATAATGATCAACACTCTCATTCGTGGAGGTGGAAAAACAAGTTATTTGTGACATGCAAGATTTATTTTATTAAAATTTAAATGGAAAAGAAAAGGCATGAGAGTCGGCTGTTTTTGTCAATTTACAGTTAAATATTTGACCACTTGCTTGAGCAACTTAATATAAGTAATGCGTGGAATAATAGCCCTACGTTGTTTAAATTGTGTTTAAACGTGCATGCGTCCATTAAAGAGTGTAGGTTATATGTGTAAAGAGAATCGCAATGCTGAAAAAACATTTTATTAAATAAAAGTTGCAGCCTAACTTCTGGATTTTAAATAAAAATAGTAAGTGTTTGTGGTACAGCCGTGAATCAGTTATTCACTGCAAACGCATCATATATGAAGCACTATAGCGCGTGCTGCTCCTGCACCGCACACACACATACACACACACACACTGCTCACGGAGTATGTGGGAAACGGCCGTAAGATCCACCTACAGTTCTTAGAAACTTAGATGTGTCACGCACATAGTATCTCTTTATTTCGTACAACAGCAGCACTCATCTTGTTTGTTTACAGCGGATGCCGATGAAGCGGCCGTAAACCGGAAACTGATATGCCGACAACTGACAATAACGGAAGTTCGTCGCGACGCTTGTGCACATAGCCCATAATAAATCGACTCAACGTACAAATATTGCAATGTGCAGGGCTCCCGACTAACATTTGAGGGCAGCAGCACCGGAGCCACTGAGTTCTACAAAAAATATCTGGTAGCACTGGGGCTGACAATAAAGCACTAAGCTTAATTTACAGTGTAGATGAAATTAACTTTAATTATTATCATTCATAATGTCTTAATATTAATTAAAATGCAAAACAAGTCAAAAATGTATATTATGGAGTGAAAACAGCAAGTTTACAAAATAGCCTACTGTTTACAATGGCAATTTATTTTTTATTTTTAACAAGTGTTTAAATAAGAGTTTTCCTACATCTTAATTTTTTTAGTTTTAGGACAATCTTTGAAGGATGAACAAAAAATGTGTTGGTCATCACATTAAAAATAACATTTATATATGATGTTATAGTTTTGAAGTGCTGCAAAAAGATGTGTAGTACTTGTAAGCGTTTGACTATTTCTGTCACAATACCATAGTTATGGTTAGAGTTACTACATTAGCCTAAATCCATGGTGAATGTTGCTGATTTGTGGACTGAAAGCCTTTTCTAAGTGTTTCTCCTGGTTTCCACGTCAGCACTGTTTGATCTGATATGGTTTATAACAGAGAACTCTGCGCCGAATCGGAATGTTTCTCACTGGATCTCGCAGCGATGATGTTATTAATTCTGAGGCGAATTCAATGGATTTCTTCACTGAATCTCCAGAGTCTTGATCTCCTAGTAACAGTATCGCGCGATCGAGATTGGCCCGCGACTGGCAAGTTCGGGGCGCTGCGCTGTCTATTATTGGTCCGAACTAATAAACGGTCCTTGAAGCATAAATGAGGATCGCATTTTCGTTCCGCTTTCATTTTGTTTGCATCCGCTGCGAGGCAACGTTGTGGTCGCGCCAGCGAGACCTAAATAAATATTTGGTCGCACCGGCAGGAAAAATGGTCGCAAAATGCGACCAATTGGTCGAAGTCTGGAGCCCTGATGTTTGAGCTCTAAGACTATGTGCCATATTACTAGAGAGAAGAGCAGCACCATCCCAGGAGGGATGAATACCATCTCTTTTCAACAGGTCAGGTCTGCCCCAAAAACCTTTCCAATTGTCTATGAATTCTATATTATTTTCCGGACACCACTTTAGACAGCCAGCCATTAAATGAGGACTATCTACTAACTATCTTATCACTCCGGTGAACAGGAAGGGGACCAGAGTAAATTACAGTGCCTGACATTGTACTTGCGAGTTCACACACCTCTTTGATGTTTATTTTTATTGTGGACACCTTTTAAAAGTGAATTTTGCATAAAAGTTCCCCTTTAAGGATAAATGCTGGTTATTGGTATCTGTCGATCTTGGTGTTAAAATATCAGTGATCGGTGTTGGCCTCAAATTTGCAGATTGGTCCACCATAAGCTGTGTGATTGACTATTTCACAACCTGTGCAACCTGAGCCTTTGCTATATTTGAAATGGTTGATTCGACCAAATCTACATCTGACAACAACGTGTCCTTTTTAAGTACACATTCCCACAAAATAGCATGTGTGGAATTTAAAGCAACATGTTACCTAATTGACCTTATATTATCCTGTTTTTTGACTGGTTTTGATGAGTTTATGAGAATTTTGTCTCCTCAGGTATTAGCAGAGGTTCTTTCAAGAGTCGTGGAGGAAAACAAGCAGCAAGTGGATGAGGAGAGACCTGAGACAGTTTGGCTACAGTGCCTGAAGTGTCAAGCTGAGTTCTGCCAGCCAGCCACTGAGTCAGACAACAGCCTGAGCCACCTGGAGGAGCTAAGGAATGACAGTAAGGATATGGCCCTAAAAATCAAAAAGAGCATTTTTTTTCCTTTTCATGAGCAAGGCCTTTGATGGATAGGCGGACCTATACTCCTGCCAGAACATTCCAGGGAGCGGCTCAAACACATGTACCTTTTAACAACTTACTAGTACTGTATTAAAACAATTACAATTATTCTCTCTAGTATGACATTGGTTACTTCCACCTCATTGCAATTAAACACCTTATTCTAATGTGCCATGATGGTTGAGGCTAAACCATTTGATTTATACTGGTTATTAGCATGGCAGAATTTTTTTAGGTCAGCTTTCAGTACAAGATAAAGCTAATAAAAAAAACATGAATCTGACTTACCATAAGTGGGTGATCATCTTGTTGGAGCATGACTGAACCTGGCTAAAATGTCTCACTAAAGAATTTCATGAATACAGAATGGTAGCCAAGCACTGGGTGTGATCGCTTTATCTTGAGACTCCATTAGGCAGCCAATAATTTTCAGCATAACCCACTTAATAGAGTTTTACTTTTTTCCACTGTTACATCTTGCAGGCCATTTTTCTTTTAATGACTGGTTTGAAACACAGTTTATCCTCCTCTGTAGCACTGCATAGTTTTAAAACATGCAAACCAGAGGTTCTAGGACATTTGTTCAGCTGCTTTCAGTCTGTTTGCTTGGCGTCCTGCAGATCATCTGGGCCAAACACATAGTTGATTCTGCATGGGGGCAGAGATCAGTGAAGGTGTTTATTTTAAAAGCATTAACATTCTTAAAATAAATCTGAAGGAAAGAACATGTTAAACACTCTATGTACATCTCTTTGATTTTCTTTTTATCTGCCATATTTGAATGCCTAAACTATATTATATGGACTGGATATCTCATGAGCATTTATCTTTGTATACCTTATTATATTTTTTTATGTGATTTTTATTATTTTCAACAGGTTGTACTGTCATCTGCTCAGAGTGCAATAGCGATCATGTGGTTCAGTTGGCTGTCCAATCAGCTCCTTCCACCAGTACACCATTGGAACAGAATGATGCCAGATACTTTACATTTGATGACAGGGACAACCCTGTCCTTCCCCTTCACAACAAGGTCTGGGTTTGTATGGTCTTTTGGCTTGATCTATTCATGACAGTTCTCCATTACTGTTCTCTTTTCACTTACTTGACTTGCTTCATTCCTCTAGTCATTGGTCCCAGGACAGTCTTTGCTATCCCGTGGCAGCCCCCTCCATTTGACTCAGCATTCAGAGGCCTCCACAGAGGGAGCCACAGCTTACTTTCATACAGCCCATAGCTTCCTGTCCAATTGTTTGACCAGTCAAAATGAGGCATTGGTTGACCAGAGAACCTCTCAACTAATCAACTTCAGCACTACGGATGGACAGGTGCAGGGTAGCTCAGAGGAGTTTAAAGAGAAGGTCGCTGACAACTCCTGCTACAACGGCTATCAAAAACATCAGGACCAACAGTCACCGAAGCACACAGAAGGATCCAGCAATGGTAGGTGGTCCACTCTGGGGATGAAGATCAGTAGGGTGGTTAGAAAAATAAAGAAACTAAAGTAGATGAAACTACCCTGGAAAAAAAACAGATTCACGTTTTTATTTGAAATAACACAAAACATTGTAATTATTGGGCCTAGGCCTGTTTTAGGAATGGCATTTGAATTGCATAGAACTGAAAAAACTAACAAGTCTTAAAATGTCTTAAATTCAGTTTGATCAAATTTAAGGCCATAGAAAGTCTTAAAAGGTATAACAATAATCTTAGGGTGTATTCACACCAGGAAAGTCCTATAGTTCACTTGCTTTGGTCCGGACCAAATAGAATGTTGATTTTTTTTGTTTGGTACGGTTCGAATTCACACTGCTTTTTTTGCAAGTGAACCAAAATGTGTAAACAAAACCACACGTTTGCTAAGGTCGTCCATTCATTGGACAGGAATTCTCAAGCAGGGAAAAGCAGGAAGTGCAAAAACAGGCTCAGCATGGAGATATTTTGTAATGTAATATTTGTTATTTTACTGATTTGGTGTTATTCTCTACAAATGCAATATGAAGAAACTATGGTAGTATAGATAAAAGCCCGCCCGCACTGATAATTGATTGCTTGGGTCCTTACATGCGCTTCTTGTGGCACACTAGCTGGCACACACACGCAAGGTCTCTTGCTCTCTCTCTCTGCCGTGCACGCGCTCTTGCTCGCTCGCTCTAGATTCCGGGAGATTTTAACTGATTTGCTGGCATCAGGGAGCTGCTATCGACATGCGTGAGACTCCCGGAACTTCCGGGAGACTTGGGATGTTTGTATAATAAGACACCATTATGCCAAAATGTCCGTTTTGTTAAGTATCCTCATAAGAGCAGTCACATAAAAAGGCGCAGTTTTCTGCAATTGGGTCGGTTCATGTTCACACCATAAACGAACCGTACCAGAGTTCGTTTGGAACCGTACCGAGACCACCTCTTCAGCTGGGTTTCGGTTTGATTGTTTGGGCCGCAACCGAGTTCGATTGCTGTATTCACACCTGCCCAAAAGGTCCGCACCAAGGGGGGAAACGAACTAGAGTTCGATTCAATCGAACCAAACAAGGCAGGTGTGAATACACCCTTAATTAACATTTTTTTAATTAAATAATTATCATCTTAAAATTGTGGGTGGAAAAACAGGAATCGTGATACGTCCTAATGTGATTATTAAACTCCACAATTAAACTGAAGGCAATGATGTGCTGTTCTATTACAGAAAGGAAAACTAAAATGTTATTTAACACGTTAATTAAATATGTGTATTTTACTAGAACGTTTTAAAAATCTGGTTATTGACTTTCTTTAAACACATTAGCAAATCAGCAAAAACCTATATCGTTTGACCTCTAATTCAAATGTATCGTAGTGCCACCATCTTCAGTACGTATTGAATAAATCATGTCTTAATAATTTTAAACTTGCAGTTACCTTGTTTTGCATTTGAATGTGTGCTGCAGCCTATTTAGTTAAGTAAAAACATGCTATTTTGTGATTGCATGGGTTTGTTCCGCATGGATGTACAGAATTGATTTTATTTATGCAGGTCTTAAAAATTTCTTAAACTCTTACTTTTGATTTTAAAAACTCTGCATATGCCCTGATTTAAACTCTGTGTCCAAACTATGTGCTTTGTAAAGATGACTTTAGAGAGAAGAAGTTAATTTTCCTCTTGTATTTGTAGATGTGACACACTAAATTAGTACCAGACAATAAAGCCAAGTGAATACCCAATATGGCCGACCTTCCTGGCCATAAACCATGTTAACCAAGTGTATAGATATAGCTAGAATTACAGATATTATATTGATATTACAAATATGCTGTCATATTTCGATGTTTTCTGGCACAATAGCCTTTACCTTTTTATCCCATTGAGGGATTTAATCATAATTCTTTTCATTGTAGGTCAATTTGACCTGCTCTCAGAGACAGTAGACCATCGGCTCCAGCTTTTCCTGGATGTGGAAGTGTTTGGGGGAGAAGAGGAGCTTCGCTGCTTTTTAAAGGCAAGAGAACCTGTTTACTATGCCCTCATGAACATGAACTGAAAAAATAGACTTGGGAATAGCGCAAGACAAATAAATGCAACCAAGTAGCCATGTTAGATCCTTTATTCATGAAGGTAAATTTATGCTACTTTATTGCTACATTTCTCACAGTCCACATTCCACCATATCACATGCTGAACCACATGTTCTCATGCTGGGTAAAGTCATCATCTGTATGGAAAATGGGTGCATTTCTTTATTGTGAACTATGAATTTCTCAGTGTAGTTTCATTATTTTACTGGTATCCTGCACTCTAAATATATTCAAACTTGCCCCTTTGGCCCCTTCTGGGTGCCCTCTGCCTTAGCCACCTGGTTTTCTCCAAAGAAACAATCTCATAAGGAAGTCCACAGCAGGACCATGAGATTAAATTAATTTAATACACTCTCTCCACACCAGCCTTTTGCACTCTCACAGTTTAGAGACATTGGGCCCTATTTTAACGATCTGAAACGCAAGTATCAAGCGCGAAACGCAAGTAACTTTGTGGGCGGGTCTTGGGCGCTGTTGCTATTATACCGGCGGGATAAATGACTCTTGCGCCCGACGCCAATCTAAAATGGGTTGGTCTGAAGTAGCTTCATTATTCATAGGTGTGGTTTGGGCGTAACGTGAAATAAACCAATCAGAGCGTCATCTCACATTCCCTTTAAGAGCAGGCACGCTTGTTCTAAAGCGGATTCCTATTATAACGGCGAATTTGCCAGGCGCGGTTCACAGCCGAGGAGACTAACTAACTGACGTTCTCGTCACGGCCGTAAAACACAGAGAAGTGACATTGGGGATGGAGAAACACAAATTAACTTCGGTTAAACAGGCGTATGATAATTTGGGTAAATGTGTAAGCTAGATGTATGCTTTTATAATAAACTATCTATCTATCTATATCTATCTATCTATCTATCTATCTATCTATCGTAATAATGTATGATTTGCAAAAATGAAAACTGCTGCTTAAACGAGAGAATCAAAGTGTATGCGCGTTGTGCACACACTACATTGATTATGGCCAAGCATGCGCCCTAAAATAGCATATGAATAACATGCGCAACGCGCCACTGACTTTAAACTAGTTTTTTTCGGTCAGTGGCGGAATTGTTTTCTAAACCTGTAAAATACCATGAGGGAACGTTTGCGCCGGAACACGCCGCCTCTTTGCGCTGAACCGCCCCTGGGAGCGCAAGTGTATTTCTTAGTTAACCGACGTGCTTCTGTGGAAGGAAAAGTCCGCTGTGCGCGGGTGCAAAATAGGAATGATACATGCGTCGGTGTACAAAGTCAATTGCGCTGGGTGGAAGATAGGGCCCATTGTCTTTCCCTTTGTTAATTTCAAATTCCAAAGTGCTGGTAACGCTTAAAATACGATCATACGACTCTAATGCAATCCAGCAAACTACTTAATTGCATTCTTTTGTATTTATACCAAACTGGCTTGAAAAGTTTTTAGTCGTGATTACAAGTGTTTGAAATAAATTCTGCATTTCTAAGTGCTTCATTCAGCATTTTTTAAAAAAGCTGTAATTATTTGTATTAACCTTTTTTTGTGGTTTCACTTGATTTCAGATGTCCATTGTGAAGTTTGGAGATGCAGTGGAGTTCCATTCCCTCATGGTTGTGTCAGACCAGTACATCTACATCTTAGAAATCACCTCACAATCTGAGTAAGCAACTTCTGTTAACTTCTTCAGTTCTGAAAGTGCAACTAACTATTGTTCACTAAAATGAACTTTTAAGTAAGTGTATTATGAAGTCTAGAAAAACACACACACACACACACACACACACACACACACACACACACAAAAACACTAATTCTTTCCTTATTATGTTTTAGTGAGTTTTATGTGTAAGCGGGGTAAATGTAATTGGTGCAATATCCAATCCACTCCACCTAATCAGTATCCTCAGCATACATTAGTGTCAAATTGGGTTTTATTTATATACATTGAAACAAGTTCACATAAGAAGGCTGTATTTATGTCACCATGGCCTTGTTGCACAGGTAATCACAGCCATGCTGATATTTGGGGGAAAAACAGCATGATTGCAAATGTATAATGAACTGTTGTATGACAGCAACAAGAAGAGTAATCTGGAGAGAATCACTGGGACTTTTGTGTTTTTCTGACAGGCTGTCAGTCTTAGAGCAATTAGTGGTGTGGATATTTCAGTGTTGTTGGACTGTTATATCATCACTCTCAGCTTACATAGAAATTAAGATGGAAAAAAGATTTGTGCTTAGTGTCATGACCATAGACTGTAAAAAAAGATGAACAGCTTTCTTCCACTGTAGAAAAATGAAGCCAAAATATCCGCAGTATCAAGATCCCGCCCACACACTCCTGCTTCCGCAGACTCAATCGCAAGAACAGCAGTCAATCATGACGTTACACCACATTTTTATAGCATCAAATAACAAACTAAAACTAAACTTACTTGAACATATATCTGTGTGATAAGTGGAATTTTTTTATTTGACTCGTTTTCAATTACATGGAGAGGGTGGGGTTTATGACTTATACTGCAGCCAGCCACCAGTGGGCGATCAAAATGCTTTGGATTCACTTTTCAGGACGTGTACGACACACTTGGTCATGACAATAGTCAGGTCCCAAAATAGATAAATAGCCCTGGATAAGATGCAGTAGGCATTTTTGAGGAAAAGTACTTCAAGTGTTGTTTCTATATGATTTTTAGGTGCTGAATCCATTTCTGCCGTATAACAAGTTGTAAACATCACTGTTTTGGCATAAACAATAAAAACAAAATGGCTGCCAAAAAAAAAAAGTTTTAATGCATTTGTTGCAGTTTAAACATTAAACATTAGAACTAAAACTATGCATTCTCAGAATATTTAAACATGTAAACAATGAAAAAACAACATTAACATGAAAGGGATAGTTTTTAATGGCTGCTGGAATTATGCCAAGGTACACTGGGAAGCATATATCAGTGGAAATATGCAATTATGCCCAGCCCGAAGGGGGGGACTTGGAATACACATGACCCCAGGGGGCTGCATATTGAGAATCACTGGGGTGTCCAGCTGCAGGTGGAATATTTCAAACCCAGGGGTGGCAAGGTAGCTTGCCGAGGGAAAGACACATGCTCAGAGAGGCTTACAGTGGACTACACACGTGGGGGTTGCCCAGAGGCCGTGTTAGGTGTCGCCCAGCCTGCAGATCTACATATGTCTGTTGGCGAGGCGCCATGCGCTAGAGCCCAAGAGGATGCCACACTCCGGGTGGAGCAGGCCGTCACATCAAGGGGGCATGGTCGACCTTGCTGCTGGTAAGCCAAAGCAATGGTGTCCACTATCCAGTGAGACAACCTTTGCTTGGAGAGAGCCTTTCCCTTCAGCTTCCCACCATGACAGACAAAGAGCTGGTCTGAAGTCCTGAAACAATGCATCCTGTCTATGTAAGTATGGAGGGTGCGTACTGGACAGAGCTGTGCCAAGGCTGGGTCTGCGTCCTCCAAGGGCAGCGCTTGCAGGTTCACCACCTGGTCTCGAAAGGGTGTGGTGGGAACCTTGGGCACATATCCAGGCCGGGGTCTCAGGATCACGTAAGAGTTAGCCGGTCCAAATTCCAGGCACGCTTCGTCACCCGAAAATGCCTGCAGGTCCCCTACCCTCTTGATGGAGGCCAATGCAACCAGGAGCACTGTTTTCATTGACAGGAACTTAAGCTCCACTGATTGCAGAGGCTCAAAGGGAGCACTCTGCAGGGCAGTTAAAACCACAGAGAGGTCCAAAGAGGGAACGAGAGGAGGGCGAGGAGGATTCAGTCTCCTCGCTCCTCTCAGGAAACTGATGATCAGGTCGTGCTTTCCAATGCACTTACCATCAACTGCATCATGATGTGTGGCAATGGCGGCACCATACACTTTCAGGGTGGAGGGAGACAACCTTCGCTCCAACCCTTCTTGCAAGAAGGAAAGCACGACACTGATCGGGCCTTTCGTGGGTTCTTTAAGTTTAGAAGAACACCAGTTGACAAAGAGGTTCCACTTCAACGCATAGGCATGTCTCGTGGACGATGCTCTAGTCTAGCGGAAGTGATGGTAGCCACCACCGCTGGTGGTAGGGTACTCAAACCTGCCTCGTCCCATCCAGGAACCACACATGGAGGTTTCAAAGATCGGGACGAGGGTGCCATAGGGTGCCCCGTCCCTGAGAAAGCAGGTTCTTTCTCAGAGGAATTGGCCAGGGAGGTGCTGTCGCGAAGAGTACTAGTTCTTGGAACCAGGTGCGGTTGAGCCAATACGGGGCAACCAAAATTACCTGCTCCTCGTCCTCCCTGATCTTGCGCAAAGTCTACGTAAGAAGGCTCACTGGGGGAAAACGCATACTTGCAGAGGCCCCGCGGCCAGCTGTGCGCCAGTGCATCCGTGCCGAGCGTGCCCTCGGTCAGGGAATAAAACAGGTCGCAGTGGCAAGAGTCGTGGGAGGCAAACAGATCTACCTGTGCGTCCCCGAACTGATCCCAAATCAGATGAACCGACTGGGGATGGAGTCCCCATTCTCCAGCGAGAGGCCGAAACCGAGACATATCAGCTGCACGGTTCAGGTCTCCCGGGATATAAATGGCTCGAAGCGACCTCAGATGCTTCTGACTCAATATGAGGAGGTGGCAGGCGAGTTGCGACATACGGCGGGAGCGCAGACCACCTTGTCGGTTGATGTACGCTACTGTGGCGGTATTGTCTGATCGGACTAATACGTGCTGACCCCTGAGCAACGCACAGAAGCAGTGCAGGGTGAGACGTACAGCCAGCAACTCGAGGCAATTGACATGCCAAAGGCGCTGGGGTCTTGTCCAGGAGCCTGCGGCAGCATGTCCATTGCACATGGCGCCCTAGCCCATTATGGAGGCATCTGTTGATACAACAACATGCCAGGAAACTCGTTCTATGGGCACTCCAGCCCATAGAAAACTGAGGTTCGTCCACGGGGTGAAGGTCTGAAGGCAGTCACTGGGACTCGGAGCGTGCCTTGTTGCCATGCCCACCTCGGGACTTGATCGCGAAGCCAAAGCTGAAGCGGTCTCATATGAAGCAAGACGAGCGACGTTACTGCGGCTGCGGATGCCATATGCCCCAGGAGCCTCTGAAATAGTTTCAGTGGAAACGCACTCTTGCCCTCGAACTGACGAAGGCAAATTAGCAGTGACTGCGCGCGCACGCACATGGCGACCGAGTCGATTTCCATACCGAGAAAAGAGATCCTCTGCACGGAGCAGAGTTTGCTCTTCTCCCAGTTGACTCGAAGGCCCAGACAAGCTAGGTGCCGCAGCACTAGGTCCCTGTGTTCGCAAACCTTGTCTCGAGAGTGAGCTAGGATCAGCCAGTCGTCGAGAGGAACAAGGGCTGCCTCGACAACCTTTGTGAAGACGCGAAGAGACAGGGCTAGCCCGAAAGGGGGAACCGCGCACTGGTATGCCTGCCCCTCGAATTATATATATATATATATATATATATACTGGTATGCCTCATTTGCATATGTAAACATGACATTTCAGAAAACTTGTAATACAAAAAATGTCTGTCTCTATGTAAGTGAAAAACTGGAAAGGTTTTATGGTGATATCTATAACTTAAAATTTTTACCCTATCCACCTGTAGTGTTTTGGCTTTGAATAATGCACCTATTGTTTCAATGACAATTACAAGAAAATGGAACCCTTATTTCAATGTTATACGATGGATCCTTATTCAGGAGACATTGAACTTTCTAAAAATGTGGTATAACAACTTTTCCTCAAAAATGCCTACAGGGTTACACAATCTTGAAGATTCGGACCTGACTACAATGAAAAAGCAGCACTGACGCAGGATTTTAGAAGCAAAAAACCTTAATGTACCTTACACTTGAGATTGTAAATGTCTGGTGGATGAGACACATTGTCCTAAAAGTTGAACACAAAGTTTTGTGACATGTCAGCTTTAACAAGTTTGAAGATTGAACAAGTTCAGTTTGTACTGCTGCACTGTTTTTCATACACCAAACTTCAAAGTCATCAACTTATTACTTGAAAATTAACTTTTACCTTCATAGCGATAAATTCAGTTTTGAATGCAAGTACACAATGATGTGTCTGGCATTTGATACCTGTGCGTCGTCACACCCTCTACACAATGCTGCGAGGGGCTTCTTGTCCAGTGTGTGACCGGATTAACACTATATGTTTGCTGCATGTTCAGGAAATGTAAATCTAGTTAAAGGGTTTGTTCACCTAAAAATGAAAATGATCCCATAATTTACCTTCAAGCCATTCTTGGTGTATATGACTTTCTTCTTTCAGCCAAACACAATAGGATTTATATAAAAAAAATATTCTGGCTCTTCTAAGCTTTATAATGGGAGTGAATGGCACCTTTTTTTTAAGCCCAAACAAGCGCATCCATCCATCACTACCAAAAGTACCAATACCAAAAATAATCCATATGGCTCCAGGGTGTTAATAAAGGCCTTCTGAAGCAAAGCGATGCGTTTTTGTAAGAAAAATATCCAGAATTATAAATTTATAAACTGTAATTACTAGCTTCTGGATAATGGCCGTCTGCGCGTTCACAAGAGAGTCGAGTTCCGGCGGAAGAGTGAACTCTTGACCCGACGCATGACGTATTGAGGAAGTTCAGAGGATAGAACTAAACAAAACACCGGTCATGAATCAAAAGTCTAAAATTAGAATTTTTAAAGAGAAATGTCGGAGGGCCTTGAGTTTGTTGCCCAGCCCTATTTGTTTGAACTGCGAGAGGCGTCTACTCTCACCTAAGCTTACGCTATGCCTGCGTCATTTGCCGGAACTCGACTCTCTTGTGAGCGTGGGGATGGCCGTTATCCAGAAGCTAGTGATTACAGTTTATAAGGCCTTTATTAACCCCCTGGAGTCGTATGGATTACTTTTATGATGGATGGATGCACTTGTTCGGGCTTCCAAAAAAATGGTACTATTCACTCCCATTATAAAGCTTGTAAGAGCCAGGATATTTTTTTAATATAACTCTGATTGTGTTTGGCTGAAAAATAAATTCATATACATTTTCATTTTTGGGAGAATTAACTCTTTAAGGTTTAAAGCAACACTAAATAACTTTTTTTACCTTAAAATGATGTTTCTAAAATCGTTTCAGTGTTTCATCAAGCCGTAACAGGGTGAAAGGCACTTCTGCATTCGCTTTGCGGCCCTATATCTGCTATAACCGCACTATGCAAGTTTGTCAGATCGAGTAGCGTTTCTGTAGTTCGAATGAGACATAAGAAACTACAAATTTGACTTGCTTTACGGCAAGCGTTACAATAGTCATTATTTTGTTTTTCTTCGTTTCTGATGAAAAGTTCTTTAGTGTTGCTTTAAATCTCCACTAACTTATTTTATCTGTAAATTCACGGACAAAGGGAATTCATCTGATTTAAATATATAATCTCTTTTCTTTCCATTTTCCCTATCCCTTTCTTTAACTGTCTCTCACTCCTTATGCAGTGGGCAACCCTCAGACTGGCTGCGGAAAAGAGAAAGCCATCGGTTGTGTGAACTCAGCTATCTGGAGGTGGGTCTGGGCTCTCAGAGCATCCATCTGGAGTTTGATGAGGGGGCAGCAGCGTACACACTACTAGTGCGAAACAGTGCCCGCTGCAAATTGTTCTTCAGCAAGCTTACAGGCAAGGCTTCCTTTTGTATGCTCTTGCTCTGTGGAAATGACAAATAGCAAAGGCTTGGCTAAGAAAATGTATTAAAAACAATGTTGGGTGAGCAGTGGATTAGCAGGTTTGCTGTTTGACTGATTGGTTAGCAGTTCAACATGACTAATTATTGTTTAATAAAACAAACAAAAGATTTGCTTCCTGGATGAAAGCAAAAGAATAGTTTACACAAGATTTAGAAGGAAGTACTGAATGAATGAAGGTGGTTTCCAAAAAAATGGGAAGTTATGTGTCCCCTTGAACGTAGTGTTTAAGGCTACGTTTAGACTGTCAGTCCAAATCTGATGTTTGTGCATATCCGGTTCAGATTTAGCTAGTGTGAATGGCCAAAAAACACATGTATTGGAAATCCGTTTCAGTCTGACGGCTCTGCATGCCATGTAAAACTTAAACGTCAGACGATATTATAGGAAACGCACTGAAAGTCGCTGCCAAAACAAGGCTGTGTTGTTCCAAAGTGCCGGACGAGTAGAAAATGACAATATAACGGAGACATGTTTGTAAACATGTTTTTGGGTTTGTCTCTTTAAATGCAAATGAGCTGCTGCTTCCGCTGCCGCCTCCATCAGAACGACAGAACAGTTTGCATGCTTTGCTTGAACTTTTGCCATTGCGTTAGAACTAGTTACACTGTTGTCGCTTGTGAAAACCAAATGGTGGCACCGTGGGTGGAAATTTGCCGATTAAGGGGCGGTAATATTATAATAAGATCCCCTTCCTACATCAGATGGGGAGCGAAGTCTGATCTGCTTATTTTTGGGCATGCTTGAAAAGAAAGGCTCTCCAAAACAAAGTTACTGGTTTGTCACTTTTCACGTTTTCTGGGTTGGTAGATGCACCGGGGACCCGGTTATAGCACTTAACAATGGAAAAAGTCTGATTTTCATGATAAATCCCCTTTAAACAAGACCACATCTCTATTGCAAACCCCTCCATGTTGCGGTTGTTGTATTTGGTGTTTACCTACCAACACAACATCATTGCCATAGAAACCAATGCAGATATTCCGGAAACCGAAAGAGCTGCATGGACACACAAATCGGATCTGAACAGTTGCGATACACACTTCAATAATTTTAGATCAGAATCCAATCGGATACACGAATAATCGGATTTGGAGCCTTTGATCAGGGTTGGAGCTGAAATATCCGGGAAGGTAGATCTCCTGGAACAGCATTGGAAACAAGGAAGAACAAGGAAGCTTGATTTCAAACTTTTAAAAAATGTACAAAATAAAGATCAGTAAACAGTAATAAAATAATAAATTACAGACAATTGTACAAATAAATACATAAAGATACAAATGAAATAAACAGTGCAAGTTTTTCAGGTAGGTCTTACAGCAGTATTTAGATAAGAAATACTACAGAAATTGAATATTTGAGTTGGCTAATCAAATATAAAATAACACTTAGGGCCCTATTTTAATGATCTGAAACGCAAGTATCGAACGCGATACGCAAGTAACTTTGTGGGCGGATCTCAGGGGCTGTTGCTATTATACCGGCGGGATAAATGACTCTTGCGCCCGGTGCAAATCTAAAATGTGTTGGTCTGAAATAGTTACATCACTCAGGTGTGGTTTGGGCGTAACGTGAAATAAAACAATCAGAGCGTCATTTCACATTCAAGCAGGCATGCTTGTTCCATTGCGGATTGCTATTATAATGTCGGATTTGCTAGGTGCACGCCAGGAGCGGTTCACAGCCGAGGAGACCAACGTTCTAGTCAGGGCGTTAAAGACAGAGTAGTGACATTTTATGGGGATGGGAGAAACCCACCCAAATTAGCTTTGGTAAATAGGCATATAATAATTTGGGTAAATTTGTAAGCTAGATTTATGCCTATTTTTTCACATATTCATGGACACCACAATGATTTCCCTCATGTGGATTTTTTTTCCTTGTAATTATGTATGGTTTGCAAAAATGGCAACTGTGGCTACTGTGTAGATGAGAGAAGCAAAGTGTATGCGCGTCGTGCACACGCTACATTATGGCCAAGCATGCACCCTTAAAATAGCATCTGAATAACGCGCCACAGACTTGAGACTAGGTTTTTCCTGGTCTGTGGCGGAATTGTTTTCTGGAACTGCAAAATAGCACCAGGGAACGTTTGCAACTGAACACGCCTCTTTTCGCTGAACCGCCCCCGGGAGCGCAAGTTCATTCCCTTATTTACCGACGTGCGTCTGTGGAAGGAAAAGTCTGCTGTGCATCGGGTGCAAAATAGGAATGATGCATGCGTCGGTGTACAAAGTGAAATGCGCTGGGTGCAAGATAGGGCCCTTAGTTTTCACTGTAAAAAATGAAATACATATTAATCCTTACAATCACAGTTACAAAAAAAGATACAAAAGTTATTCAGTTTCCGAGTGCACTGAGTGATTTTCTCTTTTGTTGTTCAATTACCATTACCATACCGAATTATTGTCTGCCAAAAGAAAGAACCAAATCTAAACTAGAGAACTTAAGAGAGTCAACCGTAATTTCAGTCTTACTTCCTGCACAAACCTAAGTAGGTTTGTAACAAATTTGCATAATGCCAGCCTATAGTCTTTATAGGCTTCCTTGTCTACTTTGACCTGCCCTCAAACACTGCAGTTGTACCTTAGGCCTGGAAGAGTTTGGTTTGTGTTGTTGGCATGTAGAGAAGACTCTTTTTTTTCTGCGCTGTGAAATCAGATCTACAGGGTGGGCCATTTATATGGATACACCGTAATAACATGGGAATGGTTGGTGATATTAAAGTCCTGTTTGTGGCACATTAGTATATGTGAGGGGGCAAACTCCTCAAGATGGGTGGTGACCATGGTGGCCATTTAGAAGTCGGCCATCTTGGATACAACTTTTGTTTTTTCAATAGGAAGAGGGCCATGTGACACATCAAACTTATTGGTAATGTCACAAGAAAAACAATGGTGTGCTTGGTTTCAACGTAACTTTATTCGTTCATGAGTTATTTACAAGTTTCTGACCACTTATAAAATGTGTTCAATGTGCTGCCCATTGTGTTGGATTGTCAATGCAACCCTGTTCTCCCACTCTTCACACACTGATAGCAACACCGCAGGAGAAATGCCAGCACAGGCATCCAGTATCCGTAGTTTCAGGTGCTGCACATCTCGTATCTTCACACCATAGACAATTGCCTTCAGATGACCCCAAAGATAAAAATCTAAGGGGGTCAGATCGGGAGACCTTGGGGGCCATTCAGTGTGTGAAGAGTGGGAGAACAGGGTTGCATTGACAATCCAACACAATGGGCAGCACATTGAACACATTTTATAAGTGGTCAAAAACGTGTAAATAACTCATGAACGAATAAAGTTACGTTGAAACCAAGCACACCATTGTTTTTCTTGTGACATTACCAATAAGTTTGATGTGTCACATGGCCCTCTTCCTATTGAAAAAACAAAAGTTGTATCCAAGATGTCCGACTTCTAAATGGCCACCATGGTCACCACCCATCTTGAGGAGTTTGCCCCCTCACATATACTAATGTGCCACAAACAGGACTTTAATATCACCAACCATTCCCATGTTATTACGGTGTATCCATATAAATGGCCCACCCTGTACTTTGCATGCACTTCCTCATTAATGTTTATGTCACTTTGTATACAAGTGCTAGGAAGCCTCCGGAGCTGAAAATCAGATATGGCAATGGCCGTTTCGTTTCCAACATGCGCTGAAAGCAGTAGACCAATCAGGGTTGCGTTTCTCAAAAGCATCGTAAGCAAAGTTGATCGTAGAGACCATTGATGGCAATGGTTTTATGATCTACTTAGGCTTACGATGCTTTTGGGAAACACAGCCCAGAGCAGAGGAGGCTCTTGGAAAGGAGGGGTTTAGAGAGAATGAATCCTTAATCAAACCGTTTCAGACAATGAGAAAAGAGGTGATGCTGCAATGTATATTATGAAGAAAGTGTTTTTTGACCTTGGATGTAGACCCATGTAGACCTATTGTAGGAGATCTGCAAAACAAAATTAGCTGACAGCTGGAGCAGCTGACAGGGTATGAACTTTCAACCATGATCCACCAGTACGCCAAGCTCAGAAAGGATACTTGTGGAAACAGTAACCTTCTGTCACAGCCACTGTGATCTTAGAAGCTGACATATATCTGACACTCTTACACATTGTAGGAACTAGTTGCAACCAGACAAAAGACCTGGAGTATTTATCTGTCCATCCCAGTGTTCTTTTTTATGGTTTTCATTTTCATCACATACTGTTGGGAAAACAGAGGAACAAAAGGGTGTTACAAATATCACAATACAGCGGAGGCAAAACAAAACATTAACCTGATTACAAAAAATGGCACATTGTTCGATCTGAACAATGAAACTGACACTTTTTTTTTTTTTTTTTCACAACAATCCATTTGGACCATTTTCTCACAGCAACTCATTTGGACGATTTCATTTGTGATTTATCAGAGCAACTGCACCATTTACATTTATTCATTTAAAAGACGCTTTTATCCAAAGCAACTTACAATTGAGGAATACAACAAGCGATTCATCTAAAGAGGCAATAAACACAAAAAGTGCAATTAATATAAATTTCACCCATCGTTCAGGATATTACAAGCAGGAATAGTGAGTGCATAGGTGAAGGCATAGTTAAATAGATGGTCTTTGTGCATTTCTTAGTGTGGGTATGTCCTCTGCCCACTTGTTTTCCATCTATGTGCAAATACTGATGACCATTTGTAGTCCATAGTCTCTGAAATGGTTTGATCTCTTCTTGTTTCTCTTCTCATTGTCCATTCTTTTCCACTTGGACTGTAAGTCCTTTTGGAATAGCAATCACTGGTGTTGTTCGAGTCTGTGCCTCTCCATCAGTTACATCCATGGTCGGTCTCAGGGTTTTAAGATCGTTTAGGCCTGGAGTTCTGGATCTTGCAGGTCTGGAAATCTCTGTGTTCTGTTATTTTTCTTGAGAAAATCACCTGGCTCCATTGGTTCTACTGACCATCTCGTCATTCAAACCACCATATCATCTTTCTCCCAGAGGTTACACATTTCAGACCAACATCGCAATGCTTATACTGAAACAATAATCAGAAGCAGAGGTTGCCCCCCTTCCCCCCACAAGCATATTTTCACATTCAAACATCCTTTCCACATGCATGACAGACAAAGCTTTGAAGAGGTCTCTCATTGTCTTGACAATGTCTAGCAATGTGACCAGCTTTTCCACATGCATAGCAAAGAATAACACCTACTGAATTTATTCTTGCAAATCTCCTTGGTCTATGATGGAAACCATTAGATAATGTAGAACATTCTCTCTCTCCAAAGGCAGCCACTGGATGTCTAGATTTGGCAGCTTTCATTTGACTATTTGCATTAGCATTATTGTTGTAAAACTGTGTCATTTTAGCAATAATGCCATTATATTCAGAGCATTGTCACAGCAGACCGGGTGAGTGGGTCTCATTTGTTAATCAAGGCAGACTTGAAAGTGACATCATTCTTAGTAATATCAGGATTGCCACTGAAAGTTTTAAACATCGCCAATAATCGTTCTGAAAATGCTGCTGGGTGCTCCCTTTTCCTCATGTGCATCTCAGATATTTTATCCCAATTAACTGACATCACACCTAAGACTTCCAGCAGTGCCTTTTTCCTCTTTGACTTATTAGCATTTCTGTCCTTTACTTTCTTAGTTAAGGCTCTAGACAAAGTGTCAGGCAAGCACATTCTTAACAAAACGCTTGCATCACCATCTGTTAAGTTGTAAACTTCAAATTTATTCCTCCAAGTTTTTCAGAAAATCTAATGAATCTTGTTTGGTAGGATCAAATTTACCAATATTCTTGATCACAGTTTCGAGTTCAGTTTGATTAAATCCTCGGACTATGGTAGAGGTCATTGGTTCCCTTCCTTCACTAGCACGAATATTCGTAGTAGTATGGACTGGTGCCATGGGAAATCTGACTCTACAGTCAGAGTATTGTTTACTGAATGACTGAGAATCTTTTTCCCAACCCTCAGCGCTGTCTTCCTGCAAATCTGGCATTTCTGGAACTGGGTTACACAATGTGACACCTAACAATGTCTTATTAGGGTTTTTGTCAGTTGTGACATTCTTTATCATAAACTGACAAGCCGCCTTTGCTTCCTCCAAATTGTCGGACAATGTTTCCACAGATGATTTAAGCATACTATTGTTAGTTCTAAGAAGTGCGATCTCATTCTGCATCTTGACCTTTTCTTCTTTCCAGATCATTTCACTAGCCAGGTAATTTTTTGTAGAAATTACCCCAGTAATTTCGCTCATTTTCATCCTATAACTCATCTACTCTCCTCCTAGTTACTTTGTATGAAGCAAAAAGAGCTTGAAGCGCATGAGCAATTTTCACATTTTTGTTCTGCATTTTGGGATCATTTTCTAACTTGGAGATAGCCCACTTGTACGGGTTTATGAACAATATTCTCTATTCCGTCAAACATTCCCTGAGAACCGTGTTTAGCGATGTAATTAACAATAATTTCTTCCATTTTCAAAAGTCTTATCAGGCTTTAGAGTATCTCGTGATCTAATTGTTATTCACAAAGTCTGATTTAAATGACTACACGTTATCTAGTTCCTTTAAGATATCCGTTAGTCTAATTATTCACAGCTCCAGTACTTCGGATGCAAATGAACAATGCCTTAAATTTCACTATGCAAAACAGTTAAGAAATGTACTGTAACACTGTCACAGTAAGTCAGACAAAACCACACAATGTCTGGTTTTATGTTATATTCTTAAAACAACCTACTTAGCCACCGTACTTTGGGCTTAAACAATCAAATCAAATTTAAAACACTGCCACAGTATGTCGGGCAAAACCACACTGCTTCGGGTTCTTGTTTTAAACTTCACAGAGTCACGACGCGTCAGACTCACTAGTCTACACTATAACACACAATAGTTGTGAAATAATTCTGTGACCTCACTGCGTCGGGTCTATTCGATTTCTTTAGTATTTCCTCAGAATTATAACAACTTCACAATTAGTTTTAGGTACGTTAGAAACATACACATTTGTTTCAGTTACTTTAGAAACAACTAATCCTTGCCACTGTTGCCTTTGGCTTGCTCAGTTGGGGATATTTGGGGATATTTAATTTAATTTAATTAATCAATCAACAATACTATTGATCAGCATTACCAAATGTGAACGTTTTCCACTAGAAACAAACATTGATGTATTATTTTAATTTAATACTGTGAAGCTGCTTTGATACAACCTGTGTTGTGAAAAGCGCTATATAAGTAAACTTGACTTGGCTTGACTTGACTTGACTTAATCTAATATAACTCTGCCACCACACTACTTCGGGTTGATTCAATTACTTTAGAATCTTAACAGAATTATAAGAGACCAACACCAAGTTTAAGTTACTTTAGAAACTTTACACTTAAGCACTTTGTTTCAGTTACTTTAGAGAAACAACAATTCCAATACAGCTCTGCCACCACACTGCTTCAGGCTGATTCAGTTCCATTAGAATCTTAAACAAAATATTACAGAATAGGCTTAACTACTCCTCCTGCTAATACTGATTAAACCATATTCTCTTCTGTCCTTAAAATTTTCATTTCTAGATTTTTTAAACAAGGGGGTTCCCTGACAAAAAACTGCATAATATAAAGAAAACAGCTTTTTCTCACCTTTCCCCACTTTTTGTTGGAAATCCCTCGCTGGGTGGCTCGCCAAAGTAAGAAAAAATTATGTGGACTTTGAAGATCTAAAAAATAAAGTTTATTTCAGCATAGCAGGGGCAAGGTAAACGAAGCATCTTGGGTTCACTGGAACATAGAACATCCAAATCTCAAGCCTTGTATCCTGTTACAGTTTACCACTCTTAATGAAAATGAAGTTGCTCCTGTTGTAACAGCTGTGGTCTGTATGTTAATGAAGTTGAGAAACCCCATTGTCTGAGAAGGTTCTCGGTGTCCCACACCCATTCCCATTCTACAATTGATGATGACCATTTGCTCAGGATGTGATCAACCCAAATGGTGAAGAAACAATATAACTTCACTTCCTTCATCTCTATGATAATTAAGCCATTTTGGGCATGAGCTTATTCTAAAATATATTTTGGAGTGGAATCTGGGTCGAGGCAGACTACAGTTTCTTACAGCTTTTTCTTGAAAATTGTGAGTGATTCGGCTGTCCGGATAAGGTTGGAAAGATCATTCCCACCAGCAAGGAACAGTAAATGAAAACGTTCTTGAGAGAGATTTTGTGCCTCTCTGTGATGTTACCACAAGATGCCCATTCACTTACACACCGGAGGCTCCTTTAGGGCTTTCTAGGTTTCGTTAAAGACCAGTCAAGCCGCTGTGCCCTGGATCATTTGCAAGAGTTTTATTGCACATGTTGGAAGTCCAGCCAGAAGAGAATTGCAGTAGTCCAGCCTAGAAATGACAAGGGCCTGGATAGGGGTGGTCGATATACTGGTAGACACGATTTACCGGTAGAAATTAGTCAACTGGTTGAGATTTTGGACTATCGTCTCTATCGTGGTTATGCTCACGTGAAATTGCTGTGCTACGCAATCACGAAAGTTTGCATGCATTTTTAAGTAATGCGGTTTAAAAACGTGATTAAAAAAGTGATTTTAAACCGTTGAAGTGCAATAATCAGTGAAAGACAACTCATTTCGCTATATGCTCATGCTGTCAGAGAGACGCGTGCACATGAAGCCTTTGCTCATAAAGCCATTGCTCATAAAGCGCGTGAGAACTGAACTGAGTGCTTTTTACTGACTAATTGGGCTTAGTATATGTTAAAAACATATACTTATGTGTCAAAGTGACCATGTATTTGTCATTTATGTATTAAAGGTGCACTGTAATTTTTAGCAGCATCTAGTTGTGAGGTTGTGAACTGAGCTAGCTTCTGAGTCTTGCACAAAGAACAACATATTGACAAAACGTGTTTGTCTGTTTAGGGCTACTGTAGAAACATGTCGCCGCATTTCAATGTAATGGGACCTGCGGTGTATGTTGATAGAAATGGCTCATTCTAAGGTAATAAAAACATAATGGTTCATTAAGTAACATCTTTATACACCACTGAAAACATAGTTATGTATATGATATTGCATTTCTGTCAACAGATCCTCCAAAATATTACACAATGCACCTTTAAGTGAACATAAGCAGTTGAGAAAGAAAACACACAAGTATATTGGATTTGTGCAGTCGGTCTTAAAGTGACAGCAAATTACCTGCTGTCGTTTTTAATGTCAATCAAATAAAAAAAGAGAAAATCTCTCACTGCTCTTGACTGAATCACTTTTGTCACTTTGATAAGAATAAATGTATATTTAATTTAAACAGTGAAGACTATGAAGACATTTGATTACTTTATACAATTTATGTAGTAGCTATTTCTTATTTCTAGTGCTTGAAGTTTTTCAGGTAGGTCTATTTCATTTGTGTCTTTGTTCTATTTTAGTTTGTTTTGCCATATGCTTGTAATTAGTTTCTTTGTTCTTTTATCAGTTTCAGTAAGCTCGAGTGTTTTTTTTTTTTTTTTACTCCGGTTCGTATTCGTTTTTTGTGATATTGAAAATGGTGACAGCAATTATGAAATTTCAATCATAACCTTATTTAAAGCTAAAATAACAATATTGTGTTATCGTTAACGTGAAATAAAATTGGTCATATCGCACACCACTAGGCCTGGACGAGAATTTGTATTGAATGCTCAGTTAGGAAGGGCCTGATCTTCCTGATGTTGTACAGTGCAAACCTGCATGATCACACCAGAAAGCGTAAACTGTTAATGGCTGTGCTAGAAAGGATCTATGTTCTCTGTTAAGACATTGTCCTCCCAGGTTATTTTGAAACTTAATGTCTGAAATTTCACTCAGGAATTTCAGTTTCTTTGGTCAAGCAATGCCATTGTTTTGTGGTTGTTCTTCAAAAGCATCAAAAATAACTTGTTGGTTGACGGCAGAGCCATAGAGAGAAAGAGTTGCGACACTCTTTGATGTCGCCGCTATGGCTGTCACGTGGTTCATGTAAGCCCCAATAGTTCCAAAACATACGCTGGCTGTCATGCTCTTCTATGGGACAGACAGCAGCGATTGCATTATTGAACAGTAAATATAAAATAAAACACACACCCAAGTACTTTTTCAGCTGTTATTGCATTATTGCATTTTGTTAATGTCAGTTTTGCATTTGGAGATAAGTTTTAGGCTATATTTTTGGAGGGAAAAGCTCAGTGTTCATGTTCGCATGGGTAGTAGCACTGGCTTTAGCGGCTCTAACTTAACTTTTCCATATCATTCATCTGATGATGGACGTCTCATGATATTTATTTTAGCACAACTGGGCTGTATTAGGCTATTGATTCCCGTGATTTTGCTTATAAATTTTGATTCAGCCATTAGCCTACCTTCGTGATCACGCAAAGAGGTCTGCCGTGGCGGTCCGTTCAGAGTTCGCTTAAATATTTTTTATTAAACAATGACAGACAACAAAAATGTGTGCTTGTGTGGGTGTGTGTGAACAAGAAAAACAAAAACCAGGGGCAGGTGATCCACAGGACTGGTGATCCCATAACAATCCTAGAGGTCCAGCATTGTTCTCACAAGCCGCTTCACTCAAGACAATAAAACATAATGAAAAGTTAGTATATCCCAAAAAACTAAATTAAATAAAAGTTGCTATAAAGGTGGTAGTGATTCATTACCGAACTCTTACTGTCACAGCTGACGAAATCGCACTAGCTAGCAGGCAGTGCTTGAAAATTGGTTGAAACAACCAACATAAAATATAAATAATTACGCTGTGCATATACAAATGAAGACCAGTATAAGCATCGCAAAGGGCCTCTGATACAACATAGACAGTTGACAAATCAAAAGAGGTCGATATTTCAGCAACTTAACTCTAGAACAACTCGACGCGCAGCAATGTAAGTGAATGGTGTCCAACGCCAAAATGACAGTGTTTAGAACTAATCCGATTTTCAAATCCCGGAAGTAGGCGGTTAAAAGCGCCGCCATTATTTACAACGGAGGTCTATGGGAGTGTCGCAACTCTTTCTCTCTATGGCTCTGGTTGACGGGTGATATCTTTAAAAGTTGAAGGAGGATGTTTAATGTAAGTTTTATTTTTGTTGTTGTCCGTCAATGCTCTTCGAATGACATTTTGACAATGTCTGCATATCTTGACGCCACACTTGCCACAAAAGAACTAAGTAGACTTTCTTTTTAAGGGGGCACAGTGCACTGAGACTGTACTCCGGGATTAAGGCCCTGATATACTCACAGTGAAGTTATTTTTAGTTCTTCGCTTAGGGGTAAAAAGAAGTTCAAAATACTTGACCAGCTATATAGGCTACTGTTAGCGAACATTCCTGGGCTGCCCACACTTTAGATGAATATGTACAGTTGTAATCAAAATCATTCAACCCCTATTGCAAATCTGGTTTATTTGCAAAATGTACAGACTTTCAGCTGTTTGCAATGGACAAATCAAACAAAAGTAATTGAAATAGCTCAAGTTATTGTAATTGAAATGTTTTAAGTGGATTTCGCAAATTCAACTGAAAATGCAACTTTTAATGACTTTAATGACTCCTCTCAAAATTGTTCAACCCCTGAATAGAATCCCTCACTACAGCACAAATCTGCAAAACAGGTGTTGTCTCAAGCACACCTCATGCAACTAATCAAGGGCTTCATCAGTTGCATTAGGTGTGTTTGAGCTAGAACACATGAAATATCTGAACTGGCTAGGTTTGTTGAGTGTCAGGTTTGACTGAATGTTTGAAATATGGCTAAGCTGGTCACTTTATAAAAATTGTTTAAAAGCAAGCTGCTTTGTAGTATAAAACATAAAAACAGTGTTATAGTCTCAGTTAGAGTTACAACTAAACAGTTTTTACTTTAAAGCGCCTCTGTAGTGATGTTTTGACTCGCGGATGTCTGACCTTGACGGACTGAACAGAAGAAATTAACTAGAGATTTCCACATCAAAGAAGGCGGGGCCTCAGAGCACTAGGGATGGGACGGTATGAAAATTTCATATCACGATTATAGTGACCAAAATTATTGTGATTATCAATATTATCACGGTTTTGTTAAAACGAGATGAAAGTGTTCAAAAAGAGTTGATGCTCACACTGAAGACATTTCATCAAGTTTTATATTTGAAAATCAACAAACAACAAATAAAACAGCAGCTCTATGCACTTTTTTAAGCAAGATTATATTCTGTGGCATTTCCTTCCTTATAATGACGGTCGTCAATAGCAATGCATTATAACGGCGCACATCCATGTATCGCAACGGACGCGCTCTCTCGTTTCATTCAAATAGCCTACAACTTGCCGTCTTGCTCTTCGTTTTTGGACGATTGTTTTGTACGCTGTACAAAATGGATTTATAAACTGGTAAGATTTAAAACATTAATCTCATTTCAATATGTCCCCGTAATTGTGTGGTAAAAAAAATAAAATAAATCGGCGTAAGTGTAGCCTACAATGATAGTCTTGTTTGAACTTGATCGTTCGTCTTTGGCTCAAAGCCACTTGCTGCAAACTTTTCTTCACGGAAGCTTCACGTTTATTTCAAGTGAGTGAGATAAAATATTTCAACTCAAAACAACATTTTGTGCCCAATTATTTCCCAGACGTAGTTTTGGTATTGAGGTCAAAGTTAACTTGCCTTGCGTTCACTATAACTTACAACAGTCGGTGATGGTCACACAAGACAACTCGGCAGATCTGAAGTGTTTGTGATTGTAGTGACCATCCTCGATTAAGTTTCACTCAGGACTTTTGTAAAAGCCAAAATATGACCACACCTCAGATTTGGTCCTCTTAAAAGGCTGAAAAATCTCCCGAGCACGGTCACTGCCTTCCGCTATTCCTTCTCGAATAAAAACAACAACATTGCGCGCTGCGGCTGCGTCAGACTGTTGCTGGATGGACAGGATTTACAGTGAGTTATTAAAATCGCGATAATCAAACACGGTTTTAATAATGATTAAAATTTGAACGATAATACTAACCGTCAGTACATTTTATCGTGGTTTATAGTGAAACCGGTAATCGTCCCATCCCTACAGAGCACACACACCTATTTTATGTAATCGCCACGGCAAGCTGTTTCGAACTCCCGAAACGAACACCGAACAAACTTTCTTTTGCCCTAATTTTGTTGAAATGACGTCACACCACTTTGTTCTTAAGTTTAGGGCCTTTATTCTTTTTTATATGACTTATTGACTTATTGATATATATAAGTATGCTTATATATATGCTCTGGACCACATATTTATTTAGTGGGGACACTGAGTGTTCTGAGGTCTGGATGAAAATCTCCAGAATGATTACAGTAAAAAAATGTATTAGTATGCTGTTCTCTGTGTCTTTGTGAACTTGTTTCTTGAGAAAGTAGAGCAACAGAGGCTGCATTGTCTTCGATTTATGGCTCATTTACTGTTGACTTTCGTTTACAATCTAAAGCCAAACGTGCTACAAGACTGAAGATCTCTGTCCTGTCTACGCTCAGGTTTCTTAGTTGCGTCAATTGCTGAATTTGAATTTAAATCTGAATCTAGCTATGATCCCGGAATACATTCTCTCACAAACTCATGTACTGTATGTGGCAGTTGGAAAGTATTTTTGACAACGTGCCATCAAATAACATGAATGCTCAGTGCTCACACATGAATATGTCAGATGTTACACAGTCCAATATCACAACGTGCCCTTTTATTAGGTCACTTTGGCGCTGCATCATTTGCTGATGCTATGTGAACCCCACCCAGAAGTGATTATCTCTAAAGCACGGACAGTATTCCCACAATTCATAGACAAATGGAGCTCTACAGTAGCTCTTTTTCTCAGTTGTACATCCCGACCAATATAACTGAAGCCCAGCACCATTTTATCCAGATTTTTGGTCTTCATGGTTACAATAACAGTTTCTCTTAGCCCAACATGACATATCCTCATCTTTTCAGTGAAAAAAACTGGATTAGTTTCCCTGTTGATCTACGTGTATTCCAAAATGTGTCTGACGAATGCTTCGCTGAAATGAATCCGTCAGAGCAGCTAATCAATCAACATCTGATTCACTTAGTGAATTGCAAGGACTTTCAGTGATGGGCATTTTGAAATGTTTCAATATCATTACTGGTTAATAAACGGGGATCTACACACCCATTCTGACTCAGAAACACTGACAGTTTGGTCTGCTTAGTCTTTTAAAATCATGCAGTTTGGCCCTAAGATTGGGTCCATTACACAGATCCCCGCCCATCAAATCAAATAATGTGATTCAAGTTGGACTGTGCTGAGACAAGCTTTTAGGCGAATTGCTAATTGCCCCTATTAGATTAATCAGAGAGACATGCATGTGAAAAAAAGTCCAAAGACAACCTTTGGGGAAATCAATTTATTTTATGTACAGTATAGACACACAGTACAGAACAATACATAATATTCACACAGAATGTGTTTTGTGGTTAAAAACATGAGACACAGGACAGTGGAAAAAAGAAGAAAAAATGTAAGGTCTAAAGACATGGTTTTTAAAAGTTGAACAACTTTTAACTTGTTTATTGCAGT
The DNA here is from genome assembly GCF_964197995.2 of Scardinius erythrophthalmus. Lineage (NCBI taxonomy): Eukaryota > Metazoa > Chordata > Actinopteri > Cypriniformes > Leuciscidae > Scardinius > Scardinius erythrophthalmus. The sequence goes on along the minus strand of NC_138232.1, from coordinate 31,079,751 downwards.
GAATTCAAAAACACGTTCTTCATATGCAGCCCCTTAGAATAGCTGTTGTGGCCTGTAACTGGTTTCTTTTGTCTAAAGGCCTGTTCACACCGGGACGTATATTCGCCGACGTTTAACGCCTCGTGACTAAACAAAGGGCGCCAATGTGAGTGTGCACACCGACGCGAAAAACGCCACGCGTAAAAGCGTAATTTTTTAAAAAACGCCTCGGGTTCGTTTTTTTGGTTTTTGGCGCTTTTGCTCACGTGTCTGGAGCTTCTGAAGTTACAGTAAAACACAACTTGGGGGCGCTCAAACACAAAACGGTCTTGCCGAGCACACATACGTAACGGCGAAGAAGATAGATGCCGAGTAGCGTGAAAACACTGCCGGGAAGAAATAAGACGAGGAAGATGCAAGGCAAGATGAATGTAGAGCTGCTGGTCTCGTTGGTGTCGGAACATAAAGAACTATATGACAAACGCGACAGCGACTACAAAAATCTTGATAAAAGAGAACTGTTATGGAGTGGTATTAAGCGCCATCTAATGTCAGGGAATGAATTTGCATGTTCACTTGGCTCATCGTCAGCGAAAATCGCTTGGGTGTGAACACAAAAAACGCGTTGAAAAACGCTGGCGAATAACGCGCGCCGATATTCGTCCCGGTGTGTACGGGCCTTTAAGCTATCCAAATGAAATAAGTGTTATCCAAAGGAGGACTTGAGGTTTAAGCTGAGAATAAGCTGATATCCCTTAGTGTTGTCAAAAATATCGATATTTCGATAAATATCGATACTGAAATATCTGAACGGTACCAATATTAATTTCCCGAAGTATCGATACTAGCCGCGCTTTCACTTCTCTCCAAAGGCGCGTTGACAAACACCAGACGCGCACTCATCTCATTCGCTCTGGTTAAATAGCAAAAGTGAAGTGAATGGGGCCGATCAAATCTGACGCGTTTTTTGCAATGAGAGGCGCCTATTTTCAATTGGTTTCCAGCGAGCGTTCTGCGCGCTGTTAATGCGCCTCGCGGGCCTTCCGTTTTAGTGATGAAAGCTAGTTGCTTGAACGCCTGGAGAGTGCGATGATGGGGGGTAAACTTGTGGTGCTCTCGCGGGTTACCAGGAGCTTAACGACTTCACGAACCGTAACTACCACAATGTTAACAGAAAGTAAATAAAGTTAATAAAAGGCTGATTTGATGTTTACTTGACTGACAGGACAGCTGTTTCAGTGGTTGCCTAGCAACATAAAAATCGCAGCACACTGCTCGTTCTGTGTGATCTTAGACAAGTACATTTTAACTGTGGTCAAATGTAAATTAACTTGCTTATTTAACTTTATTCAAGAATTATTACTTAATTCTGCAATTTGCCTTCATTAGCAAATATCATCAATTTGATTACACAGATACTAATTAAACTAAACTGAGCAAGACAATGACATCTCTGAATTCAATAATGAAATGCCTTTAACTGAAAATTGAATGTTTAATCTTGTTATTATACATTACTGACACTTTCCTCCAATTTGATACTGTTAAGTGATTTGACACAATCTGTATTGTTAAAAGCACTATATAAATAAAGGTGACTTGACTTGACTTCATGTCGATCCAGTGAGCATTGTTTTCGCGTGTGATGCACACACGTTTGCGTTTAAATCTGTTCATCAAATAACGTTAATGTATTAACCAGCATTTATGCTTTTGAACAAGTGCACTACCTCATGTAAAATATACCTCATTGTCATGTTCTAAACTTGTTATATTTAGCTTTAAATAAAAAAAAAACCTTAATATTGTGGCAGTTTTTTTCTCTGTGGTATCGAAAATGGTATCGAATATCGATATTTTTCAAGGTATCGTATCGAAGTTAGAAATTCTAGTATCGTGACAACACTAATATCCCTGCCCTCTCTACAGTTCCTGAGGCATCCAGCAGTTATCAGGCAGTCAACCTTTCCAACAACATGTTTTCATGTTTGCCTCCACTCATGTAACACACCATTACCTTGTAAAACCCACTGTTTATTAACTCCATAACTATTCAGAAATAAAAGCTGTAAGAAAACAGAAAAGGGGGGTGGTAGGAACATACATACTGTAAGAACTACATAAGACGTCAGAACATAATCACAATTTATTCACACCTTTAATTAAAATTTGTAATCATAAATATATTTTCAACTTTACATTTTAATTATTTTACATTTTAAACATTTGTTTAATGGCGTCTTTTAACTAAGTACTATGTATGAAGGTCAGTATCATCCACACTGATATTGATGCCTCTATTAAATTAATAGCAATACAATGAGTAATTATAGCTATTGAACATTACAGTATTACATTACAGTATTACAGTATATTCACATAGTTACTTCAGGAGATGCATTCATTAATTTTAATGTGTTAAACAGCAAACATTAATCACATAATTGATATATTGCTGAAATTACTAAAATTGGACTAAGAGCTGTCAAGCGCATTATTAAAACCTGGAAGGATAGTGATGAACCATCATCACAGCGAAGAAAAATGTGGTCTGAAAACAATCTTGAATGGCCATGATCGGAGATCACTTAAACGTTTGGTTGAGTCGAATCGTAGAAAATCGTTAGTAGAACTCACAGCAATGTAATAGTGAAAGTAAGAGCATTTCCACACGCACTATGAAACGAGAGCTCAATAGATTGGGAATGAACAGCTGTGTGGCCAAGGAAACATAAAGATTGGACTCTGGAGCAATGCAAAAAGGTCATATGGTCTGATGAGTCCAGATTTACTCTGTTCCAGAGTGATTGGCACATCAGGGTAAGAAGGGAGCACATGAAGCGATGCATAATCCCTACTGTACAAGCTTGTGGATGCAGTGTTATGATCTGGGGTTGCTTCACTTGGTCAGTCCTAGGTTTAGCAACAAAAATGAGTTCTGTAGGTCAGCTGACTACCTGAATATACTGAATGACCAGGCTTTCCCATCAATGACCACCACAGAGTCCCGATCTTAACCCCATCCTCTCCCATCCTCAACACAAGATTTTGTGAAAAATTATTACAACTCTGGAGTCTGGACTGAAATAAAAGTTGAAATATTGCAAAAGTTTTGCAATGCAAAATATATCATGTCCTTACAATATCAATTTTGTATCAGCACTCTTTGTATTGTTGGTCAAAAGTTACAGCATAAGCAGTTGGTAAGTAATTCGTTCTTTTTAAGGCCTTTAAAGCAGAACTTGGTAACTTTTTTAACTTAATAAAACTGTCTAGAAATCATTTGGATAGTTAAACAACCTGTTCTGGTGATATTGGTGACTTTCCCCACTCCCCCCAGCGTTCCCAGGTGGAAAACCAACCTTGCAACTTGGGGACTACCGTCCCGGCAAGATGGAAATTGGAAGTCTCGTGAGAAGCGTGAACGAGAACGAGCGCGAAACACGAATTGCTTTATGGCAATTCAACATAAACACACACGCATGTATGATGTATTACCAGATTACCCACCTCGGTAGACATAGCTCCACACGATACAGTTGGCTTGCTCCGATCAAAACAAACGCACATGAGAGGTAGAGAGGGGGAGGAGGCCACCGCAAGTGAGTTTTTTACGACCGTGTTGTGAAATATACGCCCCCGCACAGCTGTAGGGGGAGCTCGTGGGGAAAACATGCGACAACAAAAGGGAAAATCAGCGAAGAAGTGACTAGAGTTCGCTAGAGTTGCCGAGTTCTGCTTTAAACGACTTTGACTGAAATCATCAAACAAATCAACAAATTATATTTTCAGTCTTTTTTTTTTTTTATCAAAATGTTGGTGCTCCTATAATTTCTGCTTGCAGCTTTATTGTTGGCTATATAAGTTGGTTTACTGACACCATTTTTTTTTCACGTTGCCTCACTTTTGATTTCAAAGTGCGTTCAACCTATTATAAGATAAAATTATTTAATTATACAAAATTATTTAAAGGGGGGGTGAAATGCTCATTTTCACTCAATCTCCTGTTAATCTTGAGTACCTATAGAGTAATATTGCATCCTTCATATCTCCAAAAAGTCTTTTGTTTTATTATATTTTTAATTGAAAGATTGGCTGTACCGAGTCTTTCCGGAAAAAATGAGCGGCTGGGGGCGGGCCGTGTGGGCGAAGCTAAAGCTGTGCTAACGCGCCGAGCTAACAACACACAGAGACATTTGTTCAACAGTTTTACTCACCGTTCCAACGCACGACCACGAACCTTTATCATTGTGACTGCTCGATCCTGCTCGATCCTTAAGAATTAGACGATCTGGGCTTTGTTTATAAAACAATCATCGTCGAAATGCAGGGAACAACAGTCTTACACAACGTTTATGCTCAGGAAAACAAACTCCATCCACGGGTGCCTTAACGCCGGGTTCTTTGGGAATCTGTGCAGGGTTGTCTTGCCCTGGCAACCAAAAACACACTTCTTTGGTGACATTGACTTCCCAAAAGCCGGGCAGGGCGCTTTGATGGCGAACTGCTTTCACTCTCTTGCTCTGGTTTACGAGTGTGCGCGCGCGCGCGATCTTACCGGAGAAGTGCCCTTAGGACCCATATAAGGAAATTCCGCCCTCTCTTACGTCAGACAGAGCCATACTCGAAAAAAACTTTCCGAAACTTGTGACAAACCGGAAGGACAATTTTTGGAACAAAAATACTCCTTCAAACGTACAACTTAACTTTTGAAACTTTGACCATGTTTAGCATGGGAATCCAACTCTTTAACAGTGTAAAAAACTCAGTATGCATGAAACAGTAATTCACCCCCCCTTTAATTAAATTTAAATAAGCAATTATGAACATAATGTGATAAAAGCTATTTTAAACACTGACTCTTTCATTTTGAGTTTAGAGTGTGTGAATAATTTTGCTGATATTCTTCCTAACTACAGCACTTTTTTCATACAGAAATTGCAAGGGAATTGGCCCCAAAGTCCGACAGCAAGCTGAAGGGAATCTCTACCACCCGGCTCAACCCACAGCACCACCTCTGGTATGCAGTGCAAACAGGCAGGCATTTTTTGCTCTCCAACTCCTTCTCTTTTTATCTCTGCCTCAGGCGTTTAATTTTTTGTGTCTGCCTATCCTACCCAAAGCCCAGCATTTATGCACAATGGCAATCAAGAAGACCCTCTCAATTGCACACGGTTGAATTATTATTAGTTTTTTAATCATTTTTTAACAGATTTTAAATCCTTATCTGTCTGTCCTTTAGGCATCTAGTCTGTGAGGACGCCCTGCCATGTGATAAAGAAGACAGCCATCCTCCTTTCCGGTACCTCTTGGCATTTCTTCAGCAAGGTGAGTGTTTATGTTCTCCAAGATGGAGAAATGCAAGCTTTTACCTGCTTCACCCAAAAATGTTTGTGTTGCTAGAGCCAGCAACAAGAAAAGTATGACGAATGAGATAAGGAATTATGGTGACTACGGCATGTGATGACTTGCCCGCAACAGGAACGAGCTACAAATGGTCAGGGTAGCTGAACATGTTGTTGTCAAGTCAAGTCAAGTCACCTTCATTTATATAGCGCTTTTAACAATAAAGATTGTTTCAAAGCAGCTTTACAGTGATAATAGGAAATTAAAGTAACTGAGATTGTTTTGGCTTTACAGCAGCTCTAGAATAAAGTTATTGTCCAGCTAAAGTTAGTTTTTGATTGATTCACTTCAGTTGCAAAGATCATTATTTATTAACTTAGGAGCCGCTTACACGACACCATTTTAAATGAAAACAAAACTTTTAATGCGTTCTGGCCGTTCATTTGCACGACAACGTTGTTTGAGTTGTAGACTCAAAGAATGATTTATATCTAATACATTAATACAGAATTAGAGATTATTAGACTAAATAAAGCTTGAGATGGGTGTGATGTTCACCTTCAGGGAATTTATAGTCTGTTTGTTGCACATGCCCCTTCAGTTCCATTTAAAATGTGATTCACACATGACAGTTACAGTTCTTTAATGATTCATAGTGCACACTTTCATCAGATCACTGTGGGAAATATGTGTGCTGCCCAGGTTAACACTAGGACACAAATGTATTTGTATCAGCACTTGCTTTTGTTAGGGTCCTGCTGTTATCCTTGGAACTAAACTCTGAGGTCTTGATGGAAAAAGGGAGAGTCACAGAAAACAGATTTATCTCATTCTTCTTGAGAGAGTGATCCAACTGTGAGCGGCTGGTTCAGCTTTCAAGAGCCCCAGCCCCCTGCTGGCAGCCTGACTCTCCTTCAGAACCCCCCTATCAGAAAGGCTCGCAGCAGGCTTGACTTGTGGTGTGATAAGCATTCAGCTGTTGTGACCAAACACACCCAACAATCTGACAGTGATTTTAAAAAGACAGGAACATAAAGTAACATCACTCATGCCCTCTTTTTCTCCAACGCACAGATTGTTTCCCATAGTCATTTGTGATTTAAGTTGTGTGCACATGCCAAAATGCTCATTAACACTAACATACACGGAACATTTGAATGAATAAACAAAGTACAGCTGATATCATAAACAGACTTTTTGTTTCCTTCCCTGCAAGATATTCTTATTTTATCTCTGTAGGTGGTCAGTGAATGGAATTGTGCTGTCTTTTGTGCATGTACTGTTGTTTGTGAAATGCATCTGATGTGCATGTATTTATCTTAAAAATGATTTCTCACAGTTTCTTGAAGATTGCCATTACAGTATATCTATATTTAAAGTTGCAATATGGAAGATGTTTTTGTTCAAAAATTCATGGAACTGAGAAAGTACAATTATTATTATTATTATTATTTTGATTGATTCACTTCCGTTGCAAAGATCATTATTTATTAACTTAGGGGCCACTTACATGACACCGTTTTAACTGAAAACAGAAAACTTTTAATGCGTTCTGGCCGTTCATTTGCACAACAATGTTGTTTGAGTTGTAGACTCGAAGAATGATTTATATCCAATACATTAATATAGAATTAGAGATTATTAGACTTAATAAAGCTTGAGATGGGTGTGATGTTTACATTCAGGGAATTTATGGTCTGTTTGTTGCTCATGCGCCATCAGTTCCATTTTAAATGTGATTCACACATGACAGTTACAGTTTTTTAAAAATCAAAAATTCATGGAACTGAGCAAGCACAAAAAAATCCTTAGAATTGTGCACAAGTACACAAATTGGTACTATGTCATTTAGTAGTATAGTGTGAGTAGTGTGTTCACACAAAAAAAAATGTCATATTGGACAACGCATGCACTCAAATGTTACAGCTTTAATTACATAGCGGATGGGCAGGGGCTGTTAGAATCCAATGTTGAATGACAAAATAACCTTATAAAATTCATACACTATATGGTTGAGTACATGGTGCAGAGGAAATGTGTATAGTGTTTAGTGCGTCATTTAAGACACAACTCTTGCATTACCCTGATTCACAATGGTGAGCTTTGTTATAATAATGATTTATTATTTGAGCGATCAGGAAATGTCAGTTTCACGTCATTCGTCATTGCTTGGTAATGTTACATCCGTGAAAAAAGAGAAGAAGGTCCAGCTATTACAGTGACACGTGTTAAGGCCCTGATGATGTACTATACAAACGAAATCTCAAACATAATTTCAAACAAAATTAGGCCAAAATAAAGTCCGTTTGGAGTTCAGGTCAGTCGAGGTCAGATGTACGCACGTAAAAACCTGAAAACACCTGAGACCTGCTTTATAGTAGAAACTGAAGTTGTAATTCTGACTGAAAGAGACTGACTGACTTTTTTTCATGTTTAAGCGTGTACAGCTGCTTGCTTTAAAGCTTGTTATATAAAGTGCTGTATAAATAAATGTGAAATGACTTGACTAGAGTGCCAAATTGCAGAGCTCATGCAAAGATTTCTTTATTAAGGCCGTGTCCACCAAAGCGTTTTTAGCCAGCTGAAAACGCACTGCTGTGGGCGCTTGAGAGCGTTTTAGCAGCGTTGCGTTTTTTTTTTTTCATTTGAGACACGTTATTGCTGGCCTTTACAATAAGTCTAAGAGATTCAACAATTTTTTTTTATTATTTTTTTTGTCGATAATATCAACTAATCAATTCACCCCTAGCAACAACTAAGAGACTATACAAGATTTAAAAGCGATCCAGAGTTTGCTTTTTTTTTCTGGTTTGAAGGGTAAGATATCCAACAATCTTTTTGCTGAATGTCATTGTCCACTGGTGGTGGTTGAGGAGAGACCTCGACATGATTGTAAAGTGCTTTGGGTGTACAGTAGTACATATGAAAAGCACTATATAAATGCCTCATTCACTCATTCATTCATTCATTCATTGTTGCCTAACTTTTGTAATGTTTTTCGTTTTAAATCAGTTATTTTCAATGATTTAAAACAACAAAGGCAGGTACCTACTCATTTTAAGTTGTCTTTTCTCTTTGGAGGCCATGAATTTTTACATCAGTAATGACATACGCTCTGATAAAATCATCGCCTGTAACCAAGATACACCAGTGCACCTCAAATCATTATATTCATCCACACTGAAAAGCTAAGGCGAAGCCCAGCTCACATAATAACCAAAACAGTGTTCTTCCATGAATACATTTTTAAGACAACACTACAGTGTTATGCCTCAACCACTAGTGGGCCAAATCTTCCATACTCCAGCTTTAAATAACTGTTGGTGTCTCAAAAAAGGGGGGGGTGGGTTCTGGTTGGGACAAAAGTATTTTACAAGGTTGGTCTTTCTGTTTTCTTAGATGGCTCTTTGGACTCTGTGAGTGTACTTGCCACCAAAGAAATGCTTTTTCTCCTTGATGAAGACCACCAATGGAGCAAGAGTCAACTTGAGGGCCAAATGAGCAGTGGGAAGGTGACTGTACAGGAAACTCAGCCAATCAGTTGCCTTAGTTCCGTTCATCTGTTCTCATCCAATCCATGCCAGGTGGACCTAAAACTTTATGATGAGGTGTGTGTGCATCTTTACATGTTCTCACTTAAACCACAGAGAACTTAAGAGCAATTCTCTAAAGTATGAATCCATTAAACAATATGGCTACTATATGGATAGAATAAATGGAGGTTTTTGTTGCTTGTTTTATTTTTTTCACAGATGGCCAAGAAAGAAAAGACATGGTCTTTACATGCTGAAGATGAAGAGCTGGTACAAGACCTGGTGGACTGGATCACAAAGCAGTGGGAAAAAATGTTTGGCGTCAAACTGGCTACTATCAAGCAGTAACCTCTAGCCACAGTGTTAAAGAAAAGCACATACCTTACAAAATGAAGATTCCTGCCTCAATCTACCTGCTTTTAATCTGTATTACTGTCTTTGTGTAAATGTTGACTGTTTGTCTTTTTGACTCCAAATTACTCGCACAAATTACCTTTTTAACTTCTCTTGGTTGTGCTAATGTCTTTGTGCAAATTGTGCAGTAACAATGCTGCAATTCTGAGTGTCTTTTTGACTTTGTACAACAAAACTCCAACATACCTTATAATACATAACTATGCATGCATTAAGTTGATTTGTTTTGAATTTTGTCGATGTTTGAATATGGAATTGAAGGGGTGTTTGTTTTTCAGGGTGAAAAGCCTTTCATTGTGCTCTCAGAAAGGTTCATAATTGGGTTATGCAGGTCACAGGATAATAACAGCTTTACTTGAGTGTTTGTGGTGTTAATTCAATGGTAGTTGTTAAGACATGTTGCTGAACTAAATACCATCTTACTCTTTGAAACTTTCTGTTGAAGAAGTTTCTTATCTTTAAATGTGTACACATTCATTTTCTGTGAACTAGCACTTGCAGTATTTTTTGTGTTGATTTGTTTTATAAGGAAACCGGCATACATGTATCTCATAAATGTAAAGTTTAACAATTGTTTTGTTTTTTTCGCCAAGTTACAAAATATTCTATTCCAGCACTTCTATAGAGCATGTAAAAAGAGAGCTATTGACTACACTTTAAAAAAGGTAATGGTCACGGGAAAGGAAACCTCAAATGGCTGTGAAGAGCCTGAAGAGAATATTTAATATAACCACATGCAGTTTTGTACCATGTCATTTGTGTCATTCAGATGTTCTTATTTCTTTAAAATTGATCTAAAATAATAGTGAAATGGCACATTGTTGTTAACAAAGTTGAAAGCATACTGTCAGTCAATTTAAAATGTATTTAATGTGTATTTATTTATCTTTGTACTGGTCTCCAATAAGGAAACATGATAACTTTTATTTTTGTAAACATAATAAAGTATTCAAATCTTGTACATCTTTTCATTATGTCCTATCAATGGCAGAGAAATAAAGAAATGGAAATTGATTGTTGCACATTAGTTGGTAAAAATTTGTTTACCAACTTCACGTTCCTAGGTTGTACATATTTTATAATATAGGTAAGTATTTTATGTTATAACACATACATTAGTTGTACAGTACGGTAATTATTGCTCTCCCTTACCTACCATCTTTCTTTAGTCAAATTATGACAAAAGTTAAAAAAAATTCATTCAGCAGACAAATTTTATGTAGAAACTAATTGAGTTTGTTCTCTGGTTCATATAAGAACATGCAAACATTTAGTGTAAATCTTGCATAGACATGTCAAGCCCATGTGTTTAATGTTAAGCAATTGTTTGTGATGTACTACATTTGCAGGAAAAGGAATGCCTCTACCTGCGTCTTTTGAAATAATGCATTTAGGTGAAAGGAAAGGGACAAAATCGTGAAAATTATAGCCTATGTAAGTTACATCTGGCTATTATATTTTGGTATTGCTTTTATTGGATGCTGATATATGACAAGGTTGTGTGCCCTAAATGAGAATGTCTTTTAAATTCCAGTGAAATTCTGAAATTTGAATTGAGGTAGCAAACAGGTAGATACAGAATTGCATTGTGAATTTGAATTAAAAGAAGTAGAATTAAACGTATAATTTTAACTAGAAAAAGAACGTTCATCAAGACAAACTGTTCAGGTTATAGACAGAGAAACAAAGAGAGACACAGGCAAATAGCTACATCAGACAGAAATGATGCATTTCATACATTTAATTATATTTAATAACTTTATTTTATAGTGACAACACTTTAATAAATTCCCCTTCCTCTCATTTCAATTCAACTTCCATGTGACCAATTCAGAGATTTTTTACATTTGGAATACTACATTTTGCCCAAATCCTTACGAATTGTATGTTTATTATAATTATTATTTTTACAGTGGAGACTGGAGGGGGTTTTGTCGGGAAACAAATAAGCTCAGGTTTCAGATTTAAAGGCCTAATTAAGTGTGGGTGTAGTCAGAGGAGGTGAAAACTGCTTTGGATGGATGTTCACGTGATGTGGGTTCCACAAGCATTGTCCAACAGCTGAGGACAGGATAGCCTACTAATCACTTGATAGACGAAGGTATGTTAATGTTTTTGTTGTTTCTTACCTTGTTTAAAGTTTAATGGAGCTGCGCATTTACGGGGGCAGCATGTGACTTTTGAGCGTTTAGAATTCACTTCATTGATACAAAGTTGGCGCGTTTAAAACTTAAAAGAAAGTTTGACCATCTCAGGTTGTTTATACGCGGTAAATTCCGATTGTGGATTTTTTAAAAATCTTATTATTATTATTATAACCATTGGCACATGAAACAGCGAATTTACTAGGTGTTTATTATATTAATTATAACATTCTTGTAGTTTAGACATGAACAATGTTCTGAATGCATGGCTAGGTAAACTCCAACAAACGATAAAATGGGTATTATATTATTATACAATAATCTGTAGTTACAGTATTTACTAGTAACTTAGTTTTTCTTTGTTTTTTATCAATTAGCTATATATTTTTTGCGTTTTTTAAACATCTGGTCTGTACATCTGAATATTGCTTGTACGTAATGTTATAATTTTAGCCTCCTTTAGAAATTTAGTCACCATGGGCAATAGGCTATTACTTGTCACTTTTTAATTCATTGTGGAAGTGTTTTCCAATACCCTTTCACATGTGTTAGAGTGTCAGTACTCTAAAGGTTTTATTAATTCACACATTTTACTTCAAGTTAGAATGACATCTATCAATGATCATACCTCAGCTGAGATTAAAGTCTTTATATTTCGGGGGGTGTTATGATAGTCTTTTCTGAAAAGTCTGTCATGAGCGATAGTCAGTTATGAGAGTACTGCAGCAATGTAGCTGCTGTTTTTTTAATGGCCTATCTGTGCCACAAGTCTACAGAAAAACTGAATCATCATTGATCATTGTATTATGCTAACACACCTCTATATCAGCGACACTCAGTGACTTCACTGGCTAAATAGTGGATTTAAAATTGGAATTGTCTGAGTACATAACTTTCACAACACATTATCTAGCTATCTCTTGACCACAGAACCTCAGTCCTTTATGTCAGATAGTGACCTGCCATGACTTGTCCTTTGCTTTGAAGCTCCAATAGGGTGAGGTCGCTGATGTTGGCAGGCAAGAGAAGCTATTTAGCCCATTTACATTTACAGGACATGACTAACATGAATTTAATGATTTTCCCATGTTTGAAATACTGTCATATTATTATTATTATTATGATATGTCATTTTCATTTAATTTCTTTGGCAAAATTTCATATTCAGTTAATATCATATGAAAAATCTTAACCTGTGGCTCACTTTTACTGCAGTGAAACGCATGTAATGTTTATGTACATCAAGCTGCGTGTTATTAAAATCTGGTGAGAAAACTTAGGTTCACAACAAGTTATTCAGTCTGTTCCTGTTATGCCGTCTGTTGGCAGTTAAATTGAGTTAAATAGAATCTAATATTTGTACCTGTATATTTCTTAAGAAATGTCTTTTATTATGACATCTTATCTTCTCCTGTTAGTACTGTGTGTGACAGATCAAAAACACTTTTAGCCATTAATAGCTTTTTATGAGTTAGCCTTGATTTATAATTTTTTTAGGGCTGTCAAAATATGTATTCACAATCAAATTTTCTGGCTAGTGTATTTGTAATCCTTTTTATGGAAAGTATGTACAAATGTGTTTTTTTAGAAATGACGTTCATATTAATATACTGGGCGTGCAGAATTATTAGGCACGTTGATTTTCTGATCATATTTTATTCCCAGGAACATTTTGCCAATTCCAAAACATATTAATCTTAATAACTACTATTAATTTTGTATTTAATCATTTATAAGTGATATATAATTGTTAATGAAGGCTGGAAATGAAAAATGCCATATTTTCAGGTGTGCAGAATTATTAGGCAAGTTTTCTATTACAGATAAAATAAGCCAAAAAAGAGATTTAACAAAGACTGAAAAGTCAAAAATTATTAAATGCCCATGAGAAGAATGCAATACTAATGCAATACTAGAGATTGCATTTAAGGCATGGCATTGGACAGTGAAATAAAAAAAAAAGCCTATAAAAAAAACAATCTTCATGTATTTCACAACACTTCAGCTTGTGATTCTTATTAAGAGGGGGGTCTTTTTTTAGGATTCTTTACCTAACCTAAGTCTCTGAGACCCTGACACCTTGCACTTCTGGAGACTCCAGGTAGGTTGCAGTTCTGGAAAATGGTGGCGCTGGAGACTTAAGGGTTCCTGATGGTTTCACACTTAAGTCTTCACCATAATTCTTCATTCTTTTGCAGTTAACATGTGTCTTTTCTTCTCCACCTGTTTTTGTCTGACCCTGCTGACCCAATGAGCATTTCACTGTCCAATGGTCATGCCTTAACTGCAATCTCTAGTATTGCATTAGTATTGCATTCTTCTCATGGGGATTTAATAATTTGACTTTTCAGTCTTTGTTAAATCTCTTTTTTGGATTATTTTATCTGTAATAGAAAACTTGCCTAATAATTCTGCACACCTGAAAATAAGACATGTTTCATTTCCAGCCTTCATTAACAATTATCACTTATAAATGATTAAATACAAAATTAATAGTAGTTATTAAGATTATTATGGTTTGGAATTGGCAAAATGTTCCTGGGAATAAAATATGATCAGAAAATCAACTTGCCTAATAATTCTGCACGCACTGTATATGCACTGAATATGTATAAACTTGACACCGGACAGAGGTAGATTTTTTTTGCAACCGTGCTCTTGTTTCACTCAGGCAAAGTTCTATATTCATAATAATCTTTATCTATAACTCCAAAATGCTTGGGAAATGCAAACATTTTACGTGGTTACACCACCTGACATTTTTAGAGTCATTACATTTTCAAAACTTTTCTGAATACGAATAGTGCTTTTATGAGAACTTGATATGTTTTACAAACTTTTTTTTTTTTTATCGTATTGGGCACTTATACAGTAGTCAACATTTAAAGTGGATCAAAAAAGTTAATCAGAGTTGTCCTAAGGCAAGAACGGGTTTTGTTCAAAATTCAGGTATAACTTGGATGAAAGGTTTTGATCCATTTCAAATGATGACTGTTGTATTTCCCTTAGGCTGAACATGAACCCATTAAGAGTGTGTGTGTGTGTGCGTGCGTGCGTGCGTGTGTGTGTGTGAACTTGTATAGTTTTCTTTGTGAGGATCAGTTTGTCTTTCAGACCATCCTAGTGAGGACAGAGTAAAGTGATGACCTTTTGGCCTTTAATTTTATTAAGAATAAGTTAAGGTTAGGGTTAGGGTTTAGGGATTGCATTATATCAATGAATGTCCTCTCAAAGATAGTCATACAAACACGTGTGTGCATGCATATGTATTGAACACTGACACCTGCTGGTGCTGTGACTTGTATTTCATCATCAAGTATAACATAATGAAGCACTTCATTATGTTCAATAATGTAATGTGTTACAGTGTTAAACAAATGCAATTAATAACATGCATTGGTTATTGCATTAAATCTCAAAGGTTTTTTTTTACTCAACCATATTGTGCTGGACTTTTATTTCATTGTTTCTGATACTTCTGTTAGCCACAACTGAGGCCATTTAGTGTAATGGTTGTCCCAATTTAAATGCCTCTATGATTCTACTACCTCCTATCTTCTGCAGATCTGACAGGTCTCCTGTGTTGGTGGCAACATGAGTTGGAGCTTCTTGACGCGCTTGCTTGATGAGATCTCCAACCATTCCACTTTTGTGGGAAAGATCTGGCTCACTCTCCTCATCATCTTCCGAATTGTCCTGACAGTGGTGGGCGGTGAGACCATCTATCATGATGAACAGAGCAAGTTTGTGTGCAACACTTTACAGCCCGGTTGTGATAATGTATGCTATGATGCTTTTGCCCCTCTATCACACGTTCGATTCTGGGTTTTTCAAATTATTATGATCACCACACCATCCATTATGTACCTCGGCTTTGCCATGCACAAAATTGCTCGAATGGCTGATGACGAATACCGACCACATAAACGCAAACTGCTGTCTATGGTTCATCGTGGAGTGAGCCATGACTATGACGAGGCTGACCAGATGGGTGAGGAAGTTCCCATGATCTTGGAGGAGATTGAGCCATCTGAGAAGGATAGTAAAGTGGTATCTACAGCCAAGTCTGCTGCTGAATCCGACATTCCAGCTACGAAGCATGATGGTCGTCGTCGCATCAAGAGAGACGGTCTTATGAAAGTATATGTGTTACAGTTAGTCTCTCGTGTTGCCTTTGAGATCGCCTTCCTTTTTGGCCAGTATGTTCTGTATGGTTTTGAAGTGGCACCATCATACATTTGCACTCGGAGCCCTTGCCCACACACGGTGGACTGCTTTGTCTCACGTCCCACTGAAAAGACAATCTTCCTGATCATCATGTATGTTGTCAGTATACTCTGCCTTGTGCTGACTGTGCTGGAAATCCTTCATTTGGGAATTGGTGGCATAAGGGATGGTCTCCGCAGTCGATCGACTCGGAGGTTCCCCGTACATAGGCCATCAACATCCACCATCTGTCATCGCCTTACCAATGCCCCACCGGGATATCAGGCTGCCCTGAAAAAGGATTCTTCTGGCAAGCTTAAGGCTGAGTTCCTGGGAGACTCAGGACGGGAGTCACTGGGTGATGACAACACTAGTCGTGATCTAGACCGTCTACGGAGACACTTGAAAATGGCACAGCAACATCTGGACAAGGCATACCACTCTGAGGAAGTAGGGCCTTCACATAGCAGCGGTCCAGACTCTAACAGCATTGCAGTTGAGCAAAACCGACTTAACCAAGCACAGGAGGGCTATGTCAGCGCTGAGGAGAAAGGTTTGTTTTGGGCTACACTTCATTCTTCCACATCAATTTTTTTTTTTTTAAATGAACTCCAACTAACTCACCAAATGTGGGTAAAAATCAACCATGGTGTGCAATGTTTTGAACTCATTATGGTGGGGTCACATTTACCGTTACTCTGTAAAATCTTGCGAGCAAAATCCATTAATTTCAAGGAACCTTTTTTTTTTTTTTTTGCGTGAGTGCAAAAAGGTTTCCCACATAGATGGGGTTTTTAAAAACCCGGATATGATCCCTGGGGTACCCCTTTTCTAACCCGAATATTTGGTTATGTAAACGCGTATCGGCATATCCCCATCAAAAGGAACATTGATTTGTGTTGTGCGCATGTTCTATTCGCAAGGAATCTTGGTCTTTTGAGTAGAGACGGCGCATACAAAAACCCCCGTGCAGTATACCGGAAGTAAACAAGAAGTAGAGGTAAACATGGCGAGACGCAGCACAGCACTACACTTTTGGAGCGAGGAGGAAAGCGCAAACAAAGGCGATCGCTAGCTGCCCCGAACTATTCATTATCCGCGTGCTGCTGCTGTTGTTGTTGTCTTTGGATACAGGAAGAAGAATCGGAAATGACGCATATTGCATCTTAAGGTTGTCCGTACGTCCAGACGCTAACCGTGCGTCGCCGTTTACATCGGGATATTGCCAATTGATTACAAATTCCATGTATACAGGAGTAACTCTCTCTACTTAGCATGTAAACGGGTTATTCCGTATGTTTCAGAAACCCAAATAGTGACCTTAACCCGACCATAACCCGAATATTGACAGCTTGTAAACGTAGTCAATATTGTTATGTTTAAGGACATTATGATAGCACCCAGTTCTGGCATGAAACTCTTGATGGCGTTGGCTGATAGGTCCTTAACTCATTTGGTAGCTTTGCATCATCATCTACATAGCGCAGCTTATTGGTTGCTGTTGCATCAGCGGCCAAAGAGCTGTTGAGCCAATGTTTTCATTAGCTATGCTGACGTGTGTAGTTGTTTTGATGCAGCATCAGAGCACACTGTCTTTCTATATCATCTCAACAGCTTTTCACTTATCAATTAGGTTATGTCAATGATACATCAAATGATTTAATTATGATACTTGCTCAGGTGGTTGTTGGGTTTTTATCTCTATCAGCTTGCAATGTGTATCTATTGTTAATGAGAACATACAGGGCGTGTTTCTAGAGTTAAGCCATTCGGCATGGTAGCCCAAGCACACATAGTCATAGGCCACTACTGTGAAGACATTCGGCAAGGTAGCCCAGGCACACATGGATATTAAAAACATGCGGTCTCATGGCTCTTAAAAGAAATACAAAAATGAATATGTCTTGGCGTAGCAGATCTATTCTGCCAAGACCAAATACATTAACATTGTCATATCCATTACCATTACCATGCCAATCTCTCCGAGAGTTGTCGACAGAATTAAGGTAATGTCTGTACTGTATGTTATGTTATGATTGTAGGCTAGTTGCAATTAAATACAATCGTTGCTAACCTCAGTCACTGAACATTATACTGAATTACTGAATTAACCGGGAATCTCACCTAAAAATCCAGTAACAACAGCAATCTTCCTCCACGCAGCTGATTTCTGTATTTTGTCTTTAAAGAATCTATGGTTCGTGGCATATAATTCAGGGTATTTCCTCACTTCTTTGAGTTTTTCATTGTCCTTTTTTTTTTTTATCGTTATGCTGCTCTAGGGATGGGCAATGTCAGTCCTGGAGTACCTCTGTCCTGCAGAGTTCAGCTCCAACCCTAATCAAACACACCTGAACAAGCTAATCAATGTATTTAGGATTACTAAGGCTACAGGCAGGTGAGGTTTTTTTTATATCAGGGTTGGAGCTAAACTCTGCAGGACAGCGGCACTCCAGGACCGACTTTGCCCATCCCTGAGCTACTCCATGCTATTGAAGTCAACTGAAGTGTCTTATGACCTGGTACCTCCAGTAGGTGGCAGCACACGACAGTGAATGTTACCACGACAGGCAAAAGTTACATATGCTTTCGCACTGAGGTTAGTGTACTAAAAAAAGGGCAAAAAAGGCCAAAATGAAAGATTATAAAGGGCTACGTTTATTATACTTTTTTCCCCCCATTGTATGTTTAGACTTTATTCAAGCTGTATGAATGTAAAACTAAATGTATCTTGCAGTACAGAGTGAAGTCAGTAGCCTATGTACATTAATGGTGGTTTGGGACAAATATATAACGTAATTGAATGAAAAAATGTTAGTGGTGCTCTGTGTCGTGGCAGGATTTTGAACAGCCTCCTAAGTCGTAGCGCTGCACTGCGGACACGTGTGGCACTGCCGGTGTGCGTGGATTCAGAGAAAACAATTAGTTGGATTTTTAAACATGTGGTGCTAAGCAGTGCTTCGCTTCTCGTCCAGTGTGTGACAAATCCCCCCCACCCAATTTTTTTTCAACCTGTTCTTACTCCCTAGATGTCTGATTAAATGCCACATATCCAAGACTTTTACGCATCACTATACAGATGCCATTGCAACGTTCCCAGTAACCCAAAGCTTTAAATGAGAAACATTTGTAGACGTGAAGTTCATGGGAATTTTATCATCATGAAATTATATGCTGGGGTATAATTTTGTCATTATGACATGATATTTTGGGGTATGAATTTCACTCATTATCAGACACCTTGGGAGTGAGGTGTTTCTTTAAATGGATGTCAATAGTGGAGAGGCTTCAATACACTGAATTCAGTAAGCTTACTTTTGTGAGGAAACGGTTGATCACTTTATGAATTTGCACACTGTGGCTAATTTTTAACATGTTTGCAAATAAATATTCACTTTGAAATTTGCTATATTTGGAGTTTAAAACTAAATAAATGTTTTATAATAGAATTTGCAGATTTTTTCAACAGGTTGAATTCACTCTTTCATTTGTATGGTTTTCACAAACAGTGATTGACTGTCATAAAACTGAATGTGATTCAGTAATTCATAATCAGATTTTATAATAAAAATATTTAAATCTGTGATTTCTGATATTTTTGTTTTGGATAGAAGTTCTGAATGTGCAGTAACTCAATTTAGTAGCCAGAAAGGTAATTTCAAACCCTGTACATAAGATATGGATAATTATTTCTAGTCAAATATTGAGTATTGGATATGTCATCAGAAACTGCTTCAGAAAATGTTCTAATGTGATTTCTTTACTTTTTTTAAAAATTTTGATAATTGATGGATATTTAATAAATGTATATTTTTTCTGTTTTTAAAGAGGCTCGTGCTTGAAGCATGTTTTCCTATTCAGCTGGCTCTCCATCAAAAACAAACCAACTCCATGCTGAGATGCACATTTTGGAGGGCAGACGTTGACCAGATTTTGTGTTTTTCCTGTTCTTCTGACTCCATCGCATGGACTAACTCAAGAATGAGATGCAAATAATGGAGAGCAGTTATTGACAACATTTTGTGTGTTCTCCTCTAATTGCATATTAGGAAAAGTGTTATTTACAGTATTAAAACATAGCTGCCATATATAATGACAAGAAAAACACCATTTCATAAAATGCACACTACTGTACCATTATCTTCCAAGCATTATTTGCTCCCATGGTTTTATAACAACACGAGAAAAAGAAACATTCCCTGACTGTAATGTTGAGAATATTTTCATGATTGTTAATTATTGTCCATTTTAGCAAATTGGTATAAATTGAAGCCAAAAACTTCCTGTTTTGAACAAAAGTCTTCCTGTTCAGATCATTACAATGAAAGAAAGATATATATATATATATATATATATATATATATGTATATATGTATATATATATATATATATGTATATATGTATATATATATATATATATGTATATATGTATATATATATATATATATATATGTATATATATATATATATATATATATATATATATATATATATATATATATATATATATATATATATATATATATATATATATATATATATATATATATATATATATATATATATATATAAACGAAGCGTTTGTGTTTGGTTATGTTGCTTTTGGTTAAAGTCTGCCTGTGTGTTCTGATATTTTTGTAACATTGTCCAGTATATAAATGTCTTAAGTTATGGGAGGGTGCTTTTCAAACAGCACTGACATTGTATTTAGAACACATGAATAACATGATTGCAATACATGTGCATTTGACCAGATTTCAAAACTACAAAGACCCTGGAAAATTCTTGAATTGTGTATTAAAAGGTTTCATTCTCTGTATTATTATAGAAATTAAAATGTGTGGTGCAAGTATGCAACATGGTGTTACTTTACTTTTGGTACAGTGTCTGTGTTTTACATTGGATTTTATTCTTTAAACTGGACTTCAGATTTTGCAATGACATGATATAGATGCTCACTATTTGTGGATTTGTTGGTGATCCAAGTAATATTTAAAGGGATAGTTTAACCCTAAATGAAAATTATATAATTTACTCACCCTCAAGTTGTTACAAACCTGTTTGAATTGCTTTCTTTTGCTGAACATGAAGAATGATTTTAAAGAATTTTTTTTTTTTTTTTTTTTTTACTATGGAAAACCCCATTGGAAGTCAACCCCATTGACTTAAATGGGGCCCATCAAGTGTTTGGTTAGCCATATTCTTCTAAATATATTTCGTGTTCAGCAGAAGAAAGAAATTTGTTTAATGTTTGGGACAACATGAGCAAATCATAACAGGATTTTCATTTTTGGGTAACTCCCTTTAACTGAAAGTTTTAGACCTTTTATTTAGTTTTACAATACTAAATGAATAGTATTTTGACAAAATGTTTGAAATTATGTGCACAAATGAGATGAAGGCTCTTTTTTACTGTTTGATCAATTCTGTTTTCCTAAATTTGTAAGTCACTTTGCACTTCTGATAAATTAATAAATATCAGAGGCTTAGAAATACCCTTTATTCTGTATTAATTGATCTGCATTTTGCCAGGTTGAGATTATAGCCATAAAATCCAAATCAGTGACGCATGAAACTGTCTAATGCCTCTATAAAATGAATGTGTCCTTAGTTTCTTAACTTCACCATTTATCATTTTTATTATAATCAAAATGTTACAATTGTATGCAAAAAATCTGGCCTGGTAGGTCAAAGGTCTTACTCTATTGAATTATTGTAGAGCCATTATTTTTCACTGTGCCCTTGAGCAAACCTAAAATGCTTTATGGGACTATACAAGTAGTTTGTAGCTTGTTTTAAAGCATCTGTTATATAACCCATTGTGCTTTAATGCAGCGTTTCTCACCCTGGTCCTGGAGAACCCCCAACACACCACGTTTTAGTTGCACATTTGACTTGAAGCAGTGCTGCGCAGACCCATTGGTGTATGACATCAAAGTACCGCGAGCACGATTGGAGAGCAGACGGCTCTGTATGATTTCGAACTGGATAAATGTTCTGATCCAATCTGACTTCTGACGTGTAATGCTGCCTGAATCATAATCATACACTGTTCATTCATTGGCCAGAGGAGAACTCTATTTTCTATTTTATTCTTCGGGTAAAAATGAATAAAAAGAACTACATAATAATGACACGTCTCTTTTTCAAACATTTATTCTTTATTGACATATGTAAGGTGCATTTTTTAAATTAGTGTACAAGGTTAAGATTATTTACTCTGCAAATGGCGGTTTAATTCAAGTAGCCTGTATAGGTTTCTGCAGGACATTAATAGGAGTTACCAGATCAAGGAGCGAGGCCATAAACATAGGGGCATTTTCACCACGTTACCTGATTTGCCCACGTCACAGTGAGGGTAGGGTTTAGGGGTGGGGTCAGGTGAAGGGCATAATTTTCATTGAATGATTTATAAAGACCCACCAGTTTGAAAACATTCACAAATTTAGAAACACCCACTTTTGTTCCGCAGTGACCCCATACTCATTTAATTTAGTACAAGCTGTCTTATTTGCATAAAGAAATTTAAAAAAGTTATAGAGCAATATTTTTGATAATTTTTGTATCAACAGTTGTCATGTTAATGAAGGTTACAGTTTGATAAAGTTAAAGTTACAAGTAAAGGTTATCTATCTACAGTATCTTCTTAATCCACACAGCATTTAAAACAGCTGAATAGCTGTTTGAAAAAAACAACAACATTCTCACCCCTTACAGATAATCTTAAAGCTAAACAACTCTAGAGTGTTAGATGCAGTTGCACTCTTCTGGTATGATGTTAGGTAGGGTCTCGTACTTGAATGAGTATCCCCCATCTGAGGTGGTGGTGAAACGGAGGGACTTCATGCTCTCTGGAACAGGGGCGCAGCACTGGTTGATCCCGAGTAGGGTGGTAGTGCGTTCAGTGCTGGAACAGTTGCCATGGCAGTAGTAAAATGTGAAAGCTTTAGGATGAACAATCCAGTTGTTCCAGCCAAGGTCCTCGAAGGAGATTTCGATCTGTTTTTTTCTGCAATCTGTGTCCTCAAAAGCAGGTCTCCTGAGATTTTCGATTGCAGCCGGTGACCAAGGGATTTTGGGCGCCCTGCGGGAGCGGTCTGGGCCGCTTGCGCGTGTGTGGATGTGCAGAAAGGGTGTTTTATCTTCTGAATCATAGCAATTGCAGGATGGGCAACGGACCTGCAGCATGAAAGGGCCATCAGCCATGGCAATGTGGAGATGGGGAGCTAACTTATAGGTGGTCCAGCCATCAGGGCAGCGTTTGATTGGACTGTCAGATGCTTGGATCAGCTCCTGGTAATGAGTGAGAATGAAAAGGGGTGCTGAGATGTTACTAGAAGCGATGGTCTCTCCAGCATAGAACCAGAAGTGGGCAGAGGTGATGACAGAGTCCTGGCTGTCCATAGAGGGCTGAAAGTAATAAGTAAAGTGACGGGATGCAGCATCTGAGGAGTGATCAGGCATATCCTTGCATGTAGACTCTGAAAGTTAATAAGAATGTGTATGAAACAATGTCAACATGCCAAGATAACCCTGTTGCTTTAAAATGTGATTTA
Organism: Scardinius erythrophthalmus; assembly: GCF_964197995.2. NCBI lineage: Eukaryota > Metazoa > Chordata > Actinopteri > Cypriniformes > Leuciscidae > Scardinius > Scardinius erythrophthalmus. The sequence continues at coordinate 31,056,573 of NC_138232.1, read as the reverse complement.
ATAATTAAGGCGGATCAATGTGTCCACGATAAAGAAAATCATAATTTTTTCAATTAATGTTGGTTTCATATGTTTTTTTTTTAAATCTTATATACCATTTTTAACAAGCATTTAGATTGTATGACTCTAAAAATGTCATGTGGTGTAGGCTAACTATCAAGTAAACATATTTTCCTTCCACATAGTGAGTACCTCTTAACCATAAAAAAAGACCTATATTTCATTAGGTTTCGCACTTGTATTAACCTTGCATTGTCTTTAAAAGAGTACACATTTCTGTGTTGCTTCACACCACAAGATGATTTGACTGACAGAGTATTTAAAATATTTATATTTTAAATATTTATGATATGATTATAATAATATTTATAATATGTAGTTATGTTATTCGTGTTGAAGCTGCAATATTTTTCTAAGAAAGCTATTGGAGCTTACCTGAGCTTGGAAACAGAATAACCTGTGAAGACTCCTGATGGTGTCTTCTTCCTACTCTTGTCTGCCTAGTCATTCGTGAAGCTACATGCTGAGCAACTCTGTCCACTGCTTGCCTTGTTGGTAGCTGCAGCACTGGCAGAGGAGGCTCATCCATCTCCAAACCTTCTAGGATCCGTCTTTTCAGCCAGCCAAGCACCATGTCACGCGGCAATTCATCTCCTTGAAAGGCCTGGACCAGTGGAGGTGAAAACAAAGCCCACAGCATCAGGGCACAAGCAAGTGAAGACAAACAGCTGGTCCAGGTCAACATCCTCAAAACTCAACAGAGGATAAAGCAGACTAAATATGACAATTAAAAAAATAAAAAACTATTTCAGGTAAAAGAGAGAGAGAGGATCAAGTTCAGCTAGGTTTGGTGTCTTCTCTCTTACAGATCTATGTTGTAGAAGAAGTCTGTAATATCTTTTTTTTTTTTTTTTTACACTTTAGCAAATGGCAACTATTTGTTTGGGTTCATGCTATCACTGTCTGTACAGGATAAAACAGCTTTTGAGATTACAATTCTTGGATACGGTCTATTTCCCTGTTCCCTTGTCCTTGGAGGAAATTGACACAGTGAGATAAGAATATTTTTTTTCTTTTTCTTTTTTCACAAAAGTGGATCATGCTTTTATTCTTCCTGCTTGAAATGTTTAACCAATGTTTCTGATCTTAAATACAGAAGCCTACAATATTTAGTATGTGAATGAGATGTTATTGGATTGTGTGTCCGAAGTGTCCAATCCTGCTCTTGGAGGGACACCTTAATGTAGAGTTTAGCCCCAACTTGATTGGATGGAAGGAAAGTGTCATTGTTTAGTCAATGTCATGCTATTCTAAACCTTTATGTCTTCATTTCTTTTGTGGACTTGTGGACAAAATAATATATCTGAAGAATGTTGGTAACCAAACCATGTTGGTGACCACTGGAAAAAATATATATATATATGTTTCACAGAAGCAAGTTTACAACATTGTAAAAAGTGCTATATAAATTAAGGTGACTTGACTTGAGAACATGAGGGTGGGTAAATAATTTCAGAATTTTTTGGGTGAATTATGTCTTTAAGGAACTCATAAGTGCTCACAAGGGTTTTAGATTTGAACTATATATTATTTTGTGGCTGTATAGTGGCTCTACATTAGCTCAAATTATGTTATATTTTTGAGAATTCTATTGTTGCCTGTCATCAAAACTCATTATTGGCAAAATCGTATTACTCTATGTTCTTTGTAAGATTTGCTCTGAGAGTTTGGATACTATGACACCTGCTTTCCCATGTGAGCTTGAAAAGTACAAACAAGATATTACATTATCAAACGCTTGTGGCTTGACCTTGCTGTGCAAATATCTCTGTGTCTGGTGTTTGCCAGTTTTTGGCAGAACTGTTTTGCAATAGAGAAGATCAGTTCAGCCACTTCACATACAAAGAAAAAAAAATGAAGTTCTTGGAAATTCTTATGTTTGAACTTTTGTAAGTTATGTTAACAGAAGCATATATATAATTATGTTGGTAACACTATACAATAAGGTTTCATTAGTAAACTACATTATTTAGCACCAACTAATAATGAACTGCACTTCAACAGCATTTATTAATCTGTGTTATGTTAATTTCAACATTTACTAATACATTATTAAAATCAAAAGTTACATGAACAAACAACGAACAGTTGTATAAAGTTAACAAAGATTAACAAATACAGTAACAAATGTATTGGTCATGGTTAGTTCATGTTAGTTAACCCATTTGTGCCCAAATTTTTCTGAATGGTTTAATGCATATAGTCGTGTTAATAGTGTCCAATGTAAACATGTTCTGCATTTATTTTCCCCAGGTTTTTTTTTTCTTCTCTTTTTTTGAAAATCGTATTTGAATGTGGGGCAACTATTTGCCGATGGGCAAATATGTTGTATGGACCCCCTCAATGTCAAATATGAATAGGAGGAGAACATTTGGCATCTATCTCAAAATAACTGCTTTCAACAGATCAATCTTTATTCATAAACACATTTATTATGTATAAAAGTCGAAGAACATTTGATGCGAACCCAAAAAAGCTGCATCTAGCTAATAATCTCTTGAATATGAAAACATAACAAACAACACATCCATTTGTCTTAACCCTTGTGTGCTGTTCGGGGTCTTTTTCACCCACATTTCTAACTTTCATTCATGGGGATAACATGGATAATTTGACATGGTTTAGAGTTTTGGTTTAGTTTAGTTTTTTGCCCATCTTTTGGAAAATGCAGTTTTAAAAGTAACAAATTATCACTTAAACCAGTAGATGGCTGCAGAGCTCCACTATTTACTATTTGCTATTTGACTAACTGAAAGACATCTTTTCACAAGTTTTTCCAGTTGTATTCATATCTACATATTATGAAATCACAATTATAACAATAAAAGTTACTTTTTGTCAAAGTTTAGGCAGCTTTTGTACTGAAAACAATTTTTTTTTCAATAATGTTATATTATGATTACAATCAAATGAATTTTGTCAATGGACAAAGTTCATCAACAAAATCAGAACACAGAAGACACATAGACAGAAAAAAAGTGGCACACTTTAAATTTGTAGAATTATATGAAAAACAGATGTTTGAAATAAATGATAAACTCTAAAGACTCCAACTTTTCTCTTTGTAACATCCTGATCAGCTTTGATTCTAATCCTAATGTAACATTATTGAAAAACTGTTTTTTATTTTTTTTTTGTTTTCAGTACAAAAACCTTGACAAAAAGTAACTTTTATTGTTATAATTGTGATTTCATAATATGTTGATATGAATCTAACTGGAAAAACTTGTGAAAAGATGTCTTTTAGTTTTAAACTTTTAGTACTTTTAGAGCTCTGCAGCCATCTACTCGTTAACCCTCTGGGGTCTGGGCTGTTTTTGGGGCCCTTGAGATGTTCTGACATGCCCTGACATTTGTGCTTTTTTCAGTTGCTTATAAACATATTAATGGCAAAGGTGTAAATTCACTCTATAAAGCACAAACAGGGCTACCATAATATGTGAGCCATGTGTATGTACATGTTTTCATTTTTGAGAGAATAATGTTTATGCGTGGTTATTGAAAAAAATAAAAAATAAAAATTCTGAAATAAGGCCACAAAACACATAGTAAATATGTGTCAATAAGACTTTTGACAAATGGATGTCCTCGCCTAGTGTTTTTTCTTCAAAATTATGTGAAAATAGTCTTGCTTTATCGTTCACATAAAACCATACATTGATTTAAATTGATGTAAAACAGGTTTTGCTTGGAAAGCCAATATGCGAGGGGGAGGAGTAGTTTACACCTTAGATTACAGTGTCCCACCCACTTTGCATAATGATGAGCCATTCACTCAGGTGTGAAACTGACTGAGCCACAATACAAGAACAACAGATATATTTAGAAGACTTATATTGACCATTTAAGATGTTGCTTACATCTATCTTGTAAATATGTTTTGCTATTTTATTAAAAAGGTTACAATTACAACAATTACAATTTCAACAATATTTCAAGTGTACTCTTTCTTTGTAAAAAAAAAAAAAAGATTATAGGCCTACATTTTATCTATGTATTCATATTTCAGTCGATTTTTACTCATCTCAGTAGCAATTCAGTTTGCTAAAACATCATCATTCATTCACACACGCGATTTAAATTTAACTTCTGGCAAAGATGAAGTTGACGATAGGCTATTGACTCGCGATCTTCGCAGTAGGCTAGTGTTTTGGATGGTTTGTTTAGAACCAGCTTTCTGTAAATATATTTCACATTTTTTAGACATGTGAGGCGAGAATAGGCTACGGTCTGGTTCATGATGATCTCCAGTTCAAGCACCTTATGTTGTGATTGCTAGCCTATATTTACTTTAAATCCAGGAAATTTGTTAATGAAAAAATTATTAAAATTAAGATACAATTGATACAAAACGAAATTCGTTTTAAAGAAAGGATTTGTACTTTCTGTTTTGAGGTCTCTGTGAAAGTTTGAAAGTCTTTTAGTGCTTTTTTTAGAGCGCTCGCGTCCATAATGGAGAACTGTCACGTAATATTGTTTTTTCCTCATAAATGCGAACACGAAAAATAAAAGACAAAAGACTTTTAAGTAAAACTTACTCTGAAATTGTGTTCGCGGCGGAATTCGCTCTTCAAAATGCTGCCGTTCGTCCTCTGAGGAAAAGGTGCATTCTTCCTCGCTGTCCAGAATCATCTGAAGGGAGTCTTTATTACCGGAGAAGCGTGTCATACTCAAAACGCGATGAACTATCAGTCTGAAGTCTGATGAACAAACTGTGTTTTTATGGCATTGATCGGGGGGCGTATGATGCATACTAGATCAGGTAAACTATTTACATGTGAATCGCGCCGGGGGCGGGGCGGCTGCAGCTCATTTAGAGATAATGAAGGGAGAAGGAAAAACGGTACCTCTCCTTGCTTTCAAAGGGATTACATGAGTTAAAAACATTTGTTTTTTATATAAATTACTTCATTTAAAAGAGGAGATTTCAAGCTTCATAAAGACATATGTCACGTGCCTGTGTGAGAAGTATTCGCTGAGTTATGATTCATTTTCGGACGCGTTTCAGAATGGACTACACGGACAGAGAGAAGGCAGAACTCGCTTCGTGATTATTTTTCTTTATTTGGCAAAAAGCACAACATTTTGTTTTTATTGTGAGTATACACAAAAATAATACACATTTAACAGAATCGATTGATGTATGAAACTTGTTTTATAAAATCAAAGTCAAAAGAGTATTTGGGGTCTCAATTCAACTCATAAGGAAAAAAGCGAGCAGATCACGCCGGCGTGATCTCCGACCTCTGAGGGTTAAAGTGATATCTTTTTTTTTTTTTTTACTTTTAAAACGACACTCGGTTACTAACGTAACCTCGGTTCTCTCTAGAGAGGGAACGAGTGTTGCGTAAGTTTAGCTTACGCTACGGGAAAACTCCTTTTCTCGAGAATGCTGCAGCAAAAAAAATATCCTGCGGCAACTGCTGCAACCTATCAGTGCGTCTTGGCATGACTCCAGCACCAATGGGAAGCCTTCCCGTGCTGTCGTCATAGCCCGCCAAAACAGGGTGTGGCTTCGTCTATAAAAAAACCCTGCACAGGTTGCACAAGTGATTTCAGTCGACTAGAAGCGAAACCAAGTGCAGCACAAGCACGGCAGGCTACGCAACACTCGTTCCCTCTCTAGAGAGAACCGAGGTTACGTTAGTAACCGAGTGTCGTTCTCTTATGAGAGTACTCTCGTGTTGCGTAAGTTTAGCTTACGCTACGGGAACCCTATGTAAAACGCTGTGCGTGCTGAATTTCAAACACTTATGTCCCAAGGGCAGTGGCCCGGGGCTCATGTAAAGTGAAGTGAACACAGCGGCATAACAGGGCGGGACGACTTGGTTGTTATGAGATATCCCAGCAAACATGCCAGTGTGGGCCCACTGTGGGTAAGTGTGGGTTTTCTGTGGGACAGTGTGGGCAAGGGCAAACCCTATCGGGCCCCATGTGGGCTTCCACTGTGGGACATATGTACGGTGGCCCAGTAGTGCACAACACAACGAAATGTAAAAAGGAAACATAAGTTCACAACACAACGAAATAAAGCCACAACACAACGGAAACAAGCCACAACACAACGGAAAATCCACAACACACCGAAATAAAGCCACAACACAACGGAAACAAGCCACAACACAACGAAAAATCCACAACACAACGAAATAAAGCCACAACACAACGGAAATAAGCCACAACACAACGGAAAATCTACAACACAACGAAATAAAGCCACAACACAACGGAAATGCTCCCGACCACTTGAGGGCTCTCGGAGCCCAGTAAAGTTAGTTTTCCAAGTCATTGTTCTATAGAGTCAGCAGTCTTAATATATAAATACCACGATAAGTTTTAACAGTGTATATCAACATTACTTCAAAATAACCTACATGAATTATAGCTGCGTATTTGATTTATACTCGAGAATGCTTGGACGCGCTACCACAGCGCATGATCGTCAGGGAACGTCTGGCAATTCCACCAAGTGGTTAAAACGTATAATTTATTATAATATAATTTGATAAATAAAAATAAAAACCATTTGGTGAAATTGGAAGGAATTGGCACAATTCCACATATAATAAGTCAGTCTGGTCACTAGGAACATGATAAAAGAAAAAAAAAACTTTTACAGAAATTTCCTAAAAAAAAATGTTAATTACTGTAAATACATGAAGGGTATTGGAAAAAAGTCATTATTAAGTCATTATAAAAGTCTTATTAAGTCAGTCTACTATCAAATACAATCAAGCTTTGGATTTTGAACATGTCTGTTTTTGAATGTTAAAAGTAATTTTAATTAAAACAAATTATACGTTTTAACAACTTGGAGGAATTGGCAGACGTTCCCTCAGGGATAATGCGCCGTGGTAGCGCGTCAAAGCATTCTAGAGTATAAATATGCAGCTATAATGCACGTAGGTGATTTTGAATTAATAAATGTCGATAAACAATGGTTAGCTACATACTGTTAAAACTAATCGTGGTGTTGATATATTTTTATAGACTGCTGACTCTCTAATGAACAATGGCTTGGAAAACTAACTTTACTGGGCTCCGAGAGCCCTCTAGTGGTCGGGAGCATTTCCGTTGTGTTGTGGCTTTATTTCGTTGTGTTGTAGATTTTCCGTTGTGTTGTGGCTTTATTTCGTTGTGTTGTGGATTTTCCGTTGTGTTGTGGCTTGTTTCCGTTGTGTTGTGGCTTAATTTCGTTGTGTTGTGAACTTATGTTTGCTTTTTACATTTCGTTGTGTTGTGCACTACTGGGCCACCGTACATATGTTTATGTAAATGCTGCGTGACTTTTACGTGTTTTAATGGGCGCTCGCGCTGAACATTCGAGCCGCATTTGAACTGGAGCGGAGGCCCTTACCATGGAAACGGGACGACAGCTCAACTGACACAAGCAGTAACTCCGTCTCTCACTGTTGTTTTCACTACTTTCAGGTAAGTTTAGTCCCCAAACTTACACAAATAGTACATACAAATGCTTCTGACACATTCTTTCATGTAAATGACACGCTTCCGTTGAATATTTACTTTATAGAAATGATTTAGTGTCTGCAGGAAAAGTCCGCTAGCATCTCATCCGTTAAGTTAACAGTAGCAGCTAACTGTTACTAGCTAGAGGCAGGTTAACTTGTGCTGTAATTTAGGCTTTTAATCACATTGTATGTGTACAGTATATGAGAGATTTTGATAGTATTGTAAAGGTTTTGCTGGCAATTTCCAAATGTGTGAATGAAAGTAAACTAATTTATTTAACTTAAAAATATTCACTGGACGGTTAATTCATTGATTTCACGTGACGTCACATGGAACGCCCACCTGGAGGGCAAATTAAAGGAGTGTTATAATGCCAGTTGTGCCTAGTATTAACATGAATATACAATACAGTAGCCTAGTTTGAACCAGTTTAAGATTCCTATTAATTCATTTTATACTCGTATGGCCAACTCTCTCATTATTAATAAATGGTAACACTTTATAATAAGGTTTCATTTTGTTAGCTTTAGTTAACATGAACCAACAATTAGTGAACAATTACTTCTACAGCATTTATTAATCTTAAAGTTAAGATCAACATTAAATACTGTATTTGAAATGTTGTTTGTCCTCTCTCTTTTCAGTATTTATTGCAATCTAATCCTGATTGCAGAATTGAGCTCCAACCCCAGTTAAGCAGACCTGAACCAGTTGATCGAGGTCTTCAGAATCAGCAGACACTACAGACAGGCTGGAGCTAAACTCCTCCATGACCAGGACTGGACACCACTGCTGTAAGTGATCGATCTAGTCATGTTCCGAACATTTTGCAGGGGATCTCAGCTCTGGCCCTTGAGGACCACTGTCCTGCAGACTTTAGCACCAGCCCTGGTCCAGCACGCCTGGACAAGCTAATCAAGCTCTTTTGGTTAAAATAGCAAGTGAGATTGATCAGGTCTGAACATAAACTGCAAGACAGTGCACTTCGAAGACCAGAGATTGACTATTAATTAGTCAATAATCACTGATGAAAAAATAATCATTTTTATTTGTATAGATTTATGTAATATTTGACTAATATTCAGTTTTCTTCTCTCTTTTTTCCTTAATTGTGATGTGTCTCAAACAGCTAAATAATAAACCCAAAAGAGCCACTCAGGCACAGTTCACTCTTTTTCTGTGTAAGTACTCGTTTGACCGTCAGACACATTCCCTCTATTTTTTTAATAAAAATAACATATTCAGGCTGCAAGTTAAATCTATCAATGATTTATTGATAAAGACATTAAAAGGTTTGTTCTTCATGTTGTTCCAAACATGTATTATTTACTTTTTTCTGTGGAATGCAAAAGAAGATATTTTGAATTATGTTTAATCTGTTTTGTTCATACAATGAAAATCCCATTGGATCCCACTGACTTTTTGAGTCATTTTTCAAAATATCATCTTCCACAGAAGAAATCATGCAGGTTTGGAATGACATGAGTGTGAGTACAAGTTGACAAAATTATTCTTTACGTTGTGTTGATAATTTTAATAAATTTTTCTCATGCTCTTATTTCATCATGCCCTCAGTTGGTTCACTCTCTGTATGTTTCTCTTTCAACAACACCGCCTAAATTTGTTTTTAATAATAATAAACACCTGTAACTATTTTTCCGGAACTCAAATTATTCTCAGGTTTCTCCAGTCATATATAAATTACACTTGGAACAACCCTTGTTTTTGTTTTTTTGTAAAAAAATGTATGTTAACATTTCAATTGTTGTTGTTTTTTTCTCACGTTAGAGAAAAAACTGACACAAAAAACAGCCAGGCCGCAGCATCCGAAGGGGTTGATCCTGATCCTGTTAAATCATAATGCAAGAGACTGGGTTGGTGGAAGGAGCAGAAGAACCAGAAGACTTGAGGACTCTGAAGACAAAAGACTCAAAATCTATTTAAAATAAATGCTGCTCTTTTGACAGTTCTGTTCAAACGTTCCTGATTTTTTTTTCCACGATTTACATGCTGACGACTGGATGCTGGCTACTGTAATAAATTATTAACATAATTTTTTAACATCCCAGGAATAATTACTTTGTAAAATAGATTAAAACAGAAAACAGTTATTTTAAGTTGCAACAATATTTCAGAATATTGCTCTTTTTAATGTATTTATTAAATAAATGCAGCTTTGATGAGATGAAGGGATTTCTTTCAAAAGTATTTTAAAAAAATTACTGACCCCAAACTTTTGAACGGTAATGTATTGTGTATATATATATATATTTATATAGATATATATAGATGTAGATATATTTTACATGACTGTGAATAAATGAAATTATTTGAAACATATAACTTATAATGTACTACTTCAACTTTCAACAAGTGCAATTATTTTGCATGTATTGTGGCAAATGCAAAGTACAACCAAACTAATCTTGTTGTTTGTTAAGGCCACAGGTATATTACAATACATCTTTGCATTGTCCACAGTATGCCCACACTTTTCCCAGTGTACCCACAGTATGCCCACACTTTTTACAGTGTTCCCACAGTATGCCCACACTTAACCCAATGTACCCACAGTATACCCACACTTTGCCCACAGCGTGGGCTTGCTGTGGGCCCACAACTGGTCCCAATGGGGGCCCACTCTACTTAGTGTGGGCCAGCCCACACTTTGGGCTGTCCCGATGGGGCCCTACCTGGGCCCCATAGTGTGGGGCCCACATGTGCCCCGCATTTTACGCTGGTATCTGGGCCCACAGTGGGCTGCCCACAGTGGTCCCACACGGGTCCCTAAGGGGTTTGCTGTGGGCCCACAACTGGCCCCAATGGGGGCCCACTCTACTTAGTGTGGGCTAGCCCACAGTCAGCCCACACTTTGGGCTGTCCCGATGGGGCCCCACCTGGGCCCCATAGTGTGGGGCCCACATGTGCCCCGCATTTCACGCCGGTATCTGGGCCCACAGTGGGCTGCCCGCAAGGGCCCCATTCGGGCCCCAAAGGAGCATGTTTGCTGGGTAGGTGCATTAACGTATATCTATACAGTTAAGGCAGAATGACCACCTTAAACTGCATGGGCCACAGGACTTGCAGTATATCAACAGTCCAACCTGGTCTCATAGGATTCCGTGAAATGTCCACGGGCCCTTAACTCAAAGTCCGTGGAGCCATCACGGAATCGCCCCAAATTCCGTGATGTGGCCACGGATATTACTCCAGCGCAAGTCAATGACACTGACCTTCCGTGGTCCACACACGGATCCCCGTTTCAATGACGGGAGTACAGATCTCACTCAATGGACGTGCTTTCTCATTTGGAAACGCAACATTTGAAGTATTTGTTTCTTTTCCAACATCAAATGCCATAATGACGTTAACCTAACTGTTAACAGTTAGGTTAACGTCATTATTAACATTAACAGTTAGTTCTGCAGGACAGGACAGGACAATGCAATAGCTACAATAATTATTGTAGCTATTGCATTGTCCTGTCATCATAAAAATTCAGTCTGATTCTGTTAGCCTAACTGAAGTCGACTGTATGACATTTTGTCTCGTCCTGTCATCATAAAATCCAGTTTGATGGCGTTTTACACTCTATTGCTCGCTTGGCTATAGTCAGAACTAAAATCTGTGATAGGAGCACGGATTGAGTCTGTGGTGAGACCACGGATAACTCCAACGCAAGTCAATGACACTCATCTTCCGTGGTCCACACACGGATATCCGTTTCAATGACAGAGAACAGATCTCACTCAATGGACGTGCTTTCTCATTTGGAAACACAACATTTTAAGTATTTATTTCTTTTCCAACACCAAATACCATAAAGACTTTAACCTCTCTGTTATTGTAGCTATTGCATTGTCCTGCCATCATAAAAATTCAGTCTGATTCTGTTAGCCTAACTGAAGTCCCGTGATGGCACCACGGACCTCAACAACCTGACCTCACTCACTGGATGTTGCAATGTTGCTCACTTGTTTAGACACTTGAAAGCTTTATGTCGACTGTGTTGCAATTTTGTCTTGTCCTGTCATCATAATATCCAGTTTGATGGCGTTTTACATAGGCTATTGCTTGCTTGGCTATAGTCAGATCTAAAATCTGTGATAGGAGCACGGATTGAGTCTGTGGTGAGACCACGGATAACTCCAACGTTCGTGATATGGTCACGTAATTTAATCTATTGATTCGTGCCACGGACACGTTTATTTCGTTATTTTTCGTCTTTCGTGATCACAGCTCGATTATTTCTGCCTGTCGGCTGCAGCAGAGAAGCTGTTTAATCAACATTTATTCACGAGATCTTATCTTATCGTGGTTTATGTATTTTTTAATGTTATTATTTCGGTCTTATTGCCAGGGAATCTGGATTGCTTTGCTGTTTATTGATATTTTTAAAATTATATTTTAGGAAATCGCGCTGAAGAAGTCTCGTTCCGAACACATCGCGATATTTGGCATCAGTTCACGCGTGTGTCAGCTGTTGGTAAGTAGCCTAGTAAATAAATACCTTAATACGCTGTCCTAAAAATGTGTGATATAATGTATTTTTTGTTTGTCGATATTAATCTACCATTATATCTGCCATTTCCACGGAGACTTTGCGTTTCATTGCTTTCTAATTCAAAATAGGGTGATTAAACACTGCCTGTTGTTGAAGATTTTATTATTTAGAAAATAAGTAATTTAACTGTTTTTGTACACTATTATTTCCTTGTCTGTGGGTGACTTTTGCTTGACTTTGGAACCTGAGAGCACAAGGTGTTGTCACAGCAGAAAATTCTATTTCAGTAATGTCACATGGTACAAAACTATTTCTCAAAATACCTATAGAATGTATTACCATGTTTGGGACAAGGAGAGGGTATATACGTTTGCTGGGCAATTTTTCTGGAGGGTCTTGTCTGCAGAGGGACACTCGGCTTTGTTTGTTAATAAAGTCTAATTTTTTCTGATGTCAAATATCTCTGGAGTCATTCCCCTGAAAAGAATTAAACCACAACAAATGGCGACTCTGGTGGGACGTGGCTTAGGAGCTGAAGGAGCCACAAAGGGATCGCTGGTGACTGACACAGACAACAGTGGCCGCTGTACTTTGAGGTGAGCAGTTTTTGCTTTTGAATAAGGTGTGTGTGTAAGTCACCAGTGGCCCGGATGTGGTAAGAAAAGCTTCTCCAAATTTAAAGAACTTAAAAAGTGAAAAGGAGTGTTTGATATCAGAAAAATTGCATGCATTGTCTTTGTAGATGTCAAGTAGTTGGTAAAAGCGCGGGGGGGCTCCCGATAGTGTTTGCTAGTGCTTGTTTAATCCTGAGTGGATTCTATAACTACTGGTGATGCTGATTTAGCGCTAAGAGTTTTGACGTACGTACGTAAGGTTCTGTGTTTGTTCATCAAGTGGGCCTTGAAGGATGATGAGCAAAAAGCATGCACACAGAGGGTTTGAATTCACTGATAAGGATATCAGTTAAGTTTTGTATTTACTTGTCAAGAGGGCCTTGAGGATGGCAAGCGTACTGATATAAGGATATCAGTTATTGATGTGTTATACCTTAAGTGGGCATTGATTGATACAGGTGTAGTTTAGCTTATAGCCTATAGATGGTTGATCTGCAGACATTTGTAAGAGGGCCTTGAAGGATACAAATGAGCATGATTGCAGATAAAGTCAATTTACGGGTACCTTATTAATCTAATAAGAGTCTGCTCAGGGGAATTAAGGTCTTATTTCACTCTGTTGTGTTGAGGAAGTGAATCACAGAGGTTTATGGAATATGATAGTTAAAAGTGTCATTGTGTTGAGGAGTGAATATTTTAATGTATTGTTCAGATCTGACAGGGAGTACAGAATAGTGTGTGTGTGTGTGTGTGTGTGTGTGTGTGTGTGTGTGTGTGTGTGTGTGTGTAAGTGTTTATGGGATCCTGTGTCTTGTGTGACTGTGTCTGTGGTTGAAAATAAGTGACCTCTGACCCTGGTTGCTTGAAGGGACAGAGAATGTGTGACTGACCTGTGAATGAAGGGACTGAAATGGTGTGTATTAAAAAAAGAAAGAAAGAAAAGTAAGGGAAAACAATTGTTTCAAGATATTAGCTTAGCAGAATATTGTAGTATAAAATAAGTTAAAATAATAAGATATATATTTAATCAATAAATGTAATGATAAATATTAATAGATGAATATAAATAAGATTGCACATGCTTAATATATTATATCTGAAGACGTCTAAAATTTGTATCTCGTTATCCCTGAAGACAGAGTGGGAAAAGTATTCCATTGCAGATAAATAAGTTTGTGTTAAGAGAAAAATAATTGGTGCAGTGTGCTGAAGGTTAGCAAGATTGAGTGACCAAGTTTCAAAAGTCAAAAATACTTTACAGAAGTTGATGAGAGTAAATAATAAGAAGAATTCCTTGATGATTGTTGAGAAACATACTAGATTATTGTGAACACAGCATGCAAATATAGAAGAAAGATTGAAGTCTGATTTTATGATAGGGAAAATTATTTAATTGAATTATTCTCAGATCAACAGAGTTATATTATTGCTGATATAGAAAAACAGAACTAGCTTGCTTTTTCCTGCAATGAAGAACTGCTTACTAATAGAATAAGGGAACTGCTATGGTCAACCAGTGAGATTTTTATATAAAAGAACCAGTGAAAAGATGCAGGTTAAAAAAGTAGAATGTAGATAAAGAGCTAATAGCTTATATGTAAAAGTTCAATTTGATTCATGCAGATCTCTGAGTATTCAAATTGCAGATGGAAACAGTGTCCTGTGGAAGCAACAAGAGGGCAAAGGGCAAAGACATGAATGCAGAGACACTGACGCAGAGAAGAAGAGAGAAGTGGGTGAGGGGTTCTCAGCTCCCCTCCTGAAGTTCAAAAAGACTCAGAAAGACTGAATTAAGACTGGAAAAGGTGAATCTTTCACTTAAGACTTTTCCTAAAAAAAAAAGACTAATCCTGAGATGCAAAACTGTTACAGGATTGATCAAAAGCCCAAACTAAGAAGAGGCAGAGAAACAACAGAGCCTATGTTCCACTATGCAATGGCTTTTGAGTGACAGCTATGCTGGCAAAACATGCAGAGCAACAACCAAGCTAAAAAAAAAAAGAAGAACAGACCCTTACGGGGCACACAGGTGTGACAAAACCTTATGATCACTCTAGAGACTGCTTCAAATTTAGTTCATTATTATATTAACATTATTCATTCTGATTATTCACTGGTCTCATAGCAATTCTTTATATTCTCTGCTAAACTAACCCTCTCTGCTCTTTCAATAGGTACAAGTCCAGCTCTATAAGAAAGAAAATACAGAGAAGTGGGTGCTCAACTCACAAAATAGTTCAAACTGAGGCTGCATTTGGTATAGTGAGGCTATTAAATTAGACAACTATAGGGCTAAAAGCATGATAGAATTATTCTCTGGCAAAGAAAAAGACACAAAATGTCAAAGAATTATTATTTTTGCTTGCAAAACAATGATACTGGTCACTCCATCTTGTTTTAATAATTGTTTTATAGAGATAGATTGGAGAAGGATACATAACTCCAAAAGTCTAAAAAATATGAAATTAAAAATGCTGTCAAAACTGGGATAATGAGATGGAAATGTTATTGGCCATGGATCCAAGATTAGGTAGAGATCTCCAATGTTCTTCTTAAAGCAGCTCATGAGAATGAGAAAAACCAAAAGAATATGAATAAGTAGACCAAACAAATGACAAAATGCATTTGAGAAATTACAATTGGCTGTCTTACTCTCAACTGCACCATACTAAGGCCTATTATTCTGAAATATTTAATCTATTAGAGTTTGGGGAAAAAAAACAAGAAAAAAGGGTTTGTAACAACGGTGTTAATCTAAACCTTAAGATCACTGACACTTCTGAATAGTGTACTGTGCTGTGATGTTGTCTGTCAGACCTTTGGAATTCCACAGCTAAAATTATAAGTTCCGCATTTAGAGCACAACCTGCGGAAGAAGAATGTGTGATGGCCGATGAGTGACTGATTATGAATGAATGAGTGTACACTAAGGCAAATCAATTATTTTGCCTACAGCTGTATCTAAATTTCATATGTGGGCCCACAGGGCATATTCTGCCCAATAAAATAATGACCATGGATGGATTTGTTTAAAATCCTGGTCGAAACTGTAGTGACAATAGAAAAAGAAAATGGGAAAAAAAAATTGTAAAAGAAAACAAAACAGTACTACATTTTGCGCAGCGCCTAACACATCTGACTTTCCTTTCAGAATATCATGAAGGAGCTGACGTTTTGTCAAAAGTCTGAAATATTGTCTTGTAACTTTTGTCTTTTAGCAAAGTGGGTTGAGTGTTGTCCAAGATGCCTGATAACTAGTATGCTGATAGTGGGACTCAAAACAAAGAGATAACTGAGCTGAATTGACTAATTGTAAAAAGTAATATAGGGGTAAAGCCCTACTGCTAATGAGCAGAAAACACACAAAAGAGGCCAGAACACCACTCAGCCCACATGATCATTTTACAGATGACACCAAGAAGGACAATGGAGCAGATGAGCAGATGATTTAAAATGTTGTTGTCACTAACAGAAGTAACAGAAATAATGAAGGTTTCATTCACAGATGAGAACAGTTCAGTTCCAGGAAGGTTTCTGAGACGATTCAAACAACAACAACAACAACAACAACAACAACAACAACAACAACAAAAATACACCAGTGTCATATCAGAAGAGGCTTGAACATTTATCAGCAAAGTGACATTTGAGTCCATGCCTCTCACACCAACAAGCCTCTACTCGCCACAACAGGAAGTGAGGGATCAAGAGGGCTTGTGCTAGTAACAGCCCCCTCACCTCCGAGGGAAGTCCATGCAACGGCTCGTAAAGAGTCACCCTGGTGAAACATGTAATGACTGTTAAGACGGCTAACAGAATGATCAACATGAATGGAAAAAGAAGCAAATGACAAGAAGAACTTTAAATGAAAAGTTGCAGAATAAGAAACTTACAAGGAGTTGTGCAAAGAAGAGAAAATCAACAGAGATGAGTACAAGTTCAAACAATAGTCAACATCAACCAAACTGTCTTTAAATGTAATGTTAAAGCCATTGAATATACTAGTAGCAACTTAATAATAACCCCAGAAAGAAAATTATTGAATTAAAGAATATATCAAAAACAACGTAAAAACGATAATGAAAAATCAGAAAACAAATGAAAATAATGAATGATAAGCGACTAATTCAAGTAACTGTCATAGCACAGTGAGAATTAAGACAAGTCATGAAGGAAAATACAAATCGACCTAAATGACATTTTAAAATAGATCATAATGGGTACTCGAATGTTATTTGTCAATAAAACGGGTATACATAATTAATTTAAGGCTACAGTTGAAAATTAAAGAAAGATTAACACTGGCTATTAACAAATATTTGATTTCATTTATGATTTGAATTATGATTTGATTCAATATGCTATTTGACTAATTAAATGTATTTTAAATGGTGCTAATAGAACGACCACCTCAGATGGAAATTGTTCAAATTCAATAACAAACAAATTGTTATAGCATATAGACTGTTCAATACCATGTAGATTATTGCCTTATGAACAATCTATATGGTGGTACCAGAGGGGGGTAAGAATGACAGGTTATTGCACAAAAACATACTTTTGAATATTCTCAAACCATGCGCAAGGTATTAACCTGCGCAAGGGGGGAGTAAGGAGTGATTAAAAGAATAAGGAAGGAGAATAATTAAAAGGCTAAATTAAATTAAGGAAAATTAAATAAAAGGCATTTTTTGACGGTACACAAGAGAAATTTGCGACAAAAATAAAGGTAGGAAAGGAACAGTGACAAAAATAGGCCATATATCAGTACCAGAAGGACTAATAAAACTCTTGGTAATGGATTATATGAACAAGATAGAGATGGGTAAAGGCAATGAGATCAACAGAGGAGGGTCAAGAGAAGTAATTAAATTTAAGACCAAAGAATTATTCCTTAGATTTGAAATTCTATCAGAAATAAGTTTAGATAATGGTTTAGCAGTCATTCTAGAAAAATTGAAATTAACATTATTTGTATGCAAAAACGTAAATTACAGAAAGGAAGTTTTACCAATAATTAAGTTATAATGCTTTATGTTTGAAAAGGTTAAGGGAAAAACTTAGATATACAGAAAAATAAATGACCTTACAATGAATATGTAAGACAGTGCAAAAAAGTTATTTTCGAGAGTTATTTTTTCTAATTGTCTAATGAGTTCATTGAATGACTTTTATGAAGTAAATGTAACATTGCTCTTGAAGCTTTCTTAGTTTGAGTGATTACATGTGACATAATTAAGTTAATTCATGATAGTTCATTCAGAAATTAGTAGAAAGGAAGAAAAGGTATTCAGTTAAGGAATGCTTGAACTGAGGAGCTATAATGAGAAAGAGCTGCAACGCGTGAGATTCAACATTTTAAAATGGTATTTATTGTTAAATTTGGTAATAAAGTAGACAGAATTTGAAATGTAAAACGTTATAACGAAGAAAATTGTGATTTAATGTAGCTACACTACAGTGTTATGGTTGTACATCAACTAAAACATGACTGACTAAAAAATTGATTCTTTAAAAATAAGTGAATTGACGTTCCTTCATAAAAATAAGAAGCGAATAAAAAAGAGAAAAAGTTATTTTTACCCAGCCCTATTTTAAATCAGAATTCATATGGATTATGCGGAATAAACATGCAAACTAAATCATTTATTCTTCTATAATCAGCAGAGATTTATTATAATGATTTGCCTTTATTATAATGAAAACAATTACATGAAAAAGTAGAATGACTTATGATTAATACGATTGAGTCAAAAATTTAAGGCAAAATTGATTTAAAGAATTAGAAATGTTTTTTGGAGTTGCAATATTGAAAGGGGGTTATTATTCAGTTGTTTACTTCCCATATTAAGAAGATAATGAAAACTAATATTAGAGGGCAACTAAATCATATATTATTAAGACTGGGCTTTTAACCCAAATTGAGATTTACAATCATTGGACATTGACTGAAGTACCTCGAATAAGGATGAAGAAGAAAATGAATAAGCCAGATCGGTGTCTGGGTCGAAGAGGATATCTACATCACAAGAAAACTTTTAACTGTATAAGTGATTTGTGTTTGACGTATTCTACATAACTTTGACAATAAGACAATGCTGAACCAATTTCATCCACACACTTGTAACAATGTTTGATGGTTGATTAGGGAGGATTCGAGTCTTTTACTTTCTCCATTGAAAAAGAAAAAACAACTGAAAGAAAGAAAATGTATGGAGAAAGATGTTTGGCTCGATTGCTCCTCCGGAGTGTGGTGGCATAATTTCAGTCATTGAAAATAAGAATGAGTGACATAATTTAGTCACTAAGGTAGTATAACTGAGGGGACTGGATTTTGAAACTACACTCTGGAAAGGATAGCGAATGTGGGGCTTAAATAAGCCCCAGAGGAGGGAATGTTGAAGATTTTATTATTTAGAAAATAAGTAATTTAACTGTTTTTGTACACTATTATTTCCTTGTCTGTGGGTGACTTTTGCTTGACTTTGGAACCTGAGAGCACAAGGTGTTGTCACAGCAGAAAATTCTATTTCAGTAATGTCACATGGTACAAAACTATTTCTCAAAATACCTATAGAATGTATTACCATGTTTGGGACAAGGAGAGGGTATATACGTTTGCTGGGCAATTTTTCTGGAGGGTCTTGTCTGCAGAGGGACACTCGGCTTTGTTTGTTAATAAAGTCTAATTTTTTCTGATGTCAAATATCTCTGGAGTCATTCCCCTGAAAAGAATTAAACCACAACACTGTCACGTGACGTGCTATAGGGTAAGTGTACCCATTAAGCCCATGTACCCTTTAAGCCCACTTTCAACTCTGAAGTCAAATTAAAAAAAGAGAAAATAATATTTTATGCTGCTTATTATTTTAACCAATCCAGTGATTTGTTACTTCCCTGGCATTTTTTATTGCATACCAATTACATTTGTCAATGTTGAGTTAGCCCCACCCATGTGCATGCTGTCTCAGGGGACCTCACACAAAGTCACCCCAAAACTTTGGTGTTTCGGGACCCTTCAGAAATCAACACATTTCAGCAATTTTTCAGCCATTTCTTTGGTAACTACATTGATATTATGTCAAATAAGAGATAAATGTATTGTTTTTTTGTGTATGAACAAATAGTAATTTATCATTTTATATCATTTTCCTTTAAATGAAAAGATGAGTTTTATTAGCTTGCGTTCAAAGCTAATCTCCAGGTCAAACCATTAGCCTTTCAGAAAGATAGACTGCCAAAGAATTAAGCATGTGAACTGCAAACAATAAATGTTTTGTGATTCATTTTACATTCATTTACAAATAAATACATCATAAATTGTTTTGTAGAGAAGATTATTTTTATAAATTAACTTTTTTTTAAGATGGGCTTAAATGGTACAGTGCCACAAAACGCATGCAAACTAGAGCCAACACAAGCTAACTTTGAATGACAAAAACGTAATATTTCTCAATGTGGGCACAATGATACTTAGTCCACAGTATATTTAAGCTCTATGCATGTATTTGTAAACATATCTCACGTTTTGAAAGGAAAACATTGTCTTTTTCCACTAGTACTCACTGTGTACCATTTAAGCCCACCTTATGAGTTTCAATGAGGAATCCCTCTAATTGCAAACTTTGATACATTTTCTGAAAGTGTTTAATGATAACATGTCTTTGTGTGCTTTTACCTTACTAACCTTTTACCCTTACCTTACTTACACACAAATTGCACATTCATTCAAATGAGATAGAGCCTGTTTTGTCCTAAAGTCCTTTATGTATAACCGGGCATAATTCGGGAGTCAAGCTGAGTTAAGGCTTGTGATTCCGGGCATGGAGAGCTCCCAGAGGGACCCTAAATTCCCCACAGTCCTGAGTCCCTGGGACTGTTAGGGGGGCCCACTAGGAGCCCCCCTAAGCCTAGAGTATGGAGCCCTTAATCAGCTTGGCCCCCGAGATACACCCGGTCAAACTTCCAGCTTGACTCCAGCTACAACTCCAGTCAAGCCAACTTAAGGCTCCAGACCACCGTCCACTAACACCAACCCATCCCACCCAGGGCTCTAATCAAACATTAGCAAAAGGATTTTTTTTAACACTTCCCTGTCACTGAATAAATATATTGATGTTTTACTTCTTTAAAATCATTTAATTTTTTTATATTTTGTGAATCAATGATGATGTGGGCTTATTTGGAACACATGTGGGCTTAAATGGTGCCAAAGTACCAATTAAGCCCATGCCAGACTTCTGACTTTATTCCTTAATTATCTTAATTTTATATTCTAAAATGTACATCAACTAATTAATATAATTTCAAATGAGAGATTAATCTTGCATTTTAACAAATTATTTTTCTTATAAACTATGTCAATATCTATGAAAAAAACCTAGACTTAGATTTTGGTGGGCTTAATGGGTACACTTACCCTATAGGCCTAGATATTCATATCAGATTAAAAATAGTACAATTAGTTCCAAAGTTGTATTTGTAGTAGAAGCACAGTAAAAACAACACTTACCATGCTTTTACCACAGTAACATTAGTTTTACTGTGATAAGTGTAGTAAAAAGACAGTAATCACAAAACTTACCATGCTTTTACCACACTATTGGTAGTTTTAATGTGATACTTATTGTAAATGCACAGTAACCACAACACTTACCATGCTTTTACCACAGTAACCCTAGTTTTACTGTGATAGGGTGTGGTAAAAGGACAGTAACCACAAAACTTACCATGCTTTAAACCTCAGTAACCTTAATTTTACTGTGATTGGTGTAGTAAAGGACAGTAATCACAAAATTTACCATGCTTTTACCTCTGTATTGATAGTTTTAAAGTGATATTTGTTGTAAATGCATATTAACCACAACACTTGCCATGCTTTTAAAGGAGAACTCCGGTCAATTTTAACATTGAGCTCATTTTTTTGTACATTTGGAGTGCTGTCAATACAGAGAACAACGACAAAAATCGGTGTTGCCTACACCGAGTTATTCTATTTTTAAAATTTGCACCCTGTTGACTTCAATGGGGCAAGTACTAAACCTGCTTTTAGCCTCTTAACATCCTTGATGTGTCATTACAAGTGCACAGAAAATGTGAGTGATTCCTTCTGAGTGAACACGAGTGAATCTGACTGCAGTAGATGTGAAAGATATGTATAAAAATGATGTTATTTAAGCCAGCGCAAATACCTGTGTTTACATCCTGTTTTCGGTTGAAGTCCAAAGTAATCGATTGCCGAGTTCACGCGCGTGATCATAGGTAACTAAACCTATGCGCGTGAACTCGGCAATCGACTACTTTGGACTTCAACCGAAAACAGGATGTAAACACAGGTATTTTCTCACAAAACCCATAGCCCAATCAGTACAAACATAGTCTGAAAGTCTTAATAATTCACAAGATTTAACAGGTTGTCAAATTCGTACGATACTTGTACATATTTGTATATTCGTACACAATCTTGCAGCTTTTACTCCTAGTGCTGTCATTGGCTACTGCTTCAATTCCTGTACATATTTATCGCGATATTTGTAAATCAGTTGCGCCACTTCTTGGAAAGTTGTCGGATGTCACACACACTATCAGAAAGTTTATATTAATTGCAAATTGGTCCCCGTCTGTTTATGTTCCAGTGATACATGATGTCTTTCCACACCTCATAACCTACCTCTGTTTGCAAGAGTGGAAAAGCTTATCTGACTTGTCACATGACATCAGATACTCGATTATTTTGTCATAATCAGATCAGTTACACTGCTGATAACTGTCCCGTTTGCATGTAAATCATTTTCATATGATTATTGCTTGCTATTAAAGACATACTTTTATTCATAGAAATGCCCACATATCAGTGAACTTATAACATAAAAATGCTTTTAACATTTAATTTTGCAACACTCTTTACAGAAAACATATCCAACGCTTATGGATAAACTCACAACGTCATCATCAAGTGCTGTGCTGGGCACATTGGGCAACAAGTGTCCTCCAGCGTATTCAATCTGTGGCCAAGTTCTTCACATCTTCCCATGGGACACTGACCGACATTCTTCAGGTCTTCATGAAACATCTGTCTCCGTGTCTTCCTTGGTCTTCCCTGTCTCCTGCATCCTCCTGGTGGTGTCCACTTCATCACTGTGTTTGGGTGTTGTTGTTTGGGCATGCGTAGGAAGTGTCCAGCGAGGTGCACACTTTGCTCTGTCTCAGTTTCTGAAAATCTTCATGTGGAGTCCCACTCCTCCTCAGGATCTCTTTGATATATGTAGAACCAATATTGAATATAGTGATTTATCATTTACCATATTGTTAAAGCATTTTGTTTTCTCTTTTCAGCTTCATAAACTGTACTTGATTTCTGCCTAATGCCTTTATAAAAAAGGGTCAGTGCTCATCAGGTGTTTTGCTAAAGGACATAATCATTGCATAGTTACAATAAAAGTGACCAATAATCTCAAGGATATAGAATGAAAGTTGAGAATGTAAAATGTTGTGCTTATGTTTTTGCCTATTTGTTCTTTAAAGCGACGAAACAAATGTATTTTCACATAACAAAGTTGAATCTCATCTTTTGGTTTGTAAATATATAACTTCATCATAGCAATTTATTTTTAAAGTTAATGTATGTGTCACTATAATAGATTGCCCCTGTATCTGGATATTTTTAATTAACTGATTTTTATACTGTTGTGCTGTAGTTTTGGTGCTACATTTGTCTTTAAACAGTTTGACATTAAATATTGGAATAAGCTTTCAAAATGGTGTCCATTCATTGTGCTTTTGTTACATTTATTTGAATATAATTGATATATCTTTGACTATACATACACTGTAAATGTTAGAAGCACTTTAGTAGGCCTACATGCAATTATCTTTAATTAAAATACTGCAAAACTACTCCTGCTGTAGGACATTGCTTAGTAAAAAAGTTTCTCTTTCAAATGTATTTATGCATCAGTCTAATAAAATAAGCAAATTTGTGTCATTGATCATGTGAACTCGTTTTTGGATGGTAACCACACAAAGGAGTCTTTTGTTTTTAAATATGAGTTTTATAATTTAATTAGAAATAATACATGTTTAACAGCCTAAATATTAAATATTTAAGGTATCTATCCCTGTAGCCGGAACCAGAAGAGATCTGTCATCATTTGCCATAAATGGGCATGTAAGTGTGACGCATCTGTTCAGCTGGATTTTTATTGGCTGTGACTTTATCGCAGAACTCGCTGTGATTGGACAATCGTTTAACCCATATAAACTGGCGCTTCATGTGACAAAGTATGGTTTGGTGTTATTATTACATTAGTTATACATTAAGCTAACTATAAAGTGTCTCTATAATGTGAGAAATTACTCTTTTACTGAGATCCTAACCCTAACCCTAAGCATGTCTGCACATTTCAATGAACTACAGAACAATGCTTCCTGTTTCACTGATAGAATGACAGACATATGTGGGTAATGTAGTATAAAACGTTTAGTAATAAAACAATAAATGTTAAATAAATCATATATTTAATGGACAACTGGATATCTTCATTGTGCAAACCTTTATGACATATATGAGGGACAGGCTGAAATTTGATATTTTACTGTGAACACTTTAAAAATAACTTTATGCCAGCTTTCCATATATGTCTGAAAACTGTGGCCAACATTATTTATTATACATAGCATAAGTCGTCCTGCCGATTTTCTCTTTGATACACAAACCGGACTTTGAGTTACAGCCATTTGAAATGTGCATTTGTTTGCTCTTCTGGGGGCCGTTGCTTGGCCCCTGGGGGTGGAAGGGCAGTATAATCTACACAGATCTACACACACTATTAATATTACACAAGGGTAATGCACCATTCAGTAAAACAACAAAGAAACAGTGCCAACATTTCCTTTTCACCCCCTCTGATTGCTGCTTATATGCCTGACATCAGTGATATATGCTTTCATTCGAAAAGCAGTTGTAGATATACTAGAATGATCAACATGGATCATCTTCAATTAAGTGTTAAGTATTTATAGCAAGATAGCCCACTGGAGCCTCTTGTTATTCACATAGCTTCCTTTTATTTCACTGCAAACTGGCATACATGTAGCCTGACTTCGTCATACTCATATTCTAGTCAGAATGTGAGTCTGATACCGCTCCATAGAGATTTGATTATGGGGCGTGTCTCAACCGAACTAGAAAAAAAAAAAAAACTCTGCACTCAATTGGATAGATCTACAACCAATAAGAGCAACGGAGTAAATGACGGATGTCCTTCATTCATATATTCAACCAACAAAATGTCGCGGGCGCTTCTCTCTGTTCCTCTTTTAAAATGAATGCGCTGTCGATATCTTCTATAACAGACGCGATGGCGGAATCTACACATGATGTTTCATAAACAAAGTTCGGGAGGAGCACGTACAAATAATCAATCCAATATCAACTTGTCATCAAACAATACCATGTCTAACGTTACCGAGGAAGCATATTCACTCTGTCAGTCAACTTACCTAACACTCCTTGACAGTTTTTCAGCATCCCTCGGTCCCTCCACCACCCCGAATCCTCACTCTTTTCTTGTTCTCTCACAACCAGGAACACGGGAGAGTATGGCTACCGAGCCCACAGCCCTCTCGGACAGCACGTCATATACGTATTTATTCTATCTTACTTATTTGTGTGAACTCATGACATCTCATATAGCCTACGCATTTATTCTATCTGACTTATTTGTAAATGTGAACTCGTGAAATCTCAATTCTCCAGCTGCAGTCGTCTTTGTTGTAAACTAATTCAAATCAAGTGCTCTTGACCTCGGTCATTTTTTTATATTCAAAAATTAAATTTCAAGCTCTCTGAATGAATAATTAGCCGTTTAAACCGCGTCATATGTGTGTTTGCAATTCATGTCGCTGAGAGAAGGAACAGTGAACGGGGCTTGAGAGCGCGTTGTGAGTGAGGGCGCGGGTGCAGCCTCTGTGTTGCCAGATCCACCTATTATACGTCTTTTTGGACTCGTTTTCCCATTTATTGTGACACTTTAGGACGTTAATAAAGTGGGAAGTTGAATGTTAGGGCTAGTGATATATTAATTTTCTTTTCCAAAACACAAGCTTTGAACTTATTTCTCATTATTATAATTTTTTTGTTTTTTTTTAATGTTTTTCGTGGCATTAATAAAAAAGAAGAAGCTTAGACAACTGCTGACAGGAAGATACCAAATTCGGTAAGACAAACGCAATGATCATGATTATCTGTAAGAAATGTACAACACTATCAAAAACAATAGCATAATACAGATCTGTATCATTATTCTAATGTTATTTGTAATGTGGGGGCCTACAAGAAAATTGTGCCCAGGGGCCTCTGAATTCTTAATCCGGCCCTGCACCTCACCCCGGACCTCACTAATTTTCAAACCCTGGTTACGGCCTTGTGTAGGCCTAGTTATTTTTTAATTAATTAAACTAAAGAAATAAGAAATTAAAATTTCTCAAATAAAAATGTCTATTTACTGTACCAAACACCACTTTCAATACACAATAGTCACCATCAGGCACGTGCACACATAGACATCAAAGGGGGCTTGAGCACCTGCCCTTTTTATTCCTGGAGAGAAAGTGCCCTTTTTTCTGGGGTGCTTTTTTTCTATTTTTGAAAAATAATATATATTCCTGTTTGCGCACAGCTTCCCTGTCAAACAAATATATTTATTGAATTAATTAATAATAATTTAGCCGTAAATAAAATGACCCACATGATGACCTTTCACCTCATTCCTCACGCTGCACGCACATTTTTTTTTTATTTCGCGCGGCTATGCGCACTACCAGAGGATGTCTTCAAATCTGCGGCTGCTGGTAAGTGGCGTTTCATTCTCAGCGAAGTGATTTTGATGTTCGTTTACTTATTATTATTTTACAAGGACGACGTGAAGAGAGCATGCAGAGATGTTGTTTATATTGCTGTGTGTAACGTTAGGCTATAGAAGTAACTGTTTTCCTGAATGCCATCAAGATTGAAACCGAGACTGATTTCATAGCAGGTCAATAAACAAATAGTTAAAATTAAGTCACTTACATTTTAGACGCAATGACTATTTTTGTTCTGTTTCAGCAGCGAAAATAGTTCCAAACAAAGATCACTGCAGAACCATATCGCATCTCACAGCAACACTTGCATTACTGAATGATTCAGCATTTTGAACGAATCGGTTGAGTCAAAGATTCAATTACCCATTCATAAGCTGCCTCATTCTGAATAAATCAGCCGTTTGAATGAATCGTTTGAATGAATGACTCAATGACTCGCTCATTAAGACGGTCGTCTGCTGCCTCCTACTGGCGGTTTAGTTTCATAAAGTATCATTCTTTTCAACATTCCTTATTTGTATATTCAAAAATATTTAAAATAATCCAAATTAATAGTTATAATTTTTCAATGTTAAATTTGATTGGTAACAGCCTAGTGTCTTATTATTTTAATTGAATATATTGATCAAATTTGAGAATTTGAAATGAAAGATGGAGCATACATTTAACCCTCCTGTTACCCTCAAATCTACCGACATCTTTTACCCACTGGGGTCAATTTGACCCCAGCAATTTAAACCCCCAAAATTAGATTTTTTCCCCAAAGGTTTAAGTCAGGTACTTTATGTTTCTTTGTTGACTACTTAAATAGCCCTTTAAATAAAACACCAATATTTGATGTTTTTATTGGAGAGAAGTGGCTTCTTTGCTGCCCTTCTTGACACCAGGTTGTTGTCCAAAAGTCTTTGCCTCGCTGTGTGCAGATGCTCTCACACCCACCTGCTGCCAATATTGAGCAGTTCTGCACTGGTGGTGACACGATTCCCTAGCTGATTCCTCTGGAGGAGAAGTTCCTGGTACTTGCTGGACACTCTGGGACATCCTAAAGCCTTCTTCACTGCAGCCGAACCTCTATTCTTGAAGCTCTTGATGATCTGGTAAATGGAGGCCATTTTGATGCAAAGATGATCCTCCATCTTTCTTTGGAGGAAACCATTGCTAACAGAAGAACACAATGATTGGAAGCACTTCTTCCTTCCTTATAGCAATTGTGTGCTGATGATATGATTAGTAAAATGATGTTAGCTGGTAATTTGGTGCCAAGGACAAAAACAGTGAAATTTGGGGTTTTGTGATAAAGCTTTTTGAAATGATGTAAAATGCCTCTGATCACTCTGCACAATAATCTAGAAAAATGTGAATCAACATCATAACAACTGAAGCAGCAAAAATTTCAAATTTGGCCACAGCTGTACCCTGTCATTCAAG
The DNA here is from genome assembly GCF_964197995.2 of Scardinius erythrophthalmus. NCBI lineage: Eukaryota > Metazoa > Chordata > Actinopteri > Cypriniformes > Leuciscidae > Scardinius > Scardinius erythrophthalmus. The sequence continues at coordinate 31,028,634 of NC_138232.1, read as the reverse complement.
TGGGAAGTGTCCGGTCGAACAAGGTGATGTTGGTGGCGCATCCGCTGTTCAGCTCCCGCAAAAGGTCCACGTACTCGTAGGAGATGCCCTGTTGTTGTAGGGCGAGCAGTACGGCATTGATCTCTATGCTGTCGAAGGCTTTCTCGTAGTCTACGAAGGCCAGTACCAAGGGCATCTTGTACTTCCGGCAGCATTCAAGCAGTTGGTTTAGCACGTGGATGTGGTCCATTGTGCTGTAGCCAGACCGGAAGCCGGCCTGTTCGGGTGGCTGTTGTTCGTCCAACTGCCTGGCTAGTCGGTTGTACAGCACCTTGGTGAAAACCTTGTACACGGTCGGCAGGAGCCAGATAGGCCGATAATTCCTCAGCTGTTCGCGGTCACCCTTCTTGTACAACAGCACTGTCTTGGCCGTCTTCCATTGATCTGGTGTTCTTCTCTGCGCCATGTAGCGGCTGAAACGGCTGGCCAATGCTGCCCAAAGCATTGGTCCACCCGATTCCGTCCAGCCCTGGCGCCCGGTCTTTCTGGATGTTCTGGATCGCATGCCTGACCTCACTGGTCAACACTGACGGGATGGCTGGTATGGCATCGTCCTGCATTTCGGGCGGGTCGACTGGTGTCTTGCTGGCGAACAGGTCCGTATAGAACCCAAACCCCCCCCCCCCAAAAAATTTGCTAAGAGGTCATTTTCAATTGAGAAAGAGCATAAAGAGAGAGCTCACAAAGAGAAATGGTTTATAAGGCTTCTGTGGAAGCTTTCATACATTTGCTCATCCCCTATATTATGTTTTCCCCTCCCCCACAGCACAAAATATCAAAGTTCTTGCAAGAATTATGTTTTCCTTTCCCTGGAAATATATAATTGGCACTGGAAATATCTAATTTCTTGTGAGAATTATGATTCCCCCCTCCACTATATCGTGTGAACTATCAGTGGTTCTCGCAATACTTCAAGTAGGCCTATACGGTAATGTCAGGTTAGGGCCCTAAAGCAGAGTGAAGGTTTTTGAAGATCATAAAATCTCAATTTATAATGACCTCAATATCATCCAAAATAAATGTGGGATTTGTGCCTAATCACCAATGTGAACAACAAAAAAAAATTGATATTTCTTATATGTTTTATACGGTTTTATACAGCAAAATGAGCCTGGGGTCAAATTGACCCCAAAGAACACCGATGCTACAAAAGTACGTACAGAACATTGAAAACCTATCATCATGTTAATTTTATGTTTACCCAGTTGTCCCCATTAAATTAGGAAAAGTCTTTAAATATGAAGCAAAAAAATTTTTTTTAAGTATGTATTTAGAGACGTTAAACACTGAATGGGGTCAAATTGACCCCAAAGGTAATAGGAGGGTTAATAAAATTACTGGAAAAATGCCCTTTTTAAAAGGTACAAAAAATTAGTGTTTTCAAACAGTGATGTAATGAAACATTGACAATTTAAGTTTGAAGGGAGAAAAGCCTCTGTTTAGGCTATTAAGGAAATGTAATTTTGCCAAAAGAAGAACTTTTATGAAACAGTGGATTCGGGTGACTCAAAGTGCACCAAATTAATGAATTTATCTTTAAAATGTACAAAATAATGTGGGAAACACATTAGGCTATATGATGATCTACAAAAAAATACTAATTTAATTATCTTATTATTAAAATACATTATTAGGATTTTTACCACCTCCGCCTCATTTTGAGGCTGTAAAAACCCTGTTACTGTATTTTGATCACAGCCCTATTTAAAGCCTTGTTCCATGTGCCCCCTTTTATACTTTGAGCACCTGCCCCTCCAGAGGTCTCTGCACGGCCCTGGTCACCATACTTTATTAAACAACACTTTATTGGAGGACAAAGCATAAAGTTAACATAAAGACAAATGAGATTCAAGATAAATAAAAATGTGTCTTCAAAAATACATTAACATCATAATAGTCCATTCACAGCTGCTGAAGCCATAAAATTAGTGCCAGAGAATCATATTCAGTCACCTACAGAAAACAGATTTGATATTGTGTTGGAAAATAATGATTCATTATCACAGCTAAACTGGTTTCTTGCTCTTCCCTGTACGTCTCTATCGTGTTCGTGTTCTTCTTCCTTGTCTAAACAGTTTGTTCAGTTGAAGAACAGAAGAACAGAAGATGTGATCACTGATGTGGTGTAGCTTTTTCTCAACCAGAGGAAGAAGTCTCAACATCCCATTGTCAGGCGTTCTCCAGTCCTGGTCTGAAAGTAAAACAAAAAACACAAACCATTCTTAAATGAAGTTGTTTAATGGACAGTCGGGTCAGCTTATGTTCTGCGTTATTTAAAGCAGTGATGGTTTACTCTGGCCCTCAGCGTCCACTGTCCTGCACATTTAGCTCCGACCTCAAACCCTCCTGCCTATTGTCTAGAAGTAAACCTGAAGACTTTGGTTAAAATTTTCAGATGTGCTCGATTACGGTTGGAGGTTAACTCTTAATTAACCTCAAAAAGTAGAATGCAAAGGGCCAGAGTTGCCTGTTCCTTACATAAATTTACAAAGCAGCAGTCAGTACATTATATAATATACACATTGAAGTATTATATATATATTATATATATATATATATATATATATATATATATATATATATATATATATATATATTATATATATAATATTGGAGCACATAATATAAGCTAAGTACTGAACAAAAACAGTTTTACCCATATCAACAGCAACCTATTTTAAAAGATTTTTAAGAAAGGCATGGTCTCTTTTGAGCCTTTGCCAGTGATGCTTGATTTCTTTCCAGACAACATACTCTTCTGTCAATTGTTTCAAGAGCTTCACATGATAAAAAACCAAGTGATAACCTGTACAGTGTAAATTTGTCAACATCAAATTATGTTCTACATTTTACAGCATTGTTTCAATTCAAGACATACGAATGGACTCGCTCACTTTTCTGTCTTTGGGCACCAGATGTTCCTTCCTCACCCGAAACAAAGGACTTATTCGATTAGCTTGCGTTGATATAAGGACTGGTCTTCCTTCTCTGCTGTAAAGCAAGAAAGTCTTGACTCACTAGTAGCTCTTGTAATGGTTGGCTCTTAAAAGAGCTGTTGAGTTTGATATTGGTAGAGCTTTAAAAAAAAAAGAAGGACTAAGTAATACTGCAAAACAGAAAGGAAGGTCATTTTAATACATTACTTGCAAATAGTCAGTTTATAACTGTATGATATGTTTTCTGTAAAGAGTGTTGCATAATTAAATGTTAAAAGCATTTTTATGTTATAAGTTCACTGATATGTGGGCATTTCTATGAATAAAAGTATGTCTTTTAATAGCAAGCAATAATCATATGAAAATGATTTACATGCAAACAGGACAGTTATCAGCAGTGTAACTGATCTGATTATGACAAAATAATCGAGTATCTGATGTCATGTTACAAGTCAGATAAGCTTTTCCACTCTTGCAAACAGAGGTAGGTTATGAGGTGTGGAGAGACATCATGTATCACTGGAACATAAACAGACGGGGACCAATTTGCAATTAATATAAACTTTCTGATAGTGTGTGTGACATCCGACAACTTTCCAAGAAGTGGCGCAACTGATTTACAAATATCGTGATAAATATGTACAGGAATTGAAGCAGTAGCCAATGACAGCACTAGGAGTAAAAGCTGCAAGATTGTGTACGAATATACAAATATGTACGAGTATCGTACGAATTTGACAACCTGTTAAATCTTGTGAATTATTAAGACTTTCAGACTATGTTTGTACTGATTGGGCTATGGGTTTTGTGAGAAAAGTTTTAAGAAACAACAAATGCTTGATAAAATGTTTGATTTAGGGTTAAAACCAACACATACATACCATTGCGAATATTTGCCTTTGCAGCTTTCCGTCTCCTCCGTTTACTTCTCCTCAAACAATAATGGGCTGACTGAGTCCGAAAGGCCCCTTTGGTCTTTTCAGCTGAAAAAAGAGAAAATAAAATATCATTATGTATAATATATAGGATTATTTAAAGGAAAAAGTATTCATTTACCTTACAAATATTGGATGTTACTTTATAAAGCATTAAAAGCATGGCAAGTGTTGTGGTTAATATGCATTTACAACAAATATCACTTTAAAACTATCAATACAGAGGTAAAAGCATGGTAAATTTTGTGATTACTGTCCTTTACTACACCAATCACAGTAAAATTAAGGTTACTGAGGTTTAAAGCATGGTAAGTTTTGTGGTTACTGTCCTTTTACACTGTGGTAAAAGCATGGTAAGTGTTGTGGTTACTGTGCATTTACAATAAGTATCACATTAAAACTACCAATAGTGTGGTAAAAGCATGGTAAGTTTTGTGATTACTGTCTTTTTACTACATTTATCACAGTAAAACTAATGTTACTGTGGTAAAAGCATGGTAAGTGTTGTTTTTACTGTGCTTCTACTACAAATACAACTTTGGAACTAATTGTACTATTTTTAATCTGATATGAATATCTAGGCCTACAGCACGTCACGTGACAGGCAGTGTTAATCACCCTATTTTGAATTAGAAAGCAATGAAACGCAAAGTCTCCGTGGAAATGGCAGATATAATGGCAGATTAATATCGACAAACAGAAAATACATTATATCACACATTATTAGGACAGCGTATTAGGTATTTATTTACTAGACTACTTACCAACAGCTGACACACGTGAACTGATGCCAAATATCGCGATGTGTTCGGAACGAGACTTCTTCAGCGCGATTTCCTAAAATATAATTTTAAAAATATCAATAAACAGCAAAGCAATCCAGCTTCCCTGGCAATAAGACCGAAATAATAACATTAAAAAATACATAAACCACGATAAGATAAGATCTCGTGAATAAATGTTGATTAAACAGCTTCTCTGCTGCAGCCGACAGGCAGAAATAATCGAGCTGTGATCACGAAAGACGAAAAATAACGAAATAAACGTGTCCGTGGCACGAATCAATAGATTAAATTACGTGACCATATCACGAACGTTGGAGTTATCCGTGGTCTCACCACAGACTCAATCCGTGCTCCTATCACAGATTTTAGATCTGACTATAGCCAAGCAAGCAATAGGTGTAAAACGCCATCAAACTGGATATTATGATGACAGGACAAGACAAAATTGCAACACAGTCGACATAAAGCTTTCAAATGTCTAAACAAGTGAGCAACATTACAACATCCAGTGAGTGAGGTCAGGTTGTTGAGGTCCGTGGTGCCATCACGGGACTTCAGTTAGGCTAACAGAATCAGACTGAATTTTTATGATGGCAGGACAATGCAATAGCTACAATAACAGAGAGGTTAAAGTCTTTATGGTATTTGTTGTTGGAAAAGAAATAAATAGCCTACGTAAAATGTTGTGTTTCCAAATGAGAAAGCACGTCCATTGAGTGAGATCTGGGGCCTGTACCATGAAGGTAGCTGAACAAACTCTATGCTTATTAGGCACCTTCCTGGTCAGGTCGGACTCCTTGGCCTAATAATAGATCAAAAGAATGCAAAAATAAAAACTTAAGTTGTTTAGAATGCTTGATTTGATATGAATTAATGATTTAGTGAGTTTTACTGCAATGCTTACCTGAATAAATTAAATCTGGTGAGACTGAACATGGTGGTCGGTGGAAAATGGTCCATCTTCTGATTGGTTCATTTGCTGTGTAATAAATATTAGACATAATGCAAAGGTCACTTATTTTATATAAAAGTTAGCACATGTAACGTTATTGTATGCTAACAGTTACCTAGCCTGCACATCACTCAAGAGCACTTATGACATATTGCTAATCATTTCAGCAAACTTTCAAATCCACTACTACGATTACATTTTATACGTAACGTTAATCAAATTAATAAAGAGTAGACGATTTTTAAAACACCCTTACAGATAACATTTTGTGTATTGTAAATTGAGTAACAGTTAGCACTGTAAGTTACAATCTAGGTGCGGTCACGTTTACCATTGCTTGGCGAAATTTTGCGTGTAAAATCCATTAATAAAGGTCTTCATTATCTGGAATTTCGTGTGAAAGTGGAAAAAAATTATGCCGATTTTGAATCGGGGTTTCCACGCAAATTCGCAGCATTGATCAACATAAAGCTGCTTGGTTTAGCCGTGCTTCACCTAACGTTAACTTTAACGTTACACTATTGACAATAGTCGAGTTTTTTGCCCGCAAAATCTCGTCGTAACCTAGCTTTTAAGCCAGTATTAAAATAACAGTAGCAGGAAATATTGTTTTTGAAAATGAACATGAGTAAAAAATAATAATTCAAGTAGCCTACAGCTTAACGTTACCTCAAGAACCTTGATCATCACCGGCGTGATTCGGCGCGAATCATCTCCTCCCTGGTAAAGAGGTGGTTTTCACGAACAGTTTTGACGCGAGGGGTAGTCGATAACGAAGTGATAAGGTACATGTTTTATTTTCAACAATATATAGTAAAAACAAAATAGTTGCTGTCGTTAACAGACTTTTATCTACTAACGTTACTGAACTGCAACTGACTGGAACTGGATTATGTTCACTCAAAAGTCATCTTATTGGTTGGTTCAGTTTGACTAGCTAATTTAAATAACGGTCGCGTTATAAAAATTAACACATTAAAGTGTGTAAGCACATCAGTCTACTCATATTGTGTTAAATGCTTTGAGTAAATACCCAAGTTGTGTAAACTTTAAACTACACATGGATATGTGTAAAATAGATTATTTTTTTATACACAGTTTTAGTTAATATTGACACAAAATGTGTAAATTAGAGTGTTACACATAATTTGTGTAATTTTTCTACACATTCCTTCTAAGAGTGTAGTTGGCTCTGAGTAGGCAAAGGGATGGCCGATTATGTTTGGGATTACAGGTGCTGTACAATCTGACCCTGGTGCTGGCTCCTCTAAGCAAGTAACACTGGGTACGTGTGCAATACATTACTACTTTTTTTAAGTTGTAAATATGGCTGACTGTATGTTCTGCAGTAGAGGGAAATACAGTGTCCCTGTTGAAGCCAGCACACATACACACACAGTTTCCCACACAGAGGTCAGTATGCAGCAGACAGAACACCAAACATAACCTGCTTTACAACAGTTATGCTTTACATCATAGGCGGAGTTTGACATTCGAGCCAGGGGGGGGCAAAAAAAAACAAAAAAACAAAAAAAAAAAAACATTGTAGCAGCTGGGCCTGCATGGCCTATCAATTGGGGAACTCAGCACTAGCACATATGGACAAAACAAACATGCTAAATAAACATAAATTGTTAACCCAATAAAAAAAAACAGTAGGCTACAACAATACAATCATATTTGTAAACCGGTAGAACTTTGCATAAACAGCCACTTGACTTCGCATCGCATCTTCGTTCGGACACAGTTAGGATCAATAAAATGTGGACCACTTTTGCACTGTTAAAATATTATCTTTAACCAAAACGAAAAGATTTTTTAAGTTTTTCTTTCCTTTTTTCAAAACACATTGTTGGAAGCTTGTTTCTGCCACTGAATAATAAATAAATAATAGCGACTCTTTATCTCGAAATTCTGACTATTTTTCTCACAATTGCAGTCAGAATTGTGAGAAATAAAGTGGCAATTCAGAGAAATAAAGTAGCAATTGTGGGATATAAAGGCGCAATTGCGGGATATAAAGTCGCAATTCTGAGAAATTAAGTCGCAATTGCGTGTTATAAAGTCAGAATTGTAAACTATTCTGAGGTAAAAAAAAAAAAAAGTCCGTCTTTTTTTCCCCTTAGAATTGGACTTTATATCTCACAATTGTGAGAAACGATGTCAGAATTGCGAGATATAAACTCGCAATTGCGTGTTATAAAGTCAGAATTGCGTGATATAAAGTTGCAATTGCGAGAAAAAAAGTCCGAATTCTGACTTTATATCACGCAATTCTGACGGAATTGTGGCGGAAATACATTGTGGCAATGAGAGTGATTAAAAAACAAGATATATTTCGCATTTTGTTGTACTTCATAAAACATTTAAAACATTTTGAGACACGGGAAAAATGAACAGTCACTCAACACTCAATACTCTCCACTTTTGAAACATATTGAACAGCATATTGAAAGCAGTGTGTTGAGTTTCTCCAGCTTAAGCAGTTATTTGGAAGAGAAATAAAACTTACAGTTTTGGTGTAACGAGTCCGAGATAACTACAACGCTATTAAATGCTAGCTTTTTTTACTAAAGCAGTATATGAAATCAGATTATTTACCTACCACCATTCAGTTGTTTTGTGTTATTTAAAATATTTATAATATCTTTTTTTAAACAATGCAATTATTGTTTATTTTTTTGTTGAGAAAATGCAATTACGTTTCAGCCAACGGGGGGGCAATGCTCCCCCTGCCTGCCCCCCCCCCGCGCATGCTTTACATTGGCCTATTTTCATTTATTAGGGTGGAGGAAATGAAGACACTCTGTCTGTGTGTTCTCAGACAGTTGCTGATGTGAATGCACTGGGCTTTTTATTATGGCAAACATTTGAATGTGTGGCATAAAAAAGGGACTGGCCCTTACACATCTCTTTTATTGTAGGATTTTTCACAACCTGACCCAGAAACTGAGGCCTCTACCTCAATGGCTTCAGAAGAAATGTGTAAGGATTTAAAACCCTTGACATAAATTACAGTCAGTCCTGTGTTTGTAGGAAGTCAAGGAACTTTTTGTGATTTTGATGAGCCTCCAGAAAACTTGTAATGATCATGTTTGTGGTTGAATTATGTTTCAGGTGGAAACAGACTCAGTCAGGGCCCTGTACAAAAGGAGTCTTGAACTAGACTGCACACTAAAGGAGTCTTGAACTAGACTGCACACTAAAGGAGACTTGAACTAGACTGCACACTAAAGGAGTCTTGAACTAGACTGCACACTAAAGGAGTCTTGAACTAGACTGCACACTAAAGGAGACTTGAACTAGACTGCACACTAAAGGAGACTTGAACTAGACTGCACACTAAAGGAGACTTGAACTAGACTGCACACTAAAGGAGACTTGAACTAGACTGCACACTAAAGGATGTCTTGAACTAGACTGCACACTAAAGGAGACTTGAACTAGACTGCACACTAAAGGAGCTGACTGTGAGCTGAGGAGGCTCCAAACAAAATCAAACAGCTGGATAAAACTGATCTCAGTATATATATATATATATATATATATATATATATATATATATATATATATATATATATATATATATATATATTAGTATAACTTATTTAACCAAGTAACACTTTAGTATGAATATTTATTAATGCAACTTTCTCTTGCTCTCTTTCTCCCTCCCATCCCACAAAACCAATAAAACAGTTTGAGACATATCTGCAGTTTCAATGTGCTTTTATTAAGTGTAATATTGTATGGTGATTGCATCTACATCTGCACCAGCTGGGTGGTCAAGTGTGATCGGGTCAGTTTCATCGGGGAGAAGCTGGTTTTGTGGTGTTTCTCGCTCCTTTCTACTGGTGGCTATATTGTGCAGAATGGCACATGCAGTCACTATCTGTGATGCCCGCTCTGGTGACTCTTAAGGGCCGAACACAGTTGAAATGTGCCTTTAGGATGCCAAAGGTCATCTATCTTTACTCTGGTTTTACTGAGGGCCACACTGAAGCGGTGCTGTGGCCCTGTCTGAGGGTCATGATAGGGGGTTATTGTGTAGGTTTTTCTATCTCCGTTCAAATTAACAGTGTTTTGTACTGTACCAAATTTAACTTGCTTTCCTCAAAGTGCTGACACAACACAGAATCATGGAAAATGTGTGAGACAAGCACTGGAGCCAGGCCATTTGGCATCCAAACTTGATCATATATGTTCATGACCACAATTCGTCTGCAGATGAAATGTTTAGTAAATCATTGTTATATCTGTTAATGTTACTATTAATTTAAAGATTCATCTCACAGAAAATAATCATCTCACATATTCACATCATCTCTACCTGAACATTATGGCTGTGATAGGACTTCCTATTAACATAATCTGCCTCATGTTCCCCTAGAGCAGTGGAGATTGGAGCAATAGACTGCATACATGTTGCAATGACTCTAGGGAATCCTATCATAAGATTAACAAGAATAATAAAAAAAAGATTCTAAATAATTCTTAACATGTATTATATTGTATAGTACACTTGTGAAAATTGCTTAAAAAAAAAGGTTTTCATGTGATGTCACCCTATCAATATATCTCACTGGCAATTTTATAAAAGCCCTCTTTTATGGATATGGTCGATAAATGTCCGGGGAACACTATTAATGAAACTTTTCATGTAGCCTACTCCTGCAGAGCGAGGACCACCTTACACCCACCGTGCAAGAATGTACCACTTGCAAAAAAAAAAAAAAAACGCAACGCAATATTTGCGGTACAGTAAGTGCATGAATTCGACGTGTTAAATTCTTTATGTTCGGCTCAAGAAGTTCGCAAAGATAAGACATTCCTTCCGCGGAAAATCTGTATCTTTCATACAAGTAACTATCAGTTAAGGCAAGGGGATTTTGTCTGGCTAAAAACTCTTTCTCTACGAAGTGCTCGTCAAACAATTTGCGCTGATATGTCCACCGGATTTGGAAGAAAAGGTGAAGCCATTGCAACAGACACTTGGAATAAGTTACGTCACCTATATGTTTCTTTGCTCTCAGCTGATTGGTCAAACTTCAGTCTTAGATCTTGAATCCAGAACATAACCTGCCCCGGAGCAGGTTAGCCGTGCAGCGTAAGATACCATGGCAACGAACACAGATTAAAGCCGAGCTACTTTCATAGTACCTAAACCCCAGGGTTGGCGGAAACTAAGCTGAAACATAGCTGGCTAGCCACCTAATCCGGCTTCATGGTACAGGCCCCTGTTCTCTGTCATTGAAACGGATATCCGTGTGTGGACCACGGAAGATGAGTGTCATTGACTTGCGTTGGAGTTATCCGTGGTCTCACCACAGACTCAATCCGTGCTCCTATTACAGATTTTAGTTCTGACTATAGCCAAGCGAGCAATAGGTGTAAAACGCCATCAAACTGGATTTTATGATGACAGGACGAGACAAAATGTCAAGTTAATTACATGCCATTGCAACACAGTCGACCTAAAGCTTATAAGTTCCTAAACAAGCCAGCAACATTACAACTAGAGGTCGACCGATAGTGGATTTTACCGATAACGATAGCTAGGTTGGGCCATGCTTGCCGATAACCGATTAATCAACCGATAGTTTTTAAAATTGATACTGGATAAAAACAAATTGCACCTTGATCATTCATGTTAGTTTGATGGTTAACAAATGGTAAACAAACATGTTAGTTTGATGGTTAACTATGGTTAACAAATAAAAACCTTAATTTAAAAATGTATTAGTACATGTTAATTAACAAACAAACAATGAACAATCCTTATAGGCTACAGCAGTTATTAACCTTAGTTAATGTTACATATGGAATTTAGTGTTATCATTGTCACAGTGTGAGACTGTGTTTTGTGTTTATTGTATTGTATTAGTGTTGTTCCCTGAGTTGCCACCAGATGTCTCTTCCCCTCACTGTCATATGTATCATGAACTGCATTTCCCATACTCCTGTCTGTTAATCATTGATCAATTGTCACCAGCTGTTTCCCATTAACCTGCATATAAGCTGTGTCTTTGTGTGCGTCTTTTGCTGGTTCATTGTTTGATGTCACTGGTTGTTCTGTTGCCTTCTCTGTGTCACCTGTTTGGATTATCATTGTGTGTACGGCTGTGAGTTTTATGTTTTTATTAAACACTGTTAACCTGCAAATCCTTCTCCTCATTTGATACCGTGACAATCATTTCATATAAATCCAAACAGTCATGCTTAAAGATGGCCAACTTTAAATATCTACAATGCCAGAGCATTGAAATTACATAAATATTACATGTATAGTCTCACACCTTTGCTTCTATTTTATAAACACTTGATGATTATCTAATCAAAATAACAAAATATGTATTAAAGTGATGATGAAAAAATAACCGAAATCGAATGCTTTTCTGATTTATGTTTCTGTCGGCTGTGTGAACATATCAGTTTGCTATCTTACGTCTCTAGCTTTAAATATGCAACTTCTCTGCATATTTAATGCATAAAAGTGACTAGCTGGATATAAACTAATGCAAATAGATGTTAACAATTGTGACATTAAACATTCGGGTCGGACTTAGTTTATTTTTGTCAGTGTTTTAACTGCTTGAGGTAGGCTACTACTAATGTTAGCATCCTCTCAGCCTCGAAGGCAAACAAACAAACTGTTGTGCTGTTCTTTCTCTACTAATGCAGCATTTAGTCAACAAATTAATCGCTTTATAATGATATGGAAAAATACCTTTTAGCTGTCGGTGGTTTAAACGTGCATCTGAGCGCTCTCCACGCAGCTTGTGCTCTCAGTGCAGCACGCAGCATCACGTGTCGAAATAAACAACACGAGGCATCAGTGATAGTTTTTATTACACCTCTAGAGGCCGCTCTTGTACTGCATGATGCCAGCAGAGCCTTCTCAGCTCTCTCTTACTGTGTAATGAATGACAGCGCGCGCTTCTCAGCCGCTCCAACAACGGACGCAACCAGGAAAAACTATCGGTATGTATTTTTGCCGATAACAATAGTTCCACCAATCAACTATCGGTGCCGATTAATCGGCAAAACCGATGAATCGGTCGACCTCTAATTACAACGTCCATGAGTAAGGTCAGGTTGTTGAGGTCTGTGGTGCCATCGCAGGACTTTGGTTAGGCTAACTGAAACAAACCGAAATTTTATGATGACAGGACAATGCAATAGCTACAATAACAGTTAGGTTAACGTCATTATGGCATTTGATGTTGGAAAAGAAACAAATACTTCAAATGTTGCGTTTCCAAATGAGAAAGCACGTCCATTGAGTGAGATCTGTACTCCCGTCATTGAAACTGGGATCCGTGTGTGGACCACGGAAGGTCAGTTTCATTGACTTGCGCTGGAGTAATATCCGTGGCCACATCATGGAATTTGGGGCGATTCCGTGATGGCTCCACGGATTTTGAGTTAAGGGCCCGTGGACATTTCACGGAATCCTATGAGACCTGAGTTAAGTAGACAACGTTAATATAGCATTATCAGACTGAGAGCAGTCTGGCCTGTAATGTGGGTACTTCCAGGTTATAAAACCTTACAAATGTAGACAGCGAGGCCCAGCCTGCTACCATACAAATGTCATGGATAGAAACCCCACTTGACCATGCCCATGACGAGGCCATGCCTCTAGTCGAGTGGACCCTTACCCCCAAAGGGCAGTTTAGACCCTTGGATGCATAAGCTGACGCGATAGCGTCCACTATCCATCTGGACAGGGTCTGTTTCGAGATGGCTAGCCCTTTAATGCGGCCACCGAACGAAACGAAAAGCTGCTCCGATTGCCTGAAAGCGGCGGAGCGCTCTACATAAATCCTTAATGCCCTCACCGGGCAGAGAAGGTTAACCCCTGCCTCACTATCAGACATAGGGAGGGCCGAGAGGGAGATAACTTGTGCTCTGAAGGGAGTCATAAGTAGAGGTCGACCGATAGTGGATTTTACCGATAACGATAGCTAGGTTGGGCCATTCTTGCCGATAACCGATTAATGAACCGATAGTTTTTAAAATTGATACTGGATAAAAACAAATTGCACCTTGATCATTCATGTTAGTTTGATGGTTAACAAATGGTAAACAAATAAAAACCTTAATTTAAAAATGTATTAGTACATGTTAATTAACAAACAAACAATGAACAATCCTTATACAGCAGTTATTAACCATAGTTAATGTTACATATGGAATTTTATTGTAAGTGTTATCATTTCATAAATCCAAACAGTCATGCTTAAAGATGGCCAACTTTAAATATCTACAACGCCAGAGCATTGAAATGACATAAATATTACATGTATAGTCTCACACTTTTGCTTCTATTTTATAAACACTTGATGATTATCTAATCAAAATAACAAAATACATATTAAAGTGATGATGAAAAAATAACCGAAATCGAATGCTTTTCTGATTTATGTTTCTGTCGGCTGTATGAACATATCAGTTTGCTATCTTACATCTCTAGCTTTAAATATGCAACTTCTCTGCATATTTAATGCATAAAAGTGACTAGCTGGATATAAACTAATGCAAATAGATGTTAACAATTGTGACATTAAACATTCGGTTCAGACTTAGTTTATTTTTGTCAGTGTTTTTACCACTTGAGGTACTGGTACTAATGTTAGCGTCCTCTCAGCCTCGAAGGCAAACAAACAAACTGGTGTGCTGTTCTTTCTCTACTAATGCAGCATTTAGTCAACAAATTAATCGCTTTATAATGATATGAAAAAATACCTTTTAGCTGTTGGTGGTTTAAACGCGCATCTGAGCGCTCTCCACGCAGCGTGTGCTCTCAGTGCAGCATGCAGAATCACGTGTGGAAATAAACAACACGAGGCATCAGAGAACGTTTTTATTACACCTCTAGAGGCCGCTCTTGTACTGCATGATGCCAGCAGAGCCTTCTCAGCTCTCTGACTGTGTAATGAATGACAGCGCGCGCTTCTCAGCCGCTCCAGCAACGGACGCAACCAGGAAAAACTATCGGTATGTATTTTTGCCGATAACGATAGTTCCACCAATCAACTATCGGTGCCGATTAATCGGCAAAACCGATGAATCGGTCGACCTCTAGTCATAAGCACTTTAGGGACATAACCGTGTCTTGGTTTGAGGATGACTTTAGAGTCATTTGGCCCAAATTCCAAGCACGTAGCGCTTACTGAAAGCGCATGCAGGTCGCCCACCCGTTTTACTGAGGCTAGCGCCAGCAGAAAAGCGGTTTTAAACTATAGGTATTTTAACTCTACCGTGTGCAGTGGTTCGAATGGTTCACCTTTCATGGCCTCGAGGACCGTGGAAAGGTCCCAAACCGGAACCGAGGGTGGCCGAGGAGGATTCATCCTCCTAGCGCCCCTGAGGAAACAAATTATGAGGTCGTTCTTTCCTAGCGACTGGCCATTTGTAAGGTTTGTGAACGCCGCTATGGCCGCCACGTACACTTTGAGCATGGAAGGGGATCTCCCGCTGTCCAACAGCTCTTGTAGGAAAGAAAGAACCACCGTTACCTCACCTTTTAGCGGGTTTAAATCATGAGCTGAGCACCACTCAGCGAACACTGACCATTTAGAGTTGTAAAGCCATCTAGTAGACGGAGCTCTTGCCTCTGTGATCGTGTTTAGCACTCCCTCTGGGAGGCGCAGTGGTGGTAGTTGATCGCCCACACATGCAGAGCCCACAGCTTGGGGTATGGGTGCCAGATCGCTCCCTGGGCCTGAGACAACTGGTCTTTCCTCAGCGGAATCGGCCATGGAGCCGCGCTCTCTAGTTCCATCAGTTCTGGGAACCAGACTTGATTCTCCCATAGCGGAGCTATGAGAAGTATCGAGCATTTGCTCTCCCTGAGTCGTTTGATTACCTGTGGTAACAGAGCGACCGGGGGAAATGCATACAGAGGGCGTCTGGGCCAGTTTTGGGCCAGCGCGTCCATCTCTTTCGAGAAGAACATTGGGCAGTGAGCGTTGGCTTGCGACGCGAACAGGTCTACCTCTGCTCTGCCGAAAATGTCCCAGATATTTCGCACCGTGAGGGGGTGCAGGGACCACTCTCCTGGGGAGAGCTTTGCCCTGTATAGCATATCGGCACATGCGCCGCTCTCAGCGAGCGCAGATTGTGCTGGCTCCATATGAGGAGGTGCTTTGCTATTGCAAACAGGCTCCGGGATTTGAGGCCGCCCTGGCGATTTATGTAGGACACCACTGACGTGTTGCCTGTTCTGACTAGAATGTGGTGGTTCCTCAGCGCAGGGAGGAAGAACTGAAGGGCATTCTCGACCGCTTTCATCTCTAGACAGTTTATGTGGAGACGCTTCTCCGCGTCTGACCACAGGCCCATAGAAGGTCTCCCCTCGTATAGGGCGTCTGTCGAGACCACTTTGATTCGTGAAGCGATGCCCAGGTTCACGCCGGACTGGTACCAGCCGGGTCTCATCCACGGATTCAGTGCGGAAACGCATGTCTGATTCACCGTGAGACGGAGCAGACCTGAAATCCATGCTCGCGCTGGTACTCGCCGTCTCAACCATAGTTGAAAAGGGGCGCATATTCATCAAACCCAGCTGCAGTACCGACGAGGCTGAGGCCATGAGACCCATCATCCTCTGGAACACTCTGAGGGGGAGATGTTTCCCCACAGTGAATGTCGCTGCCAGGCGCTGTATCACTGCCGAGCGTTCCTGTGTCAGGCGCGCCCTCATACAGCTGGAGTCCAATTCTATCCCCAGAAAGGAAATTTTCTGGCTAGGGAGTAGAATGCTTTTGGTCCAGTTGACTCTGAGACCCAACTGCTCGAGATGGGTCAGCAGTAGTGTTCTGTGCAACACCAATTCTTCTTTTGACTGTGCTAAAATCAGCCAGTCATCCAGATAGTTCAGGACTCTCACGCCCCTTTGTCTGAGGGGCGCGAGCGCCGTGTCCATGCACTTCGTAAATGTACGAGGTGCCAAAGACAAGCCGAAGGGAAGAACGGTGTACTGATAAGCCTGACCCTCGAAGGCGAACCTCAAGAACGGCCTGTGACGGGCTGCTATTTGGATCTGAAAATAAGCATCCTTCAGATCCACTGATATAAACCAGTCCCCAGGTCGAATTCGAGTGAGAATTTGTCTGGTTGTAATCATTTTGAACGAGCGCTTCATCAGCGCTTTGTTCAAGTGTCTGAGATCTAGTATAGGGCGGAGCCCGCCATCCTTCTTTGGCACTAAGAAGTAACGGCTGTAAAACCCCGACTCGCTTTCTGCCGAGGGGACAGTTTCCACAGCCCCTTTTCTCAGTAAATTCGCTATCTCGGTGCGAAGTAGGTGTGCTACTTCCTGATTCACAGAGGTTTCGACCCGGGCTATGAAGCGGGTGGTCTGCGAGCGAACTGTAGCAGTGGCTAGTGCCTGTGTGTAAGAGTAACAACTGGGGAGTGGGCACAGTTCTTACACTTAGCGGTCGGGCGGCTTGAGCCAGCTTTATTGTTTTCGACCTTGGATGAGTGTGACACACAGTGAGGGTAGTGTTTTCGTGTAGGGGTGGGCACTGGGCAGTGGGCACCTGTCCTACATTTAAGACACCTTCGGCCTGAGCCGGAATATGACCCGAAATAATGTTCTTTTTGAGAGATATGTGGGTCGATGTGAGAACGGCGTTTGTGTGCAGGCGAGCAAGTTGTAGAACTGACTCGTTGGCTGCTGAATACACTCTTTGAGTCGCCTCTGCTGAGGGAACTGAGAGAGCGGTTCGTGCATACTTTGATGGCGGTCCGGCCGCAGCGGGACTTGACCATCTGCGTTTTCCTAGAGTGGTCTGACTTTAGTCTGGCTGAGTACGGGGCTCCCCAAGACTTGGAGAGCTCATCGCGCAGCTCGGGAGGAAGGGAGCGGGCCTCAAAACAGGTGCAGAGCGGCGTCCAGGCAGAAAGCAGCCGTCCAACCTGTTAGGCACGGGCTCCTTGGGCGTTGACCAATCGAGGCCGAGGTCTTCTACGGCCTTAGTGATGAGACAGAGAAGCTCAGCGTCGACGGAAGCCCTCACGCTGGATTCCTGCGTCGACGGGGCGGGGTCAGGGATAGAGCCTGACCAGCCCTCACTCCTGGACGGCAGAATCGAGCAGCTGTCGTCCTCTGCGATGTCCCGCTCCATCTCGTCGGGCGCCACGACAGCGGGGCGCTGGCCGTCGAGAAAAGAGACGGCGGACTCAGAGAAAGAGGCTCGGGGGACGCCGCCGGCGAGTGCTCTTTCACTGAGACTTCTGGTGGCATTTGAGAGCGGCGCTTTTTACGGCGCGGCCCAGCAGAAGGCGTAGAAATAGCGGGTTGGATGGCGAACAAAGCCTGTCAAGCCCGCAGGGTCGAGAGAGGCAAAGATTCGCACTCACGGCAGCCGCCCTCGGCGAGCGTGTGATCCGCATGGTCCTTTCCCAGACAGGAAGCGCACAGCTCGTGGCGGTCCCCGATGCTGAGGAGGGCTCGGCACGAGCCGCAGGACATGATGGGCATTGAAAAATGCCTTTGCTCTTTTAGAGAAAAAACGTGCGTGTCGCACTGGCGAACACACACGGAGAGAATGAAAAAGGATATGAGCGCCGGATAGCGCAGCAGGTATGGCGAGCGAAGGTGGCGAACATCCAGCCGGGTCCTTGACTCGAGCTCGTCCCGCTGAGATGCTGTTCGACGGCGTTGCTTCTCTCTCGCAGATCCAGCGAAGTTCTTCGCTGAAGGAGACAAAATCACTTGTGCAACCTGTGCAGGGGGGTTTTATAGGCGAAGCCACACCCCGCTAGAGCTGTCTCGCCTAAGTCTGCATGCATCAGCAAATGCGTTTTACATTCTAAAAATTAAAGGATAATTTTTTTGCTTCAGTATTCTCGAGAAAAGGAGTTCCCTTTCGAAGGGAACTCAACAATACGTCATAACGACGCTATGGGGAACGCCTCAGGCGTGACAGTTGTCTGAAATCAAATATCAACTCACAACAATCATGTTGACCGGCGACAGCCCGTGAATCATCAGCTTGATTGATTAACGCGCGACCTGGATGTACAAAAGGGAGCCTTGCACACTGTGGCGAGCAGGACGAGGTCGAGGGCCGTGGGAGGACGGCGCGAGGCCGGTGGCGTGATTATGATGAGCCACACCTGTGAGACGCACCGGTCTCGCATCTCTCACGGAGGAGCGGAGGCATAAAGGAGGAGCGACGACAGTGAAGAGCGAGAGAGGACAGGCCTGATTTTTAGTTGATGTTTTGTTTTTGGTTTGTGTTGCCAGCAGTCGTCCGTGAGGGGCTGCTGGCTTTTACTTTCATTTTGTATTTGTGTCATTTTATTTATTAAATATTGTTGAATGTTCGCCGGTTCCCGCCTCCTTCTTCCCACAACATCATACCTCGTTACACACACATGACAACATCTTTTCGTCTTCAGGGACTGTTTG
Source organism: Scardinius erythrophthalmus (assembly GCF_964197995.2). Taxonomy (NCBI): domain Eukaryota; kingdom Metazoa; phylum Chordata; class Actinopteri; order Cypriniformes; family Leuciscidae; genus Scardinius; species Scardinius erythrophthalmus. Next base: position 31,009,561 of record NC_138232.1, on the reverse strand, counting down.
TCTGTTTGGAGAATATCGGTGAAACGCGCAGAGAAGAAGGAGAATTTCCGCAAGTGTGCAGACCCATGCCCAAGATATTTGACATCGTGTGAAACACACACGATCTGTGCGTTTTTGCTTGGGAGAAGAGCACGCACGGGAGGCTCTCGAGAGAGCCTCTTGTGCAAACTGTGAACGTTTTTTCATTTGAAGACGCTCCGCTCTCGTCTGACCCTTTTTCTTGAGGGAGGAGGGTTCAGCATCTGAGCCCCGTGGTGCACGCGATCTGTGAAATAATACTGTTTGGGTGCAAGGCTGGTACCATTCATTGAGAAATATCTCGGCGCGCGTGCATCCGTGCGCTGTCGGATGTTTCAACCTCGCACCTGTTGACTTTCTTCTCGAGGGATGAAAGCCAAATATATTTTAAACGGCTCGAATCTCGCGTTTGCCGAGGCAGTGTGTAGATTACGAGAACGTAAAGATAAATATGAAAACAGTATTATCTGGTGATTATGGCTGCATTTAATTCTATGGAATTAAAATGATGGAATTTTATCTGACTTTAAGAAGTTAGATATGTTAATTCAGCCTACCATCCAGACCGTGTTTCACTTATCCAGTTAAAAAAAAAAAAAAAAAAAAAAAAAAAGACTGCTTTTAATTCTGAGGAATTAAAATGAAAAAAAAAAAAAAAAACATATGTGGTGTTCAGGTAATAGGCCTCACTAGGCCTTCCTGAACATGAGCTCCCACATACTGTGGTTGAATATGAGCTCCCACATACTGTGGTTGAATATGAGCTCCCACATACTGTGGTTACCAGGTTAGAGGCCTCACTAGGCCTTCCTGAGTATGAGCTCCCACTTACTGTGGTTATCAGGTTAGAGGCCTTACCAGGCCTTCCTGAATATGAGCTCCCACATACTGTGGTTATCAGGTCATAGGCCTCACTAGGCCTTCCTGAGTATGAGCTTCCACATACAGTGGTTGAGTATGAGCTCCCACATACTGTGGTTGAATATGAGCTCCCACATACTGTGGTCGCCAGGTTAGAGGCCTCACCAGGCCTTCCTGGTTATGAGCCTCCACAGGTCAGGTTAAAGGCCTCACCGGCCTTCCTGAATGTGAGCTCCCACATACTGTGGTCATCAGGTTACAGGCCTCATCCGGCCTTCCTGGTTATGAGCTCCCACATACTGTGGTCGCCAGGTTACAGGCCTCATCCGGCCTTCCTGGTTATGAGCTCCCACATACTGGGCTATCAGGTTACAGGCCTTACTAGGCCTTCCTGAATATGAGCTCCCACACACGGTGGTCGCCAGGTTACAGGCCTCGCCAGGCCTTCCTGGTTATGAGCTCCCACATATTGTGGTCGCCAGGTTACAGGCCTCACCGGCCTTCCTGGTGATGGGCTTCTACATGTCAGGTTACAGGCCTCATCCGGCCTTCCTGAATGTGAGCTCCCACATACTGTGGCCGCCAGGTTACAGGCCTCACCCAGACTTCCTGGGTATGAGCTCCCACACACCGTGGTCGCAGGTCTTCCTAGTTATGAGCTTCCTCATGTCAGGTTACAGGCCTCATCCGGCCTTCCTGAATGTGAGTTCCCACATACTGTGGTCACCAGGTTTCAGGCCTCATAGGCCTTCCTGAGTATGAGCTCCCACATTCTGTGGTCGCCAGGTTTCAGGCCTCTCCGCTTTCCTGAGTGTTAAGCTCCCACATTCAGTGGTCACCAGGCTTCAGGCCTCCTAGGCCTTCCTGGTTATGAGTTTTCACATGTCAGGTTACAGGCCTCTCCAGGCCTTCCTGAATGTGAACTCCCACTCACTGTGGTCGCTAGGGTATAGGCCTCACTGGTTGTGAACTTCCACATGTCAGAATGCAGGCCTCATCAGGCCTTCCTGAATGTGAGCTCCCACGCATTGTGACTATCAGGTTAAAGGCCTCGCCTGGCCTTCCTGATCATGGGTTCCCACATGCTGTGGTTGCCAGGTTACAGGCCTCACAGGCCTTCCTGGGTATGAGCTCCCACATGCTGTGGTCGCCAGGTTAGAGGCCTCACCAGGCCTTCCTGGACTCAGAATGGCTAAGTACACGCACTTTCGTTTCGTGCACTTTCTAAAATCCATATTTATGGTAAGGGTTATGCGCTGTACGCTTCGTTCCCTTTTTTATGTGGTTCAGACTCCGGTTCTTCACCTTGGGTCCCACTCTAGATGCGTCTTGCTGTCGCAATGGATTACGACAGACGCTTCCCTCTTGAGCTATCTCCCACATTCAGGGGTGATCAGGTTACAGGCTTCATTAGGCCTTTCTGAAAGTAGCCCCCACATGGTGTGGTTGTCAGGTTACAGGCCTTACCAGGCCTTCCTGAAAGTAAGCTCCCACAGGTTGTGGTCACTAGGTTTCAGGCCTCACTGGCCTTCCTGAGTATGAGCTCCCACCTGCTGTGGTCACCAGGTTACAGGCCTCACCGGCCTTCCTGAGTACGAGCTCCCACATGCTGTGGTCGCCAGGTTAGAGGCCTTACCAGGCCTTCCTGGATTCGGACTGGCATAAGTACACGCACTTTCGTTTCGTTTACTTTCTAAAATCCATATTTATGGTAAGGGTTATGCGCTTCCGCTTCATTCCCTTTTTTACGTGGCTCAGACTCAGGTTCTTCACCTTGAGTCCCACTCTGAATGCGTCTTGTTGTCACAATGTTTTATGACAGACGCCTCCCTTTTAAAGCTATCTCCCACATTCTGTGGTTACAGGCCTTGTTAGGCCTTTTTGAAGGTAGCCCCACATTGTGTGGCTGTCAGGTTACAGGCCTCTAAAAAAAGCCGGCCTTCCTGAATACGAGCTCCCATTTACTGTGGTCGCCAGGTTTTAGGCCTCACAGGCCTTCCTGAGTATGAGCTCCCACATACTGTGGTCGCCAGGTTAGAGGCCTCACCAGGCCTTCCTGGATTCAGACTGGCATAAGTACACGCACTTTCGTTTCGTGTACTTTCTTAAATCCATATTTATGGTAAGGGTAATGCGCTTCTGCTTCATTCCCTTTTTTACGTGGCTTAGACTCCGGTTCTTCACCTTGGGTCCCACTCTAGATGCGTCTTGTTGTCACAATGTTTTACGACAGACGCCTCCCTTTTAAGCTATCTCCCACATTCTGTGGTTACAGGCCTCGTTAGGCCTTTCTGAAGGTAGCCCCACATTGTGTGGCTGTCAGGTTACAGGCCTCTCCGGCCTTCCTGAATACGAGCTCCCACTTACTGTGGTCGCCAGGTTTCAGGCCTCACAGGCCTTCCTGAGTATGAGCTCCCACATACTGTGGTCGCCAGGTTACAGGCCTCACCGGCCTTCCTGATATGAGCCCTCATGTACTGGAGCTCCCCACATGAGGGGGTCATCAGGTTTTAGGTCTCAGTAGACCTTCCTGGTTTTGAACCCTCTCTTACTTCCCCAGTGTTTGGATCGAGCACTGGGTAGACCCTTGGATTGAGTGGACGACTTCCGTCGTTTCCTGAGGTTGAGTCACACTCTCCGGGAGATCCCGTCTCTCTGATCCAGAACTGAATGGTTCTGCCAGCTTCGCAGGCCTTCGGTTTCTGAATGCCTTATCCAAGGCAACTTCCAGAGGCTCTGTCTCGGACAGACAGGCAATGGCCAGACTGTGTGTCTTAGTATAGATCACCAGACCAGCCTGGTGGTATTCAGGAGGCATGCTCCTCTGAATAGTGACTGGCTGGGGGTCCCTTGGGTCCCCTAGCCACACTCCCTAGAAGTGACCCCTTCTATTGGAAGCTGTGGTCCTAAGCCTTTGAGCTGGCCCAGATATACCCCCCATTAACTATGTTCTGGCGGTTTCTTGGTTCATTAGCTTGGGCTATGACCGGTAGGGAGTGCTGTCACTGACAGCCCGATGTAAGAGTGAGTGGTTCCAGTGTTTTCTGAATTACTGGTTCGGACAGTTGTCACTGCCTTTGGGCATGCACTCCCCTCAGCATGGTGGAGTTGGTATATCGTTCCCCATAGCGTCGTTATGACGTATTGTTGAGTTCCCTTCGAAAGGGAACGTCTCAGGTTACGAATGTAACCTATGTTCCCTGAGAACAGGGAACGAGACAATACGTCTCCCATAGTGATCGACCGATATATCGGTCGGCCGATAAATCGGGCCGATATTTGCGGGTTTGACGTGTATCAGCATCGGCATCGGCCGATACGCGGCTGCTGCGTTCACCGATAGTTTTTTCCCCGGCATTATTTACAGACAGGCGTCCGCAGGCAGCTCTGTGTTGCTGGAGACGCTGCAGTTCACGCGCAGCCCATGCACTGCCCCTCCCACACTAGCAGAGTGCTGGAAGCCTCTTCAAGACAATGGCAAGTTTTAAACTTTCAAAGCATCTTTTAACTGTTTGACTTAGCTGAAATATTGACATACACTTTAAAAGTGGAAACACGTTGCTCTATATGTGTGTGCAACCAAGCAAGTTTGTGGGTCCAAATGGAAAACGCGAATGCCTCATCTATAAAACTGCTTGTCATTGTATTTGGGGAGCTGCAAATAGCTAAGTTTGAGGCCATCCATATGTATACGGCAGCTGTTACGAACACTGGTCATAGGATTTAATAATGCTGACGTTGTTTCGTGATATTTGTGGGAGTTTTATTCAGCGACCACCTGGCTGAGGTTTGGACGTGTGCTCATAAAAGAAGCGACGCGGTTGCGACACGCATGCGATGCAGCGCGCTCGTTTGTGCAGGCGCTCCTATGCCGTGTTGAGATGAAAACATAATTTTTTTAGGGCCTGTTCACATATCGCGTCTTTTGCGCGCTCAAGTTCGTCATTTCAAATGTAGGCGCGCGGTATGCGCTCTCATAATGGAAGCGACGCGCTCGTTTTTTCCAAGGGCGTCCGCGCCGCATCGAGATAAAAACATCTATACTTTTCAGAATGCCGCAAGCGTTGTGGAATAATACGACAACATCGAAAGCTCGGCCGAACATGTGATCATAGCTGGACAGGGTGGGTTTTTATTTCTCATCTCCATAAATATATTCGTAAAGGGCAGGAAATAAATTAGTCCTTTTTCCTCCATGTCAACATGGAGAGCGCAGTTCATGGCTGCATAGCAACGACAGACGTTTATTATGCTGCTTGCTTGTTGCTACTATGTGCAATAGTGTAATCATTTTATTCATGCTTAAATATTTATTTTTAGAATTTACTTAAAGAATTTGAATTATGCTTAATTATTTATTTTCAATCATTTTAGCACTGAACTTTTTTTTTAACTTCTACCTCACATGTTTTTAATATTTGTCAAATATTGTTTTTTTTTTAAGTTCAATAAATGTTCCTTTTTTAAATTGAGACTTGTAACATTTGTTATCATCATTGTGTCATTTTTATGATTTAAATTGTGTGAGCAAAAGCAGTATCGGCTCCAAATATCGGCCCAAGAAAATCGGCAGCCCGTATCGGTCATCGGCTAAGGCTGATGAAAAAAAATCGGTATCGGCATCGGCACTAAAAAATCCATATCGGTCGATCCCTAGTCTCCCTGCCATGCCTCGGGGCCTGCCTGCAACAGTCCCTTCAGACGATAGGATGTTGTCATGTGTGCAAGGCTCCCTTTTGTACATCCAGGTCGCACGTTAATCAATCAAGCTGATGATTCACGGGCTGTCGCCGGTCAACATGATTGTTGTGAGTTGATATTTGATTTCAGACAACTGTCACGCCTGAGGCGTTCCCCATAGCGTCGTTATGACGTATTGTCTCGTTCCCTGTTCTCAGGGAACATAGGTTACATTCGTAACCTGAGACGTTTTCCCGTAGCGTAAGCTAAACTTACGCAACACGAGAGTACTCTCGTAAGAGAACTGCATTTTCCAAAATATCGGCAAAAAATCTTAGACTAAACCATGTCAAATTATCCATGTTATCCCCATGAATGAAATTTAGAAATGTGGATCTTTTATAAGGTGAATTTTACATTAAAAACAGTTTTTTTTTGTGTGTGTGTGTGTGTGTGTGTGTGTGTGTTTTATTTATAAAAACCTATTTAATTGTTTTTCATTTTATTATTTATATACATTTTGTGGAGTAAAAATGTCCAAATGTGGAGTAAAAACATTAATAAACTGAGTAAAATTACATTTGTTTTATTTTGTTTTATTTTGTTCTATTTTTTTTACATTTGTTTTACATTTGTTTTAATTACAAAAGTATTATTTTGTTACAATATTACATTTTGTTGCCTGTGGTCTATGAGACATTTATTTACAAGGCATTTGCCCACCGGCAACTATAGTTGCCATTTGGACTTTTGACTAAGTATACAAAAAACTATAGATTTCTTGTAAGATTTGTTTTGTTTGGATGATTCTAGAGACCTTCATGATTATGTAGATATATATACTGTATGTCAACAAAAAATACTTATTAGTAACATGAAAATGACCTTTCTTTGGGAGGATTTTTCTTCGCCATGCTTCCTGGAAGTAGGGGAAGGAAGTTGACAGCCTCATGTGACAGGAAAGTGAATACCTTTTTTTTTTCTTTTTTTTTTTTTTCGAAATCCTTTATTTGGTTGTTTGCTTGCATGTAATTCAGACATAAAACATGGATAACATCTAGAAAAATACTCGAAAATGACAACTATACACATGGCCGTAGCCAGCTATGAGGTCACCGAGGTCCGGACCTCGGTCATTTTTTTATATTCAAAAATTAAATTTCAAGCTCTCTGAATGAATAATTAGCCGTTTAAACCGCGTCATATGTGTGTTTGCAATTCATGTCGCTGAGAGAAGGAACAGTGAACGGGGCTTGAGAGCGCGTTGTGAGTGAGGGCGCGGGTGCAGCCTCTGTGTTGCCAGATCCACCTATTATACGTCTTTTTGGACTCGTTTTCCCATTTATTGTGACACTTTAGGACGTTAATAAAGTGGGAAGTTGAATGTTAGGGCTAGTGATATATTAATTTTCTTTTCCAAAACACAAGCTTTGAACTTATTTCTCATTATTATAATTTTTTTGTTTTTTTAATGTTTTTCGTGGCATTAATAAAAAAGAAGAAGCTTAGACAAACTGCTGACAGGAAGATACCAAATTCGGTAAGACAAACGCAATGATCATGATTATCTGTAAGAAATGTACAACACTATCAAAAACAATAGCATAATACAGATCTGTATCATTATTCTAACATTATTTGTAACTTGTTACGAAATAAAAAGTCTCTCACCTAAAAAAAACGTACTTTCCTGTCCCGTCAGTCTCGTTGCGCGTCCTCTTCAATTACACGCGCAAATGCGGCAGAGCGCTTTATGTCACTTTATTATAAATAAAGCGCAAAAGAAACTACAAGCATGATGCAACAACATCGTAGTTGATGTCAATTTGTAAGTCATGAAATTACCAAAAAGTGCCAATAAATTCCGCAACTTACTTCATGTTTGGAATGATTTACATGCAGGTTTATGTTCATTCAATTTTCATTCTATTCATCAGGATCAGTGGTCATGTTCATTAACAGCTCATGTTAGTATTGTGTATTTACCATGGTTACTGTTGTTTCCTTAACCCAAAAAATGGCACTTTATTTTCACTGTGTTTTTGCACTATATTTAAATGACTGTGGTCTGACATACCAACTTATTTGTATTTACAAAAACTATTTTGGAACTGCTATTTGATAGCCTTATACTTTATTCATCATCAGTAGGCCTATGTGTCATATTCTTATATACAGTATATATATATATATATATATATATATATATATATATATATATATATATATATATATATATATCACTAATTGTTTGGCATACTAAAACACCAGTGATAATGTAATGTAGACTGAAACTCCATATCATAACTAAAAAATAAGTTTGAGCCCCCTTTAATGTCCAGGTACAAGTCAATGTTTTTTCTTTGTGCACAGTTCATGGGTTGAAGCCCGTTGAAGCTCTTAATTTTGAGCTCTCAAAGAGCACCAGATGGTGCATTTAACCTTAAAATGTACTAAATTTTCTTACGGGGGAGCATGCCCACGAACCCCCCTAGAGGGACAGAGGTCCACCCATCATAGTTTTACAAAATCCTATGGGAAAGAACGAACATTTATGAACTTTACTCCAGCATAGTACAACAAAGTTCCTTTTAAGTCAGTAAACTAAAACTGTTAATGCAAAATTAAATATATCCTTGGACAAACTATACATTTGGCCTGCCTAAGGGGGGGGGGGGGGCAGCAGGTGGGAAAAACCTACTAAGATTGCAGTTCGCTAATTAATACAGTTTGCTTTTCCAGATTTGCTGTCTGTAAAATTTAGAAAATATCATATAGTAGCCTATAATTGTATAGATATTATTATTATTATTATTAATTCAATTGAAAACTTAAAACAATTAAACTGGTAAATTTCTTCAGTATAAGCACATCTGCATACTTTTCTCTGTTTCAACACAATAAAAGGCCTGTGTTCCATTATATTATTCCAAATTCTCCGGAAATCATATCATGTGGCTCATGCTGTCTTTAACAAATGAATCAGTCAACATTCATTCTATTTCTTGTCTTCACACACACAAAACAATGGTGGTGGATGGTAACAAAGTGTCTGGTAAGTTTCAGGGGAGTGGAGGAGGAATGTCACATGTGTGTCAGTGTCACCGAGTGTGGTCACATTTATACTTGTCTGTACTATGCCTTTAAGCGCAAGGGGTCAGATTTTGTCCAGTTAGCTTAGACATTTAGTCCCTGCTGGTAGATGCCATAACTACATCATTATGTGTGCAAAGTCATCTTTCTCAGTTGATTACCACTGAAAACTAATCATGTATTCTGCCATAAATAACATATATGTAATGTTACAAAGCTCATACCTGTATTGAACGCTCTATTTTCATAGTAAAAGCATTACAAGAGGCTTTGGGATGAAGTTCTGCCTACCCTTGCTCCAGCTGTCACTTGAAAGCTGGTCATACTCGCCTGTCACCTCTACAGGGAGTCAGTAAAGTATAAAGGGCATGGAAGAAAAGATAGGGGGAGAAGAGAGAATGGAACGTGTTAGATCTTTAAATGACTTGAGCTCTAACATGCGCTACCCCGCCATCTAGTCAGCAAGGGGCATGTGACGTGCTGGTAGATTGTTGGGAGAGAGGGTCACAATCCAAAAGAGGGAAGGAACACTCAATTACCCTCTCTTGTGTAAACAGACACTGGCACTGGACTAATACGACATGATCCTGAGAAGGCTTAAAGAATAAGCTGCAGTTAATGGAGATATTCAGAGGCAATGTGTTGAGGTAAAATGTTACATGTAAAATGTTGGGGAAAAAATTAATATTAATTTGTATAAAGAGGTATGAGGTAAGGCAAAATTTCCCTTGTGATTTACTGTTCCACATTGTAATTTATTTATTTTAATTTTTTTTAAATTTGGAGTATGTTTTACAAGAAAATACTATTTTAGTCTTTCTACTTTAAAATTTCATGTTAAATTCAATGTTACTTGCTGTTTCTTTGTAATTGATTGTGAAATTTACTAGCAATTTCTGAGTGAATATTTTTACACCATTTTTTTTCAGTGCACATTGTGTACATGAAATCTATTTTATTTAATTTTTTCAAAAAAATCGTATTGCTAATTATTACTATGTTAAATAAATAGTAATACATTCTAGACATATTTTGATGTTATGTACACATATTCATTTTGTGTTATTTATACAAGGTTCTGTTTATTATGGAAGCTTGTTTCCACCACAGAATAAAAATATAAAAAATATAATTGCAATTTTTTTATCTCACAAATCTGACTTTTTTTTTCTCAGAATTGCATAATTTAAACTCGCAATTGTGAGTTATAAAATCAGAATTGTGAGAAATAAACTTCCAATTCTGAGGAAAAAAAAGTATCTCCCCCGATGAACTGGACTTTATAACTTGCAATTGTGAGTTTATATCTCGCAATTCTGAGATAAAAAGTCACAATTATCTTTTAAATTGTTTTATGGTGTGGTGGTGGAAACAAGCTTTCATAGCTTTAGATATTCTGCTAAAGAGAAATATTTTTTCTTTCTTTTTTTAATTGCTAAATTTTAAATTATTTTTGCAGATTACAGATTCCATCATGACAGCCTCTGAAAAAGTGGAGAACATAATATCTAAAGTCAATGGCCACAAAAAGAGTTATCTCACTACAACAGGGTTAAAAAATTATTAACAGTATTGCTCAAGATAATAATCACAATGAGAAAAGCTGAACTGCTGAAGACAAACTCTAGTTCCATGATTTCCTCGAACCATGAAACACTCCTGGATCTGTACCCCGTCGAAGCTCCACCTGTATTCCTCCGAAAGCTGAAGTGGGCTGCTGTTGCGGGAGGTTGTGATGTCCGCCTGAGGGTGTCTGTAGGAGGCAACCCGAGACCGACACTGCATTGGTACCATAATGAGTACCCTCTGATAAATGATCATGAGGATTATGATGGCTTGTGGATACGAGATTGTAAACAAGCTGATGGAGGCCTCTACACCTGTGTGGCTGTTAATCACCTGGGTGAAGCTAGAACCAGCGCTGTTCTTGCTGTGCTGGACCTTGGAGAAGGTAAGATGTTTGCTGCAAGCACCTCCCAGAAACAACAAAGGTTGATAATTGAGTTTCAGGTTGAAGAGTCCTGAATTTGTGGAACTATAGTGGAACAGTGCAAGCTTTCCCAATGCATAAAGTTTGTTTTTGAAGCCAGCTTGACTGATTGGCTATATGATCTGAATTAATATGATGGGAGAGAGTTGTTTTGTCCTGACTCTCTTGGTATGATGCATGGCATAGACTGACTTTATTTCCTTCACTGGTAATAAAGTCCTTAGACCTACTCTACCAGAAATAAAAAAAAAATTTGCAAAAATTGTACAACAGTCACTGGGGCGGTGAATGTGATTCCACCAAGTACAATGCAGAACCTGATTTCACCAAGTGCAACATGTTTCTGGATCAACATATTTGCTGATCCTGGAACAACATTCTAATTAACCAATCGGATTTGAGGGACAAGTTTACAGTTTATGTCAAGTTTGGGCTTACAACCAGGGTTTGGTGCTTCTACATAAGTGTTATTCATCATTTCCCTCTGATTTTAGGGATAAGTTATGGGTAGGGTTAGGAGTAGGGATAACGTTAGGACAAAATTTTCAGACAGGAATGTTGTTCCAGGATCAACAAAACACATTGATCCTGGAACATTGATCCTGGTCTTACTTGGAAAAATCACGGTGACCCACTGGGCCAGTACCCTTATAGGGGACCTGTTATGCACCTTTTTATAAGATGCAACAAACCAAACTCTCAGGTGTACTTTAGAATGTGTCTGTGAATTTCAGCTCAAAATACACCATAGATAATATATTATACCATGTTGTAAATGCCTATATTTGAGTGGAAGGAAAAACATGCTCTTTTCGTGCATGTATCTTTAATTGCAAATGAGCTGTTGCTCCCCACCCCACTTTCCAGAAGAGTGTGGAGCCTTTACAGCTCTTGCCTCAGAATACTCACGTGTGTGGTAGATTCTTCCCTAAACCTAACTACATACCTGGTTCTTGTGTACAATCGATGCCCCCAGGCGTCTACAGTCGACATTAGTCTATCTTGGTCTCGTCTACAATCGACATCCCCGTTCAATAATATTTATACTCTAGCGCGTCTACCGTCGACGTCGGCCGAGTCACCTAACTAACTTGACCCCCTACCTAGCTTCCTGCGCAGGAATAATCGACAAACAGACAAACAGGCAAATGTCCTTTGAATGCTTTAATCACGGCCGGAAGAGTTCCCGAGCAGTTCTCAGGGAATCTCTCTTAAGAAGAAGCTAGGCCAGAGGATCTCAGACAAATTCCATTGAGAATCCCACCAGTAAACCCGGATACCACAGTTCCCTTTCGTTGTCACTCCGAGTTACGTCGGATGACGACGAATGGGGTTTCGCTTAGAAAGCCTACCATCTTCGAGTATATAAAACAAGCCAATGGCAATAAAATGCCATGGGTCTGCGGAATTTGCATAGCGTATCTCTGCCCCACGCAGGGGGTATATAAGGAAGTGCGCGAGCAACATGCAGATATGTTTTCGCTTCGGAGCCAAGTTGATTCTTCACTCCACAGCCAATTCTGAGTTCATCTCTTCATTCTCTTCGAGACGAGCCTCTCTCCAGGTGTTGGTGTGACAGCGAGTTCCAGCGAGTGCACATTCCCTGCTTATCTGTGCAGTGATTTGCCAGAGTTTGTGTGTTCATCTCCCTGGTCGCTTCAACATTTGCGGAGAAATCTCCTTTCACAAAAGAGCATTGCACGCGGCACGTCTTTTTAAAGATGCCTCGCCCATGCATTTCTGGTTGCGGTCTCTATGTGTTTGACTCTGATGGGCACAATCGCTGTCTTGTGTGTCTGGGTGTCAAGCCCGCTAAGGCAGCGTTTGTGGATGAGTCATGTTCCCATTGCGGGAACATGCCCATCGCTAGGGATGGGTATCGTTAAGGTTTTAACGGTATTACTACTCTTACCGATACTCCTTATCGATCCGGTACTTTAACGGTATTCTTATCGGTTCTTTTTGTTATATTAAAAAAAGGAAAAAAAATATTTAGAACATAATTAATATTGCTTTATATTTTGAAATGTAAAATAAATATCTATAGCAAAAGAAAAAGCAATGCTTTAACAAAACAAATAAAACATGTAGGCTGTGTTATGCAGAAGGGTGCAGGCTTTTGTGTTTTATATATTTATATTAAGACATAGGACACCAAAAACAAAGTACAAACACATGGTCAAACAAAAAAAAAAGTATACAATAAAACAAATATACAAATTATATACCCAGTGCTTTAATTTCAGTAATGTCTGACATTACTGTTCAAGAGTAATATGGGCTAAAAAGACATCTAATAAAGTCAGATTTAAAATAACACTGCATAGTTTAAATCATAGATAGATTAAAGCTTATGAAAGCCAAAATTATTCATTCAAGAGCTGCGACTGATTTTCTCTTTGCCTTTTGTTGTTTGATTCACATTAATGGAGCAATCGTCAGCAGAATTATTAGACTGCTGCCTCTTTAAGACCAAATGCAGATCTAATCATTATTACGCCTCATATTTTCTCCCAACTATTTACGCCCATTTAAGACATAAACTGTATTTAAGTGAATAAACTGTTAAAGTGAATCTCCAAGACGGCCATTTTGATATATTTTTGTGTATATTGATCGTTTAGATCCGCACAAAGCCCAAAATATACGTTGCTTGTCTCGTTGCGGTGTGTTTCGGAGCGCGCGCCTCATTTGAAACAGCGTCTCTTGCTCAATTTTGGTACTTGCCTTTTATTATCAAACGCGTCCCGCAGTTTAGCAGCAGTATAGACCACATTTTACAACAATCACCGATCGTGCAGATTCTGACATTACGTTTGGGTTTTAGGGAGAAATGACAGCGCACCGCTGTGAGGGGAAGTTGCGCTAAACAGAATGAATGCGGCTTTAGTTTTTAATGGTTATACCTCAAATATCTTTTTTATAATCATTGGAAGCCACAATCTAAATCTAAAATAAAATTAGTTTAATATCAAAGATCTAAAGTGTAGCCTAACCATTTGAATGTTTAGTTCTGTCCTCATCGTCACTCATTAAGCAGGGCTGTTGTGATGTGCGCGCCGTCGCTCCGCGTTAAAGATCTCTCTCTCTCTCTCTCTCTCTCTCTCTCTCTTTAGCAAAAATGCATCACAGTCAAATGGTTAAATATTATTATATATAGAAGTGGCTGGCGAGATTAAATTAGCAAGATAATAATTTTTTAATAGCAATAGCACTTTCTTAATTTCTCCAGTACCGACAGCAGAACCGATAACGTCCGAGCTTATCGATCCAGCGGTATTTCAAAATTCAGCACCGGGGCCCGTTTAATACCGGGTTTCGGTACCCATCCCTACCCATCGCACGGTTGCGGTCTAGACTCAATGACCTTCGTGGTAGAGTCCCCTCACCCACACCCCGATCTACTGGCTCAGCGAGAGCTAGTACTTCAGCTGGCAGCCAGGGTGACCTGAGGGTTACGGTGTGGAACAAAGCGCCGACTATTCCACGCTCCACACCGCCCTCTAGCACTGTGCAACCCGCGAGTGTTCCAAATGAGCCTGCAGTACAGTCCACTGACTTGCCGCATGTCTCATTTGGCGCTCCAGAGGAGGACCGTATGTCGATCGCTGCATCACAAGGTGGGCAGGAGTCCTTGGGAAGTGACGATTCGGCTGAGCTGCCACCCTCGGGTGTCCCAGCATTGCCCGAGTCTGATCCCGAGCTGACGGCCATGCTTTCCCGGGCAGCCGCGGCCATTGGTCTTGAGTGGTCCTCGCCACCTGGGCTGGTGCGCTCACGGCTGGATGATTGGTTTTTGGGAGCGGCCACTGACCCTTGTCGCCGCCCAACCCCAATACCTTTCTTCCCGGATGTGCATGAGGAGGTCACGAGGTCCTGGAAGGCACCATTGTCTTCCCGTGATCGCTCGGCGGCCTCCTCCGCCTTTCCTCCTCTCGATCAGGGGGCTGCTAAAGGGTACACTGGGGTTCCCCAGGTTGAACGCTCTGTTGCGATGCAACTGTGTCCTCAGAGTGCTTCTTCCCGCGGCAACCCAAAGCACCCCTCCAAGGCCTGTAGGTTCTCCTCCACCCTCGTGGCAAAGGCCTACAGAGCTGCGGGGCAGGCAGCCTCCTCACTGCATGCCATGGCGACACTGCAAGTCTACCAGGCCCAGTTGTTGCGTGACATGCACGAGGGGAGGACTGACCCAGCACTCTTCGATGAGTTGCGTGCCGCCACCGACCTCGCTCTCCGGGCGACGAAGGTGACCGCACGCTCGCTGGGTCAGGTGATGTCCACATGTGTGGTCCAGGAACGACACCTGTGGCTCAACCTGGCTGATATGCGGGAGGCCGAGCGGACCCGGTTCCTCGACACCCCCATATCCCAGGCTGGCCTCTTCGGCGGCGCAGTCGAGGACTTTGCCCAGCAGTTCTCGACTGCCCAGAAGCAGACTGAGGCTTTAAAACATGTCCTGCCCCGGCGGCCCGCTGCTTCGGCAGCGCAGTCGTCGGCACAGGTGCCTCAGCCTGCTCGCCGCCGAGGGCGCCCTCCTGTGGCTCCCGCCCCTCCCGACCGGCCTCAGCAGTCATCTGCCTCCGGCCCACGTCGTGGAGGAAGCCGCAGTAAGGCGCCACAGCCCTCTCCTGCCCCGCGCCCCGCTAAACGCCAGGCCAAGCGGCGCTCCTGAGACGGGCTGCTCAGAGATGGTTTTGAGTTCTTTTCAGGAGCCGGTAGCAGGGCCGCTCCTTCCCCCGGTGGAGGGCCGGGGGAGAATCCTTGGTTATCCCATTCCCGCTGCTCGTCCCACGACGGGCAGCACCCTAAAATGGTTAAAGAAAGAACTCACTCTCCCATCTCTGAGCACACAGAGTTCTCGGATGACAGTGCGCGCCGCTCACAAGCCCCGCCACTCTCATCCCCCTCTGTCGCCAGACCCCTGCCAGAGCACGCCCCCGTGGGACGCTGGTCCTCCCCTGGCTTCCTCTGGCAGGACGCGGCTAATGACCGTGCCCCCGCACCGGGCCGCTATGCCACCCACGCCTGGGCCGGTCATTCCGCCTCGCTGCACCACAGATGTACCGTCGGTCCATATGACCCCGCTGGTTCAGTTTCTGGGAGCCTGGTTAGAGATTCCTGGTCTGTCCCGCTGGGTCGCGAGGACCATCAGGCTCGGCTACGCGATTCAGTTCGCGCGGTCTCCTCCCCGCTTCAGGGGAGTCCGCTTCACATTGGTCGGTGGCAATGCCCCTGTCATGAGAGCGGAGGTCGCCACCCTACTGGCGAAGGGTGCGATCGAGACTGTCCCTCCAGCCGAAATGAGGTCCGGCTTCTACAGCCCTTACTTCATTGTACCGAAGAAATCCGGTGGGTTACGACCTATCCTGGACCTGCGCGTCTTGAACCGCTCCCTTCACAGGCTGCCGTTCAAGATGCTCACCGCCAAACGCCTTTTCGAATGCGTACAGCCACAGGATTGGTTTGCAGCGATCGACCTGAAGGACGCCTACTTCCATGTCTCCATTCTTCCCCAACACAGACCGTTTCTTCGGTTTTCTTTCGAGAGGCAGGCATACCAGTACGCGGTTCTCCCTTTCGGGCTAGCCCTGTCTCCTCGCGTCTTCACGAAGGTCGTCGAGGCAGCCCTTGTTCCCCTTCGGGAACACGGGGTTCGCATCCTGAACTATCTCGACGACTGGCTGATCCTAGCTCACTCTCGAGACCAGGTTTGCGAACACAGGGACCTTGTGCTCCGGCACCTAGCTCGTCTGGGCCTTCGGGTCAACTGGGAGAAGAGCAAACTCTGCCCTGTGCAGAGGATCTCTTTTCTTGGTATGGAGATCGACTCGGTCGCCATGTGCACGCAGCTTACGAGCGAGCGCGCGCAATCACTGCTGACTTGTCTTCGTCAGTTCGAGGGCAAGAGTGCGGTCCCTCTGAAACTCTTTCAGAGGCTCCTGGGGCATATGGCATCCGCAGCCGCAGTAACGCCGCTCGGTTTGCTTCATATGAGACCGCTTCAGCTTTGGCTTCGCGATCGAGTCCCGAGGTGGGCATGGCAACATGGCACGTTCCAAGTCCCAGTGACTCGGACCTGCCGGCAGACCTTCCCCCGTGGTCGAACCTCAATTTTCGACGGGCCGGAGTTCCCTTAGAACGAGCTTCCAGGCATGTTGTTGTATCAACAGATGCCTCCGCCACGGGTTGGGGTGCCATGTGCAATGGACATGCTGCCGCGGGCTCCTGGACAGGACCCCAGCGCCTTTGGCATGTCAATTGCCTCGAGTTGCTGGCTGTACGCCTTGCCCTGCACCGCTTTCGGGCGTTGCTCAGGGGTCAACACGTACTAGTCCGATCAGACAATACCGCCACAGTAGCGTACATCAACCGTCAAGGTGGTCTACGCTCCCGCCGTATGTCGCAACTCGCCCGCCACCTCCTCATATGGAGTCAGAAGCATCTGAGGTCGCTTCGAGCCATTTATATCCCGGGAGACCTGAACCAGGCGGCCGACGAGCTGTCTCGGCTTCGGCCTCTCGCTGGAGAATGGCGACTCCATCCCCAGACGGTTCAGCTGATTTGGGATCAGTTCGGGGACGCACAGGTAGACCTGTTTGCCTCCCACGACTCGTCCCACTGCGACCTGTTTTATTCCCTGACCGAGGGCACGCTCGGCACGGATGCACTGGCGCACAGCTGGCCGCGGGGCCTCTGCAAGTATGCGTTTCCCCCAGTGAGCCTTCTTGCGCAGACCTTGCGCAAGATCAGAGAGGACGAGGAGCAGGTCATTTTGGTTGCCCCGTACTGGCACAACCGCACCTGGTTCCCAGAACTAGTACTCCTCGCAAACAGCACCTCCCTGGCCTATTCCCCTGAGGAAGGACCTGCTTTCTCAGGGACGGGGCACCTTATGGCACCCTCGTCCCGATCTGTGGAACCTCCACGTGTGGCTCCTGGACGGGACGAGGTAGGTTTGAGTACCCTACCACCAGCGGTGGTGGCTACCATCACTTCCGCTAGAGCATTGTCCACGAGACATGTCTATGCGTGGAAGTGGAACCTCTTCGTCAACTGGTGTTCTTCTAAAGATCTTGAACCCACGAAATGCCCCATCAGTGTCGTGCTTTCCTTCCTGCAAGAAGGGTTGGAGTGAAGGCTGTCTCCCTCCACCCTGAAAGTGTATGTTGCCGCCATTGCCGCACATCACGACGCAGTTGATGGTAAGTCCTTAGGAAAGCACGACCTGATCGTCAGGTTCCTGAGGGGAGCGAGGAGACTGAATCCTCCTCGTCCTCCCCTCGTACCCTCTTGGGACCTCTCAGTGGTTTTAACTGCCCTGCAGAGTGCTCCCTTTGAACCTCTGCAATCAGTGGAGCTTAAGTTCCTGTCAATGAAGACAGCGCTCCTGGTTGCATTGGCCTCCATCAAGAGGGTAGGGGACCTGCAAGCATTTTTGGTTGACGAAGCGTGTCTGGAATTCGGGCCGGCTAACTCTCACGTGATCCTGAGACCCCGGCCTGGATATGTGCCCAAGGTTCCCACCACACCCTTTTGAGACCAGGTGGTGAACCTGCAAGCGCTGCCTTTGGAGGAGGCAGACCCAGCCCTGGCACTGCTCTGTCCAGTACGCGCCCTTCGTGCTTACGTAGACAGAACGCAGTGTTTCAGGACCTCAGACCAGCTCTTTGTCTGTTATGGTGGGAAACTGAAGGGAAAGGCTCTCTCCAAGCAAAGGTTGTCTCACTGGATAGTGGACGCCATTGCTTTGGCTTACCAGCAGCAAGGTCGACCATGCCCCCTTGGTGTGACGGCCCACTCCACCCGGAGTGTGGCATCCTCTTGGGCTCTAGCACATGGCGCCTCGCTAACAGACATCTGCAGAGCTGCAGGCTGGGCGACACCTAACACATTCGCGAGATTCTACAATCTCCGAGTGGAGCCAGTTTCTTCTCATGTACTCGCCTCAACTAGCCGGTACTAGATTCTGCTCAGGTCTCTTCGCTTGCTCGCCATTCCTCTCCACGGACGGGATACGTGCGATATTTCCTCAGGTGAGCCTAATAAGCCCTGAGTCTCCTCCAGCACTGACGACGTCAACGCCAGAGTTATGCCACCGGCAGCTTTCGCGCTTGGCTAGGTGCCTCCATGTGCATGGTTCCCCTCCGGGCGACCCCCACATGTGTATTTCCACTGTAAGCCTCTTTGAGCATGTGTCTTTCCCTTGGCAAGCCACCTTGCCACCCCTGGGGTTGAAATATTCCACCTGCGGCTGGACACCCCAGTGTTACTCCATATGCAGCCCTTCGGGGTCATATGCGTATTCCAAGTCCCCCCCTTCGGGTTGGGCATGATTGCATATTTCCACTGAGATATGCTTCCCAGTGTACCTTGGTATCCCTGTGTTAAGTAGGAGTCCTTCGTCCGTGCCAGTCTCACGACAGGGAGCTCAGACTTACGCAGGGCACTGGAAAACAGTCGAGAGGTGGCGTGATTACACTGGGAACCCCATTCGTCGTCATCCGACGTAACTCGGAGTGACAACGAAAGGGAACGTCTCGGTTACGTATGTAACCCTCGTTCCCTGAGTAGGGAACGGTGACTTTACGTCTCCCTGCCACTTCCGCTGTACCGCTGGAATGCCTGAGTTCAGTCTCGGCTCCTCAGTGAAGACATATCTGCATGTTGCTCGCGCACTTCCTTATATACCCCCTGCGTGGGGCGGAGATACGCTATGCAAATTCCGCAGACCCATGGCATTTCATTGCCATTGGCTCGTTTTATATACTCGAAGATGATAGGCTTTCTAAGCAAAACCCCATTCGTCGTCATCCGACGTAACGTCTCCGTTCCCTACTCAGGGAACGTCTCGGTTACATATGGTAACCCTCGTTCCCTGAGGGAGGGAACGGAGACGTACGTCGTGGTGAACGACGAATAGGAATCTCGCTAGAGAGGCCAATCTACTTCGAGTGAAACTAAACAAGCCAATACACATTGGCGTGCAATCATTTGCATCAGCTGTGCAGCCTCGCAGCGCGGGTATTTAACGAGCAGCTGGTGAGATTGCACTTCAGTTTTTTGCTGAGGAGCCAAGCCTGAAAAAGCTGGTCGCCCCGGCGGGTAGCGGCAGATGTGGCAGCGGGACGTACGTCTCCGTTCCCTCCCTCAGGGAACGAGGGTTACCATATGTAACCGAGACGTTCCCTATCGTTCGGTCACTACGACGTACGTCGTGGTGAACGACGAATAGGAATCCCTACCAAAGTGCCACAGCTGCTGCACCCCATCCAGCGCCCTGAGTAAGCCTCTACACCTTCTTGCCTGGAAGGACGATAGGAAGGGGCTTACACCGAGAGTATCCTTCACTGTTGTTCCGTGATAACCCATACAGTGAGATTATTGGATAACACTGGGAAGCGTGCCCGAATTGAGGGAAGGGAACGCTGCGGAACCACATTCTTAAGAAGAGTTATGTGGGAATACACATATGGACTAACCCAAGGGTTGTACTGCATATGAATAAGGGGTGACTTAGCCCAAGGGAAAGACACAGGCTTCCGTTTAAGAGCAGCCGTGGAAGATATACACATATGGGATCCCCGTAGGGTCACACATATGGGACCCAGCCTAGACCCGGTTCTCAAAGATTCAGCGGGTAAAGGCCTGGCACCGGACGCTCCGCCACGTCCAGGCCGAGGGTGTTTGGAGGACTCGACAGGTTTTAACTTAGGCAATAAGAGCAATAAGGATGCACAGTAGGGTGCAGCAAGCCGACAGAGCCGGTACTCTCAGTGCTTCTACCCGTTTAGGGTGAGAACACGGGAGGACACGGGCTCTACACGTAGGCTATAGTATCTAGCGAACGTGTTAGGTGTCGCCCAGCCCGCAGCTCTACAGATATCTGTTAGCGAGGAGCCACGTGCCAGCGCCCAGGAGGATGCAACGCCTCTCGTGGAGTGTGCATGCAACCTGAGCGGGCAGGGCACGCCTTGAGCTTCGTAAGCCAAGGCGATGGCATCCACTATCCAGTGGGCCATCCTCTGCTTGGAGACAGCTTTTCCCTTCTGCTGGCCTCCGTAACAGACAAAGAGCTGGTCTGAGGTCCTGACGCTTTGTGTTCTGTCCACGTACATACGCAGAGCGCGAACGGGACAGAGCAAAGCCAGGGCTGGGTCTGCCTCCTCCAGGGGCAGCGCTTGCAGGTTCACTACCTGATCTCTAAAGGGAGTGGTAGGAACCTTGGGCACATAGCCAGGCCGGGGTCTCAGTACAACATGGTTGTCACCCGGCCCGAACTCTAGGCACGATTCGTCGACCGAAAATGCTTGCAGGTCCCCTACCCTCTTGATCGAGGCCAGTGCAACCAGCAGCAAAGTCTTCAAGGAGAGAAGCTTTAAGTCTGCTGACTGCAAAGGCTCAAAGGGAGCATCCTGAAGTGCTCGAAGCACCAGGGAAAGGTCCCAAGAGGGTATGGAGGGGGGACGAGGAGGATTTAATCGTCTCGCCCCCCTAAGGAACCTGACGACCAGGTCGTGCTTCCCAACTGTTTTGCCATCTATGTGGTCATGATATGCTGAAATAGCAGCAGCATGTACTTTAAGGGTGGAGGGAGACAGCCTTCGCCCCAACCCTTGCTGCAAGAAGGAAAGCACTGACCCTATCGAACATCTTCGGGGGTCCTCTCTGCGGGAGGAACACCACTCGACAAACAGGTTCCACTTCAAGGCGTACGCACGTCTCGTAGACGGCGCTAGCGCAGAAGTGATGGTGTAAAGTACCTCTGGGGGTAAGTCACCTAGAACCTCCGCGTCCCGTCCAGGGACCAGACATGGAGTTTCCAGAGGTCCGGACGCGGGTGCCAAAGGGTGCCCCGTCTCTGAGTCAGAAGATCCTTCCTCAGAGGAATGGGCCAGGGAGGGACTGTCACGAGGAGCATGAGTTCTGGGAACCAAGTCCGGGTGGGCCAATAGGGAGCCACCAGAAGGACCTGCTCCTCGTCCTCCCTGACTTTGCACAGGGTCTGTGCAAGTATGCTCACTGGGGGAAAAGCATATTTGCGGAGGCCCCGGGGCCAGCTGTGTGCCAGTGCATCCGTGCCGAGTGTTCCCTCGGTCAGGGAGTAAAACAACCGGCAGTGGGAGGTCTCTGAGGAGGCAAACAGGTCTACCTGAGCCTCTCCGAACTCTCTCCAGATCAGCTGAACCACCTGGGGGTGGAGTCGCCATTCTCCCGGAAGCACAGCTCGTGATAGCTCGTCGGCCACACGGTTGAGCACACCGGGGACATACATGGCTCGAAGCGACCTCAGATGCTTCTGACTCCAAAGGAGGAGATGGCGGGCGAGTTGCGACATGCGACGGGAGCGTAGACCACCCTGATGGTTGATGTACGCAACGGTCGCAGTGTTGTCCGTACGGACCAGCACGTCTCTGCCCTGTAGCGGCCTTTTCAGGCGGCTCAGAGCGAGATGTACTGTTAGCAACTCGAGGCAGTTGATGTGCCAGTGCAGTTGGGGGCCCGTCCACACCCCTGACACTGCATGCCCGTTGTACGTGGCACCCCAGCCGGTGGCAGAGGCATCTGTGAAAACCACAGCATGCCTGGACACCTGTTCCAAAGGGACTCCTGCCCGGAGGAACGAGGGGTCTGACCACGGACTGAAGGTTTGACGGCACTCCGGTGTGATTGCCACCCGGTGAGTGCCGTGATGCCACGCCCATCTCGGGACTCGGCCGTGAAGCCAGTGCTGAAGCGGTCTCATATGGAGCAGGCCGAGCGGAGTTACCGCTGCTGCCGCTGCCATATGCCCCAGGAGCCTCTGAAAGAATTTCAGTGGGACCGCCGTCCTGCCCTTGAACGTGTTCAAGCAGTTCAGCACCGACTGAGCGCGCTGCTCTGTGAGGCGCGCTGTCTGTGCGACCGAATCCAACTCCATACCGAGATAAGAGATCCTCTGCACAGGGGCGAGTTTGCTCTTCTCCCAGTTGACCTGAAGGCCCAGCTGGCTGAGGTGCCTGAGCACGAGGTCCCTGTGTTCGCATAACTGATCTCGAGAGTGTGCTAATATGAGCCAGTCGTCGAGATAGTTGAGAATGCGAACGCCCTGTTCTCTCACGGGAACAAGGGCCCCCTCCGTGACTTTCGTGAAGACACGGGGGGACAGGGCCAGCCCGAAGGGTAGGACCTTGTACTGATATGCTCGACCCTCGAACGCAAAGCTCAGAAACGGCCTGTGTCGAGGAAGAATCGAGACATGAAAGTACGCGTCCTTCAGGTCGATCGCTGCAAACCAATCTTGGGGACGGATGCATTCGAAAATGCGTTTCTGCGTGAGCATTTTGAACGGTAGCCTGTGAAGGCTCCGATTCAAAACTCGCAGGTCCAAGATCGGTCGTACAATGAAGTAGGGACTGTAGTGCCCTGACCTCATATCGGCTGGAGGGACTGGCTCTATCGCGTCCTTCGCCAGTAGGACTGCGATCTCCGCGCGCAAGACATGGGCATCGGCTGCTCTCACTGTAGTGGAGTGGATGGCCCGAAACTTGGGGGGACGC
Organism: Scardinius erythrophthalmus; assembly: GCF_964197995.2. Classification (NCBI taxonomy): domain Eukaryota; kingdom Metazoa; phylum Chordata; class Actinopteri; order Cypriniformes; family Leuciscidae; genus Scardinius; species Scardinius erythrophthalmus. The sequence continues at coordinate 30,986,383 of NC_138232.1, read as the reverse complement.
CGGGCGAACTGAATCGCATAGCCGAGCCTGATGGTCCGAATGAGCCAGCGAGACGGGCTGGGGAGCGCTAGCCAGGCTCGCAGAGACCGTACAAGCGGGACCAAAGGGACCGTAGGCGTACCCGGAGTGGGGCAGCGAGGTGGAACACAGGGTATCGGCTCGGGAGGCTCTCTCTGGGAGGCGGCCCGTAGCGGAGTCAGAGTGTGCTGCACAACACTTACCTGGTTCCACGAGGCGGGAGGTGCAGGAGACGGCTTGGTTGCGTTCTCGAACTGCACACTGCTGCCTGCTGGCGATAGAAGAGGTGGATGAGAGTGGTAAGGGTTCTCTCCCCCCACTGCTCTCCGGGCCCTCTTCGGACCCAGAGACGGAAGAAACTGCTCTTTTATTGAAAATTTGGGTACCGCTGGTTTTGAGGCCAGCGGCGGAACAAAAAGAAAAGGAAAACAAGGATTTTCCACCCGGCCCTCTTCCGGGGGATGGAGCGATGCCGTCATCGTCTCCTGGAGAGCAGTCCCTGCCATCTCTGGGTCGCCCGTCCTAGGGCCGCTTGCCCTTGGCCTTGCCGCCCTTCTTGGTGGGGTCCTGGACGGGCGGGGCGGACCGCCTGCGACTGGCTCCACGGCGCCGTTTGGATGGAGGCTGCTGCTGCGGCGCGGGAGCAGGGGCAGACGCAGGAGGCCGCCCTCGGCGACGAGCAGACTGAGGAGCCGCAGACGGAGGGGTGGAAGCAGCAGCTGGCCGCCGCGGCAGGATGTGACGGATGGCCTCAGTCTGCTTTTGTACAGCCGAGAACTGCTGGGCGAAGTTCTCGACCGCGTCGCCGAAGAGGCCGGTCTGGGACACGGGGGCGTTGAGGAACCGGAGCTTGTCGGTCTCCCGCATGTCCGCCAGACACAGCCAGAGATGGCGTTCCTGGACCACCATGGTGGACATCGCACGACCCACCGACCGCGCGGTCACCTTCGTCGCACGAAGCGCGAGGTCCGTCGCGATCCGAAGTTCCTGAAGAACTTGGGGATCATGACCACCCTCGTGCAGGTTCTTCAGTGCCTTGGCCTGATGAACCTGCAGCAACGCCATGGCGTGCACGGCAGAGGCAGCTTCCCCACAGGCCTTGTAAGCCTTGCCGGTTAGATCCGACGAGTACTTACAGGCCCGTGAAGGGAGACACGGTTCTCCGCGCCAAGTGGAGTTAGGGCACAGTTGCATAGCAACGGCCCGTTCCACTGGCGGGATGCGCGTGTATCCCTTAGCTGCCCCGCCATCAAGGGTGGTGAGGGAGGAGGAGCCACCGGAACGGTTTCTGGCAGTGAAAGGTGCCGTCCACGTCCCCGTAAGCTCCTCATGCACTTCCGGGAAGAAAGGCACTGGGGTGGGTTGCTGAGAACCAGCGCGCGCCACCCCGAGATACCAATCATCCAACCTCGAGGGTTCGGGACACGGTGGAGGGTTCCACACGAGCCCGACCCCGTTGGCGGCCCGGGAAAGCATGGCCATCATCTCCGGGTCCGTCTCAGGCACCGTTGACACACCCGAAGGAGGTAACGGCGCTGAGTCGTCATCCGCAGAGACGTCTGACCCACCCTCCGATGCCGCGATCGACATCTGGTCTTCGCAGGGAGCCCCAAAGGAGACAACCGGTACACACCGCGAGGATGGTCCAGCTCTCTCCAATGGGGGCTCAACTGGCTGCGGAGCATGAGAGGAGTGAGGGCTCCTAGGGGGTTGGTTCCCCGAAGAAGCCGCACTCACCGTGATCCTCAGGTCACCCATGTCACTGCCCGAAGCCACCCTCTGAGGAGGATTTGATCGAGGCAGCGGCACGGGGACTCCGCCCCTTTGCAGGAACGTGAGTCTCGACCGCAGCTCCGCGATGGTCATCTTCCCACAATGGGTACATGACTCATCCACAAGCGCTGCCTCAGCGTGTTCAATGCCCAGACACACGAGGCAGCGTTTGTGACCATCCTGTGAGCCCAGGTAACGACCGCATCCAGAAACACACAGATAGAAAGTCATTTTTTTCTCTTTTTGAAAAAGACGCTCTCTATCTGTGTAAGCTCTTTTAGGGACTGCTCTCACTGGTGCTGAAACACGCAGGGGAACAGTCACTGCGAACACAGACAGGAATGTGCACCTGTCTGTGCGCTGTCTCTCTCTCTCTTGCTGGCAGGTCTTACCAGCTGTAAAAACAGCTTTTGAGCGCTCTGCTGGCGCACCTTACCAGCTGTTATAACAGCTTTTTTGTTTGCTCAGTTTATAACAAAAACAAAAAAGACAGAGAAAAGAAGAGAGAGGAAAAAGAAGACTGCTCGCGCTGCCGTGTTGTAACGCCCGCACCGGAAGGAGAGGTCCAAATAAGGCTTGTCAAAGTCACTCTGTTTGTAGAACGCATCGAAGTGCTTGGCTCCGAAGCAAAAAGCTGAAGTGCAATCTCACCAGCTGCTCGTTAAATACCCGCGCTGCGAGGCTGCACAGCTGATGCAAATGATTGCACGCCAATGTGTATTGGCTTGTTTAGTTTCACTCGAAGTAGATTGGCCTCTCTAGCGAGATTCCTATTCGTCGTTCACCACGACGTACGTCGTAGTGACCGAACGATAGGGAACGAGGGTTACATACGTAACCGAGACGTTTATATAGAATAAGGGGTATGGGCGAAAAAGACATGAAACATTTCATAATTTGATTGGTCCTTCATAGACAAACCCTTCTGTTACTAGATAGGAGCAAATTCTGTTGTTCCATATCTCAAGGCTTCAAACAGGGGAAATGAAAATAGACAGATGACTATGTCTATTTTCATTTCCCCTATTTGTTATTTATACACACACAAACTCAAAGTCACAAGTTTTCTGAAAGGGGAAACATTCAAAAACATACTGCAAACAAACTACAAGAAAAACAAATGTTAGTTATGATTAATTAAAAAATCCATCACAGGTGACATTGTAGTTCTTCATCATTATAAAAGTTTATTATCTGCATGCGTTTTAAAGCCATATCAGTCTAAACTTCTTATATATGGTTTTCTGAGTGCACACACCCGAAGCACGTGCACAGAAAGCTGGATGTCAGACAGTGCGTCCTGTAAGTATTAAACTAATTTCTCTTTCACGTTAATGCACAAAACTGTCAAATACACGCAATGTTATGTCAAAAACACACAAAGTTCACATAAACACAGTCAGTTATGAGGAGTGGGTGGATTTTTACCATTATAGGGTGGTTGTGAAAACACTGCCGAAACAAATTTATGTCCAAACACCATGTAAAAGTGATTTTTACATAATAGGCCTCCTTTAAAGGGACACCTTTCTACCTTATCTACCCCTAAAAGGTGCACAATAGTGCCTTAGATGAAAATGTTCCCTTAAAGTACTGTTATAATTTTTTAGGGTTAAATAAGTTACAAAAATGTCCCATTAAGCATACTACCCCAATGACAAGCTGTTCTATCTCTACACTCTTAAAATTAAAGGTGTATTGGTTTTATAAAAAATCTTCAACCTCCATGGAACCTTTCCAAACCACAAAAGGTTCTTTATAGGCTCTTTATATTATTAAAATCAGCAAGAAAAAAAAAAAGATTGTTGAAAACATCTTTTCACTTAAAGGTTATTTTGGGAACCCAAAATTCAAGGTTCTTCTATGGCATTTATGGTAAAATCCTATTTTAGAAACTTTCTCTTGTAAGAGTGTAATAGTAAATATTATTTTGCACATTTTTTTCTAAGAGTGTAAATATGATTATCCATAGACCTTAAAGTAGATTTTTTTTTTTTTAATTATAGAGGTACACTGTGTAAACTTCAATGCTTCCAAACCAATTCAAGTCCCAGTTCTGTGAGTTATTGATGTTCTCTATCTAAAATATTTAAGAGCCACACCAACTACAACACAAATGGCTATGACTGCAGGATCATCAGCTGTCAAAACACTCAGCGTCTCTTACTCTTTCTCTTTTAGGGACTGTGTGTATCTCGTCCTGTTCTCTTCTCTCCACAGTCTCTCTCTCAGTATATCTCAGGGTATTTACAGCCTGGAATGTGCCAGAGATCCAGTTACAGATTTACTGTTACTCTGCTACACATCATCCTCAATTATAGATGTGGCTATGTTGGACTGCTGCCTGTGTTTTTATTTAGACCCACAATGATAACAAGTAAAGAGTTTAGGAATTACTTAGCATAATTTATCCAGTGATACATTAATTTCCCATTAAGTGAATGAAAGGTTGCTTAATGAAAAACACAGTTGGATAATTATTGGCTTGACTAATAAAATACATTTTGACTTTGTATGAAAACTAATAAAGGGGAGCACAGAATGTTTTAATGGCTGGGGAAGCACACATGAAGCACAAGCAATGGAATTGAAAAAATATGAATATGGAGATTTTTTGTTGTGATTTTGTTGCGAAATTCACAGATAGAAAGAAGAGCTATGATGAAGAGCTGTACCAAAAACTGAATATGCCTTCATGATAATCTGGTGGTATTAGTGAAAGGCAGAGTGTGAGTGGGGTCTACTAAGGGTTCATTATACCACTCAAAATAGACCACTGGACTCTCCCAACAACATCAGTGCATTCTGACTTATAATCCAGTAAGTGAAACATGCATGGACAAAAGGGTGAAATTTCCACACTTTTAGGGTGGAAAACATAAGCTTTACTTTTGTGGTGTAGGGATAAGTCAGGAATGACATCATCAGACTGGAGGACATGATAAGGCAAAAGCTGTTTGATCAGAGGGATGCTTCGAGTAGTGTGAGGAGGGAAACTGTTTGTTCTAGTAAGGAGAAAGAACAAGGTGAGTTTGGTTTGTGCAATTTAAATTCTGAATTCAGACCTATATCTCTGTGTGGCAGAGCCAACAGGTGAGTGCTATAAGTATCCAGTTTGCTATGATTAGGTTTGTAAAATCAAAATATGTTGATCAAACTGACTAATTGTTTTGACCACACTACATAAAATGGGTTTGGCATTTTTAACATAATTATAATCTTTTTTTTTTTTTTTTGTCTGACTGCAAACAATGTTTATAGAAAATGTTATAGTTGGGTTATATTCCTCACTGATGTCACAAAATAGTGAAGGCTTATGAATATAAATTCAGTTATGCAATGTATTTATTTGTGTATTTGGTGGTGTGGATTGGGGTTCAGGGGGCACACAAAGCCTACACAGAGTCTTTTTCTCTGCCTCCCTATTTGATCCTGCCAGTAATAATATTCCACCCTGTGCATGGATAACTGCGGTAATTCCATTTTCTGAATTTCCATGTCAAGACAGAAATGTAAACAATATCATTATATCTAATGATCACAGAGCTTATTTTTTGACATTAGCAATACATTATTGGACAGTGATTTGAAGGAGCAATACTTTCTTTTTTGGTTCATTCAAATAACCGAGTGAACTTGTGACATTTAATTTGGTAACTTCATCCTTGCATCTGTCACTGTCAGTCCCAAAATTTTGTAGGTCAGTGGATAAATCCAAGGATCAAAAACGAATTATTGAAGTCCAGTTTTCTTCATTGTGCAGACATATTTCGATTTAAACAGGAAGTTCGGGTTAGACATATTAAAGGGTTAGTTCACCCAAAAATGGAATTGTCATTTTTGTCGTTCTAAACCGTAAGACCTTCGTTTATCTTCGGAACACAGATGAAGATATTTTTGATGAAATCCGAGAGCTTTCTGACCCTCCCCATAGACTACAACATTATCACCCTTTTCAAGGCCCTGATAGGTAGTAAAGACATCGTTAAAATAGTCCATGTGACTACAGTGGTTAAACCTTAATGTTATGATACAAATAACAACGCTGTTCACGTTGTAAACAGTGCAGAGCTTCCGGGTTCTACCTCAGAATGACGGCTCAGTATTGACATGCGTCGTGGTGCTCACGTGAACAGAGACTGACACAGAAGAGAAGAGATTATTGAATAAAGTATTTTCTTCATTTAGGCGCACAAATGTATACTCGTTGCTTCATAACATTAAGATTGAAACACTGTAGTCACATGGACTATTTTAACGATGTTGGTCTTGAGATGAACTGTTGCTTGAGTAGGTCGAACGCTTGTGTTGTGTTCATAAGTGAATTATATTGTTGACTGATATTTCGGAAAGTCATGTAATGACGTAATGTGTGTGAGAAGGAAGTAAATAAGTAACAAGATGGATAAAGTTCGCTACTCCTCCCTTTTGCGCTTACTTTTTTACATCTCCTGATAGAAAAAAAAGCAGTTAAAAAAGGCATTTTTTCACTATCTTTGGTCTCGAAGATGACTAAATTGAAATGGCTGTTGCCAAGGTGCCTTGCCTGAGATTTTTCCTGCCTTGCCCAAGCGAGCCTGCTATGCCGTTCAGCATAGCTGTGGATATTTCAAAAATCTACGAGTTATTGATGCTACAGGGTATGCCTGCCTGGATGAAAGATGGAGACCTGTACCGCTTCACTGCCTTGGCACAATGGATTTTCTACTCATTGCCTAACTGTCACGGTGGGATAAATGCAAAAAGGTGCGAGGACTCAAGTGCAGAGAAATGAAGTTTATTTATAAAAGAAACACTAAACAAAAACCATGAGGGGGAAAACATAGCTAATAAATACCAAACCAAAGCAGAACAGAACAAGAACTTTCTGGAGGATCACGGGGAACAGGAAACATTAGACAACGTACCGACACAGACTGCAAACAAGAGGGGACTTATAAGGGGGAAACTAATCAGGAGGGAACAGGTGGATAAACTCAAACAATAATCAGATAACAAGGGGGAGGGATCAGACATTGACAAGAGCACATGGCCCAACATAACAAAACACCTATGTGTAGCACAAGACAGGACAGGCATGTGACATTACCCAGTCCCTACGGAGCGGCTACCAGACGCTCCATAAGACCAGGGCGGGACGGGAGGGACAGACCAGGACGGGAATGTCAGTCCATCTAACGGCCAGGGCGGAGACTCTCCCTCGGGTGACACCGGCTCAGGAACAGACACCGGCTCAGGAACAGACACCGGCTCAGGAACAGACACCGGCTTGGCGGCGACCCTCTTGTCCGAAGACACAGGCTCGGCGGCGGCCCTTGTCCGAAGACACAGGCTCGGCAGACGTGACATGAACAGTCTCTGTGGCATCCATCTTGTCCACAGACACTGGATCGGCAGACGTGACGTGAACAGTCTCTGGATCGGCAGACGTGACGTGAACAGTCTCTGGATCAGCAGACGTGATGGGTCACTGGGGTGGCGCCGGCAGGGCGAGCAGCTCGGGTGGGGCCTGCAGAGCAGGACGCCTAGGCGGCGCGGGCAGAGCAGGGTGCCTGGGCGGCGCGGGCAGAGCAGGGTGCCTGGGCGGCGCGGGCAGAGCAGGGCGCCTGGGCGGTGCGTCAGTGATGGCAGTCACCTCCGGGATGGTCTCCGTGTTAGGAGCCACCGGACAATCAGCTGAAGAGGCCCTTTTCCTCCCTCTCCGTCTCCGGACCACCGGACTCGGGACCACCGGAACTAGGACCACCGGAACTGAGACCATTGGACCAGTCACGGAGGAGGTCTTCCTTCTCCTCCTCCGTCTCAGGACCACCAGAGTCAGGTCCTCTGGGACCACCGGGCTTGGGACCACAGAGCTAAGGGAAGCCACAGGAGCCCTCCACCTGTACCAGTGAGTGCGAGGCGGTGTGGGAATGACCGCCTCTGGGGTCTCTGTAGCTCCTTCCTCCACCTCAGAATAGGTGGCAGATGGGCCGGAGCATCTCTTCCTCCTCCCTCTCCCCGAAGGGGTCATCAGAGGACTGGGGACTTGGGAGTTTGTGAGGTAAATGGGAGGTGGTCCAAGAGGCGGAAGACCACCCTCCCATCCGCGATGGTAAACATACCCCACAAACTGCCAGAATGACAATATCCCCAGCATTCCCATCTCCCAGGCAGGCACAGGCATATTAAGGCTGGTCTTAAAAGTGTCCTTGAGCTCTGCGTCGCTGATGTTGAGCCCCTCCGCTACAACCACAAACTGGTGAGCAAACTCCTTTACGCTGGCATTCCCTTGTTGAAGCGAAAGGAGTTTGCTACGATGATCCACTTGTTGAGCGGAGAGGCAGGGAGATGGGAAAAGGAAGATACCCATTTCTTCTGTTCTTTCACTAAACAACTTTATTGTACAATATATTTTGATTTTGATGTCTACAACACACTCCAAAAAAGTTGGGACGGAGGCATGTTTACCACTTTGTCAAATCACCTTTTCTTTTAAGTACACTTTTAAATCATTTGGGAATTGATACTAATTGTAGTTTTGGAAGTGGAATTTTTACCCAATCTCACCTGTTATAAGACATCTGCTCAACAGTCTGTGGTCGCCGTTGTCTGATTCATGGTGGGACAAACATTTTCAATAAGAGACAGATCTTGTCTGCAGGCAGGCAGTCAGGCACATCCACTCAATGGTGTAGAGTGTCTACGAAATTACTCTGTTGGTAGCATCTTGATGGCAGTTTATGTCTCTGTACAATCCATATAGTTGTGGTCAGAATTATTGCCACCCCTTTGTGTGAGCGTGCAGTCTCGATTGTGCCCGAGCCGTGCGCTCTCATGTCTGTGTGCCTTGTTTCATGTTCAGAGCATGGTCCCAGCTAACAGGGAACGTTCCCATAACTTTCACTAACGTTATGTAAAAGTTATGTAAATGTTAGTAATAAACTTTCCTGAAATAATGTTTCTGGAACGGTCTTATAATGTTTATATAGGCTAATTAAAATACATTCTTGTAACGTTAAGAGAAAATGATTTTAGAAAGTCCTTGTGATGTTATTTGTTCTTGACTGATGTTCTCATAATGTTGAGTGAAAACGTTCTTATAACAATGTTCATGGAATGTCCTTGTGATGTTCTCATAATACTGACTGAAAACGTTCTTATAACAACATTCATGGAACGTCCTTGTGATGTTATTTGTAATTGACTGATGTTCTCATAATGTTGAGTGAAAACGTTCTTATAACAACATTCATGGAATGTCCTTGTGATGTTTTTTGTACTTGACTGATGTTTAATTTTGAGAGAAAATGTTCTTAGAACAACATTCCTAGATAGCAAAAATAAGCTCTTAGAATGTTTTGATAACATTCCCATTAAGTTATGAAAACTTTATTTCTAATTGTTTTCTGAACGTTCAAGACATCAGGTTTTTTTAAAGTATTAATAACGCTTTTTTCTTTGTTTATGTGAAGTTAGAGGAACAATCAATTCTATCATTTTGGAAATGTTATGAAAACGTTATTTCTGAATGTTTTCTGAACGTTTAAAACATCCATTTTTAAAGTATTAAGAACTTTTTTTTTTCTTGGTTTATGTTTAAAAAAAAAAAAAAAAAAAATCCTTTCCCTTTGAAACATCACTTATCAGGCTTATGCTACTCTGAATAATGCCTGAACTTCGTATCTTGAGCACTTCTTGCGTTGTTGTTGTTTTTGCCTCTTCATGATGACTCGCTTAATTTAGTCCTAATTTGTAAGTCGCTTTGGATAAAAGCGTCTGCTAAATGACTAAATGTAAACGTAAATGTAAATGTGAACGTTAGAGAAACATTCCATTCTATCATTTTGGAAATGTTATGAAATCGTTATTTCTAAACGTTTTCTGAATGTTCAAAACATCTGTTTTTTTTTTTTTTAAGTATTAAGAATGTTTTTTTCTTGGTTTATGTGAACGTTAGTGGAACATTCAATTCTATCATTTTGGAAACGTTATGAAAACTTTTTTTTTTTTAATGTTTTAATGTTTTTCCCGGTTTAAGTCCCGGCTGAGCCAGGAGTTAGCAGGTTCCCTTTTCAGTCAGTCACTACGAGTTACGTCAGAGACTGACGAATGGGGAGCCCTATCACCTTCGAGTTATTAGAAAACGAGCCAATGGTATGAAAATACCATGGGTCTGTGAAATTTGCATTACAAACTTTGTGCTTCTATTTCGACCTTCTTCAAGCAAAAAAGACAGACGAGCACTCTTCAGTCAGTGTTGGTGTGACGGTGCGTTTCAGCGGATTCACGATCCTGCTGCTGGTCTGTGCAGTGGATTGCACTCGGCTCGTGTTTCTCCCCTGGGCGCTTCAGCACTGCTGAAAAAGATTTTTTTTTTTCTAAAAGAGCTGCACGGGTACGTCTTTTTAAAGATGTCTCGCCCGTGTGTTTCTGGATGTGGGCGCATGGTCCATCCGCCTGATGGTAACGAGTGCTGTTCCTAGTGTGTTTGGGCTTTAATCACGCTCAGGCAGCGTGCGTGGATGAGTCATGTTCTCACTGGGAACATGCCCATCGCGGAGTTAAGATCAAGACTCAATGACTTCCATGGACGTAGAGTCCCCTCTGCCACACCCCAATTTATCTCCTCCTCGAGAGGGGATACTTTGGCTGGTGACCAGGGTGATCTGAGGGTTACAGTGTGGAACAACCCGACGAATCTTCCCCGGTTCACACCCCCCTGCACATCGCAAGCTGTGGAGTTTCCGGATGAGCCTGGTTCTTCTCAAGGGACCCAGTGTTTAATTCGGGGCTCCAGTGGATGACTCCCGCCCCTCCTGCTCGGCCCAAGCAACAGCCTTCACCCGGGCCGGAGCAAGGAGGTGGTCGCAGGAAGGCGGCACAGCCCGTCTCCGCCCCTAAGCCTGCCAAACGCCAGGCTAAGCGGCGCTCCTGAGACGTGCAGCTCGGAGCAAGGGCACAGTTCTTCCCAGGAGCTGGTAGCAGGACCACTCCTTCCCCCGGTGGAGGGCCGTGAAATAATATTTTGTTATCCTTCCCCTGCTGCTGGCCTCACGGTCGGCGGCAACCTAAAATTGTTTAAGAAAGAACTGGCTCCCCTTCACCCGAGCCCCAAGAGGCCGCAGATGGCAGTGTGCGATGCTATGCCTCACCACTCTCGTCCCCCTCTGTCGCCAGACCCCTGTCAGAGCAGGCCGCTGCGGAACGCTCATCCTTCCCTGGCCTCCACTGCAATGATGTGGAACTTGACCACACCCCCACACCAGGACGCTACACCTCCCATTTCTGGGCCGGTCGTTCCGCATCGCTGCCCCATCGTGGTTACGCCTGTGCTTCCAATGACCCTGCTGGTTCAGTTTTTGGGAGCCTGGCTAGAGCTTCCCAATCTGTCCTGCTGGCTTGCGCGAACAATCAGGCTCGGCTATGCGATTCAGTTCGCACGGTCTCCTCCCGGCTTCCAGGGAGTCCGCTATACCATGGTGGGTGGCAATGCCCCTGTCATGCGTGCGGAGGTCGCCGCCCTACCGGCGAAGGATGCGATCGAGACCGTCCCTCCAGCCGAGATGAAGTCCGGTTTCTACAGCCCCTACTTCATTGTACCCAAGAAGAGCTGTGGGTTACGACCAATCCTGGACCTGCGCGTCTTGAACCGAACCCTTCACAGGCTTCCATTCAAGATGTTGACAGCCAAACGCATTTTAGAATGTGTTTGTCTGTTGGATTGGTTTGCAGCGATCGATCTGACGCGTACTTTCATGTCTCCATTCTTCCTCGACACAGACCGTTTCTACTTTTTGTTTTCAAGGGGCAGGCATATCAGTACACGGTACTCCCATTCGGGTTCCCTGTCTCCTCGCGTCTTCACGAAGGTCATCGAGGCAGCCCTTGTACCACTCAGGCAACACGGGGTTTGCATCCTGAACTATCTCAACGACTGGCTGATTCTAGCACACTCGAGAGAGACTCTCGAGAGACACTTCCCTTAGACCGAGTTTCCAGGCATGCTGTTGTGTCAACAGATGCCTCCACCACGGGTTGGGGTGCCATGTGCAATAGGCATGCTGCCGCAGGCTCCTGAATAGGACCCCAGCGCCTATGGCATGTCAATTGCCTCAAGTTGCTGGCCATACGTCTAGCTCTTCACCGTTTTTGGATGTTGCTGCAGGGCAAGCACATACTGGTCCGTTCAGGAAACATGGCGACAGTAGCATACATCAACTATCAGGGTGGTCTGCGCTCCCGCCGCATGCCGCAACTCGCAAGCCATTCACATCCCTGGACAGCTGAATCGTGCAGCCGACAAGCTCTCACGACTTCGGCCTTATCCCAGGGAATGGAGGATACATCCCCGGATGGTTTAGTTGATTTGCGAACTGTTCGGCGACACACATGTAGATCTGTTTGCCTCCCCAGACACTTCCCACTGCTGCTGGTTTTACTCCCTGACCGAGGGGACCCTCGGCTCGGATGCATTAGCGTACAGCTGGCCGCGGGGCCTCCACAAGTATGCGTTTCCCCCAATGAGCCTTGGGGAAGATCAGAGAGGACAAGGAGCAGGTCCCTTTGGTTTGCACCTCATTGGCCCACCCGGACTTGGTTCTCCGAAATGGTGCTCCTTGCGACAGCCCCTCCCTGGCCAATTCCTCTGAGGAAGGACCTCCTTTCTCAGAGACGGGGCACCCTCTGGCACCCGCATCCCGGAAGGTTTGAGTACCTACCACCTCAGGTGGTGGCTACCATCACTTCAGCTAGGGCCTTGTCCTCGAGACACGTCTATGCCCTGAAGTGGAACCTCTAAGTCACCTGGTGTTCTTCTCGCCGAAAAGATCCCAGAAAATGCCCGATCAGGTCTGTGCTCTCCTTCCTCCAAGAAGGATTGGAACGAAGATTGTCTCCTTCCACCCTGAAGGTTGTCTTGTCTCGGTGTCATCGCTTGCTGCGCCATTCCACTCCACGGACTGGATACGTGCGCTATTTTACTCAGATGAGTTCTCCATAGACCCTGAATTCCTCCTGCACTGTTGATGCCATCACCAGAGTGCATGCCCGGTTGGTCAGCCCTCGTGATCGGTTAGGTGCCTCCATGTACATGGTTCCCCGGTTGGGCAAGCCCCACATGTGTATATTCCACGGTAAGTCTCCTCCGAGCACGTGTTTTCCCTCGGCAAGACCCCCCTTGCCATCTCGAGGTTGAAACATTCCACCCTGCGGGCTGGATTCCATATGCATCCCATACTCGGGTCATATGTGTATTCTAAGTCCTCCCTGCGGGCAGGCGCTATGTCACATATTCCATCTGGGATATGCTACCCAGTGTACCTTGATATTCTTGCCTTAGCCTGGCCCTTCACTCGAGCTAACCTAATGACAAGGAGCTGGGACTTGCGCAAGACACTGGAAGACAGCCAAATTGGCGAGATTAGATTGGGACCCCCATTCGTCAGTCTCTTACGTAACTTGTAGCGATTGACTGAAAGGGAACGTCTCGGTTACGTATGTTACCCTCGTTCCCTGAATGTTCCTCTAACTCGAAGGTGATAGGGCTCTCTAGCGAAACCGCCATTTATCAGTCTCTGACGTAACGTCTCTGTTCCCTCCTTCAGGGAAAGAGGGTTATATATACGTAACTGAGGTTCCAGGTACTCCAGTTTCCACCACAGTTCAAACACATGCAGTAAAGGTAAATTAGCGATAATCGAGTGTCTGTGTGTGAGCCCAGTGATGGACGGGCCATCTGTTCAGGGTGATGTGAACGTCCAGAAAACATTCAGAAATAACATTTCCAAAATGATAGACTGGAATGTTCCTGTAACTTTCACATAAACCAAGAAAAAAACGTTCTTAATATGTTAAAGGGGACCTATAATGCAAAATTAACTTTTGCATGCTGTTTGGACATAAATGTGTGTTGGCAGTGTGTGTACACAACCACCCAATAGTGATAAAAATCCACTCACTCCTTTTTTATTAATCCCCATAAATCATCAGCAGTGTCTCCCAACGACCTGTTTTCAGAATGCGGCTTTAGTGACATCCCTGCCCACGAGTGTTGACAGACACTGCCGTTTTAACATAGACCCGCCCTGATCAAGTTCACAGCGAGTTGTATACATCTGCGAGAATGTCTCCCACGCATTGTAGGTGTTGTGTGGCTGGATGTATTAATCCACATAGCTCTCTCTATTTACTCAGAAATCTGAGGCAGCCACTGAAGACGAGGTGGAATTATTTTGTTTTCAAAGAAAATGCTCCCTCAACTCTACAGAAATTCGTTTATGTACTTACGCACTTCTTATACTGTGTTTACTCAGCTTTTACGGTGATTTTCTGGAGTAAAACTGACGCTTCATCTTTTGTGTGATGTACAATAAACTTTATTAAACTCATCAGTATATTTTTGATCATCATTTGGACCTAGTCCGAAACAGCAGACTTGTAGGCTATTAATAGTGGATACATACAAGCAGATGACAAATACGTAAAACCGTAATTAAACTAAACAATGCCTGTTCCATCTCCATACAGCACTCTGACTCTGTAGGCATTATTGTCCGACTCCGGGTCAAAATGAACACCGTTACTGAAAGTTTCTGATATTATCATCATTCCGTGAGATGAAATTGTCCTGAGACTGACTTTTTCTGAGCACCAAAAATTGACAATTTAAACATGCTGTAAAAAATGATCTGTTCAGTATTTTGAGCTAAAAAATCACATACACACTCTGGTGACATCAGAGACTTATTTTACATCTTGTGAAAAGGGGCATAATAGGTCTCCTTTAAAAAAACTGGACGTTTTCAACATTTAAAAAACTTTCAGAAATAACGTTTTCATAACATTTTCAAAATGATTGAATGGAATGTTCATTTAACGTTCACATTAACCAAGAAAATAAAATAAAAAAACATTCTAAGAACATATTTTTGTTAGCTGGGGTGTTCAGATTCCGGCACTAATGTCTAGTTTGTTTTCGGTTCCATGTCAGGGTTCGGACACTCATGCTCCATGTCGTGTGAACGCACGGGTTGTGTGTTCATTCTTTCGCCATGCTCTCTTGTTCCATGTGTATTGTCTTCTATTGTAAGCGCACGGAGTGAGCACTCATTCTCATATGCTCTGTCTTGTTGTGTGAGTGTGCAGTTTCGAATTCGCTCGGGTCATAAGCTCTTCTGTCCGCGTGTTGTTGTGTTCTGTGTAGCATGCGGTTTGTGTTTACATCGGCCACATGCTTTTATGTTATGTTTTGTGTGAACACTTGGCTTATGAGTTAGCTGCGTGTTCGTGTCTAGTTTTGTTTGAGCACATGGCTTGTGATTTGTGTTCGCTGGCCATGTGCTTGTGCTTTTGTCTTTTTTGGTGTGAGCACATGGCTTATCATGTATGTTTCCTTGTGCCATGTGCTCTCCTGTCTATTGTCTAACCCGCCCATCTTGTTATCTGATTATTGGTTTATTTGCCCCACCTGTCCTCCCTCATTACCTACCGTGTTTGCTCCCTACTTAATTTCCTTGTGTTTGCAGTCCTGTGCAGTTGATGTTTCCTGGTTGTGTGTCTTGCCCTGCCCGTTGCCCTGCCCGTTGCCCTGCCCGTTGCGTTTTTCCCCCATGGGGTAGTTTTTGTTTTACTAATAAAAAACCTGTATATTTCCTTCAATTGAGAGCTTGCTTAATCCCTTACCACAACCCTAACATACACAGAATCAAGTCAGTGATTTGAAGCAGTGATTGTGGAATTATTTCCATTGCCACACATGGATGAACTACTCTCTGCTCTACAAGGTTCTACTGTTTTCTCTATCATCGACCTGACTAAGGATTACTATCAAGTGCTGCTGATGAGGACAGTTGTGACATCACAGCCTTTATTACTCATGACGGACTGTTCCATTTTTGGCGTGTTCCTTAGTTATTGGCTTCAGCGTCTTCAGCATTTGAGAAGACGGAAATTACATGTCTATACATGACAAAGCACTTAAAATGGTCTAACAATGACTAGAAGCTACTGGCTTGCAGCTAAATAAATACAAGTGCCGCTCATGGCAAACCAGCCTGCTGTTCCAATGTTTCCTCTACATTCATTCTCCGGTGGCGGGCCGCCACACCAAAAATCCTCCCCGCCACTGCAGCTTCTTAGTGACGTCCAATATTAGTGCGTACTATTCTGTGTTATTGTTTGACCCCACTAAAGGCATAAAACATTGTAAAGCACCATAAGGTTTTCGTGCACTATATTCCAAGACTTCTGAAGCCATTTGATAGCTTAATGTGAGGTACTAATGACTATTTGAATCGTTAAGTTAAAGTTAATGGAAACTCATCTCTCCTTAGTCATTCTCCATTCAGACAGCGCGTCGGATCAGTGTTCCCATTATTATAATTTATTTGTAGATAAAGGTCTATGGTTTTGCATAAAAGGACTTTATTTTGTTTGAGTTTAGCTGTTTCTAAATCATGTCATCTTTTACCAGGTGTCTAGATCCCAACACTGGAGTAGAGAGCACTAGTGTCACGGATCTATGAGAGACACCTCAAGCGCAGACAGTTGACAAGATGAGAGATGGTGGGTGAGGAATTGATAACGGTCAAAACAGTTTGCAGGGAATAAAGCACAATGACAGTCAAGCTGAGAGGGTGGCCGCTGAGACCAGCCCAAGGTGAACAGACTGTTGTTCTGTGGTAGATGTGCAGCACAAGGCCAATGGATGCAGCAAGAGCCAAGCAGGATCATACAGCACACGTAGATAGACTCACAGGGCACGATCAGTCACTGCACTGGTCTAACTGCTTGGTAGAGAGTAGTGATATTATGACACTGTAGCTTCAAAGGACATATCGAAGAAAATTTCTCATGAACATATAGTATGAATTGTTCTTCACGGACACAGTAACTAAAATTGTTAAAAGAAAAGGCTCAATAAACTGTTGCATAGATATGCATCTATATTTCTTCCCTTTATGCTTTGAATTTATCAATGTGAAGCGCTGCGCACTGTGACTCCATTTTTGCCGCTCTGTATTGAAGCCTTTCATATTATAATCCTAAACTATGTTGCTGTCTTATTAAAACGCTGCACTATACATTTAAAATAAATGTCTTTTCATATATATATGATCATTTTTATCAAGCTTGTATATTTAAGTTCAATAATTTCACTTAAATGACAATTCATAGGTAATTTTAATTGTCATTTAAGTGAAATTACTGAAATTAAATATATGAGCTTGATAAAAATGATCATTCTATAAGAAAATTTCAGATGATGGCTCTTAGAGGCTTTTGCATCTGAACTCTTCATATATGTGTGTATACATATATATATATATATATATATATATATATATATATATATATATATATATATATATATATATATATATATAAGTTTGCTGCTTATCCTCTAACCTAATTTAGAATAGTATTTAAATCTTTGCAAATAAATGGGGGTGTGGTCAATGGGAATCACCCATGGTCGACACTTTTGGAGGACCAAACCTGCAGAAACTGGAAGAAAAAAAAAATGAATAAATGAATAAATAAATAAAAACAAAAATAATAATGCGAAGAAATGTAAAAAAAAAAAAAAAATACAAAAAAATGACTATTTATACTTTTATTTCCTTATTATGTTTGATTATATTTTTTACCACATTTTTTTATTTATTTATTTATGCATTTATTTATTTTCACATTTATTTATGTATATATGAATTTGTCTACATCTATTTATTTCCACATTTATTTATTTATACATGTATTTATTTATTTATATACATCTATTGCTCTGTGTGCTAATGAGGTGGGCGTGTTTTACCTCAGACACAGCAATTGAGCTCAGAGTGGCAGTGCTAATGTTTGAGGCCACAGTGACACCTATGGAGGACCAAATCTGCAGAAATTAAAAATGAATAAATGAATAGATAAATAAATGTGATAAGTATGGAATGCCAAACCTGACTTAATAAATAAATAAATAAATAAATAAAAATGCGAAGAAATGTAAACAATACATAAATAAATAAATGACTATTTATACTTTTATTTCCTTATTTATGTATAATTATTATAATTATTTTCCACATTTATCTTTTCATTTATTTATTTATGCATTTATCCATTTCCACTTTTATCTCCACTTGTATTTATTTTCACATTTATTTATGTATATATGTCTACATTTATTTATTTATACATGTATTTATTTATACATTTATTGCTCTGTATGATAATGAGGGGGGCGTGTTTTACCTCAGAGAACTTGTTTTTAGAAGATACATTAAAAATGCAGTTATAGCTTCTGTGTACAGATCTACAGTGCATGGCATAAAATGTGGTTAATAGTGGATAATTTGATGCTTCTGTGTCAAAGTGTCTGTTAACAGTGGATTCTGTTCATGTGTGCCCAGACATTTTAGAAATGGAATGGAATGGAAATGGAAATTGTTTTATTTGAAACAGGGACAATGCACAAATAAACATTAAACTTGTTAAACAAGAGAATATGGTAGGGCAGGTATAACACATTTTTTTTTTTTAAATAACGATTTTAAAATAGACATTTTACAGGATTATGGATAAAATGATGTCCATTGTAATTACAAACAAACAGGTTTGCAGAACAGAAACAGGGAGGCCATCAGCCCATTTACTCTCGGTCTCCCCCCTCCAGCAAACACACTTAAACAGTTCAGCAGCATCTTAGGCACATTAGAGTACAATCCAACTAGACACTCATTCACACATGCACACACACACACACACACACACACACACACACACACACACACACACACACACACACACACACACAGAGATACATTATCCCAAAGATGTGTGCAAACTTGCTTACTTAGCAACCAACTCTTTGTTAGGCATGAGAAAGTGTGAGAATCTGTACATAAGATATGTTCCGTGGGAAGGGTATTCCACTGCCTCATGGCCACACATGAGAAGGAGGAACTCCCAAATTGGGTTTTACGTTGTGGGAAGCTACACTCCCCCCTTGTGACACTTCTAGTTGTTCGCACTGTTTTTTCGGAGCAGAGTGTTACAAACTTTTTCAGAGGGGGAGCAGTAGCACTATACAGTATATGATTTTATGTAGCAAAGACACATTTGAGTGTTTTATTAGATTATCAAAACTAAGTATATCATATTTGACGAGTATTTGACAGTGATGATTACGGAGCCCCCCTAGTATAATAAAAAATTATTATAACTATCTTGTGGCCTCAAGATAGTAACTCGTGGCCTCAAGATAGTATCTCGTGGCCTCAAGATACTAACTCGTGGCCTCAAGATAGTAACTCGTGGCCTCAAGATACTAACTGGCCACGAGAAAGTGAGTTTTTTCAAGGCGAACGTTCCTTTTAATGTTTCCATGGCGACGCGTCACGCGATACACCGCAGCCACAATAATACTGTATGACAGATGTGTCGCTTTTATTTCGCTTTTCCTTTTTTATTCAAAATATTCACAAACTTGCTTACCATGTCATCAACTAGCCCCAGTACGGCGCCACATTTAGAATGTTCAGTGCTGCCAGATCCAAACTTTCGCGCGTTGGCTGGCGCTGAGCCAGAGTCGGACGCGTTCAGCGCTGTCATCACAACTAAGCAGTGTTTTCAACTTCATAATGTTTATTTTTGGTTTCAGATATTTAAACACACATAAGCACGAGTAAAACAATGCATTTGGAGTTTGTAAAACACACTGATGTCTGTGGAAGCAGCAATAACAATCTATTCAAATATAATTTGCCGACATGTGTTATTCATATTAGACAAACATAGTGCAAGACAAGGAATTATAAAGTTTACTCTATTCTTCTCAGTTCACCGGCCACTTTCTTGCATTTATTTCGGGAGAAACTGATGAATTTACGTGCTGTAAATCCGACTGACAGGATAACATTGCAGCGCCCATCTCATAGATCAAGATTATTTATAAAGGTTTTTAAACGAGCGTCGGACGCGTTCAGCGCTGTCATCACAACTAAGCAGTTTTTCAACTTCATAATGTTTATTTTTGGTTTCAGATATTTAAATACACATAAGCACGAGTAAAACAAACACACTGACGTCTGTGGAAGCAGCAATAACAATCTATTCAAATATAATTTGCCGACATGTGTTATTCATATTAGACAAACATAGTGCAAGACAAGGAACTATAAAGTTTACTCTATTCTTCTAAATCCGACGGACAACATTGCAGCGCCCATCTCATGTTATTATAGATCAAGATCAGGGCTGGACTGGGACAGAAAATCGGCCCTGGCATTTTGGCCCAGACTGGCCCAATATGATCATAAACACCACCCATCTTTGCACGCCTTTGAATATGTTTTTGTTTAACTCCTATTCATTAAAACCGCTAATGCCATGTAATGAGTGAGTATAAACGAGTGAGAGTTAACAGATGAAATAAGTACAAAATTGTAATTTATTAATACAGTCGAACTATACTCCACAGTGATGAATCCAAAAAACAAGCTATAAGCTGCATTGACAGTGTTTCTCAAAGGAATTTTGGTAAAACTGTGGTGGGTGGACCTCTAGGGGGGTTTGGGGGCATGGTCCCCCTAAGAATTTTTTTTGCATTTTAATGTTAAATTCATCAATCTGGTGCAGTTTGAGGGTTCAAAATTAAAAGCTCCAACCCATATTCAGTGTGCAAGTATAACAAAGAAAACAAATCAAACCTCTTTTAATAACAGTGTCTGTCTATATTACACTACTACATAATAATAGTTATACTATTAATCTCATGATAGTAGCCTATATATTGTAAAAAATAATGCACCGAAAAATAAAGAAAACTTTCATAATTAGTTTTGTACTAATTTCTAAACTTGAAAGAGATAAGCACATGATCTTTTATTTTGACGGAAACTGCATCGAGCTTTTATTTTGGCGGAAAACATGGATGCAAACGTGTCTCATTAAACTTCTAGTAAATTGCTGTAATTGTCAACTATGCAGATGTGGAAATTATCTGTAACTGGGTTATGGGTTCCTACACTCATAGCCAAAGTGTTTTGAAAGTAGTTCTGCTTACCGCGGACTCTACGTTACACTTTCTCATCTCTCTCTCCTGATCCTCCTCACTATCCTCATCATCAGCCACTGGAGCTGATGAAGGTCCTGCTGCTGCAGAAAACATATATATCTTGACACATTTTACAGCGTCTGCTTGAAGGGCCTGTATCTATTTTTCACGCTATTTCTCTGCACATTCCTTGCGTTTCCTCTCCATCTCTCAGACTATTTTGACAGATACACACTTGACACTGCACGCTCGCTCAGAGCCCAGAGGGGGAGGTGTTTAATGATGTGATTGGGCCAGCCCAGTGTCAATCAAGATAACAACCAATGGGCCGCTGATCTACGCGTTTCATGGGCCGGTCTGTCAGTGGAAAAAAAAACTAACGCTTACCTTTTTTTTGACCAATGCATTACACCGGCACTAACCCAGCGCTGTCAATTAAACAAAACAAAACGAATGGGCCGCCGATGTACGAGTTTTATGGGCCGTCAAAAAAAAAAAAAAAAAAAAAGTATGAGATGTATCGGCCCAAAAGCACGTCGGCCCACCGGGCATTTGCCCGGTATGCCAGATTACCAGTCCAGCCCTGATCAAGATTATTTATAAAGGTTTTTAAACGACTAAACACACTCACTTCAGATAGGCTTGATGACATGGTAAGCAAGTTTGTGAATATTTTGAATAAAAAAGGAAAAGCGAAATAAAAGCGACACATCTGCCATACAGTATTATTGTGGCTGCGGTCAATCGCGTGACGCGTCGCCATGGAAACATTAACATGGAAACGTTCGCCTTGAAAAAACTCACTTTCTCGTGGCCACGATTTAGTATCTTGAGGCCACAAGTTACTATCTTGAGGCCACGAGTTAGTATCTTGAGGCCACGAGTTACTATCTTGAGGCCACGAGATATACTATCTTGAGGCCACGAGTTACTATCTTGAGGCCACGAGTTAGTATCTTGAGGCCACGAGTTAGTATCTTGAGGCCACGAGATACTATCTTGAGGCCACGAGTTACTATCTTGAGGCCACGAGTTACTATCTTGAGGCCACAAAATAGTTATAATAAAAAAAATTTGACAAAGTGGGACTAGGGGGGCTCCGTAGATGATAATGGCGTGGTTTTTTTTTTTTTTTTTTGTCATGGATCTTGTGGCAGTTTTTATACAAAGATTCTTAAGGTTTTATAACTGTTTTACATGCCTGAGACCAGGATGTAATGCAGTACAGGTGGGGGATGATCATTGCATTTAAATATGTACTGGATGCATCAGTGGTGAGAGAGATTCTTATGTATCTAAAATGTACAGTACTAAATTAAATTTCATTATGTTGCACAATTTTTCAACATGACCTTTAAAGCTAAGTGTCGAATCTAGAGTTACCCCAAATATTTAAATTTATCTATATGTTTTATATATTGGCCATTTACTAAAATTTCTGGATAAGTTTTAAGTATAGACCGGTTTGTAAAGAACATAGTTACAGTTTTTTCAACATTTAATGTGAGGCATGAGTCATGTAACCAGTCACTGACCTTGTTCATGACACTTGATCATTTTTTGCCTACGTCTGTTGCACTTCTCCCATGGGTATATAATACTGTGTCATCAGCATACATAACAATATTTATGCCCTTGCAGACCGAAGGCAGGTCATTAATATATAAGCAAAAGTGGCCCTAGAATTGACCCCTGATACTCCCACAGTAGAGACAAGAGACGTAGACAATGTGCCATTTATTTGCACACATTGTTTTCGATTTATCAAGTAGGATTTTATCCAATTTTGGACATTTGTGGAGATATCGTATTTGGCCAGTTTGTGTATCAGTACCTCATGGTTAACTGTATCAAATGCTTTGCGTAAATCTAAGAAGACTACTCCCACCACTCCTCCTTGATCTAAGCTAGTTTTAATCTCCTCAAGGAAGTAGCAGCATGAAGTTTCAGTGGAATGTTTTTTCCTGAAGCCAAATTGCATAGGATGGAAAAAGGACTTAGAGTCCAGATGTGCTATTATTTGTTCTGCCACAACCTTTTCGATAACCTTTGATGCAGCTGGGAGAATACTGATGGGTCGGTAGTTAGAGACCATGTGAGTATCCCCAGATTTATGCACAGGAGTGACAATGGCAGGCTTAAGTACACTGGGAAAGATGTTTTCGTTAAAATACTTGTTTATAATCATCACTAGAGGTATCATAATAGATGTCTTGTGTTGTTTAAGAAAAGCTGTATCACAACCATATCTTTAGCTTTACTATTAGATAGAAGTGAAATTACATTTTCCACTTTCTTTGTGTTGATTAAGGAAAACTTGAAAGCAGAATCATCACAGGTTAAAGCTTCTGTGTTGAATTTTTTTGTAAACTTACTCAATTCTCATACAGAATTTATAAAATAATCATTAAAACATTCCCCAATAATCTGGTCATCATCCTGGATACAGCCATCCACCATGAGTTTTAAATGTGTATTTGCTGATTTTTCCCTTCCAAGTAATTTGTCAATGCTCTTCCATAGCTTTTTAGAGTTTCCTTTTGCCTCACTAATAACCCTGAGGAAGAAATTTGTTCTAGCCTTTCTAAGTTGCTGTGTGACTTTATTTCTTAAACTTTTAAAAATCAGATGATCAGTATTTAATTTTGATTTTAAAAACTTTTTCAAAGAAGCATCCCTTTTTTTCATTAATTCCCAGAGATTTGTGTTAAACCAGGGTAGATTATATTTTTTATTTGTTTTCTTGCCCCTTTGCCTGGTGTATTTTAATATAATGCCTTTAATGGTCGACATTAAATCAGCACATGGCTCACAGGGCATACTACCAATGGTGTCATGCCAGTTTATTTGCTTTATGTCATTTTCAATGAAGGCCATGTCCTTTGGAGCGATAAAAGGCATAGATTTCCCCTTCATTGAGTTCTGATTTTTAAAGTGTGTTTTTGACAATTTTCTGGAGACCAGAGTAAGATTATGATCTGATAACCCAGTGATGAGGATATAAATCTTTCTAATTCTGTCTGGTTTATTTGTGAAAATTAAGTCTAAAAGCGTTTGGGAAGACTTTGTTATTCTTGTAGGCTTATGGATCATCTGCATCATCTGAAAAGTGTTGGCAATATCTTTAAGCTTTTTCCTATGTGTTTTATCTTCCCAGTTTAAGTTAAAATCACCCATAAGAATGACTTCCATTTTTCCATGTTGTTTAAGTGTAACATTTAGACAATCATAAAATTCATTTGTGGCAGTAGGAGGGCGGTAGACTACAAAGACAGCAAAATACATTTGGGGGGATAGTGTAAGTTTTACCCGGTGTTTGGTGTTTTTAGCCCCCAACGGCGCCTTCCAGACAGCGAGGGGATGGGTAGGTTTAAGGTTGAGGATATGGTTAGCTGCCTGGAAGGATCCATTGGGGGCTAAAAACACCATCGGGCGTTTTACCCCCACGCATTCCAAATTATTTTCTGGAAAGACTATTTGCTGACTTTGAATGCTGTCTTTCACATATATCAGGACTCCACCCCCTTTCCCTTTCCCTTTCCTTCTGTCCTGTCTATACACATTATACCCTGGAATATTAAAAACAGATAAAGGGGTTGTTGGGGTTAACCAAGTCTCTGTGAGGCATAAGTAATCGATGTTTGAGTCCGTCAGTAAATGTTCAAGTTGTTCGGTCTTTGAGATATTGCTACGTATATTCAGATCAGCTGATGTTTTACGGCCATGTACGGAATAACGAGTAGGCCTATGTATGGTTAACCTATATACATACAGTTAGGGTGATATTAAAGGACATAACCGTGAAATAAGATTTTGGCCATATTGCCCATCTCTAAGTCATTTATTCCCTGCGTGACCTGTAAAGTCACGTCCACAAACCTCTTGCGTATTGTTTGGTCACACCACAAGGTGTCACTGTGCCTCAAAGCTTCAGCACTGCCACTCTGAGCTCGATTGCTATGTCTGAGGTCAAACAAGCCCCCCTCTTTAGCATACAGATCAATAAATGTATAAATAAATACATGCATTCATTCTTAATTTCTACAGGTTTGGTCCTCCATAGCGAACCCCCGTTTCTTCGCTCGTCTGCTCTTCCCTCAAGGAATTATAGAGTGTAACATTGAAAACTAACTAGCCCCTCATGCTCAGAATCGGCATCAAAGACAGAGAGAACCTGAAAAGTTGCAAGTCCTGGTCCATTCTAACTATTACAATGATAACCATTAAACCACTTGAGGATTCTTGCCATCTGTTTCAGGTCATCACAGATAGCTGCAAACTAGAGTGATTGAACTCTTACCAGGCTTGGTGGGCTTTATTCTTCACCAGATTACTTTTTTTTTCATCACACATTTCTCAAGGTCCAAAAATACAACAGCAGAGTCTCTTGCCTTTATTCTACTGATCCTCTGACCTGAGCCCTAGAATCCATTCTTTCTCCTACCATCATCATCAGTCCTAGTGGACCCTAGAAGAACAAATAACCCACGCCAACCGGAAGCCCTGTCGACAGTACATTAATTTCTGTCAGCCTGTAGAATTCACTCCTGGACTCCTTTCGTTCCTCTCCATCCAGGGATAACCCAAATCCTTTCACTCATCTACACTCATGTTCTCAATGTCCTGGTGGCTTTTGACTGTTTCTTCAATGCCTGCTGTCTTGTTCTACTAAAGGTGTTACTAATAGCCTTTGAGACCGTGGAGACACTGTTACAACATGTCTTCTGGAACTTCGGCATCTCAGAAGGCGTAGTGTCTGCCCATAGTCCACAATTCATATCCCAAGTGTAGATGGCTTTTTTCAAGATGCTGGGCACCACTGCCAGTCTTTCTTCAGGCTATCATCTCCAATCCAGCGGCCAGTCTGAGCACAAGGTCTAGGAAATCTCTTGATTTCTCCTAACTTACTGTCATTAACACCAGCAAAATTGGAGCCGCTTCCTGCACTTGGCTGAATATGGCCAAAATATTATATATATACATATATATACTCTCTACCAACCATGTCACGCCTCCGCCCAAACTCTCAGCCTCCTTTCACTTTCTGCTCTCTTTTCCCGGCCTATATACCACAGACGGCTGTTCATTTTTAACTTGCTCATTAAGAACACTTCAAATACCCACCCCATTCTTGCCTATGTTTTCTAGTCTTGCAAACAGGACTCACCGGCTGCACTACCCTTCCGCAGTTTTCTCCTTATGACTCCATTGTGGATCCTCTTCATCTTAATTGTGAGACATATAGTTATCATTGATTTACCTGCATTACCATTGTACCATCTTCTACATGTCTACTGTATGTCAGTTTGCTCTGTATGTTCTGCTTACTCATGTGTTCAGTAAATCTCCCAGCACTTTGGGAGGTTTCACACAGCCATCTGACTCAGTCTGCTTGTTACAATTTCATTGAAAATATAATAAAATATAGCAAAATAACTTAAATTTAAAGCTACAGAATTACTTTGCAATATAAACTACAAATATGAATCAACTGCAGTTGCAAACTAAATTGGAAATAATACGGCCATTGCTTCAATGTATGAATTGTTCTGTCTTAAGGTAGACTTAGGTGAGAAAATAATTGATCAACAACATTATTCTTGTCTATGTGGTTTTACTGATGCATGTGTGCCAGTTGAAGATTGACTATCATTCTCCATGCTTAACACTAAATTTTATTTATGTATAAAAAAAAAAACATAAACAATTTTCATTGTGTATGTTAAATAAATATAGCAAGAGGTCATTGTAGCAAGAGAAGCGAAAGCTAATTCTCTGTATCAGCTTTCCTCCTTTCTCATTCCAGCAGCAGCACCATCGACATGGGAGTAGTGTGACGTAATCACTGCCTGACAGAATACATAATTGATGCTTTGTGCTGAGACCAATAGTCTCTCTCTTCACACCAGCACCAGAGACAAAGGAAGAGATGAGAGAGAAAGAGAGAATGCACGCTAAGGCTGCTGAAAATGTTTTGCTTTGATTGCACTGAGATCTGCCTCTGTTATTGGCTGCTGCTTGTTCTTTGTTTCTCCCTTCAGTCTCTCTCCTCTACCACTCCCCTGTTTATATCTTTATCTCCAAAGGGGATTGGGAAAATGCAAGTGGGTTTCTGTTAAAGACAGTTTTCTCATCCCTTCTGTTGTGACTAGGACCGATCTGACCTCCACCTCCTGCTGTGCCTTGGAATATCCTGTCACTTGGATTTCTGTTTGTCATTCAAGAGCTTCTGGGAGATCCAATAGAGCTTGGATGTTGTTGTTTACTTAAGGAATTTGTTTATCTTCATTTGTCACATGAGGATCATGATTGGATGTTTGTACTATTTTTAGTGCTTTTTGCGCATAATTGTGGATTCTGGTACATTCTTCCTGAGGTAAAAGCTCTGGGAAGGACATACAGTAATTGAGACTATTAGGAGTGTACACAGGAGTCAGAAATAACCAGGAGTCAGATTAGAAATAGACAGTGATATTTTCTGCAGAAACACTGACAGGTGACTCTGTTGTTTAGTCTGAAAGGGAGAATAAGTTCATCTGAGGCCATGAAGAAAATCTGGTCAAAGAAAAGATTCCAGGTGAGTCGAAGCATTCTATCCAGAGTAATACACTTCAGAAACTATACAAATTGACTTTTCGAAATTTTTCTTACATTTGGCAAATCAAACTCATAATGTAGCAATGTAAAATAAGTTGTATAGGTCTGTTATAGTTCCTTTTTTATGTACAGCCAGTACAATGACTTTAAAACAACAGACCTGATGGCACAGAGAACATTGTTGTTGTTGTTTTTTCATGTCAGACATTTTTTTAAGTTATTTGCCTTTATTATGAATAATAAACAATGTCTTCGGCACTGAAAAGACTATGTCCATAGGAACGTCCTAGTTGCCTTGGTAGCAACGTAGGAGTGCATTTGAAAAGCTGCAAGCCAGCATGAGAATTGACAAAGGAGGAAAAAAGCATCTAGGAATTCTGTTTAATATACTAGTTATCAGCCCTGTGTCATCATCACATATTTATGTATGTACTGTTGAATGAAAGCCAAATTAAACGACTGGCATAACCCTATAGATGCAACAAGCAGGCTAAGAAAAAAATCTTTACTAATTAGCACTTCTCAAAATTAACAGACAGCCTTTTGTTTATTTTATTTTTTGTCTTTCCAGAGAGCTGGGCATTCTAGCTGGACGTTTGGGAGATTCACTCATGGTGTGTTTTGCTTACGAGAAAACTGTAGAAAGTCCAAAATCACAAGCTTTTTTTTGTAACAAATGTAACAATTAAAGGGTGCGCACAATCTTGCCGTAGATGGTTTAACAGGCTTTAAAATAGCTGCCAAGACAATATTTCTGTAGGTAAATTTTTATATCACAAATTGTTGGGTGTCCCTATAAGTAATTGACTGCAACACAGAGTAAGGCTGACCGATTATACAATTTAGAAATGTACCCTGTGTGTGTGTGTGTGTGTGTGTGTGTGTGAGAGAGAGAGAGAGAGAGAGAGAGAGAGAGAGAGAGAGAGAGAGAGAGAGAGAGAGAGAGAGAGAGAGAGAGAGAGAGAGAGAGAGAGAGAGAGAGAGAGAGAGAGAGCATGTGTGTTATGTTTATGCTCCCACACAAGTACATATCTGCAGACATTGGTTTCTATAGTAACAGTCTTCTCTTGTCCACCTCTGCTTGCTGCCGTTATGGAAGTGAAGTTTTTCGCTTGTGTAGGAAGCAAAGCAATGGTAATTGTTGTTATAAATTTCTAAAATCCTCATCTTTCATTACTGGGCTCTTGGATTGGTTTGAGATTGCAGCCATGCAGTATTATACAGAACTGTTAAAATATACTGTAGGTTTTCATTTGGAGCTCTAATTTCAGTTTGATTTAGATCAATAAAGTTAAATTCTACATTATTTATTTTGCAAAAAGTAAAGCTTGCTCTGCTGAATTTCTTTCTTTCTTTCTTTCTTTCTTTCTTTCTTTCTTTCTTTCTTTCTTTCTTTCTTTCTTTCTTTCTTTCTTTCTTTCTTTCTTTCTTTCTTTCTTTCTTTCTTTCTTTCTTTTTTAAACTCCCAGTAATGTGAATTCCTAGAATTTCAACCTAGATATTGTATAAGATTTCCACATTGTACATTCAAGTCACAGCACAACTTCAATACCACAAACTTTCAACTAAATTTCAAAGATTTCTTGCAGCTATAGTCCATTATGAAATCATCTGTGCTACTGTATGTATGTTTTGTTTGTAAAAATTCCCATTTCAACATGCCTCACCCATTCCTGTAGACTCAAACAGTACAGAAGATGAAAGTGCAGAGCCTCAGGTCTCCATGGAGATGAAGGAACAGTTCATGCCTCCTCAGAGGGAAGCAATCAACAGTCAACCGACTGGTAAGAACATACTGAGTGATTTTTTCTCTTCAGCAATATTCAGTTTGTAGCATCAATTTCCACATTTGGCCGCAAACCATAACAAGGTGTTTTAACAATCACTATATTCTAACAATAGGGATGCCGTTTCAGATTTATTTAATGCATGAAAAACTGAAATTGTGATGTGTAAACCATGGAAGCTTGTTTCCGTCATGAAATAAAATAAAATAAAATATATATATATATATATATATATATATATATATATATATATATATATATATATATATATATATATATATATATATATATATATATATATATATATATAATTGTGACCTTTTATTTCAAAATTTATATGAACTTATATGAAAATTATCTGACTTTTTCCTCATTTGTGAATTATGTCAGAATTGCATGATATAAATTCGCAATTCTGACTTTTTTTCTCACAGTTGCTAGTTTAGCTATATCTCACCATTCTGACTTATTTTTTCAGAATTGTGAGATATAAACTCACAATTGTGAGTTATAAAGTCCAGTTCTGAGGAAAAAAAATACTGTTTATATCTCACAATTCTGACTGCATAACATGCAATTGTGTGTTATAAAATCAGAATTGTGAGATGTAAAGTCAGAATTGCGAGAGATAAAGCAATTGCGACTTTATTTCACACGATTCTGGGGGGAAAAAAGTAAGAATTAATTTTTTAATTTTTATTCCATAGCAGAAACAAGCTTCCAAAGTAAAGCTTAGAATTCATAAATGTTAGAATTCATAAATTCATAAATCAATTCATCTATTTAACCGATTGATAAAAAAAAAAAAAAAAAAAAAAAGATTTAATATTATTATAATATAACAGGTAATTATGTATTTTCAGGCAGGGGGAGAGCAATGCTTTCCCAAATCCCAAGTGATGGTCTAGTAGTGGAGAGGGAAATGCGAACCTTGGGCTCTAGAGCTCCTGGTCTTGAGGATCCCTTGTCACCTGGAAGGCAAGCAAATGCTGGGTGTGTTGAGAGCCCTCCGGTCAGACACCTGGGGATTGAAGCTCTTGTGCGGGCCTCACAAATTAGTGTGTACTACGTTGCAGTGGGGTCAGAGGAGAGTATGTCTTTAGCCAGTGACTACTATGGCAGTGTTTTGAGCCTCTATCGAAGAAGGACCTTTTCCATTTACAGTGTTCAAGAATGAGTGCTGGCATGCTGGATATGAAAAGGCACAAAATAACTTGAATTAGGGGGTTACAATTTTTTTTTTTTTTTTTTTTTTTTAATTTAGTTTACAATGGGTCTAAAGGAACATTTTAAAAATAATTTCCATTACATTATTTTTCATTTATTGCAGCCATTTATTTATGTTTTATTGATTTCCACTTTCCTCAGACTCCACTTGCATCATGTTTCGATATGCTGTGAAAATGTTTGCCATGCCTTTTTTTGTACAAACCTTTTTGCATGCCTTTGTTTTATTTTGGATTTATTCATCTTCCACAATGTTTTACATGTTTCAACATGTTTTTCTGTGTGCATGCTGTGTTTGACCATTTAGATTTTTTTCACTTTGCCATTTTATTATTTTTACTTTCCGTCATAACACAACATTTTCCACAATTACCCTCATTTCAGGGGCCAATTGGACTTTAAAACAAGGAAAGCTTCTTTATTTGTCCAAACCCAGCCATTCCAAAAAGCTCAAAGCCCCATTACCTTAAGTGGTGTAGATCGAACAACTGCCCACAATGGCACCAAAACAGCCATGAATGGATCTGAACTCCCTGTTAAGATATCGAAAATCTCCGCTTCATCTCAAAGCAGTAGTTCCCAAGAAGCATCCTTTATCCAAACTCCCAAAGTGACACAGCCAAGTTCCAAAATATTAGACAAAGTGAGAGCTTTTGAAGAACAAAGACACAGCAGTAACATTCCAATGGTGTCTTCATCAAGACTTTCACAGGGTTTCAATCAAACATCATTCTGCAGTTCTGAGGATGGAAGGAGTAAAGCAGGGAAGCCCCAAGACAACATCAAGAGTGATGTAGCACTTAAGAGATCTTTCTTCAAGCAGAAAGCATCCTCTCTGGAGGAACAGTCAACCTATGTAGAGAAAGGTTTTCAGAGTAAATTTTCAGAAGAGCTTCACCGAATAAAGAAACTTGTCAGAAATTCCAACATCAAGAAAGCCTTTTCAATGGATCAGCTCACCCAGACTGACAAACAGTCTACTGGAAACATTGAGTCAGTTCAAGCCCAGATAATTCAGAAGGTGGAAGATACAAGAGAGAAAAAATATACTAATTCAAATAATTTACCAGAGGCAAAAAAACAATGCTCAGCCTTGCCAAACGAAGAATCATCAGAATTACCGAAAAAGAAAGTGCCAGAGGACTCAACACAACATGAATGGAAAGCACCCCCTGATATTACAGAAAACCAGTGCAGGATTAATTCTAACCCCAGGCAATTGTTAGACAGAAAAGCCATCAATGAAAAGGTTGCTTTCAGTAAAATACCAGGGCAATGTTCACCAGGGGTACCAAGGATAAATGTATCCTGCAAATTACCAAAGTCACCTGTAGAAATACCACCTTTCCAACCCATAATGCAAGTGGGTTTGTTGCAAGCACCCCTAAAACCTCCAAGGATGTTTGGTTCAGTTTCCACGCTCCCAAAATCATTTAAGGAGAGAGAGGAGAAAAAAGACTCATCACTTGCACCTAAAGTAACCATACCTACTATTGTGGTTGAAAATAAGCCTGTGGATGAAGAGGCAGATAAACCAGAGTTTGGTCAAAAGGAAGCTAACAAAAATGAAGGAAAAACAGCCAGAAGAAACAGAGGTAAAACTTCTTCCAGAAACATTAAGTTAACCAGGTACAGTAGGTTAAAATATAGCATGTAAATGCTGTTAAATGTCAAGCATTGCAGTTAACTGGATGAACGTTCATAAATAAATCTGATTAAAGGACATGTAACAGGAATATTCTGGGTTCAATATACAGTAGGTTAAGCTCAATCAACATAATTTGTGGCATAATGTTGTTTACCACAAAAAATAACTTTGGCTTGTTCCTAATTTTCTTTAAAAAAAAAAAGAAAAAGAAAAGAAAAGTAAACATGTAGGTTATGCTGAAGTGCTTACAATGTAAAACGAATGGGGACCATAAGAGGATTTAACTGCAGGCGTCTGTGCAGCTTATAATTTTATAAAGGCACTCAGATTACTTCTTGTTAAAGTTGTTTGTGATGTGTGCTGTTAATCTGTATAAATCACTGTTTAGAGCCGTTTTAAGGACTTAGCTATTATGTTGTCAAGGCTAGTTGTAAAATTCGATATAGTTTTCCACAGAAAAGGTTAGTGAGCAAATTTTCCACAATAAAATCATGTTAACATATTATTTATGTCTTGTGGCTATATTGTTGAAACATTGAGTATTTTAATGATTATTAATTGGTACCATTAATTTCCATTGCAAATGGCTTACTTTAATTTCGATTTTTTTTTTTAAAGAAAAGGAGGGACTGATGGAAATGATTTTGTGTGGTAATAAACATGCCGCCAAATGCTGGGTATTGATCTTAACTTGAACTGAATGTGGAATACTCCTATAAAACTCAAAGATCAGACACATCATATTTTACCTATTCATCCTATTTTCAGGAACAGAATAAAATTGTGTTTTGAGCATAATGTTTAAATTTAGATCACTACAGTAATTTGTAACCAGAGACAGATGACTAGACATTGTGAGGTTGTAATGACTTCATGATGGGTTACCTTATCATCACTTGATCTTTGTGTAACAACTGTTGCCCGATCCTCCCAGAAGACCCACCAGATGACTTCTGTATGTCTGTGGAGGAGAACCCCGCAGAGGCCCCTATATCGGAACTTAATCGTAAGGATGTAATGGGAGCTTCTGGATCAGAGGTGATGCTTCAGAGCATCATCAAGGGAAACCCTGGCCCCAGAGGTAAGATATCTCAGACCTAAGCAACAGTATTATTTAATTGCTAATCATCTGGGTCTTTAAAATTATCTTATGATCTCTTTGCATCAACATCTTCATGATCTTCTCATTTAGGACTAATACCATAACAAGTTACAGTGGAGACACTCAGTAATTAAATCATATAACATGGTTTAAAATGAGCACCCACCAAATGAAAATCACCCATTTCGGGTAATGCTGTCAACATCCTAGCCAATTTGTTGAGTTATGATTCATAGATTAAATATGAATCTATAATTAGACAAACCATCTCTACGAAAAAGACAACATCAGTGGCTTGTAAAACCCCTAGAGGAAAGTTAATTTAAAAGCTCTGCAGATTCAACAATTCTTAAATTTATAAGTCATGATGTAAATACTATTTTGTGCAGCATCTGCGCAGATCTGTCTAACATTAGCATGATCATCACTAAGCAACAAATGACTCACATGCTGGTTGATTTGTGTCATATGAGAAGAGTTTCATAATAAGTAAATATATACAGGCCTATATACAACATAGGCAGTGCCATTCAAATATTTAAAAACACCCAATGTAAAAAAGGGTTTTGGACAATATCAGCATAAATTCTTATCTTTATCTTTATCAAAACAATTCATAAAAACAATCTTGCATACCCTTATGCAAAAAATAAATAAAACAAATAAACAAAATAAAAAGAAGCTTATTCAAGTGTGCTATACTTTCAGTCCACTTTTTAATGTTCTTCTCAGAAATATACTTTATGTACTTCTCAGAAATATACTTAAAATTGCACTTAAGTATACTTGACTTATCCTGACAGAAGTATGTTTGGCCTATAATTGTACGCAATCTTTTGATCGAGTATTAAGTATTCTAAGTATAGGCCTACTTGGCTTGTAGTTGTGCTTACTCTTTTGTTTGAGTAGCCTATTAAATAGGGGAGAGCGGTGCACAACCTAACACTTTTTGACTTTCTCAGTTTGTGTACTGTATATCCACTTAGGGTTCAGAGTATTTATTTTTCCCCATATTAATTTCACATGTCTAGTACAATTATGTGGTTTTGTTTCATTAAGACAGTGTATACTTTTTTCTTTATTTACCCCGAAAGAATGGAAGTGGAATGTTTCAACATTCCCCATTTGTGGGGTACATTGTAACATTTGAGGGGCATATTGTAACATGACCATTTGACAGCTTAAAATGTTATCTGATGTCTTATGCCCCGCTAACCCCTACTTTTTTTCACATAGTTTTACATACTTTCTTAATACATACATACTGATAAACTTATATTGTTTGAAAATACTTTTTTTGATTGTGGCTTTTTTAGTGAAAATTACCCACATTCAAGTGTTGATAAACAAAGGATGAATGTAGGATGAAATATAAAAATTAAATAAATGGAAAGAGTTAAAGTACAGTTAAAGTTATTTCAAGTAGTCTATAAAAAAAAAAATACCTAAATAGGAACATAGTAGTATACTAAAGGTGCAAAAATAAAATATAAATAGTAAATTGTAAGTATGATGGTATGTTCACTTACAGAAAACTTACAAGTATACTTGCAGTATAAAACTACTAAACTAGTAGTTCTGTCATGACAACTCTCGGAAGATTGGTATGGTAATAGAGATTGGCATGGTAATGATAATGGATATGACAATGTTATTGTATTTGGCAGTGACGTGCGGTCTGGGTAGGCAAACTAGGCACTGCCTACCCTGCCAAAATTCAAAAATAAAATGGTTTATTAAATAATAAACTTGTATTTGTATTTTTACTGTTTATTCTTGTGATTTATATATGCAATATGTGTGTTATTCCAATTATTTAGACGTTATGATGACAAATGTAGCAGTTACGCATAATCAAATAAAAAACAAATCGTAGAATAAGCAGTGCTTTTACTGTCCATTCATTGCAGGCGGCAAGCGAAAAACCCATGTTGCGCATGCGCACTTCGATCCTGTATTCTTTAACATGTACGTCAAAAAGCACAACTCTGCTGTGCCTTTGGACGTAAATATGGTATGCCCGTAACATCTCCGTAACATATCAGACATGGACCAATTAAAATCAAGATATTACTGGACATTTGCGCAGCTAACGTCATTGACGTTACACACCACAGATAGCCTACATGCCTAATCCCCGCGGCAAATTCAAAGCCAAAATGACAGCAACGGAGTTAAAAGGCTGTCATCAGAGAGTTAAATGTTTTAAATTGAGAGCCAGAGACTGTGCAAACTGAAGGCCCGTAAAGATGAGTTTTACAAAGCTGCGATCGACGTCTTCATGAGGAAATGGCGGCGGATGAATTTGATGTAGGCAACAAATAATCTACCGATTGGTGAGTCAAAAACTATTTTGGGCTTACTATTGAATTGATAAATATGGTTGAATTAATGCAAGCCATTTGACTTCATATTCAATTGACCGCTGTGCAACAATAAGGATTAAGAATGGTTGCATTCTAATGCTGGAGTGGAGTGGACATAAACTACTGTTACTCGCGGTGTGTGCCTGTGCCGCGCTTGTGTGTGTGCGACGTGCGTGTATGTGTGTGTGTGTGTGTAAAAGAGAGAGAGAGAGAGAGAGAGAGAGAGAGAGAGAGAGAGAAAGAGAGAGAGACTGAGAGAATACACGCGATATACATCCTGATTTGTACATTTCTTGATATGCCGCGCTTGTGCGTAATGTTTACTGGTATTATTAGCCTTTAAACAATAAATCAGGTAATCTTAAATCAGGTAAACTCAGTGCCTAGCCTCTTTAAGACATCACCGCACGTCACTGGTATTTGGTCTTAGCGGAATAGATCTACTACGCTGCTGCAGAGCAAGTACCGAGACTTGCTACTGCCAATACATTCACAGACATTGCTGTGAGCATGTAATACATGCTGCTGCTGCTGCACATTTAACATGCATGATTTAACCCCCCAACAAAGCAGGAGACAAGAGAAAAGACACTAGTGACCTAAGGCTGTGTGCTCC
Source organism: Scardinius erythrophthalmus (assembly GCF_964197995.2). Lineage (NCBI taxonomy): Eukaryota > Metazoa > Chordata > Actinopteri > Cypriniformes > Leuciscidae > Scardinius > Scardinius erythrophthalmus. Next base: position 30,950,216 of record NC_138232.1, on the reverse strand, counting down.
TTGGCTACCTTACTGACCAGCTTAACACTAGAAATACATGCTGTGCGGGGCCAATTCTAGGCATGAGCAGGGGTGGGCTGAGCCCACCCAGACGTCTGCCTTGCCCACCCAATCATAATTTAGGAACAGATAGTATTAATCTGATTTTACAATTTGTGCATTGACAATCACGCGAAGTCGGGCAGAAATGTTTGTGTGCTATCAAGGTGTGAATTAAGAGGAGTTGTATCTTTGTGAATATGTATCTTCATATTTACTTGTAGCCTAAATATTAATATACAGCCCTGATTGATTTTTGATTCATACCAAAGATGAAATTAGCTAGAAAACCTCGCTCATTTAAGAATGTGCATTTATTGCATGGATGGAGCAAGAACATAATGTAAGTGTTTAAAATGCATATGTATAACCTAGTTCAGTTGAAACCTTGCCCTCTTTAGCTTGCTGTTAATCCTGTTAAACTGAATGTACGAGGCAGACTGTCTGCTTAAATAAAAGCACTGAAATAGGCTAAGCACGTGCGGTTTACCTTTTAATCAGTTAGGGGCCATTTACATAAGACGCGTTTTTGCGGGACGCAGTTTAGTATTTAAAAAAAAAGGTATTTTAACTTGAGTGCCGCATTTTAGAAAGCCGCATCATGCACGATATTCTGCAATATGAGAGCGCACCAGTCAATTACGTCTAGAGTGATGTTTACATTAAAAACAATAGAAAAGTAGCACAATGGAATGTAAAAAAACACATTCTGTGTGCCATTTAATTGCCCCTTTCCACACAGTGAAAATGAAAAAATGACAAAAATGGTCATGTTATAAAATGTTAATATATAAATGAAAATAGATTAATTTATTATATTTTTATGAAATTTATAATATAAATGCAGCTATTAATAATATCTATCTATCTATCTATCTATCTATCTATCTATCTATCTATCTATCTATCTATCTATCTATCTATCTATCTATCTATCTATCTATCTATCTATCTATCTATCTATCTATCTATCTATCTATCTTTTTTTCAGCTAACATGTAATCCCACTGAATGTGAATGCTTGTTTTACCTTCACATCAATATCTTAGACAACGTATACTCACAGAGATACAAACAATACACCATTGTCTGCTGCGTAGACACAACTGCATAATGCTATATCACTTGAACATTACTCCACAAGACTATACACATGATGCTTAGTTTAACTGATCACTTAACTGTTTTTTTAGCATCTGAATCAACCACACACATTTAGTAAAGCTAATGGAAACCTTGCTCTTGGAATAAAATAATGCATCAAGTTAAATACCACTAATATGGTAAATGCCGTTTAAATCGCAAATGCTTATATTACTTTAACTGTTTTCATATCAATGCTAACAGTATATAAAACAGCAAAGGCATACAATAGACCACTGCTGCTGCATGCATTAAACACTGCTGCTATATGCTTCAGTGATTCACTTGTGCACTGTTAACATGACGCTATTTAAAAACATTTCTAACATGAAACTAGTTTAAACTTGTAAAGATAATAATAATAATAATAATAATTATTATTATTATTATTATTATTATAATTCATTCATTTATATAACACTTTTCTCAGCACTCCAAGCGCTTTACATAGAAGGGGGGGATCTCCTCAACCACCACCTGGATGATGCGACGGCAGCCATATTGCGCCAGGACGCCCACCACTCACCAGCTTATTGGTGGAGAGGAGACAGAATTATGAAGCCAATGAGTATATATGGATGATTAGGAGGCCATGACGGACAGAGGCCACTGGGCAAATTTGGCCAGGATGCCGGGGTTACACCCCTAGTCTTTCGAAAGATATCCTGGAATTTTTTGTGACCACAGAGAGTCAGGACCTCGGTTTAACGTCTTATCCGAAAGACGGTGCTTTTTGACAGTATAGTGTCCCCATCACTATACTGGGGCGTTTGGACCCACACAGACCACAGGGTGAGCACCCCCTGCTGGCCTCACTAACACCTCTTCCAGTAGCAACCTAGTTTTCCCAGGAGGTCTCACATCCAGGTCCTGACCAGGCTCAACCCTGCTTAGCTTCAGTGGGCAACCAGTCTTGGGCTACAGGGTGATTTGGCTGCTACAAAGATTGCTCGGTTTAGGAATTAATAACCGGACCACACAATATGCGCAGAGATGTGGAATAAAACATCAATCACTTATCTTAGATGTTGATTCCAGGTGCGTTCTGAAAGCGTTTCTGAAAGCTCACTGCATACTGCTACCAGCAACACCCCGGTATTTGTTTGAAAGTTGAGTCGCAGCTCATTGGACGCTGATGCAACAGCAACCAATCAGCTGTGCCATGTAGATAATGTGATCGCTATCAAATGACTCAAGACTTATCAACCTGTGCCATCTAGAGTTTCATGCCAGAACTAGGTAATTTACTGAGAGTATACTTCAAAGAGTACTTCTAAACTAAAACTACAAAACTAAACAATGTGCTGCAAGTATTTGACTAGTAAACTATCAGTACCTATAAGTTCACTTGTAGGCCTAGTATAGTTTCAGTAGAAATGAAAAACTTAGTTCTAAACTAGTAGTGTACTCAAAGTTTAGTAGTTACAATTAAAATACTTTTATACACTAAAAAGTGGGCCCATTTAGTCCCAAGTATATTGAAAAAGTACACTTACAAGTATTCTTCTAGTACATTGATATTAGTATACTTACTAAATAAAGTATACTAAAATATATACTTAAACATTAATTCAGTATACTTAAAATGAACTTGAAGTATACTTCTTTTTTAAGGGTATAGCTATAAGTGTTTGTCCTCATTTTGCACAGAGTATGTTTCAAGCTTAGAGTGATAGAAAAACACCTCACTTTCATTTCTCATGTTCCACAAATAAATGAATCAGTGTCTTTCAGTTTGTTATTGAAAATGCATTTCATGTGGGCATTTTAACTGTAGAAAGTGCGGAACAGCAACAAGTAAAGTGATTATGTCAAACCATACAAACTACAGTGAAAGTACCAGGAAATCAACTTACAATGGCACAGAAGCAACTTTCTTCTCTGCAAAAAAAGAGACAATAACTTTATAACACTGCAAAGGAAATTGAGGATTTAAAAAAAAGAAAGAAAGAAAGAAAAGGCAGTGAGCTTAACATTCAAACCAGGACATATTTACATTTTTTTAGAGAACTGTCAGGACAAGTTTACTACTGCTTAAATGCTGTGACACCTTTCAACAAAGCAATGTTCCTGGAATTTTCCATGAAGCCAGTGTCTGTTCCGTGCTGAGGCCACTGCCTTTTCATCAGTGGAAACAAATTTATTGGATCAGGGACCACGTGGTAAATCTATTATCTCCCCAGCTGTGGTCAGTTATCTCACTCTGAGCCATCTGCTTTTGTTCACTGGCCAAGATCCTCTGCAGTTTATCTCTTCTGTTACCAACCATTACACTGTCATTACAACATTAATGGTAGGACATAAAAACCCAAGTGCAGTAATGAACTGTGAAAGTAAGAGTGGGTGGAATTAAATTACTAACATTAAGTACAACAATGCATTTTATTCTGATGATGTTGATAGCAAATTAATAATAGTAATAATGTCAGCATCAAGTTTTTTAATATAATTTTTTTTTCAATAATAAGATTAAAAATAATGAATTAGTTTTTAATATTATCTGCATAATAAGTAGAGTAAAAAGTTTAATCACACTATACACCTACAACTATGGTATACATAAAACTATACATCTCATTGTATTTAGAAGCCCTTAATCATTCATAAAGTGAAGAAAAAAATAAATAAAAAAATCTATTTCCTATTTTTATTTGATAAAAACTTCTATTTAATAAATATTTTTATATTTTTCAGTTTTTTTCCGCTAAATTTTCCTTCTGTAAAAAACTTTTTTCTCCATAAAAAATGTAAAATAATTCTAAAGTCAACAAATGTTTGCTAGCTAACAATAAGCATGTCATACCAACACCAAGCACTAGGTGTCCCTATCAATATGCATATTAACTAATAGCTAATACTCACAAGGTGACATGATGTCTGTTACTGTATCTGTTGATTTGTAGTTGTATAGACTACAATCGTAAGAAAAGCCATTTATTTATTTATTTATTTATTTATTTATTTATTTATTTATTTATTTATTTATTTATTTATTTATTTATTTATAAGGACCAGAACTAACTGTTCTCTTAGATATATCCAAATATTTATTGCCTAGTTTCAATACGGAATGCCATAATGAGTCTTCTAATGAACATGCCTTAGGTTTCAGGTGGCAATCCTTGATGTGTGACAACAGGAGTAATAATAATAAGGAAGACTAAGAATTTATAAAAGCGCAAGAGGAGGGAGAAAGCATTTAGGATTTTTTTTTTTTTTTACCTTGTGGTTCAGAGTTATGTTCCCATTTTGCTTTACAACAAGCAATTGTGCTGGTATGGACTGATGAAAAAACTGATGATTTACAGTATGTTATGTATGAGCCCCTAAAGGGACGTGGTGTAACATTTTTTAGGATGGGAGAATTATTATTATTTATTTATTTGTTTATTTTTTGCGTTCCCTCGCAAAACTTTTTTTTTTTTTTTTAAATCTTTTGCGTTCCCCCGAGAAACTTTGCGTTCCCTCGCAAAGTCATTTGCGTTCCCACACAGAAGTTTTGCGAGGGAACGCAAAGTTTCTCGGGGGAACGCAAAAGTTTTGTGAGGGAACGCAAAAGATTTGAAAAAAAAAACAAAAAAAAATAATTCTCCCATCCTAATTTTTTTTCCACCACCACGTCCCTTTAGAGGCTCCGTAGTTATGCCTTTAATAGAAAGTTTTGCCATTTAAAAACATTTCTAGAAATAAATTATTGCAATTAATTAGCATTTTAAAGGCTTTTATTTTGAATGCTGATAGGGCAGTCCTATGTTCTATAACAGACATGCATGGAGACAGAACCACACAACATAATGTAGTACATGATCATATTTTGCTCCTGTTGTTGAAAGTTCTAGAATGTAAATCAGATAAAATTACATACATCTCCCATTTCATTATTTACAGTATTCACAATATGTACAGAAGCTAACATGGTCAGCGTTTTAGAGACTTTGTGAATCTGTTCAATTTACGTCAGACTTTTTAGTTACATTTTATTTTAAGGTGTCATTGTTACAGTGCAATTATATATTTAAATACTGAGTACTATTAAGCAACTACATGTATTTACTATAGGGTTAAGGTAGGATTGGGATTTGGTTGAGGGTTAATTGCATGTAATTATGCATAATTTACTGTTTTTACTACGGTAAATACATGTAACATATGCAACAAAGGACACTGTAAAATAAAGTGTTACCCACTTCTTTTTTTTTTTATTACAGATTTAAATGAAAACAATCGATGATTTTCAATGTCTTAAGACTTTTTAACCCCACTGCATCTTAAAGGTAGGGTAGGCGGTTTTCGGAGAGGCTAGCAATAGCGAGCTAGATTTGAAAGCATAAGATCCCACCCTCCCTTCAGAGCATCTCCAAAACCACGCCTCCTCCAAAACACATGAATGCGCATGAAATACCTCATGTCTCACATGAACTACCTCATGTCTCAAAGCACATCACATTAAAATAATAATAAACATAAACACCTTAAAAGAGCACTGACCTGTATCACCTGACTGCTGCAGATTCATTTCGCGTTGATAATATTGCCATTGAAACGCATAAATTCAAGTCATGAAAGCAGCATTAGTGCGATATTTTGGTTCAGGAGGAACTGTACTGTGCTCGGTAACTAACATCTGTCTAACTCTGCATAGCATAAAACACGCTGTTGACTTGTGATGTCTATGCAAGCAGGGTTCGCAGAGGTGTGAAATACATACGTTGACATACAGTTAGGACATCGTTGCCCTTTTGGAATGAGAGCAATGATTAGATGATTCATTTTATGGTCCTACACCTTCCACAGACCATATATACATTACATTTAGACTACCTAACTTAGTGATTTCTATCAGGATGAGAAGAGACTTTCAACCAGCATAACAAAAAAAAAAAAATTCTCGAACAAGTCACTTGCATTTAATCTTGTCAATAAATGTTGATGTTTCTGCAAGTAATTCTATTTCAAGCTAATGCTTGAACTTCGGATTGTACATGACTTGTAACTGTTCTTTTCTGCCAAGCAGCTACTGCTGAGTCATCTCTGACCATTGCCAGACCAATGCAGGATGTGAAAGTCAAGGCAGGAGATATAGCCTTGTTTGAATGTTTCATAACTGGGCCACAGGCTTTGGATGTTGATTGGCTAGTCAATGGGAAGTTGATACAGCCAGCACTATTTGATTGTAAGATGCAGTTTGATGGACATCGATGCCATCTTCTGTTTAAATCTGCACATGAAGACTACAGTGGAAGCTATACTTGCAAAGTCAGTTCAGCAAAAGGTAGGAGTCATACCAACTGTGAAAAGTGAGCATAGCTGTGTTACATCATATATGCATCAGTAATAGGCCATCTATAATATAATATAATTCATATTGTTTTGCAGTAATGCTTATTTGCTTGTATAACTTCTGAATATTAACTGTGCTTATTTTTCCTACTTGTATGGTACAGAAAAACTCACTTGTACAGCTAATCTTCTGGTGATTCCATCTAAGGAGCCACTCTTTACACGGAAACTGGAGGTACTGGAGGCTACTGAGGGCTGGTCTGCACAATTTGATTGCAAAGTCAGTGGATTTCCCCCTCCTGAAGTCACCTGGACTCATCGTGGTAAAATAAAAGAGTCAGCTGCAGAAGATTTTTTTCTGAAATAACTCTTCTTGGAAATCTGAAATCTGTTGTTTCGAATGCGCATGCGTCGCGTCTGAGCGCGTTGTTGTCTTTGGAGCTCCATCGATTGATTTATAATTCTTGATTTCTCTTTAAACTCACTTACAACGAACATTTTCTACTTTTCCTCACCTCATAGTTATAACGCGGATTGTTGAGCAGACGCGTCTCAAGCCTTGTGATCCAACGCTGGATACTCTTATAGGTTATGTCCGTGGATCACGGCTGAACGCGTCTTCTCCGCACTCATTTACAAACAAACATTTTTTCGCCTATCGTGCGTCTACTCTAACGCTACACCCGTACCACTGAAAAGACGGATTATATCCAAGACTTAAGCCATAAATTAGTATTAATATTGATAGCACCACTGGTAGCGTCGTTGCTAACTTAACTTACTGTCCATCTGTTAAAATGGCGAATATATCAAATGTAAGTAGTCTACCTTTTGGTGCAGGTGAGGACACATTTGAGCTGCACGCGGTGCAGTCTGAGCTGGAAGCTGTTGAGAAACAGATCCACGACCTTTTAGTAAGAAAAGCCGAGCTGATAGACCGGCGGTTAGCTCTTGAAACATCACGTGCCGAGGCACACAAATCAGAGATTAACGTTACTAACCCGCTGACTCCGACCTCGTCTACTCCGTGCGTTCCTCAACATCGGTCCCGAACGTCGAGGTCGCGATCAGCCATGGTCTCGTTCACTCCGGCTCCAACATGCCATCACGAAGCCTGGATTTTTCCGCAGCGGAAGTCGCGAGTCAGGTCTAGACCAAGAAAACTCTCTCCGACCCTCCCGGTTTTCGAGATATCCACACAAAACCGCTTCTCCCCTCTTCGCGAAACAGAAATCGATGCTGTGATCATCGGCGATTCCATCGTTCGACACGTACACGTTACGTTAAATAAAAGTAAGGTGCATAGTCACTGCTTTCCTGGTGCTCGTGTTTCTGAAATCGCTGCTCACGTTCCCGAGATTCTGAACGAGCGCGTCGGAACCGTTGTCCTGCACGCGGGAGGGGCCGACATCAGGCTGCGCCAGACGGAGGTTCTGAAGAAAGACTTCAGGAATCTGATCGATACGGTACGCAGCACATCGCCTGATATAACGATTATTGTGTCAGGACCGCTTCCCACGTACCGACTAGGTCATGAAAAGTTTAGTAGATTATTTGCGCTTAATGAATGGTTAATGTCATGGTGCAATGAGCAGAAACTTCTCTTTGTAAATAATTGGAATCTGTTTTGGGAGCGTCCTAGGCTTTACCGTGCTGATGGCTTACACCCAAGCAGATTCGGATCGGATCTTCTGTCAGATAACATCTCCAAAATGTTAAATACCTTTTGACTAGTAAACAAAAGTCCAAATCATAGTCTCTGCTGCACCAATTTAACTGATATAAATAGTGTAGAACATTGCATAGAAACTGTGTCTATTCCTCGTTTAGTGAGATCAAATAATAAATCTACTGCAGGATCTAGAAAAAATCTAATTGTTATTAAACCAGAAAATGTTGCTATTGGTAATCAAAAACAATTTCTAAAGCTAGGTCTTCTAAACATTAGATCACTCACACCTAAGGCAGTTATTGTAAATGAAATAGTCACAGATAATAGCTTCGATGTACTTTGCCTTACTGAAACCTGGCTTAAACCAAATGATTATTTCGGTCTAAATGAATCTACTCCAGCAGGATACTCCTATAAGCACGAGCCCCGTCTGAATGGTCGTGGCGGCGGTGTTGCAACAATCTATAGAGATTTTCTCAATGTTACTCAGAAAACGGGTTATACGTTTATTTCATTTGAAGTACTTGTACTAAATGTTACGCTCTTAGATGTTCGAAAAACATCCCTATTATCTCTAGCCTTGGCTACCGTATATAGACCGCCTGGGCCTTACGCTGATTTCCTAAAAGAGTTTGCAGATTTTCTCTCAGACCTATTAGTTAACTTCGATAAAGCACTAATTGTTGGAGACTTTAATATCCATGTAGATAATCAAAATGATGCGTTAGGGGCTGCGTTTACAGATTTATTAAACTCCTTTGGGGTCAAGCAAAACATTACCGGACCGACTCATCGATTTAATCATACACTCGATTTAATTATATCACATGGAACCGATCCAACCGATATAGATATCATTCCACAAAGTGACGATGTCACTGACCATTACATGGTAACTTGCATATTACGTACTCCTGTAATATATCATGCTGCGCCGCGTTATCGATTAGGCAGAACAATCCTTCCATCCACCATAGATAATTTTTCAAACAGCTTATCGGATCTGTCTCAGCTGCTCAGTGAACCCAAACAAACAGATGAACTTGAGGAATTAACTAGCACTATGAGCACCATTCTCTCTGGATCATTGGATATTGTTGCGCCCATTAGATTAAAAAAGGTCAGAGAGAAAAGTAAAGCACCATGGTACAACAATACTACGCGTGTTCTAAAGAGAGAAACCCGTAATTTAGAGCGTAAATGGAAACAAACCAACTTAGAGGTCTTTAGAATCGCATGGAAAGACAGTATGTCACGTTATAAAAAGGCCCTAAAAGCGGCCAGGGCTGAGCATCTACGCAAACTAATAGAAAACAACCATAACAATCCTAAGTTCTTATTTAACACCGTGGCGAGACTAACAAATAAACAGATGTCTCCTGAACAAAATATTCCATTACAGTTTAGTAGTAATGATTTCATGAAGTTCTTCACTGAGAAAATAGAAAACATCAGAACCACAATTGTAAACGTTCAATCCTCAATCGCGCCTTATAATTCAGCCTCAATTATCACCCCGCAAGAACAATTACAGTGCTTTACAACTATAGAACAAAAAGAGTTAAATAAACTTTTTACTTCATCTAAAACAACAACATGTTTACTAGATCCTATACCAACTAAGCTATTGAAAGAAGTGTTACCTGTAGTGGAAGAGCCTCTCCTCAATATTATTAACTCGTCTTTATCTTTAGGTTATGTTCCAAAAACATTTAAACTGGCAGTTATAAAACCTCTCATTAAGAAACCACAATTAGATTAATAATCCGAATAATCTAGTAAATTATAGACCCATTTCAAATCTACCTTTTATGTCTAAAATACTAGAAAAAGTTGTGTCCGCTCAACTGGGCTCTTTCTTACAAGAAAATGACACCTATGAAAAGTTTCAGTCTGGGTTCAGGCCGCATCATAGCACTGAAACTGCGCTCGTTAAAATCACAAATGATTTACTCTTAGCTTCTGACCAAGGCTGTATCTCAATATTAGTTTTACTTGATCTTAGTGCTGCGTTCGATACTATAGATCATACAATACTCTTAGATCGACTACAAAATTATACTGGTGTTCAAGGACAAGCATTAAGCTGGTTTAGATCGTATTTATCTGACCGCTACCATTTTGTTTATTTAAATGGAGAAAAATCTATCATAACTCCAGTAAACTATGGAGTGCCGCAGGGATCTGTGTTAGGCCCTCTCTTATTCTCAATATATATGCTGCCACTTGGAAATATTATAAGGAAACATGGAATTAGTTTCCATTGTTATGCTGATGACACTCAAATCTATATTTCATCACGGCCGGATGAAAACGCTAAATTATCCAAATTGACAGAGTGTGTTAAAGATATAAAAGATTGGATGACGCATAATTTTCTTTTATTAAATCCAGACAAGACAGAGGTACTACTTATCGGTTCAAAAAACCACCCACAAAACCTCTCACAATACAACTTTAACATAGTAGGATGTCCTGTTACTTCATCCTCTACAGTAAAAGACCTGGGTGTTATATTAGACTGCAACCTGTCTTTTGAAAATCATATTTCATATGTTACAAGAACAGCCTTTTTCCACCTTAGAAACATTGCTAAGCTACGTAATATGCTATCTGTTTCTGATGCAGAAAAGTTAGTTCATGCATTCATGACCTCGAGACTAGATTACTGTAATGCGTTATTAGCCGGTTGTCCTGCATCCTCAATAAACAAGCTACAGTTAGTCCAAAATGCCGCCGCTAGAGTTCTAACTAGATCAAGAAAATATGATCATATAACACCGATTTTATCATCCCTACATTGGTTACCTATAAAGTCCCGTATTAATTACAAGGTATTGCTACTGACTTATAAAGCCCTAAACGGCTTAGCTCCAGTCTATTTAACGGATCTTCTATCGCCCTATAATCCATCGCGCTCTTTAAGGTCACTAAATTCGAGGCTTTTGGTCATACCTAGGATATCTAGGTCCACCAAAGGAGGGAGAGCATTTTCACATTTAGCACCAAAACTCTGGAATAGTCTTCCGGATACTGTTTGTTGCTCAGACTCGCTCTCCCAGTTTAAAACTAGATTAAAGACGCATCTCTTCAGCCAGGCATTCATATAATACTTTTAATCCTACAGTTAAATCCGACCTCTAGTTCATAAACGCCAGAGGCTATGACAATTGCATTAATTTACAGTGCAGCATACCAGAAGGTGCTGTATGAATCATCAGGAACAGCATGAAAACATGTCATCAAAAAGTGAGGCTCAGTTGGGGATATTTGGGGATATTTAATTTAATTAATCAATCAACGATACTATTGATCAGCATTACCAAACGTAGACGTTCCACTAGAAACAAACATTGATGTATTGTTCTAATTTATTACTGTGAAGCTGCTTTGATACAACCTGTGTTGTGAAAAGCGCTATATAAATAAACTTGACTTGACTTGACTTGACTTGCTTGGAACAAAAGCAACAAAGACATTTGTCAACACTGATTAAAAATACCTATTTTGTGTCCTAGAACAACCTGTGGTGGAGACTGATAATATTCACATTCTCCAAGTAAATGGGCATCACTCTTTGCTCATCACTCATGTTAACAAGGAGAGTGAGGGATTTTACACAGTAATTGCTCGAAATGTTCATGGAGAAGCAGAGAGCTCAGCTGAACTCTATGTACAGGAACCTCGACCGGCCATATCTACTCACATGTAAGAAGACCAACTTTTCTTATCAATGTATAATTAACATTCTTTATTCTTTTTTTGTCTCATTTGTCTGTTCATTTTGCACTCAGGTCCAGGTTAGAAAAGATGCCATCAATCCCTGAGGAGCCTGAAGTGTCTGAGGTAGAGGTGGAACATAAGACAATGCCAGACTTCATAAAACCTCTCAGTGACCTGGAAGTAGTAGAAGGGAAAGAAGCAGTATTGAAGTGCAGGGTAACAGGCCTGCCATACCCCAAAATCATTTGGTTCCACAATGGCAAGATGATAGAGAGCACTGATGACGGAAAGATGATACAGTGTAAGTCCACAAAAATATTGTCTAAAGCATTTTAAAGGATTTTAGTGGCCATCTATAGTCTAACACTGCCTTGAATTCTAACTGGGAGGTTCTTATACTGTACGTTTACTACATTGTCTCCCGAATATATGTCGTCTTTAATCATATCCTATCATGTACCTCTTCTAGACAGGGATGTTCACAGTCTGGTCATTAATTCTGTGTGTCATGGCCACAGTGGTGTATATAAATGTGTCATCTCCAATAAAGTGGGGAAGGCTGCCTGCTATGCTCATCTATACGTTGTAGGTAAGATGGAACTTCCCCTCATATATAGTAGTATTGTAACATTATGTGTCTGCCTCACTAACATTGTAGCTTCTTGACAGTTAGACTTCCTGAGCCACCTGATGGTCCTCCAGTAATTGGATCTGTAACTGGGAGAACAGTCTCATTGAGCTGGAAAGGACCAAAAAACCTCGACCCATCCATCGGTAAATTTGTCTTTTCTTAAACTATCCTGGCATGATAGTAGGGTTGTAACGGTATGAGATTTTCACGGTATGATAATCGTCTCAGAAAATATCACGGTTTCATGATATACGGTATTAAACAATCCTTATTATTATTTTAATCATCTGCTACAATGCCCCTTAAATTAATGAAAACAGATAGGGTTTTTTGGTTGAACATATGGTTTATTAAAACAAACTTTTTTAATGAAAAAAAAAAACTTTTTTGTGTGAGTCTATCTTTTGGAAAAAATAAGAAAGAAAAAATAAATTCCCATTTGAACAAACATGTCTAATCAATTGAATTCATAAAACCTTAAATTATTTTTATTCTTAATTTATTAATTATTATTTAAGTTAATTATAAGATAGTAGAGTCTTATGAAATGTATTTTATTTCCTCAGAAATTCTGGGTAACTTGTCTGATATAATTTGTCTGGATTCTATGATTTAATACAAATATATTATTGAAAATGCAATCAGATGAAATGTAACAACTTTTGTTTGTCTGGATAGGGTTACTAAATTAAAACAGACACAAAACTATATTTCTTAATGTTTAAATAAACTTTATTATTGTTGTTGTTATAACTAAGCTATATTCTATTGTACAATAGTAACATTTCTTTAAGCTAAATCGAACTTTTATTTTGACAGGTTGTACTAAACACCTATGAGTTTCAGTCAGAGTGTATTTGATGATGATTCTTTTAAATAAAAGCAGAGCAGCTCTGGATATGTTCATGTGTTCACGTCCTCATATGAGTGAGACGGCAGACGCTTTAAACACCATGAGCGTCGTCACACATATTTGAGTATGTACTAGGCGAAATGGCGCTGCTCATTCACACAGAACAAGCAGAATATACAGGGTGGGCCATGTATATGGATACACCGTAATAACATGGGAATGGTTGGTGATATTAAAGTCCTGTTTGTGGCACATTAGTATATGTGAGGGCTCGGACATATCTTTATGCCTGTCGGACTCGGGTCGGGTTCGGTTACTGCTCTTTCGGACGCGTGCCGGGCTCGGACAGAAAAATTCGGCCCGATCCGCACTCTAAACCCATCTTCGAGGAAAATCCCGCGTTCGTTTTTCAGATAACAAAAGTATAACGTTACTTGTTTTCGGCGGGGGAAAACCATAGGGGAAAACGAGCGCACATGTATGGGTGGAGTCTAAGCAGTCAAGTGAAAAGAAGTTGCATATGCGCAGATGAGATCTGGTTTAATTTTTTTTTTTTCAAAACCGTGGATTGGCAAATATTTACGATATGATAATCGTACATGCCAATATCGTGATAAATCGTCATACCGGTATACCGTTACAACCCTACATGATAGTTCCTGATATTTTTTGTTTAAAGTTAGTTTATCATGTTCTGTAATCTGTGATAATTAATTGACAACCAGTGGAGAGTGTGATAAGATGTGACAGTGGGTAATATTTTTTTTTTTAAAGGGCTATCGGATGCCCATTTTCCACAAGTTGGTATGATTCTAGGGTCTTCATGTAAAGTTTGTGTTTAGTGTGTTTAGGCTTTTTGAGGATTAAAAAAAAAGGGTGTTAATGGATTTTTTCATTGTAGGGGGCTTGTCCACACACTGCAAAGACACATTAATATGCAAACACCATGTTAAAAGGAATTTTGCATCCAATTTTGCATCCAACATATAATGTTCTCCCATCACCACAGAACCTAAACCTCTGGGTAGGAGAGGATCCCTCATGTCCATTGTGTTCATCACCTGCAACATTAAGGCACATTTTGACAGGGTGTAAGGTGGCTCTTAGCCAAGGACGGTTTACTTGGCGCCATGACCAGGTGCTGCGATGTTTGGCCTTAGCATTGGAAGACAAGCATAACATGACCAATAAGTTGCCACCTGTTCTATCAAAACATTACACATAAAAGACAACATTCCTCTGCCCAGAAGAGCAACCACCAAGAAAAGGTGTTAAAACCAATCCTCGCCCAGGACAACTGGAGGCTGCTAGAGACTGGAAAATGCTGGCAGATGTTGATCAACGGCTTATTTTTCCACCTGAGATTGCCACCACTAACCTTCGACCAGATATTGTTTTGTGGTCTGGATCAGCACGCCTTGTTCACCTAATAGAGTTAACAGTGCCATGGAAGGATGCTGTAGATGAGGTGTATGAGAGGAAGAAACTGCGCTATGCTCAACTAGCCACTGAAGCGGAACAGCGAGGATGGAGAGTCCGGGTTTACCCAGTGGAAGTGGGGTGTCGAAGATTTGTGGCACACTCTACAACCCGGTTTCTCAGAGACGTCGGATTCAGTGGCCAAGAGTTGCGTCGCACAGTGAAGAACTTATTTGAAGCAGCAGAGAGGAGCAGCAACTGGCTGTGATTGAGACGGAAAGATTCTGGCTGGGGAACTCAAGCACAATAGAAAGAAAGAAACGCTGATGTACAGATAAGTAAGCTGGGCTGAGTTGAGTGGGGGACGGAGGGGGGTGATGCTGGGATGCCAGAATCACCGTCGAGCCTTCTTGAGGTGTCATGGTGCCCACTTGAAGACCCCAGAGATGTACCCTACCTGCTCAATCCAGACGATTGTCATGCTGATGCACTGGGGAGGCCACACTGTGGTTGATCCCCGGAGCCAGCATCACAGCCGTTGTGTGTGCTGATGCGCCAGGGAGAAAATAAGGTGATCCCTGGACCAGCAGTATACTTCAACCATTGAAACCTGAAAGAAGGATATTTACATCATCATATGGAAGTAAACGTAAATGGATGGAGACACATATTGATCACATTAGTTTACTGTAAAGCTACGTTTTAGTTGGTGCTTATCCTGGCGAGAGCAGAGTGCAAATCAGCATGAAGTTTTAACATCTACTCTCGTGTAATGGAAAGCCTCTGCTTTTAATGCGGGATTAGTGAGGAGATGAGTTTACCTGTTCAGTGTGATGACGTTTAATGTCCCTGACAATCTCTGTTGTTCCATTTGACCACTTATTAGTAACCACCTTTTTCAAGTAAAAGCTTTACAAAATCACAAGGGGGCATTACTGATGTATGTTATGTCAAAGAACAAAACATGATAATATCTTGAACTTAATCACAGATGTCATTTCAGTCATTTAAACAAAAATCCATTCAAAAAATCCAATGACTTCTCAGTCATCTCAGTCAAAGTATACCTGTTAATCCTAGCCTTCCCTATAGCATTTTCCTTGTCCTTCATTCATTTCAGATCCTGCTTCACTCATGTACGCTGTTCAACAACAAGCTCTGGGCTCCACCCAATGGACAACCATTGCCTCCAGCCTCAGAGACACCTATTATACGGTTCCCTCACTTTCTAAGGGAGTGTGTTATTCCTTCAGAGTCCTTAGTGCCATCGGAAAAGCATTCAGCAAACCCTCACAACCCACTGACCTGGTCCAGCTCATTGACAGAGGTATAGAGAAAAATTGTGCTCAAGTTCTCTGTACTCACAGTAGATACATTTGTAGATATCTCTACTTTTTGATGACATGTTTTCATGCTGTTCCTGATGATTCATACAGCACCTTCTGGTATGCTGCACTGTAAATTAATGCAATTGTCATAGCCTTTTTTTGCCTGGGAAATCATGAATGTGTGTAGACTTGTTGAAATCATGTTTTCATTATTTTTCCATATCTTAGGACAGTATTTACACAGAGCTCCCGTCTTCCTGGACAAACCTGATATTGTGTATGTAGTTGAGAACCAGCCTGTCACCATCACAATAACCCTTAATCATGTCCAAGCAACATGCATATGGAAGAGGTTAGTGACAAATGCAAACCAAACATTCAAACTACAATATAAATTGTGAATATTAAGAATGACATTGTTTACCAGAAGGGGAGTGGTGCTTGTCAACAAACCTGGTGCATTAGAGATGACCATGCCTGATGATGACCAGCATGCCCTCCACATTGTCAAAGTGAAAAGCACAGATGTAGGGCAACTTATCTTCATGGCAAACAACCAGTATGGCAGTGACCTCTGCACTCTGCAGCTGGTCATGGCAGGTGAAGGCTCACTCATTTTGTTTAGCTCCACATCAGCAGCAATGCATGGCAGAGCAGTAAAATAAATGTTACACTTATAGCACATGTACATCACGCAGGCAACTATTCAATGTGCAATTTGAAGGATTTGTAACATTTTAAGTGTTTTGCTAATCTATAATATGCCTCAAACTAAAATGTTTCCTGTCGGATATCATAATGGCATTAAGCAGATATTTTCATGTTTATGTAATATTATGTAAATCCTTTTTTTCTTAGATGTTAATTGAGAAGGGTCTCGGCATCTCGCATTACTACAAGCCATTCCCCTTCAGGTTATGCCTCAAAGAAACAACCCTTCCAAAAAAAGAAGTTTATTCAAGTGTGCTATTAGTATATATTTTTTAAAATAAAAATTAAGAATGCATACTATCAGTCTACTTTTTATGTACTTCTCAGAAATATACTTAAAATTACACTTAAGTATACTTGAGTTATACTGCGTTTACACTTTTGAGTAGTCTATTAAATACTTTTTCACTTGTGTGCTGCACACACATTCAAAGCGCATGCGCAGAAATTAAATGAAGATACCAAAATAAATGTTTGTTAAAAACCAAAATCTAAAAAAAGGATTTTAAGATATACTTCTTGAGTTACAGGCATGTAACTTGGCCTGTACTTGGGGCAAAAAACAAACAAAAAACAAAACACAAGAAGTGCTTTTCCCCATTTTTGAATTGTCACCTTTGGCATATAATGCAACAAAGATTGCTAAAGTACACAGATGTAACTAATAGACATAAGTACTAGGGCTGTCGCGGTGAAGGAATTTCCCTTGCGGTAATTTTGAGTGGCTCAGGGTGATATTTATTTATTTATTTTTATTTATTTGTTGCTGTATAAATAAGTGTTACGATGTGGTCAGCATGCACAAAAACAAAGACATTTTCAGTAACCAATGTAATGGCTTTGTTCAGATGTCTCAAGTCTAAAATGGGCCTGGTGCCGCCGTCCTTTTTTGGCACAAGGAAGTAGCGACTGTAAAACCCCGATTGAGTGCGGGGGGGACAAACTCTATCGGCCCTTTTGCTAGTAGATTTTGTATTTCGGTGCGAAGCACGTGAGCCACGCTGCTTCTCACCGAAGTCTCGACGACCGCCTGAAACCGCGGGGATCTGCGAGCGAATTGGAGCGAATAACCTCACTTTATAGTGTTCATAACCCAACTCAACACATCGGGGATGGCTTGCCAGGCCTGGGCCCTTGTGGCTAGGGTTTGAATGAATTTTGGGGTTGGGCCGCCTAACATAGGGGGACCTAATACCTTTGTGTTGTGTTTTGTGCACATATTCTCTTTGGGGCTGGCTTGACAGGCCTGAGCCCGGGACAGAGATAGAGTGACAACTGGGGAAGGGCCGCCTAGTGAAGGGGGACCAGTCACCCGGGTGTTGTGTGTTTGAAACATACTCTTTGTGTGCTTTATTTGGGTCGCTGTAAAAACAGTGTTTGTTTGTATTGTCTACAGTACAGAAATTTCCAGCCGCCTGAGCTGAACAGGGAGCTGGGAGATTTAGATGAGCTCTTTTTGAGGGCAGTCTGGCCAGTGCGAGACTCAGACCCTCTCTCTTTCCTCCTACCTCTAGGAGGTCTTCGGAGGCTCAGGGTCCAACACAATGCTGGGTCAGGGGCCCTGGCGCCGAGGCAGCTGGTAGCGCTTAGCTGGCCGTGAGCGACAATGGGTATCAGTCGCAAGGCGGGGCTGAGAGACCCGAGGCACTGGCTTTGCTGGCTGAGAAGGCGGTGTAGTCTTGGGGCGACTCGAAGCGGAGCTGGAGCGCTTTGGCAAGAAGTGTCGCATAGCCTGGGACGACTTCTGCACTTCGGTGAATCTCTCCGAAAACCCCTTCACCGCCTGGCCGAAGAGACTGGTGCTGGAGACTGGAGAGTCGAGGAAAGCTGTCCTGTCCGCCTCCTTGATGTCGGTGAGGTTCAGCCAGAGGTGGCGCTCGAGCACGACGAGTTTAGCCATGTTTCTGCCGATCGCCTGAGCAGTAGCCTTCGTAGAGCGCAGTGCTGGGTCTGCGAACAACACTCGCAAAATTGCTCTTTTAGACTTAGTGTCGCAGCGGCGAGCACACAGTAGCAAAAAGGATATGCATAGTTCGTCAGATGGCCACAGTAGAACGGCAACAGAAAAGAAGCGGCTTCTATGTGTGTACAAGGCTCGTTCTTGCTGTAAAAGGCTTGTTTCCACAGCGAAGGCTTCAGAGGAGACAGAGACGTGAACTGTCGCTGAAGGAGATAAAATCTGATATTATTGCGAAATATGGGCTTTTTATAGCCATAAGCCCCGTCCATTTTGGCGGCCTCTGACATGCTCTGGTGCGCAGTCGCCTAATTGGTTCGCGCGTCAGAGGCACTTCACCATGGGAAGTGCAGTTGTTGCAGCACAGCCAATGGGCGAGCTAGACGCTGTGCTGTGCTGTGCTCGCTGTGCAGCTGCACTGCGTTTTAAATATAGGCTTCAATATTTCTCGAGGAAAGGAGTTTCCCCACTGCTTATTAGCTACGCAATACGAAATGACCGTTCTCGAAAGGGAACCCTACAACAAAATATTCTGGGAGCCATGAAAATTGTGAGAATTATCAAAAATGGCTTTTAAAAAATGCTGACGGGGAAAGATTTAATGTACAGTTGAAATTATATTTCAAGGATAAAAAATAACACCTAAATAGGAACATAGTAGTAAGTGTGAAAATAATGGGCCAATATAAATAGTTAAGTATGTATATCACTTGAAAAAACTTAGTATACGTTCAGTATGTAGCTGCCCCTTGGTTTCCAAAAAACATGACAGAGAGTTTCTGACGGGTGCATTCTCTTTTATTAGCTCATCATGAACGCCATTAAGCATGCATTTACTTTAACTTGTTGAAGCACCGTGAAACTACACAAATAAATAACTAAAGTAAGTAATACAATGAATATACACAATAAAAGACATGATGAAGTAAATACATACTTATGAATATACATATACACAAAAAAGGACATGAAAAAAATAAGAAAACCTGAATCAATCAACAAACAGAGCTAAACGACTAAACAACACCATACAACAAACAAACGCATCTCGCTCAGAAATAAACACACAAAACTATGGAAGTAAAATAATGTCAAATGTTTTTGAAACAAAAAGCCTGTTGAATGTTGAATGCACTACTTGAAAAAAAAATAGGCATTGCATTAACCATGCTTGCATTTTAATGCATTGTATTTTTAGGGCTTGCATTTTTATGGGCTGAAATTTAACATGGTTGAATATTTAAGCTGTGAATATTTCACCTTTCATATTTCACCTCCAAAATATTCAAACTGTTTAAAAATACAACCTATAATATTCAACAGGCAATTTTCGGTCCATTTTATTTCGCTTTGCAAAATTCGCTTCCACAAATTCAGTGGTTCAAATTCGACAGTAAATTCAACGGAACTGCAGGAAAAGCAATAGATTACCGAGATACTCTCCTTCTGCTGTTAGTCGAACTCACCAGCAGGAGGTGCAAAAGCTCGTGTTGTTGACGAAGACAGAGCAACAGTTAGAGCAAGGCATTCATTCATAAAATGAAAATGAGCTGTGTCAGTATATATGCGGAAAAGATGAAAAAGACACAAAAGCTGTGTTTATGTTTCATTCAATAACTTCATTGTTACTTTCCCTGTGTAGCATGTCATCAGCTTTCTCTACAAGAACAGGATTATAATCGGTTTCCCTCAATACCTCACACTCGAGGATTCCCCTTCTGTCGGGTCAAAACGCTTAACGTAGTTTATGGACTAATACAGTGATATAAAAGACCAAACTCGCACCTTATTGGGGATGTAGGCTATAGGCTACTATATAGGCTAGATGGACTAAGAAAATGAACGTAACGCGCAAAGTTTCATGCTGAGCGTTTCGTGATATACTGGCACAAAATCAACACTTGATCAATACTAACACTTTCTCTTCTCTTTTCTCTCTCTCTCTCTCTCTCTCTACAGTATATATATATATATATATATATATATATATATATATATATATATATATATATATATATATAGTATAGTATAGGCTATGCCTACGTGTATTGCATTAGCTTAAACTGGGAAGAGTCATAGCACTTGCATATTGTTGTCCTCCTATTGTTAGTTTAACTGTAAATCGCTTTGGATAAAAGCGTCTGCTAAATAAATGACTAAATGTAGCCTAATAAATGTAAAATTGGCTTGACATTGGACATTCGCACATTTAGGGACCGTCTCAAAAGTTGCATAAAACATTGGCATACACGTTTCTAACTTCAATAGCAAACTTTAATTTATTTGAATAAATATCAAAAATCCAAAGGGTGCGCATTATGCCTGACACTACATGAACACTTTACAGTTGGTGTTATGACTGTAAGTCGTTCTATTCAAATTCTATTGAAGTTAGAAACGTGTATACCAAAGTAGTATACACTTTAGAGACGGTCCCTAAATGTGCGAATGTCCAACGTCAATGCCAGTCTATCACTGGGGAAACGCTCAGCATTAAACTTTGCGCGTTATTCTGAGTCAATCTGCTTGCCTGCGAGTTTGGTTTTTTATATCACTGTAATTAGTCCATTAAGCTATACGTTAAGCGTTTTATATGTCCAGCTGGGGAATCCTTAAGTATTGAGGGAAACCCTAATAGCTTGCATGCAGCACATTGCCACAATATAAAGTTAAGGCAACTAAACAACCAAGAGAAATATATGTCAACCTCAAAAATGTAATATTGGATCTGTAGCCTATATCCGCATCGGGGAATAACATTATAATCTTGTTCACGGTAGAGAAAGATGCTTGTAGGCTACACAGGGAAAGTAACCGTGAAGACACTGAATTTAACATAAAACCGCCGTCATAATAATCACAAATACACTTGCATTGCTGTTAAATGAGTTTTATGAATGAATGGCTTGCTCTAACTGTTGCTGGTCTTCGTCAACAACACGAGCTTTTGCACCTCCTGCTGGTGAGGTTGACTAACAGCAGATGGAGAGTATCTCGGTAATCTATTGCTTTTCCTGCAGTTCCGTTGAATTTACTGTCGAATTTGAACCACTGAATTTGTGGAAGCGAATTTTGCAAAGCGAAATAAAATGGAACTGAAATTGCCTGTTGAATATTATAGGTTGTATTTTTAAACAGTTTGAATATTTTGGAAGTGAAATATGAAAGGTGAATATGGATTATTGAATTTTTAATAATGAAAATGTGTTTGAAATGTTTTTAATTGAAATATTCACAGCTTAAATATTCAACCATGTTGAATTTCAGCCCATAAAAATGCAAGCCCTAAAAATACAATGCATTAAAATGCAAGCATGGTTAATGCAATGCCTATTTTTTTTCAAGTAGTGCAATTCAACAGGCTTTTTGTTTCAAAAACATTTGACATTATTTTACTTCCATACAAAACAGCCTGTCAAGGGGGTACTAAGGAAAATTAAAATCTCCACACCATGAGGAGAAGATGCTCTTCCCTCTGCTGCAACGCTGTTGCATGAATTTTTTTTTAAAGTGACCCACATATACAGTATGTAGGCAGTCATTTACACAGTATATAGCAACCAGTTCTGGGTAGATTACTTACAAATTGTAAACAGTAACTGATTCCAAATTACATGACAATGATTGTAGTTAGTAATGTAATCTAGATTACTCATTTTAGGTAATGTATTTTGAAATACTTTTTAATAACTTTTTAGATCATGTTTGACCTATCTCATTTATCACATTGATTTGAATAGGATAATCTTGTACCATGAATAATTAATGAATAATTTACGGCTATTGTGAGAATAACGTGATAATGTAATCAATAGAAAAGTAACTGTTGTTTGATTACACGTATTTTAAAATGTAACATAATCTAATTACTTATTTTTTGGAATCTGATTATGTAATCCAGATGTAATTAGTTACTACCCAGCACTACCCTTATAAATTCACTTGTAGTATAGTTGCGGTACAAATGAAAAACGTAGTTGTAAACTAGTTGTTTACTCAAAGTTTACTACTGTTACACTTAAAGTATACTTAAAAGAATACTTTTATACTCTAAAAAGTGGGCCAATTTAGTACCAAGTAGTACTACTACTTAATTGATATTAGTATACTTACTATATAAAGTATACTGAAAAAATATACTTGAACTTTACTTGAGTTCATACTTAATAAAATGAACTTAAAGTACACTTATTGGGAAGTCATTTGGGAAGGTTAGGGAAGTCATTGACTGAAACAATCTTTTCAAGTACATTTATCGTATGTTTTATGTATGAAATGTTTGTAAGGCAAACTTATAGTGCTTTCGAATCTTATGAAGTATGAAATAACAGCTATAAGTAAAATATCAAATAAATTGTACAATCAAATAGACCTATGGTAATTGTATTACCATATCTAAAACCTACCCCCATCCCCAAATTTTACTCTAATAAAATTCAAATCTACTGTAGAGTTTCATAATTAATATACTTTAAGTACTGAGAAAAAGCCATCTTGAGCTCAGCCATCTTGAACGACATCTCAATTCTCTAATTGCTCCGCGAGGAGGCAAGGAATGAGGAGTGAGGAGGCTTCCAGAGGAGCTATGAGCGAGGATGCACAGGTGTATTTTGCGGAAGAGTTGTATCGACTAAACGTGACGCACAAATACATTCTCCTCCCACTTCACATCGGTCACAATAATTTAATTTATACTTTACCTTTGCAGTTTATATAAACCACACATCTCACATAGCCTATTTCAACAGGTTGTCTTGCTTTATTATTATTTATTATGAATTTCTTAAATAACCAAACTTCAACAACATAAGGGCAGATCCTTTGAGCGCTGATGATGATGCTGTGAAGTGATGCGCGAGTGATCAAGTATTCCAATGTATAAATAAGCTTTCATTCAATTCCTCCGTCCTGCTTTTCTTTTCTTGCAGCCTTCCCTCGCATCCTACAGGGGGTGGAGCTGAGAAGCTCCAAATAAGAATTGAGAAGCACCCAATGGTTCTAGAGGAAGGGGCTCTGATTACATCGCCTAATTGGTTGTTTCATTGTAGAGACGTAACCTGTAGTAGGGGTGGTTTGTAGTACTGCAGGATGCAGTCGGACACACTTGTATACAATCATTAGAATGCAATGCTTTTCAGATTATGCACTCAAACAGACATCTTTGTATGATTTGTGATTATTGAGCATTCGTTGTAAAAACGTTCCATCGTTCCACGTTCCAAACGTTCCATCTAAATTTGGTCCAAAATTTAAAGCAAGTTAAATAAAAAACTAGTTTGGTCTAATTTGAATTGAAAAAGGGTGATTGCCCCTTGGTTAAAACTGCAAGATAGTCAGACTAGTTCTTAAGACACAGTCTTAACATAGTGCCTATGTTTATGCAACTGTCTTGTATGCTTGTCTTTTCTTTTCTTCAAAATAAGATATTTAAAGAATCTTTTTTTTTTTTTTTTTTTTTTTTTTTGTACAAGGTAGCATACAATCTCTTGTGTGTAAGTAATAATTATTCTGAAAAAGGCATGCATTTCATGATGGTCCAGGCTGGTATAGTGCTGGTCTATTTGGTGAACCAGAATAGTCATGCTGTTCTCAAGCAAAACTGAGCTGGTGTAGCTGGTCCACCAACACTCCCAATTCCCATGCTGGGGACCATTGCATCTCATACCTTATGATTGCGACCAGCAATGCTGGATTTTCCAGCAGGGAGAATCACTTTTCATGATTAGAAATAATCAAAACATTGATTAACTTGTGTATGATCCAATAAAATCAAACCTCAAGTCATGGGACATAAAGGGTAAAAGTAATATAATAAACTGTATGTATAATCCAATATGACAACATGTCAATAACATCAAAACTCTCGTGACATCATCATACAAGCATCACACATTATTTTTTGGGGGCGAATTATTCCTTTAATTTCTTCGTACTTGAGTATTGATTGTCTGCATTGATCCTGCTTCAGGTATTGAGTTTTCAAGTTGTTTTTAAATTGTTTTTTGGTGTCCAGTGCCCCCTACATTTGAGATCATCATGGAGGACTTGGATGTCTGTGTGGGGGAAACATCTCGTTTAGCTGTTGTTGTAGATGGAAAACCTGACCCTGAAATCCTCTGGTTCAAGGTACGTTTACACTCTTGAACATGTTAATTTTTATAGTCGTGAGAATGTGAATGTCTATAATTGAAATTCACTGGATATATATATATATATATATATATATATATATATATATATATATATATATATATATATATATATATATTGATGATTTGTTCTGTTTGACTTTCAGGATAGTATTCTTCTTGTAGAAAGCAGTCGTTTTACCTTTGTGTATGATGACAGAGAGTGCTCGCTTGTTGTTCTCAATGCTCAGCCTGAGGATGTGGGGGTCTACACTTGCACTGCTAAGAACATGGCTGGGTCAGTGTCCTGTAAGGCTGAGCTTACTGTCCATACTGGTAAGTTATACAAATTAGTTTGAATATGGCTAGCCTGGCCAAAAGCAGTTCTAGTGAATAACTCAAGTTTTATATATGTATATTTATTCACAGCCAAAAATGTGGAGGAAGAAGAAGAAAAAATGGAAGATGAAGGCACAATTCTTTGGAGGATGCGTAGGCTGACTGATTACTATGACATACACAAAGAGATTGGCAGGTCAGATACCATACTAGAAGGACACTGCTATTATTAGTAGTGATGGGAAGTCCGGTTATTTTCCGCGAACCGGTTCTTTCGGACAGTTCGTTTCAATGAACGTCAATTCTATCATCCCGGCGGATAAAAATACATTCAAATAAAGGCATTTGTAATCATAACTTCAGTTAAATAATAGTAATCATCGTCATAATCATCTTGGATAAGTTTCTTACATTTACGTTTTCCAAATGAACCCTACAGGCAATGAGCAAACGCGGATGTTTCACATGTCTTAAAGATATAAAGTGAATAAACTGGTCTTCATCAATTTTATTTTATTTGTTATTAAATAAACTTTCATTTTGCTGAATTCGGCCCCTCATTTAAGTCCTCGGTTCACCTGTGCTCATGTATCAGCACAGCATGCAGTTGGCCGAAAGAAAGTTCGGTTCAGAGACGGTGCTATCACGCATGCTCAGTATCTCCAGCTCATCGGTTCTCCATATTGAACGTGTCCGAAAAAAACAGTTCTCAGTGATTCGAGAACCGCTGCAGCAACCAGTTCTTGTCTTGACTCGAGAAACTCTGTTGCAATATGCCTGTATGTGCTGAGCTTAGAACTGCGGAAACCTTATACAGTCGACAAAACTATACTGAACAAAATTATAAACGCTACACTTTTGTTTTTGCCCCCATTTTTTGATGAGTTGAACTCAAAGATCTAAGACTTTTTCTAAATCTGTGTAAGTGAGCACTTCTCCTTTGCCGAGATAATTCATCCACCTCGCAGGTGTGGCATATCAAGATGCTGATAAGACAGCATGATTATTGCACAGGTGTGCCTTAGGCTGGCCACAATAAAAGGCCACTCTAAAATGTGCAGTTTTACTGTATTGGAGGGTCCGGGTGGTCCGAAAACCAGTCAGTTACTGGTGTGACCACCATTTGCCTCACGCAGTGCAACACATCTCTTTCACATAGGGATGATCAGGTTGTTGATTAGGGCCTGAGGAATGTTGGTCCACTCCTCTTCAATGGCTGTGCGAAGTTGCTGGATATTGGCAGGACTTGGAACACGCTGATATATGCCGATCCAGAGCATTCCAAACATGCTCAATGGGTGACATGTCCGTTGAGTATACTGGCCATGCAAGAACTGGGATGTTTTCAGCTTCCAGGAATTGTGTACAGATCCTTGCAACATAGGGCCGTGCATTATCATGCTGCAACATGATTATGCAATATCATGAATGCAACTCTGTGCATTCCAAATGCCATCAATGAAATGCACCTGTGTTTGTTGTCCATAACATACACCTGCCCATACCATAACCCCACCGCCACCATGGGCCACTCAATCCACAACGTTGACATCAGCAAACCGCTCACCCACACGACGCCATACACACTGTCTGCCATCTGCCCTGTACAGTGAAAACTGGGATTCATCCGTGAAGAGCAAACCTCTCCAAAGTGTCAGACGCCATCGAATGTGAGCATTTGCTCACTCAAGTCGGTTATGACAACGAACTGCATTCAGGTCGAGACCCCGATGAGGACGACGAGCATGCAGATGAGCTACCCTGAGACGGTTTCTGACAGTTTGTGCAGAAATTCTTTGGTTATACAAACCGATTGTTGCAGCAGCTGTCCGAGTGGGTGGTCTCAGATGATCTTGGAGGTGAAGATGCTGGATGTAGAGGTCCTGGGCTGGTGTGGTTACACGTGGTCTGTGGTTGTGAGGCCCGTTGGATGTACTGCCAAATTCTCTGAAACACCTTTGGAGATGGCTTATGGTAAAGAAATGAACATTCAGTTCACGGGCAACAGTTCTGGTGGACATTCCTGCAGTCAGCATGCCAATTGCACGCTCCCTCAAAACTTGCGACATATGTGGCATTGTGCTGTGTGATATAACTGCACATTTTAGAGTGGCCTTTTATTGTGGCCAGCCTAAGGCACACCTGTGCAATAATCAAGCTGTCTAATCAGCATCTTGATATGCCAAACCTGTGAGGTGGATGGATTATCTCGGCAAAGGAGAAGTGCTAACACAGATTTAGACAGATTTGTGAACAATATTTGAGAGAAATAGGCATTTTGTTTGGCATTTTTATAAATTTGTCAGTATAAAAAGTCAATGCATGTCTTCAGTATTTTTAATAGTTTATGTTTTGATTAACACATTATAAACATTTACTAAGCACCCTTAAAACCTTGGCAAGAGTTTACGTCAAAGATTTATATAAACTTAGAAATTAAATTAGCTGTTCCTGAAAATAATGTTTTAGTATAATAATAAATGTTTAGTTTTACAATCCATTCATTGTGTTTCCAATATTTAAAATAATACAGAGATAAGACAGTAATTATGTGATAAACATGTTTCCAACATGTTTTATTTTGTTACACTTATTGATGTTCAACAATTAAGAAACATGAATTTCCTCCCTCTGAAAAATTGCAAGCATGTTCCACTCATCAGCTCATCAGCTCATCAGTTCTCAGTATGTCGAACGTGTCCAAAAGAAACAGTTCTTGGTTCTGTACTGGTGATTGAGAACCGCTGTACCTGTACGTTCGGTAGTGCACGCATGCTCAGTATCAGCTGCTCATCAGTTCTCTCAGCATAACATGTCTCAGTACAGTGAACTGTTGGAGTTACTAGAGTAACATATACTCCGGGATATTGTTTATTTCGAGTCGGAGGGGCTGTGTCAGGCATGTCCAAAAGTGAGTAACTTTAGTAACCTGTGGATCAGCACTGACGCAAGACGCGAACTCTTTTGAACGATTCAGTCCGATTTAGTGTACTGGTTCGGCCGGTTCACTAAAAAGAACCGGTTCATAAGAACGATTCATTCACAAACAGGACATCACTAATTATTAGGAGAACACTGGGTAACAGTTTATTTTAAGATGATGAAGTTACACATTACTACATGTACTTACTATAGTAATAACATTAAAGTATGCATAATTACAAGTTACTAACCCTAAACCAAACCCTAACCATAACTCTACAGTAAGTACATGTAGTTAATTAATATTACTCAGTAGCCTACTTATTTAAGTACAATGTAACTACATCACCTTGAAATAAAGTATAATCGAACACTGTATATTTGGATCTGACAGGTCTGTAATGTCTTCATGTGTTCACAGAGGGGCTTTTTCATATGTCAAGCGAGTGACACAAAAAAAGGGTCAATCATTTGCAGCAAAATTCATCTCAGTGCGGGCAAAGAGAAAGACTTGTTCCCTGAGAGAGATGACCCTCCTGTCAGAGTTAGACCATGAGAAGATCATCCACTTCCACGATGCTTTTGAAAAGAGGCGTGTAGTGGTCATTATTACTGAACTGTATCCTTTCCCTCTGTTAATTATCCTTTTTTAATAAGAAGCTGTTTGCTTGCATCATTATCCTTAAATGATTATAAAGGTGCCATGAAGAGCTTCTGGAAAGAATAACAAAAAGGACTACCATCTTAGAATCTGAGGTTGGTGTTGGAAGTGTGTATTCAGTTAAAATGAGTTGCTGCTGATTGATGCTAAAACAAAGTAAATTACTTACAGATTAATATATTCCATATAATTAATGTTTGTGTTCTATGTGCAGGTTCAGTCTATCATACGACAGCTACTTGAGGGTATCGCCTATCTTCACCATAATGACATAATTCATCTTGATATAAAGGTCATCAGATAAAACTGTATAATTTACTAAACGCTTTACTAATAATTTTAAATTACTGTTTTGACTTTTCAGAGAACAGTAATTATACAGTATGTGTGTGTATTTCAGCCTGAAAACATTCTTATGGCAGACCAGAAAAGTGATCACATTCGTATTTGTGATTTTGGCAATGCTCTAAAAGTCAAACCAAATGAAGAAATGTACTGCAAATATGGCACACCAGAATTTATTGCTCCTGAGATTGTAAACCAGTCACCCATCTCTAAATCTACAGACATTTGGTAAAAGACCATCACATCACCTAACTCTTTGACAGTTGGTTAAACTTTCATTCTCTATATTTTCTAAAACAACCTTTCTCTCCATAGGCCAGTGGGTGTCATAACTTATTTATGGTATGTATAGCCTATTTGACGATGACATCACGGTTTTCTCCAGAGCGGCTGTATATATAAATGAACTAAATTAATAACTTTTTTACAACAAAAATGAAACATCACAGAACTAACTTAAGCTGGACTGTGATGCTATTTTCTTCTGGAAACAAACTTTGTTGCATTATTTTCCTTTTATCTCTGTAAAGCTGCTTTGAAACAATCTGTATTGTAAAAAGAGCTGTTTAAATAAATGTTACTTGACTTTGAACTCTCCACTGACAGAATTTTGCATTCAACATGTGTAACATGTCTTTATCTTTCACATAATTCACAGCCTAACAGGAGTTTCCCCATTTGCTGGGGAAAATGACCGTGACACTCTGCTGAACATCAGGAATTATAATGTTGCATTTGAGGAAAGCATGTTCAAAGACCTTTACAGAGAAGCAAAAGGGTTCATCATAAAGCTCCTTGTACCAAACAAACTGTAAGTGTTTATTGCACCACAATTGTTGGTAAAATATGTCTGACGGTTGTAATTGTCTTGAAGTTATGCTCTCTTTAATGTAATGTTCAACCATTTGTACTTTAGGAGACCTGATGCCACAGAATGTCTTTTTCATCCTTGGTTCAAGGTATGATAGAATATTAACAAACAGGCTGCAGTACCGATTAATGCAATAAAACAAATTATTCATACACACTTCAGTTCATCACTTTTGGTAACTTTGACTCGACTCCTACCAACAGAAGCTGTGTACAAAATACATAGCTGCCATTCAACATAACAAAACAGAGATACTATGCCTTGAAATATCTAATACCTTAATGCAATCTGCTAGCAATCACATCACTACATGGCACACGCTAATTGCATCTGCAGCCAATGGGCTTGCTTGCTTAACATTTACAATCCCATTTCCAAATGCAATAACATTCGCAATCTGGGATTTGTTAATTCTCTTGAACCTTTTTTGTTTACTGACAAAAGTACAAAGAAAAGTTTTCCAATGTTTTCACTGAACAACATAATTGTATTTTGTAAATATAAACACATTGTGATATTGATGGCTGCAACACACTACAAAAAAGTTGGGACAGAGGCAAA
The DNA here is from genome assembly GCF_964197995.2 of Scardinius erythrophthalmus. Classification (NCBI taxonomy): domain Eukaryota; kingdom Metazoa; phylum Chordata; class Actinopteri; order Cypriniformes; family Leuciscidae; genus Scardinius; species Scardinius erythrophthalmus. The sequence goes on along the minus strand of NC_138232.1, from coordinate 30,919,633 downwards.
AAAAAAAAAAAGTGAAAAGATTATCCAAAGCCGCGTTTCCGCCGAAATTACCTGGAACAATTTGTCCCAGGAACTTTTTTTCCCCCAGACCTGTTGCTGTCTGCGTTTCCACCAGGGTCTAAAGTACCGTGAAGATTAGGCAAATAGTCCGGTGACGTAGGACTGCGCACAACTTTATAGTTCCCACTGGATTTCATCCTCTGAATTTAAGTTTAATAAAGCCTGAACCTCGTCGTCGGTCCATCAGTCGTATTTTTTAAACTCCATTATTGATTCGAATAGCAGACGACTGTTACTGCATGTCCAGCATGTTCAGCGTCCAAGTCCCACCCCTGAAAGTTCCTGAACTTTGAAAAAGTACTGCCTCGTGAGCAGGGACTTTCGGAGGGGGAAATATTTACCCGGAACTTCATTTAGACACTGGTTCTTGCGGTGGAAACACAGAGTACCACCCCAAAGTTCCTAGTTCCTGGGGAAAGTTCCTGCGGTGGAAACACAGCTCAAGTTAGATTATCCAACTCTTTTGAAACAGTCCACAATGAGCAGGTGAATTGGCAATAGGTGAGGGAATCATGTTTTGGGTGTAAAAGAGCTTCTCAGTCTTTGAAAGCAAAGATGGGTCATGGCTCACCACTTTGAGATTTGTCAAACAATTCAAAAATCGAATTTCTCACTGCAAGATTGTAAAGAATTGATGTCTTTCACCATCTTCCATACATAGAAAAGATTCAGGGAATCCAGATGTCAGACTCTGTAAATGAAGGCAAAAGATCCACTTGTGAGTGAAACAGAAATGTTTATTGAACAATGCAGGAAATAGATAGAGATGCTGGTCAGTCGTCATGGGCAGAGAAGATGTTGAGCTCGGTAACGCAGGGGCAAATAATCCAGGCGACACAGATGATCCTCAGGAACACAGAAGACGGGAAGGCAAGAACCAGGAATGAAGTCTCAGGAACTGCAAGCACGGAGAATAATCCAGGAGAATCACAAAACGAACTGACGAAGACAGGATGAAATCACAGACAATAAATAGGATGCTAATCATGAAACTCAGCTGCCGCTGATCCGCTCATCAGTAACAATAATGAGCCACACCCACCACACACAAACATACACACAACATAGCGAGGGCGAGTCAGTGAACCCGTGAACCGTGACACCAGAGAAATCTCAGTCTGCGTAGGGCAAGGCAGGAGACCTCCGTTTAATGTGTGTGACCTTTGAGCCCTCAGACGGCATTGCATGAGAAACCATAATGCTACTCTGTTAAATACAGCCACGTGTGCTCAGGAGTACTTTAGAAAAAAAAATTTACTTAACACAGTATGACACTGCATCAAGAAATGCCACTCGAATTTCTGTTACACAAGGAGAAAGCTATACAACAGTTCTAAGCAGAGATGCCGGCGAGTTCTCTGGGCCCAAGCTCATCTCAGATGGTCTAAAAGACAGTGGAAATGTGTGCTGTGATCAGAAGAGTCCATGTTTCAGCTTGTTTTTGGGAAAAACAGACATCGAGTTCTCAGTCCCAAAGACAAAAGTGACCATCCAGACTTTCATCAGTGACAAGTGCAAAAACAAACATCTGTCCTGGGGTGCATCAGTTCATGCGGTATGGGTAACTTTCATTTGTGTGAAGGTACCCCTGACATGAAGGCATATATTTGGATTATACAGAGACATAAACTGCCATCAAGATGACATCTTTCCAGGGAAGCAAGACAATGCCAGGCCTCATTTTGCACATGCTAAAACTGAATGGTTTCTAGACACTCTGCACCATAGAAGGGATGTGCCTGACTGTCTGCCTGCAGTCCAGATCTGTCTCTTATTGAAAATGTATGACCCATCATGAAAGGGAGAATAGGACAGTGATGACCACAGACTGTTGAGCAGTGGTCTTATATCAGACAAGATTGGGCAAATATTCCACTTGCAACACATCAACAATTAGCATCCTTAATTCCCAAATGATTAAACAGTGTAATTATCCTTAATGTGCCTTATCCTTATGCCTCTGTCCTACCTTTTTTTGGAGTGTGTATCAGCCATTAAAATCAAAACTTGTTTATATTTTCAAAATAAAATTAAGTTGGTCAGTGAAAACATTGGAAATATTTTCTTTGAACATTTGTCAGTTAAATAAAGGTTCAAGAGAATTATCAAATCACAGATTCTTGATTTTATAGCATTTTACAAAATGTCCCAACTATTCTTGAAATGGGGTTGTAAATAATTTGGTTCTGTGTTTGCTGTAAACAAGTCTTGCACCATGCTATCAGAAACCCACCACCTCCTCCAGCTCCAGCCCTATAGGTCTGCTATTGGTAATGTCATGTATGCTATTTGTATGTCAGAAGTATGTCACATGCTTACAGCAGCTTGCCTGTGAATGTACTGTTAGTAGCAAGTCTCTGTAATTGTTCTGCAGCAACAGCATAGCAGATCTATTTTGCAAAGACCAAATACATTAACATTGTCATATCCATTACCATGGTAAAGTGTTCCAAGAGTTGTCATGCTTGAAATGTTTACACATTAATCTAGTCTAGATGGAAATAGGGGTCCACGCGCACCCCCGGCTTTTTTTATGCCACCTGATTTTTTTAAATCCTTAAAGTGTCTATTTTCAGAATCTGCCCGGTACCAAGCTGAAATAATGTCCCAAAGGCTTCATTTTTAACCCTTTGCTGCACCCGACCGGAACCCGAAAAATCTAAAAATGATGTAGAAAGTGGCATAACATTTGAAGTAAACAACATACAGAGACAAATGAACACATTTTCCCATACAATTCTGACCCCAGGAATTTAATGGAATGGTTATTTTTGACATTTGACAACATATTGATCCTATTTCTGGACAAAAATAGTAAAAAATGGCCAAAGATGTGTAGAGGATCAACTATATTTTTGTTTTCTCAAGTGCATAGGGTGATTTTTTTTTTTCACAACCTGTTATTTCTTTATCATTCAAGTGTCTATTTTAAGATTAAATTGGGTACCAAGCTGAAATAATGTCCAAAATGCTTTATTTTTAACCCTTTGCAACAAACCCGAAAAATCTAATGTGATTTAAAGTGCCATAACTTTTGATGTAAACAACTCAAAGAGACAAATGGACACATTTTCCATACAATTCTGACCCAGGGAAATTGTTATTTGTTATATTTTACAACATCTTGACCATCTATGGTCAAAAACAGCAAAAAAAAGCTAATTTGACAACGCTTTTATTATACTAATAGCAGCCTGAAATGGGGTTTATTTGAACCTTTTACTGCACTTATCCTGAACCTGAAGAAATTTAAAATAGCTTTACATTTGAAGTAAACAAAACAAAGCAAATTAACTTTAACTTAACTAAGTAATTGTACCGCATGATGGATATTTGTGAACATATTCCATTGACATTAGAAGACTTGCCTTTGGATACAATTGGCTATCACCAACAGTGATGCGTGGGTTGATCCGAAATGAGCGGGTGCCTGCGGTCACCCGCGGTTACCCGCGGTTACGAGTCATCCAAAAATATTTTTAATGATATTCGGGTCGCAGTCGGTCGGGTCGTTTGAAATAAAGATGCCAATTAAACCTTTGTAATTTATATAGCCTAGTACTAGAGAGCATATGAGCGGAGTGGAGCGGTGAGAATCTCCGCTCATCGCTCACGGAAATGTTCACCTCTCCGCTCCCCCGCTCAACATCAGGCCGCTCCGCTCATTATCGCTCAGCGCTCAACGCAGTTTGCTCCGCGCTCCACTTAAATCGACCCCGCTCGCTCCAAAAAAGGAAATAAAAAATCTACATGTATATCACTTTTAGCTTAGACCACAGCCTTACCTCCCAAAGAACTAATGAGCAACAACAACATTTTTCAAATAGAAATGTTTTATTTCAAATGACAAATTAGGCCTATGTAAGAAGGAATATAGCCTACAAAGTCCTGTAAAATTAAACGAATAAATGGGCCTAATAATATAAATAACAATTATATAAACAAAAATATAGCCTACATACATTTTTTAAAAGTAAATTTATTAGGCCAGAATTTTGATAAGTGAACTTTTGCGCAACGCGCACGATTAAAATTTAAATGGGCTTATATCCATTGTACACACAAACTGCTGTAAAATAAAACGAATAAATGGGCCTCATAATATAAATACAATTTATGTAAACAAAAATATAAAAAAAATACATAAATGTTTTAAAAGTAGGCTAAATTAACTATTAGGCCAACATAACTGAACTTTTGTGCAGCGCGCAGGATTAAAATTTAAATGGGCTTGTAGCCTATCAATTGTTTGAATATTACGCTATATTTAATTTACACTTTGTTACAAGTTACCGTATTCAATTTGCTAACCTTTTGCTTTCTTCCCAGCGTGTTCACATAGCACACTGCATGTTTTTGAGAGATGTGTCTTTTTAGATTCCAAAATGAATCTTTACTGACTGAAACGATGTCTCCACATTCGTTTTCTTCTACCACATTATGGTTAGTTTTAGTAGGCTACACCCGTATGACTTATTATTTTCCTTTTTGAAGTAGCCTACTTTTTTAACTCCATTATTGAGCCGCGTTTTGACTGAAAATAGAATCCATCTTGCAGTCAGTAGACAGTAGACTGAGTGAGGCTTGACCGAGCATGCTTCAGAATCGTGGTGTGCGCAGAGCGAAATTGGAGCGGGAAACAGGGCGACGCTCCGTCCTTTTAAAAATGCCGCTCTGCGCTCTGTCCAAGATCCGCTCGCTCCACTCCGCTCACATGCTCTAGGCCTACACTTTATTGGCTGAATAACTGGCGCGAAGATGACACACGAGCTCAGTCTGCAGGTAGAGATGGAGGCGGCAAGAGAAAAGGTGAAGACTGGGGAGTGGAAGCTACTTTTAAAAAATGCGGGTCAGGAAGCGGGTCGGGTACAATATTTTCTTCTTTTTTTTGCGGTCCGAGTTGCTGGCGGGTTAGTTGAAAACGTCGGTCGGGTGCGGGTTGTTTATACATTGACCCGCGCATCACTGATCACCAATACTGCTATAAAAGCTATAAAAGTTTGCAGGGAAAATAGATTGTTTACAAGTGTCAAAGGCTTCTACATCTGGTGAATCATCATCATTGAAAAAGGACTCTCTGCGTCATGTCAAATCTCTGTCAATTCAATCTGAAGGAGGATGGAAGCTAAGTATCATCTAACATGCAGAAACAACTTCAACACAGAGTACCAAACCCATGATCGCGGAAGGGAGAGAGCAGAAAAGGCAGCAGACAAGCGCCTAAATGGGCGTGGCCTTAGTCTATAAAGGAAGCCCATTCTGGCCAAATAGCAGGTTTAAATCAACTGAAGTGACAAATCCCGACAGATTGCAATAGTGTGGCAGGATATTCGTTCCCTTACTCTCAGGGAACCGAGGTTACGTTACTAACCGAGTACGTTCCCTTTTGAGAATGGTCACTTCGTATTACATAGTTAATATGCAGTGGGGACGCAATGTAAAACGCCGCACTATTAGCAACTGGCTGCATACAACTGGAGCCTAGGGAAGCACCCCGAGGCTCACAGAAACAAGTCATAACAAACCCCAACATAGTGACAGTAACCAGATGTGAGTTGGGTTTCATGAATAAGGGGCTGGAGTTTAAGAGCCGGGCTCGCTCCAAACATAAGTCCCAGGACAATTGTGCTAATGGGCAGTAATAGGTAGACTGATAAGATCGGACCCTAGCTGGAGTACTGACGATGCAGCGGCCATGAGACCGAGAAGCCTCTGAAACTTCCTGAGGGGCATGCACGCACCTACCCTTAAGGACCCCTTATAGAGAGAGCGCACTCTGGTGTGAGCCGCTCTCATCATTGTAGAGATGAACTGTGCCCAGAAAGATTACCTTCTGTCAATAATTCAGTCTTCGACTGACACATAATGAGCCAATCGTCGAGATAGTTCAGCACGCGCACTCCGTTGCCTCAGGGGAGAAAGCGCTGCGTCCATGCACTTTGTCAAAGTACCGGCTGCTAGAGACAGACCGAACGGTATGACCGTGTATTGATAAGCCTGCCCCTCGAAGGCGAATCTCATGAATGGCCTGTGATGGGGCGTTATCTGAATGTGAAAGTAAGCGACTCTCAGATCCACCGTAAAATAAACAATCCCCCGGGCGAACCTGCGCGAGGATTTGTTTGGTAGTTATCATTCTGAACGGCCATCTCATGAGAGCTTTGTTCAGATGTCTCAGATCTAGAATGGGGCGAGTGCCACCGTCCTTCTTTGGTACAAGGAAGTAACGGCTGTAAAAGCCTGACCGGCTCAGCGCGGGGGGGACTAATTCTATTGCCCTTTTTTCTAGCAGATTTTGCACTTAGGTGAGAAGCACGTGAGCCACGCCGCTTCTCACTGAGGTCTCGACGACCACCTGAAACCGTGGGGGTCTGCAAGCGAATTGGAGCGAGTAACCTCGCTTTATAATGTACAAAACCCATTTCGACACTCCAGGGATGGCTTGCCAGACCTAGCATAGGGGGACCTAATACCCTTGTGTTGTGTTTTGTGCACATTTTCTCTTCTGGGCTGTGACAGGCCCCGACACAGAGATAGAGTGACAACAGGTAGGGCCGCCTAGTGAAGGGGGACCGATTACCCGTGAAACATACTCTTTTTGTGCTTTATTTGGGTTGCTGTGAAAACAGTGTTTGTTTGTATAGGCGCGTGCCGTGCAACGGGTCCATTGACTACAATATAAAAATCTCCAGCCGCCTGAACTGAACAGGGAGCTGCAAGATTTAAATGAGCTCTTTTCGAGAGCGGTCCAGCTAGAGCGAGACTCAGACCCTCTCTCTTCCCTCCTTTGGCCACGAGGGCTTCGGCGGCTCGGGGTCCAACACAACACAAGGTCGCGGGCCTTGGCGCCGGGGCAGCGGGTAGCGCTTAGCTGGTCTTGAACGATGCTGGGTATCAGCCGCAGGGCGGGGCTGAGAGACCCGAGGCGCTGGTTTTGCTGGCTGAGGCGGCGGCGTGCTCTTGTGGTGGCTTGAGGCAGAGCTGGAGCGCTTAGGAAAGAGAAAACCCTTTCACAGCCGGGCCAAAGAGACCGGTGCTGGAGATAGGTGAATCGAGGAAAGCCGTTTTATCCACCTCCTTGATGTCCGTGAGGTTCAGCCACAGATGACGCTCGAGCACGACGAAGTTAGCCATACCTCTGCCGATCGCTTGGGCGGTAGCCTTTGTAGCGCGCAGTGCTAGGTCTGTGGCGCTGCGCAGGTCACGGAACGCCTGAGGGTTCGGGCCAGACTCGTCCATTGCCTGGAGAAGCTTGGCCTGAAATACCTGTAACACCGCCATGGTGTGTAGAGCCGATGCAGCCTGACCGGAAGCATAAAAGGCGCGTACAGCGAGGGCTGAAGTGTTTCGGCAGGGCTTAGAAGGGTGAACCGCTCTGGATCTCCAGCCAACAGCTAAATTTTACTCTTTTAGAACTGAGTGTCGCAGCGGCGAACACAACAGTAGCAGTAAAAGGATATAGCATTTTTCTCGCCGGATGGCCTCAGGAGAGCAGCGACAGAAGAGAAGCGGCTTCGTGGTGAGTTGAAGGCGCTGTCTGCTGTTTGCAAGGCTTGCTCTAGCTGTTCTGGCTTGTTTCGACGGCGAAAGCTTCAGAGGGGGTCAGAGACGTGAAGAGTCGCTGAAGGAGAGAAAATCTGCTATATGGCCAGAATGGGCATCTTTTATAGACTAAGGCCACGCTCATTTAGGCACACTCTGACGTGTTGGGCGCCAAGTCATCTGATTGGATCGCGCGTCAGAGGCGCTTGGCCATAGGTTGTGCAGTTGCCGCAGCACAGCCAATGGGCGAGCTAGACACTCTGCTGTGTTCGCTGTGCAGCTGCACTGCGTTTTAAATTATTAGCTTCAGTATTCTCGAGGAAAGGAGTTTCCCACTGCGTATTAGCTATGCAATACGAAGTGACCGTTCTCGAAAGGGAACCTTGATTTTCCAATGTCTTCATGTACAAGTTGCACATGGGTCTTAGTTGGACAACCTCTTTGCATTCAATCACATTCCTAAGAATGTAATCCTTTACCACACAATACGACTTGTTATGTGCTGCTATCTTCTGGGCCGGTAGGCTGTCAGTGTTGTCTGCTGCCTTTTCTGCTCTCTCCCTTCCACGATCAGGGTTTGGTACTCTGTGTTGAAGTTGTTTCTGCATGATAGATGATACTGTACTTAGCTTCCATTGCAAAAAGGTCCTTGTCCTGCACCTTGCGATAAAGAGCCTCTTTCTTTAATTCCTGTGCCCTAGGTTCAATAACTTTCCAGGCTGGTTCCTTGTGTTTCCAACTCTGAAACTTTGTAAGCTCTTCAGTCTTGCCCTTGAACTTGGATTTTGCTTTGTCAAAGAAAATGCACTGATTGGGAAACAAGAAGGAACACCTTCTTGGAGCTCCTTCAGATTGAATTGACAGAGATTTGACATCATTTTGGACATTATTTCAGCTTGGTACCCAATTTAATCTTAAAATAGACACTTGAATGATAAAGAAATAACAGGTTGTGAAAAAATAAATCACCCTATGCGCTTGAGAAAACAAAAATATAGTTGATCCTCTACACATCTTTGGCCATTTTTTACTATTTTTGTCCAGAAATAGGGTCAATATGTTGTCAAATGTCAAAAATAACCATTCCATTAAATTCCTGTGCCGGTTGCATAAAGCACCTTAAGTTTTTCCCTTAAGTGTGATACTTAAGGGGCGATTTCCCCTTACCTAAGAGAATAACTTAAGGGTGTTGCATATAATCTCTTAAACGGTTCTCTTAGGTAAGGGAAACATTTAAGTGTTTCACGACAGCGATCCTGGATTCACGTTATAAAAGTCTGTTGTTGCCATAGATACGCAAAACACTTAAACGCGCGTCGCGTCTAGGACAACTGTATCACACACCGGGCGCGCACTTTCTCAGTTTATGGCCAGCAATATTGTTATGTCTAAGGACATTATGGAATTAAGATAATGTCTGTACGTTATGTTATGACTGTACTGTACAATTAAATATAATCGTTGCTATAATAAGTCTGCAGTCTGAACACTTTACCTCAGAGCGTCCGTTAACTGAATTGAGAATATCACCTGAAAATCCGATACACACTAATTGTAGCCTACATTTATTGAATGGTAGCCGATTTATGCACATGTAAAACATCCCACTACTGAAAACTCCAAGTTGCAAAAAAAAAACGCAGTGCTAAGCAGTTGTAACACCGCAGGTAAAGAGTGGTTGCGATGTGTGACATGGTCAAGTTTGTTAGCGATGTATTGCGCAAATATTGCGCGTCGATCAAATCGGTATTCTTGCAACAATTTTTCATCCCTAAAATGGTCCAAAGGGTTCTCCCTATTCCTAAAAATTCTTCTTGGCACATAATGATCTTCAGCTGGTTCCATAAATTCAGCCATGTCGTCTTATTTTTGTCCGCGTTACTCTTAAGGTTACGATTTCCAAACCTTAAGTTAAACTTAGGGAAATGACCATTAAGGGGTTTTATGCAACACTTAACGCTTTTTAAGGGATTATTTAAGTGAAAAAAACAGCATTTAAGGGAAATTCTAAGTGTTTATGACGTTTCACTTAAAGAAAGCCTTAAGTAACACTTAAGGGTTTTTTTCTGCAACACCCTTAGGTTTAAGGGAAACATAAGGGCGAACTTAAGGGAAAATTACACTTAAGGTGCTTTATGCAACCGGGCACTGGGGTCAGAATTGTATGGGAAAATGTGTTCATTTGTCTCTGTATGTTGTTTACTTCAAATGTTATGCCACTTTCTACATCATTTTTAGATTTTTCGGGTTCCGGTCGGGTGCAGCAAAGGGTTAAAAATGAAGCCTTTGGGACATTATTTCAGCTTGGTACCTGGCAGATTCTGAAAATAGACACTTTAAGGATTTAAAAAAATCAGGTGGCATAAAAAAAGCCGGGGGGTGCGCGTGGACCCCTATTTCCATCTAGACTAATCTTATCATATTTCATATTAATCATATTTTCCTTAGTCACTGACAAAGGGAAAAAGCATCATCACAACATCACATAAGCAAGTACTAGCCCGACGGAAATGGCAGGTAAGCAATAATAATAATAAATACATAAAAACATTAAAAAAACGTAACATTTTAAAAAAAAGTTCACCTTTTTATTTTTATTTTTTATTTCAGTGTTCACTTATTAGATACAAGTCTAAAATGGTGATGAGATCCATATCGGAATTGCTGGATGACTCTTCAAGCCATGTGTCCCTTGCTGTGCCTAGAAACCTTAAAGACTGCTCACCACCTCCATCGTCGTCCTCCGACTCAGATGAGGACACTGATGAACTTCCTTTCATCCCTATGCCCCACACAATGATGTTGTTCTCTGGTTCCTGGATGTCTCTTACTGAGATTCACGAGGATGATGATAATATCATCAGAGGATCCAATGATACCTACCAAAAAAACAGTCATTGGCTCGAAGACATCACAGAATGTCAGGCAACTGATCGACAGGAGAATGTAGACCACCTGGAGATTGCAGAAAGGACTGAACACTTGAAAGAATCCTTGCAAAGGGGTGACAGTGTAGAAGCTGAACAGGTAGCAGCCAAGTCCAGAAGAGAGCTGATGCGAAGAGGGAGTTCTGCTGACAGTGCACTTCTACTGCAGATCACACCTGAAGATGGTAATGTGAATGATAATACAAAGGAAAGTCAAAAGCACATGAAAAAGGCAGTTTCCATGGAGCTTCCACACAGGAGCAGTAGTCCAAAGACAGGCAAGCTGAGCAAGGAAGACTATGCTCTAAAACTTGATCTTATGAGGCAGAGGTTGCTAAGAGGGGGCACTGTTGACAAGAATATGAGTGGTCTTCGTGGCCCCCTGCTTGAGACACTGGGTGTTGATGATGACAGGCGGACTGCCTCTTTGGATCGTAACTTCAGACATGCCACGTTGAGTGCTTCAGGAGTTTCTCAGGCATTCACCACTGACAGTCCTAGGGAAACAAAAACTGTATCCAGGAAGAGGTCTTCTTTAAGGGAGGGGAACTCAGAGTCAATTTCATTACATAGGAGATCTGGTGCCCCACTAGAGATTCCCTCCCTTTTTCTGGAAGCCAAATCTAATATCACAGATCAAACCAAGGCTGATCCGACGCCTGTGTTTCCAAGAGAAATTTCTTCCAAGCCACCAACTCCAGACTTGGAAAATAAACAGGTGTCTAAGGAAGAAGAGGCTATTGGTAATGTCCATATGATAAATACCTCCCAGCCTGAATCTATATTAGATGACACTGAGAAGGAGTTAGAGAAGATGGAAGAACACACATTCTCTCAAGACAGTGTGAAAGGAAAGATTAATAAAAGTACTAAATTTTGTCTTGATATACTTCCACATGACATATCCTCAAATTATTCAAGTAAAGTGCAGGTAAATGGCAAACAGGCATCCTCTCTCTCAGTGCTACCCACCCCTATCTTGAAAATCTCACAGCCAGATACTCAACCTACCACTGGACATCCAGTTGTTTTTGCTGCTGCTTCGTCTGCATACCAGCCGACTCTTAGAATGGATATCAAAGATATTGATTCAGAGGAACTTTTTGAGGCAAGATTTAAGAAGAGGGAATCATCTTTGACACATGGCCTGAAACGATTAACAAGGGCAAAGTCTGCAGAAAATTCGCCAGTTCTTCCACGGAGATCAAATGAAGAGGTTTATCGACCTGGCCCTGTAGGAGCCCCATTGGAGTTTGGACATAGAGGATTACAGGAAAAATCCAAGTCTGTCCAAGACCTCAGGGAGGTGGAGAAAGAATCTGGGCTTGGACTTTTTGGAAGATTCTCTATGCGTGCAAGGAGATTGCAACCCATTCATAAAAAAGGGAAAGACGAGACCTCAGATTCTGTCGCTAACAAACGACGAGTTACCTGGGCTATGGGACATAGCAAGTCCCTAGACAAAAAAGAAGTTGAGACAGGAAGGTTTGATAACACTATAGATACAAACAAAGCAAATCTTGTGAAAGATAAGAAAGTTGTTGAATTGCCTGTCCTTGCTGTGCAACATAAATTTGAATCTAATGTTTCAGAAATATTTGATAGAGTGCATAGTAAGTCAAAAGACAGAAAGGACAAGGAAACTAGACCCCACGTTGATGCAGAAACTCTAAAAGAAGAGAAGCAATACATCAAGAAAATAAATGATTCCCCAGTTCTGGCATTGCGAAAAAAGTTTGAGTCAAAGGTATCTGGATTTTCATTAAGAAAACAAAGTCAGCCTGACAAGACGGGGGGAGAAAAGGAAACTAGAAATGAAGGACAGATAACACCTTTGCTCTCATATCATCACCGCTCTCAGTCTGATGGACTCATTCACAAGAATGTGGACATTCCAGACAACCAGCTTTCCTCGCATACTTCTACTACATCATCCAAAGAAACACTGAACTACGCTTCTAGTAGTACTTCTGTAGAGTCCTTTCAGAGTATGTATTATTCAGTTTATGCATTTTTTTTCAGTTATCCAAAACTATTCCCACACTATTCCAAGTATGTAAGTTGTTGCTAAGTATGCTAGTTAGATAGTGTAACTTTATGAGTTAAGCTTTGGAAACTAATTTATGCAAATTATGAAGAGACATTACCTGCAAAATTGCATTAAAAGCATTTATTTGTTGACAGCTCCTGAAACTGACATAAGGTCTAGGTGGGACAGATGGGGTTTGTCCAGAAGTAAGAGAGATAGGACACCATCTAAATCAAGTGCACCCGCAACTCCAAAAGAAGGTGAAACAAAACATGTAATTCCATTCCTTCTGCTCCTGGTATGCCAAGTGCTAGAGTTTTGATCAGCAGTTCCATTCATCCATTTTTTTTTTTTTTCAGATTTTCCTCCAGTTTTCCATATTACACTAAAGGACCATGTTCTTCTTGAAGGAAATCCAGTCACCCTTAGTTGTCTTCCAGCTGGTAGTCCTGAGCCTATAATAGTATGGATGAAAGGTATTTTTCATTCATTGGTTTACTTTTAATTATGAAAAAGGTAGTTCTCCAACAATTTTTTTTCTTACTTTTCTCCGTTTCTGTTCGTAGATAAGAAACCTTTGGAGATTCATGACAGATTGAGCTTAGTGGCCTGCCCAGATGGAAGGCAACTTTTGATGATCATGAAGACCTCTAAGAAGGATGCTGGAATCTATGAATGTGTAGCCACTAATAACCTGGCTTCTGCAACTAGTTCCTGTATTCTGTCCTTAGCCTGTAAGCTATGGAAGATTGCTTACTATTTAGTATCCACCTTTTTCCTACGCCCTATGATGCTTTGCGCAAATTATGAGAGTAACTTCCGTTAAACTGTAAACAATCAGTGAAAGGTTTGCTCTATCAATGCAATAATACGCAAAAAAAATGGGTTCAATGAAATTACCTTGTTCTACTCACCCATCGAACATTAAAGGGAAACGTCTCGGTTATGTATGTAACCCTTGTTCCCTGAAGAGGGAACGAGACACTGCGTCGAAAGCACCTGCACCCCTGGAGTGGAGCTGAAGTCAAGATTGTAGAATCTAACGAACGTATGCGGTGATGACCAACCTGCCGCATCACAAACGTCATGTAGTGAAGCTCCTGACAATAAAGCTTTAGAAGCAGCCATACTCCTAGTCGAGTAAGCTCGTATAGCCAAAGGTGAAGGCTGACCAGCCAACTCATAAACAAGTGAGATAGCCTCAACCACCCACTTGCTCATTCTCTGCTTAGATGCAGGACACCCCTTCCTGGGTGACCCAAAACAATCAAAGCACTGTTCATATTTCCTCCACAGGGCAGCTCTGTGGACTTAAGCATCTAAAGCCCTAACCGGGCAGAGCAGATTTAGTTTCTCTTGGTCTGACGTCAGAAAAGGAGGAGGACAAAATGACTGCAGTACTATAGGCCTAACAGTGTTAGTAGGGACCTTAGGAACATAGCCTGGCCTAGGATTTTGCTTTATTTTTTATTTTACCTTTATTTAACCAGAAGAGAACCTCACTGAGATTAAAATCTCTTTTACAGGAGTGTCCTGGCCAAGATAGGCGGCCCAGTTATTCAAACACACATATAACAATAAAACAATACAGCACACAATGCTAATTGGTATTAAAAATACAATCTCAGAAGCATTTGCAAGTCATTAAATCTTTCTCTAACGCATGTATAAGTGTTCTAAAATTGCTGAAAGACACCAAATGATTCAGCCTCAATGTCATTTGGAGAGAGTTCCAATCTGTTGGTACAGCATAATTAAAAGCAGTTCCCTTTCGAAGGGAACTCAACAATACGTCATCACGACGCTATGGGGAACGCCTCAGGCGTGACAGGTGTCTGAAATCAAATATCAACTCACAGCAATCATGTTGACCGGCGACAGCCCGTGAATCATCAGCTTGATTGATTGATTAATGCGCGACCTGGATGTATAAAAGTTTTTTGCTTGGGAGAAGAGCACGTAAGGGAGGCTCTCGAGAGAGCCTCTTGTGCAGACTGTGAGAGTTTTTTCATTTGAAGACGCTCCGCTCTCGTCGGACCCTTTTCTCGAGGGAGGAGGGTTCAGCATCTAAACCCCGTGGTGCACGCGATCTGTGAAATAATACTGTTTGGGTGCGAGGCATTCACAGTCAGCTCCTGAGGGTGCTGGCAGTGTTCATTGAGAAATATCTCGGCGCGCGTGCATCTGTGCGCTGTCGGATGTTTCAACCTCGCACCTGTTGACTTTCTTCTCGAGGGATGAAAGCCAAATATATTTTAAACGGCTCGAATCTCGCGTTTGCCGAGGTTGTGTGTAGATTACGAGAACGTATAGATAAATATCAAAACAGTATTGTCTGGTGATTATGGCTGTATTTAATTCTATGGAATATTAGTTAGATATTTTAATTCAGCCTACCATCCAGACCATGTTTCACTTATCCAGTGATTTAAAAAAGAAAAGAAAAAAGACTGCATTTAATTCTGAGAAAAAAAAAAAAAATGTGGTGTTCAGGTAATAGGCTTCACCAGGCCTTCCTGAATATGAGCTCCCACATACTGTGGTTGAATATGAGCTCCCACATACTGTGGTTATCAGGTCAGAGGCCTCACTAGGCCTTCCTGAGTATGAGCTCCCACATACTGTGGTCGAGTATGAGCTCCCACTTACTGTGTTATCAGGTTATAGGCCTCACCAGGCCTTCCTGAATATGAGCTCCCACATACTGTGGTTATCAGGTCAGAGGCCTCACTAGACCTTCCTGAAGGTGAGCTCCCACATATTGTGGCTTATTACCAGGTGATAGGCCTTACCAGGCCTTCCTGAATATGAGCTCCCACATACTGTGGTTATCAGGTCATAGGCCTCACTAGGCCTTCCTGAATATGAGCTCCCACATACAGTGGTGGAATATGAGCTCCCACATACTGTGGCTATCAGGTCATAGGCCTCACTAGGCCTTCCTGAGTATGAGCTCCCACATACGGTGGTTGAGTATGAGCTCCCACATACTGTGGTTGAATATGAGCTCCCACATACTGTGGTCGCCAGGTTATAGGCCTCACCAGGCCTTCCTGGTTATGAGCCTCCACATGTCAGGTTACAGGCCTCACCGGCCTTCCTGAATGTGAGATCCCACATACTGTGGTCATCAGGTTACAGGCCTCATCCGGCCTTCCTGGTTATGAGCTCCCACATACTGTGGTCGCCAGGTTACAGGCCCCATCCGGCCTTCCTGGTTATGAGCTCCCACATACTGGGGTATCAGGTTACAGGCCTTACTAGGCCTTCCTGAATATGAGCTCCCACACACGGTGGTCGCCAGGTTACAGGCCTCGCCAGGCCTTCCTAGTTATGAGCTCCCACATACTGTGGTCGCCAGGTTACAGGCCTCACTGGCCTTCCTGGTGATGGGCTTCTACATGTCAGGTTACAGGCCTCACCCGGCCTTCCTGAATGTGAGCTCCCACATACTGTGGCCGCCAGGTTACAGGCCTCACCCGGCCTTCTTGAGTATGAGCTCCCACACACCGTGGTTGCAGGTCTTCCTAGTTATGAGCTTCCTCATGTCAGGTTACAGGCCTCATCCGGCCTTCCTGAATGTGAGTTCCCACATAATGTGGTCACCAGGTTTCAGGCCTCATAGGCCTTCCTGAGTATGAGCTCCCACATACTGTGGTCACCAGGTTTCAGGCCTCATAGGCCTCCCTGAGTATGAGCTCCCACATGCTGTGGTCGCCAGGTTTCAGGCCTCTCCGCCTTCCTGAGTGTTAAGCTCCCACATTCAGTGGTCACCAGGCTTCAGACCTCCTAGGCCTTCCTGGTTATGAGTTTTCACATGTTAGGTTACAGGCCTCACCAGGCCTTCCTGAGGATGAGCTCCCACTTACTGTGGTCATCAGGTTATAGGCCTCACTAGGCCTTCCTGAATATAGAGTGATGAAGTACATGCACCTTTACTTCATCTATTTTTCTTTTTGGTACGTACGCTCCGTACCTTCTTAAACCCATACTTATGGTAAGTCACACAACTGAACGTCTTGTGTACTTTCTAAAATCCATATTTTATGATAAGGGTCATGCGCTGTACGCTTCGGTCCCTTCCTATGTGGCTCAGACCCCGGTCTTTCACCTCGGGTCCCACTTTAGATGCGTCCTGTCGTCGAAGTATGCTACGACAGACGCCTTTCTCTAGCTAACTTCCACATTCTGATGGGCTCCCACATACTGTGGTCACCAGGTTACAGGCCTCACCGGCCTTCCCGAGTATGAGCTCCCACATGCTGTGGTTGCCAGGTTAGAGGCCTCCCCACATGAGGGGGTCATCAGGTCTTAGGTCTCAGTAGACCTTCCTGGTTTTGATCCCTCTCTTACTTCCCCAGTGTTTGGAGCGAGCACTGGGTAGACCTGTGGATTGAGTGGATGACTTCCGTTGTTTCTTGAGGTTGAGTCACACTCTCCGGGAGATCCCGTCTCTGTGATCCGGAACTGAATGGTTTCTGCCAGCTTTGCAGGCCTTCAGTTTCTGGATGCCTTATTCAAGGCAACTTCCAGAGGCTCTGTCTCGGACAGACAGGCAATGGCCAGACTGTGTGTCTTAGTATAGATCACCAGGACAGCCTGGTGGTATTTCAGGAGGCATGCTCCCCTGAATAGTGACTGGCTGGGGGTCCCTCATGTTCCCTAGCCACATTCCCTAGAAGGGACCCCTTCTATTGGAAGTTGTGGTCCTAAGCCTTTGAGCTGGCCCAGATATACCCCCCATTAACTATGTTCTGGCGGTTTCTTGGTTCATTAGCTTGGGCTATGACCGGTAGGGAGTGCTGTCACTGACAGCCCGATGTGACCTAAGGGTGAGTGGTTCCAGTGTTTTCTGAATTACTGGTTCTGACAGTTGTCACTGCCTTTTGGCATGCACTCCCCTCAGCATGGCGGTGTGGGTATTTCGTTCCCCATAGCGTCGTGATGACGTATTGTTGAGTTCCCTTCGAAAGGGAACGTCTCAGGTTACGAATGTAACCTATGTTCCCTGAGAACAGGGAACGAGACAATACGTCTCCCTGCCATGCCTCGGGGCCTGCCTGCAACAGTCCCTTCAGACGATAGGATGTTGTCATGTGTGCAAGGCTCCCTTTTATACATCCAGGTCACGCGTTAATCAATCAATCAAGCTGATGATTCACGGGCTGTCGCCGGTCAACATGATTGCTGTGAGTTGATATTTGATTTCAGACACCTGTCACGCCTGAGGCGTTCCCCATAGCGTCGTGATGACGTATTGTCTCGTTCCCTGTTCCCAGGGAACATAGGTTACATTCGTAACCTGAGACGTTTTGCCTAACTTAGTTCTAGCTCGAGGTACATGCAGATTGTAATAAGACTGTGAACGCAAAGAATAGTTGCCTGCTACTTTTTGCTTAAGCATGCCACAAAGATAAGATGGTAAAAAAAAAAAAAAATTGCTTTGTATATCAATAAGTACCAATGCGTTTTCCTTCGTACAGCAAGAGAAGACCAAGAAACTCTGTTGTATAATGCACAATGATGTGTAGAAAATTTACAATTTGTAATAAATCTTATGGCACCATGATACACAGCATCTAGGGAGGCAAGAATATAAGAGGGAGCATGCTGATACACTACGTCTCCATAACCAAGGATCGGCAAAAAAGTCGCAGACACAAGCTTCTACCTTGCATTAAATGAAAAGCAAGACTTATTTCTAAAATTAAAACCTAACTTCTTCTTTCATTTTTGTTTCAAGTAATTAATGTGTGAATTAAAAGATGGAGAAAAGCCTTTACCATGCCAGGCGAGAATTCCAGACACGAGGGAGAAACCGAGAGAGCTTGAATGTCTCCAATTCTGTTGAGAGACGAGATAGCAAGCAGAAAGATTGTCTTAAGAGTAATGAATTTCTCAGAAACTTCTTCAATAGGCTCAAACGGAGCTAGGGAGAGGCCTTCTAATACAATGGCCAAATCCTAGGTCGGCACCCTTGTGCGTACTGCTGGCCTCTGTCTCAAAGTGCCACGAAGGAAACGTGTTATAAGTGGGTGTCTCCCCAGAGAAACTCCACTCAGAGGGGAGTGGTAAGCAGCTAGTGCCGCCATGTACACCTTAAGTGTGGAGGGGAATAGCCCTGCGGAGAAGCGTTCCTGCAGGAACTCCAGCACTGCACACACTGGGCAGTTAACCGGGACCAGCTGGTGTTCTCCACACCAAGAAGTGAAAAGTCTCCACTTCAAGGCATATAACTTCATCATGGACGGAGGTCTGGAGTGGAGGATGGTCTCAACAACCTCAGTTAAGAGACCAGAACTCATGAGCTGGGCCCCCTCAGAGGCCAAGCCCACAATTTCCACAGTTCTGGGCGGGGGTGAAGAATCGACCCACTCGCCTGAGAGAGTAGAGGAGAGACACTAGGTCCACGAACGATACTCGGGCCGGCCAGAACGGAGCTACCAACAATAGACTGACCCCGTCCCGGGGAACCCTTTCCAGAACTCCTGGGAGCAGAGCAATCGGGGGAAATGCATACAGACGTGACCTCGGCCATGCCTGCACCATAGTGTCCAACCCCAGAGGGGCTGGATGGCTTAGAGAGAACCACAGTGGACAATGTGATGTCTCCCTGGAAGCAAACAGGTCTACCTTGGCATGACCGAAAGTCTTCCACAGGAGCTCCACCACCTCGGGGTGGAGTCTCCATTCCCTGGGCCTCGGCCCCTGCCTCGACAGGATGTCGATGACAGAATTCTATACAATTTATGTGCAGCGAGAGATGATGGTCCTGCCACAGATCCCAACCCGTGAGGGAAGCATCCGTCGTTAACGTGACGCAATGACAAGGACCCTGATCATGCGGAGTGGGTTTCCCCTCGGGGAGAACCCCTTGTTCCTGAGCCACCACTGCAACGGTCTCATGTACAACAGGCCGCAAGGTATAACATTGGACGCTGTCGCCATCAGACCTAACAGTCTCTGAAACTGCTTTACAGTGAGCGACTGGCTTAGCTTTGCTTGTTTCAAAGCTGAGAGAATCAAAGCGATACGAGCAGGAGACAGACGTGCCTGCATCGTCATCGAATCTCAAACAATGCCCAGAAAGGTGGTCCTCTGTAATAGAGATAGCACACTTTTCTTGGCATTCAGCCTCGACCCCAATCTCTTGAAGTGAGCGAGAACGACATCTCGATGCTGAACCGCCTGATGCTCCGATTGAGCTAGGATCAAACAATCGTCGATATAATTTAAAATGCGGATGCCCTGGAGTCACAGTGGAGCCAGAGCTGCATCCATGCATTTCTTGAATGGGCGGGGAGACAGAGCTAGGCCGAACAGAAGAACACGATATTTGTATGCTTTGCCCCCGAAAGCAAACCTCAGGAACTTCCTGTGTTGTGGAAGGATGGAAACATGGAAGTAAGCATCCTTTAGGTCTATCGTGACAAACCAGTCTTCGGATCTGATTTGTGACACGATCTGTTTGAGACCGAGCATCTTGAATTTGAGCTTCCATACTGTGCGATTTAACAGGCTCAGATCTAAAATTGGACGTAACCCCCCATCCTTCTTTGGGACAATGAAGTACCGGCTGTAATAACCTGACTCCCTGCTGGGAGGAGGAACCCGTTCTATAGCCTCCTTTTGCAAAAGAGCCTTTACCTCCTGTTCCATTACCAGAGCCTGCTCAGGGCCCATCACTGTGGGTAGGAACCCTCTGAATCGAGGTGGACAAGACCTGAACTGAATAGTGTTACCGTTTTCGATTGTTTGCAGGACCCATTTAGATATATTTGGAAGGCTTTTCCACTCCGCCAGATAATCTACTAAGGGTACCAGCCAGAATATTTTGAGCTGCAGACACAGTGCCCTGTAACGGCGCACCGGCAGGGAACATCTGGTCTAACTGCTCTGGACCCCTCCTCAGAGGGAGCGAGTGCCCCTCGGGAAAACGCTCGCTGGGACCGTCTACGCCCGGCATAAAGGCAGGGTTGGCAGAGCGGGCCCCTGAGGGCACAGAGAGAGAACGGGCACCATGTGATGCGGTGAACTCAGCTTTCTCTCGGTGGGGACCACCCTCAGCATCCTGACAGTGGCGGGACTTCTTCTTAGACGAAGCCTTCTTAGCGATAATAACTGTCCGCAGACTAGCAGACTTCGCCTGAGAGCGCCACGCCACGTCCTAGTCTTTCTGTGGGGGAGCGCGAGACGCGACACTCTGCTTTTGTTGCGCCCTGTGTGAGGAGCTAGACAACGGCCGGGACTGCTCCTGCCCAGCAGTCCCTAGGACATGAACTCTGAGTGGCAGGTACTTCTGGAACGCCGCCGCCTGTTTTTTCTCTTCTTGAAACCTATCGATGACCGAGTTAACAGTCACCGAATAGGCCAGCAGGGGAAAGCGGGGCATCCAGAAGGAAGGTTTTCTCTTTCTCTTTCATCCCTGAGAGGTTCAGCCATAAATGCCTCTCCGTGGTCACCAGGGCTGCCATAGAACGGCCCATTGATTTGGTCGTCTTCTTGGTGGCACGGAGAGATAAATCTGCTACTAATTCCCGAATTACGTCAGTGCTGACCTCCTCACTCTCACTCATATCTTTTAATAGGTCGGCCTGGTATGCCTGCAGGATAGACATGGTGTGCAGGCACGCCGCGGCCTGACCCGCCGCTGAATATGCTTTACCCACCAAACCCGAGGTGTTTCTGAATGTCTTGGAGGGTAATGCCGGTGCTTTCAGAGACGATGCCGATTCGGGGAGAGATGGCTCGCAAGCCTTAGGCATCGCATATTGTTTTGCCCCAAATATGTTTGAATATGTAGATGTTTGTGGACTAAATATACGGGAAGAAACTGGTCTGTTCCAGGACTTCGAAACCTCGGTGTGAAGGTCTGGGAAGAATGGTAAGCACTGGCATGGAGTCTGCATACAGGAAGGCAGAAAGCGTTCATCAAGCTTGCTTTTCTGCCCTGTCTCTTTTTTGTCTGCTGGCCACTCAATACTCAATTTTTGAACAGCATGAGTGAGCACCTCCATTAACTCCTCACATGCAGGAGACTGAGGTGACGAGTCCTCAGTATCTCCTGTTCCAATACTAACAACATCCAGCTCCTCAGAACTGGATAGTTGCAGTACCGGGACCTCAGCCTAGGCGGAAGAAACCGCAGAGCATGCTTCCAAACCCTGGACTGACAGATCCATTTGCGAACCCCACAACTGAAGTCGCCGCTCTGCCTCGACAGAAGCGGGACCCGAGCCGAGAGTGACCCAAACTATCCTCCTCGAAGAGCGATCGGTGGGAGCGCAGCTTTCTTAGTGGTAAACGCTCACATGTGACAAAACTCCTGCCTAGTAACAACTAAGGACAGACAAAAACACTTTCAGACAATATGATTCACACAAAGCGCTTGCTGAAGGCACAGAAGCTAGCGTGGTTATGATTCAGGGGTGCTTTATAGTTTCCTGGTTGATGATGTCACCCACCTATGACGTTCCGTCTCGCCATTGGACTGATTCCATACGTGCTTCATGACGCACTCACGCAGGGGCGTTCCCACAGCGTTTCAACGCAGCTCGAGTTCCCTTGAAAGGGAACTTAAAAGCATGAACAAATTACTACAACAGATGATGCATAACCCCAAAATCTTGATTATTTCAGCAGCAATATTACCGTTATTACCAGACATGTTAAATATCACTGTAGTAATATGTCTGTATTATGTAACATATGTTGCCTTGGTAAAAAAAAGTTAACTAACTTTAAGAATGAGTGATAATATTTCAAAATGCTTTCCATCATTTTGACAGGCCACAAATATTGAATGTACCTGCTTTAGAAACATTCCAGTGAACACTGTTAATAGGGATTAGAAGTGAAAAGAGGAGACAATTACATTTTAAAGCATCCGTGTGAAAAAAAAACCTGGAAAGAGATGTGAGGATTTGGGGAGAAAAAATAGAGATTCACAGCATTCTAGGGAATTATTATTGGGATATATATTGTAAATTAAATAATGAGAGCAGACCACAAGTGTGCAGTATGTTGTTCACATTGTTACAGAGAAAAAAAAAAAAAAATCAGGAGGAAAATAATGCAGCGAATGAAAAGAGCTCTTGCCACGGATATTCTTGTGATATCATGTCACATTAAAATACCAAGAGTTACATTATTCTTCTGATGTCTAAAAATAAAACAAAGGAAAACAGATTATTCAATCAAATTGACAGATAATGATTATTTATAGCACAACCTTATAATTTGAAATTATTCTTTGCATTTTTTTAGTGGAAGTTTCCCAAACCAGAAGTCCCTCCCATAATTAAAAATGCAGTAAGCTTGTCAGGAATAAGATATATAGCATTAATGCCAAACAGATGTTTAGGTGTTTTCACATTTTGTTCATTACATGCTTGCATAATTATTTTCTTTTCTCATATATTGTTTATATCACATTTTAAGGTGTCCCAAAACCGCCAGGAACCCCAGAGATTCCACAGATCTACAATAACACTGCTCTGGTGCAATGGAAACCATCAGACACCAAAGTTCCTTGCTCATACATACTTGAGAGAAGATCTGATGGTAGGGAATGTCTAATCAATCTTGCATATACTGATTTATTATGTTTCATAATAGTATGGATATTATTATATCTTTGTCATTTATTGTGTCCAGTGATTTAAATGTTCACGTTTTATCTGTAGGATATGATAAGTGGTGGACTGAAGCTACAGGAGTGACTGATTGTTTCTACAATTGCTCTAAACTTCCATCTGGATCTACCATCCGATTCCGTGTGGCATGTGTAAATAAAGCTGGCCAAGGTCCATACAGCAATGTATCAGAGGGAGTAAGCATTAACGTTGAAGGTACTGGGCATACAGTTCAGTTGTACTTAATTACTTAGCCTTAAAACTGATTATTGTTCTGTTGGTAAAATAAGCTTTTATTACAAGACATTTTACTATTTTAATTAACTGGTTAATGTCATTTCATTTTTATCTTCTGGATTAGGAAAATAAATGTATGTGTATATCAATCCTACCTGTTTTGCAGTGGCACCACTCCATAAGCCTGCTGAAATGAAGCCACACCCCTCGGCCTCTTACCCTGTTGTGACCACTGCTGTGACAACATCTGCTTTTACATTAGCACAGCCAAGTGTGTTTAGTCAGTCTATTAGTCCTATTATTGCACAGTCTAGTGAAGTTACAAATACTTCCTCAGAAGTCCCTGTTTCTCACTCTTGCCCAAAGACGTCAATGCCTCCTCTTGTTCTCCCCAAGCCAACGAGCACTATCAATATGATTCCCTGTGTTACGCAAGCCCAGACTGTATCTCCAAGGTCATGCACAGCTCCACCCTCAATAGGCAGATCAATTTCCCCTGTCCCTACATATGTTCCAGCCACTTGCTCAGTTGCTCCCACCCCTGTCTCTCCCCATGTAATTCTGGTCAGCAGTATCAGTCCAATAGGAGAAGGAGCAAGCTCACCCACACTAGAGACTGGTGTCACAGGACGAGTGGTATCCTGCAAAAAAACTGAGACCACTTTGAGGCAAGGAGTTCCTCAGAAGCCGTACATCTTTTTGGAAGAGAAAGCCAGGTGAGAAAATAAAATGACTTATCCATTTATTTATACAAATAATTCTCCATCTATTTATACAGTTTACAAATCTGCAAGCACTTTCATGAAACACATTTATTTTTGATAGGGGTCGTTTTGGAGTGATAAGAGATTGCAGAGAAAATGCAACAGGGAAGATGTTCATGGCAAAGATAATTCCCTATGATCATCAGACTAAGCAAACTGTCATAAAGGAGTATGAGACCCTGAAGTCCCTTCATTGTGAAAGAATCATGGCCCTACATGAAGCCTATATCACACCTCGCTACCTTGTACTCATAACAGAGTACTGCCCAGGCAAAGAGATCCTGTACAGTCTCATTGACAGGTGAGTATGAACCTTTCGGGTAATATTTTTAGACTGTTTTATTTTGAATAGGATGTGAAAATGAAGTTCATTGTCTTCAGATGGGTCTTGGTTTCTCTTCCAGATTCTGTTACACTGAAGATGATGTAGTGAGTTTCATTGTCCAGATTCTTCAGGGTTTAGAATATCTCCACAACTGCCAGATTCTTCATCTGGACATTAAGCCAGACAATATCATGGTCACCAACCTCAATGTGATTAAAATCATAGATTTTGGCAGTGCTCAAAGGTTTAACCCTCTCTCACTTCAGCAATACAGCAGAGATATTGGGACTCTGGAGTACATGGGTATGCACATTGTGCAATTCTTATCATGTGTTGTTTCTCTACATAAGGATTTAAAATACATATCCATGTCTTATTGACATTAATGAGATGTTTGCTGCCTTCTTCAAGCTCCAGAAATGCTAAAAGGAGATCTAGTAGGACCCCCAGCAGACATTTGGGGCTTGGGAGTTATTTCCTATATTATGTAAGTCATCTATAAAGGAATTAACCAATCAGCCAACTTTACTATTGTATTATGGTGTATTTCTGAGATAAACAGCTTATCAAACAAGAAAAAAAGGTGTTTATTTTAAGTCACTTTGTTTACTGTAGGCTCAGCGGTAGACATCCTTTCCAAGACAAAGACCCAAAAGTGACAGAGATCAAAATCCATGCAGCAAAGTTTGACTCATCTAAGCTCTACCCAAAGGTGTCCCAAAGTGCCTCCACGTTTTTAAAGAAGATAATAAATGGCTATCAATGGTGAGTATCAATTACACAGCCAGGAGCCAGTTGCAACTTAAGTTAAAACCACCCTTAAGTGAAAGAGTTTTCAGACTGTTCCTGTAGCCTCCACAGCATTGCACTTTTTAGATCAGGGGTAGTCAACCCTGCTCTTGGAGGGTTGCCTTCCTGCAGAATTTAGCTCCAGCCCTATTCAGATTCACCTTAACCAGTAGCCAAGGTTTTCAGGATGACTGGAATCTTCCAGGCAGGTGTGTTGGGGCCGAAGTGTGCTAAACTTAGTAGGACGTTGGCCCTCCAGGAGCAGGATTGGACACCCCTGTTATTTAAGGAAATACCAACCTCCATGGCTCTACCATTGGAGAAAGCACAACTTGGTTCACGTGTACCTAAAAAAACATTCACATTATAGCCTTGATGACAAAGACATCCCCCTTTTTTTCAATCACTGTTTATGTATACCATAGACATGAATGACTAATTCTGCAAACGGAATTGTAATGTTCTATTATAGTTTCGTTTTAATTTTCATGGAGTTTTAGTTTGTATTTGTTATTTACTGTGTTTCCTTTCATTTATACCGAAAGCTTCATAATTCAGTTTCTGGTTTCTAAGTAGGTTTTCATTGGTTTCATTGGTTTATTTACACTGTATTTTGGTGTCATACACCGATTGGTCTTCACAGCGCCGCTTCAAGTCGCATTTTAAATCTGCAGTGGTCAGGTGGTATAGTGGCCATGTGGTAAAAGACGTAGCTCTCAGAAATGTTTCTTCCTTCCTTCACTTGTTTGGATTACTTATTTTTGTTTAATAAATATCATGCTGCATTTTAGATCCGCTACATCTCACCGTCTCCCTTCATCATTATCTTCAACCATCCGTGACAGGATTGGTTGCAAAATTGTCCATGACATCTGTTACAAAACTTTTTAGTTGTAAACTCCAAATATAGCTCAAAAAAAAAAATGTATTAATGGCAAACATGTTGAAGATTAGCGGAAAGGCTGTCAGTTCCCTTATTCCCTTATGTCCCATTATAGGAATAAGCTGTTTTCTCACAAAAGCAGTTTATTCAGCATACTGTCTCTGTCATAAGTCTTTTTTATTATTATTGAACAATTATATAGTAGATATGTGAAAGACACAGAATTTTGTTTTATACTGGATATATCCATAGATATGAAGAGTAATGAGGGTAACCATGAAATATCCCAATAATTTTTACTAATATTATGGACTCTTTCCCCAGGTGCCGACCCACCATTAAGGACTGCCTCAAACATTCATGGCTTCATGACTCGTATTTAAAGAAACTGCGTCGACAGACCTTGACTTTCACTACCACACGGCTCAAAGAATTCCTGGGGGAGCACCAGCGCAGATGTGCTGAGTCAGCTACTAAACACGAGGTCCTTCTCAGAGTCTACCAGAGTGGGCCTTCATCCCCAGCCTCATCTACCAATCCTAGCTCACCAAGCACACATATCAGTGAAGAAAAACAAGGACTTTGAACAGTATAAGGAAATTAAGTCTTTCAGCGCTGGTAAATGTCTGGAAATTCTACCCAGAAGCTTTCTCAATGACAAATAATATGAGTTGAAGAACAAACTGTACTCTATCACAAGAAAAAAAAAGAGAAAAAAAAAAAACAGACTACATGTTAAGGGTGATAATAGGAAAGTTGGTCGATAGCTGATCGACGTAACAGTTGTCAAGGTGACGGACATTACATAAAGAGCAATACTGGATTAATTAACTTTGGATCAGTGATTGTACCAGAATGATTTCTTTATAATATCATTATTATTTAGTATTTATGTAGATTGTAATTGGTGATGCATCCATTTGAACTTGAATTGAGTATCATTTTAAGAATTGCAGAAGCAAGTAATAAGAGTTGTCCATTTTCTTTTGAGAATTATATTAATGCAGTTGTCTGCAGTGTAAAATTCTGATTTGTCAATGTTTTAAATATATAGAGTGTCAGCAACATAATATACTTTTAAGTTTAGAAAGAAATTATGCTCTGGTGTTCCAAGATGTTTCAAAGTTTATTTATGAAAGCCGTTACTGTAAAACCAAGAATGAAAATGTTCTTCTTGCTCATTATGTCACTATGTCTGTGTAAATCTTAGATGTATGTTTACATTTGATTTGATATTTCAAACTTTATATATCACACTGTGTTTGGCATTTCCTTCGATACGTTCAATTTCAGTATAGAATTTTTGCTGTTTCGCTTTTGCTGTTTTTGTAAAAAAAAAAAAAAAAAAAAATAGTATGGGTACTATGATAACAGGTATAAGTATATATTTACATATTTTTTGTCCACTTTCTATGGAAGTATTCTTTCAACAGAATTAAAAATAAAACAGGTTAATTGAAGACATAAAATCTACATTTTATAACAGATGGGTATTATTATTTTTATGGGATATCACTTTTACAGCAGCATCGTTAGTACGTTGGTATAGTTATATATGATATAAGCTTTGATATCAGTCCTGTTTTCATTTAACTAAATGCAGAAAAGGTTACATTTTAAACAAACATTACCTTTTTTGCGTCTATAAAATATAACCTTCTGTCATTTCTGTCATTCTATTCTGTAAAATATTAAAAATTATAAATACTATAAAAAGTTTTCCATCCATCCATTAGACATTACATACGTTCTCCTCTTTATCAGCATTTTTGAGAGAGTTGTTACATTAAATTATTGTGTGGTTCTACTACACAAAATGGCATAAAGAGGAAATCCTCAGGTTTTAATCCCTGTGCATCTTCATATACTTTCATTTCCACATTGAGTTTACAGTCGCACTTGCTTCCTATCACATTCTGTTCTGACTCCATACAGACAACCATCAGGTTTAAATTATGACTTTTCTCTCTCAAATATCAGTCCCTTTCAGGAGTAAATGTGTGCAGTGGCTAGTCTATTTCTTTTTCGATATCACGTCTCACTTTTTAACTTTGAGGTAAACAGGTTAAAACAGTGATCTCAAACTCAATTCCTGGAGGGCCACAGCTCTGCACAGTTTAGCTCCAACCAGCTCCAACTCACACCTGCAATGAAGTTTCTAGTAATCCTGAAGACCTTGATTAGCTGGATCAGGTGTGTTTGCTTAGGGTTGGAGCAAAACTGTGCAGAGCTGTGGCCCTCCAGGAATTGAGTTTGAGATCACTGGGTTAAAAGATCTAAGAGCATTACTTTAATTTGCTTGATATGATCACACATCCATTTATATATACTACTTCCCTCTCTTTTATACTGTCATGTGCGTGACCTTTGATAATTCACTAAAGCACTGTCAGTTTGGCACTAGTCTTGGCTTTCCCTGTGGTAAACTTGACTGTCCCACTCATGTCAGAGCTGGTGTTTTTGAATGTCAGTTTGTGGACTGTCCCTTGGTTCTCTATTCGAATATTGGGCCCAGACTGCAGGTTCTCCCCATTTAATGTCCAGATAGGAGGCTTGATGAGGGTCACGGACACTTCACACTGGAAGCAAGCTGTTTCAGGAGCTCTCACTTCCACATCCTCTATATCCTTCACCACTAGGATAGACTGGGCTATGAAGTCAAAAAGCAGAAAGTTTAAACTATGACCTTAAAAGGGATAGTTCACCCAAAAATGAAATTTACCCCATGATTTACTCACCCTCAAGTCATCCTATGTGTATGACATTCTTCTTTCAGATGAATACAATCGGAATTATATATAAAAAAAAGACCTGACTCTTCCAAGCTTTATAATGGCAGTGAATAGCCGTTTCTGTTTTGAAGTCGATCAAAGTGCATCCATCCATGCTGATAAAAGTAATACACACGGCTCTAGGGGTTAATAAAGGCCTTCTGAAGTGAAGCGATGTGTTTGTGTAAGAAAAATATCCATTATCGACTAAAATAACTAGCTTCTGACAGACGACCGTACGCATATTACGCAAGTCACCTTGTGCCACAAGAGTAACCCGTGACGCATGTATGACGTAGGATGTAGGAGTATCGTAAGTTATGCCTTTCGCGGTTCAAACAAATAGGGCTGGGCAACAAAATCAAGCTCCTCCGACATTTCTCCTTAAAAAAACTATTTTTAGACTTCTAATTCGTGACTGGTGTTTTGTTTTGCTCTATCCTCTGCGCTTCCACGTTCGTCATTACGTTGTGCGTCAGTTCAAGGTTTACTCTTTCGCCATAAATCGATACATATGGCCATCTGTCGGAAGC
Organism: Scardinius erythrophthalmus; assembly: GCF_964197995.2. Classification (NCBI taxonomy): domain Eukaryota; kingdom Metazoa; phylum Chordata; class Actinopteri; order Cypriniformes; family Leuciscidae; genus Scardinius; species Scardinius erythrophthalmus. The sequence goes on along the minus strand of NC_138232.1, from coordinate 30,890,139 downwards.
TAGTTATTTTAGTCGATAAAGTTTTAAGTATGGATATTTTTCTTACACAAGCGCATTGCTTCGCTTCAGAAGGCCTTTATTAACCCACCAGAGCCTTGTGGAGCACTTTAATCATGGATGGATGCTCTGTGATGGACTTCAAAACAGAAATGGCCATTCACTGCCATTATAAAGCTTAGAAGAGCCAGGACATTTTTTTTATATATAACTCTGATTCTATTTGTCTGAAAGAAGAATGTCATAAACACCTAGGATGGCTTGAGGGTGAGTAAATCATGGGCTAATTTTCATTTTTGGGTGAACTAACCCTTTAATGCCTTGCATATCTCTTTTTAATTTCTCAAATCAAATGAATTTAAATAATGTCTTAATAATTTGTCCTATCTATTTTGCATACTAAAATCATTGATACATAATAAAAATGGTCATTTTCGATCCAAACAATTCTCACCTTCAACCATCAGCTTGGCTGTGCATGTGTGCTCCCCAACCTCAATACTGTAGGTTCCTTCATCCTCCAATGCCACCTGGTGGATGATAAGTTTATGGTAACAGCCTTCTTGTATCATCTCCATGTGTTCTGTGGATTCCAACTCTTCATCCCCTTTGTACCAGGTGACGTCACAATTTGGTGATGATACAGTGCATTCCAGAATGACTCGATGCTTTTCCAGTGCTGTTCGATCCCTGAGGGGACGGACAATGCTAACAGGAAGCTCTGTGAAAACAGATATTGACAAAGGATTTTTGCTGGCATCAGATAATTGGTAAAACTTTACTATATGGTATCATTTGTTAACATTAGTTAAAGGGACAATAAGTAACTTTTTAGGTATTTTATTATCTAAAATCAATATTTTTATTCATAAATATGTCCTCAATGGTGTACAAATACCTCTGCCAATGATCTGACTTATCCTCGTAAACGAAGAATTTATTATCTTTATATACATGGGACGGGTAAGTCCACGGAGGCTTCCATGTTGTTCCGCCATCTTGAAAAACTATAATAGCAGAGAGGGACAAAAAGTACTAGGCCAACGCGTTTCCACAACGCGTTTTCGTTCAGAGCCGCGTCACGTGACTGAAACCAGCAGAAACGGAGCAGAGCAGTGAGAGGCGCTTTTGTCACTGCCCCGGCAAGTTTTAAAGGCTGCACTGCACGGTTAAGTCACAGGATAACGAGTCCTCTTCGTCGAAAAAGTCCACAATAAGACCGTAAAAGGAAACGTGATCGGAGATTACAAAAACAATAATGTCGGGATAGCTAATGCAGGAGAAATCTTTCAAAAGAGACGCTGAAGTTGCCTGCTTTCTTCTCGACAGGTAAGTCAATGTTAAGGTCTTAATTACAGGCTTTTTATTTTTATTTTTCTATTAGCCTATATAGACCAGCGTTTCCCAGCGGGGTGACGCGGCACCCTGGCGAGAGCAGGGGTGCTGTGTAAAAAAAAAAAAAATTTTACCATCAATCTCGGATCGTCGGAAGTCTCTAATAACAACAAATAATGCGCACAAATTTATAATAAAAATGCAAATCATAAGTTTTCGGCGTTGAATTGCGGAGGTTGCGCTTGCGTGTGATTTTATTCCCGTGCCTTATTCCCAGTGCGTCCACTTAAAGCTGCCTATTTTTCATTGATGCGCTTACAGTCAAATACACACGAAAACATTGTCACAACGTCCGTCTTGCCGCGTATTCACATAAACACATCGGTTATGTCCGTGCTTCTGTCAACGCAATGCGTGCGATTAATGTTTTTCAGTTTAACACGTTAAAAATATTTAACGCAATTAAAGCAGCATTTTTTTTCTGTCATCCTTTGGCTAGCGTTACATTATATAATCACGTTCTTCTTCATGCAAATGCTTCTAATCATGCAAGCGAGAAAATACAAAAGAGAATGCGCTGTCTGTAATGCTGACACGACGCGCACCAGACTCGACTTCTCTTTCGCGCTTTCACTTTGAGTATCCTCATGAGAGCAGTCTTAAATTAGTTAAATAAAGTCTTAAATGAACGTTAAGAGTTGTGAGAAAATGGGACGCGTGTGGGATCCACATGTGACAGTGCAGCAGTGACATCAGAATCAAATAACACTTCATTCATAAAAATATGCCATTAAACAATTATTTGAAATATAGGCTACTGTCTTTATGATGTTTCTACATTAATTTGGAGATTTACTGTGAAATTATTAGGCTACATAAAATATAGTAAAAACAAGCTATCTTGTGCAATTATAACAAAATTATCCCAATAATTATCACATTATCGCAATTATTATCCCAATAATTATCCCATACACTGAGTGAGCAAACATTTAGGTGAATGATATATGAATAAAAAGCCTTAATTGAATATGTCATTATGTAAAGTGATCTCTTCAGAAGAAAGTAATTATTTCCTAGATTTTAAATGGATGGACAAAAAAAAATAAGAAAATAAAAATATCTATATGACAGTAGGCCTATAAGTTCTTCCCTGTGGTACTGAAAATTGATACATTTATTTATTTATTTATTTATTTATTTATTGCTCAAGTCATACATAAATGTTTCATTCATTCATTCATTCATTCATTCATTCATGCATTTGTAACATGCATGAACGAAGAAAAAAAAAAGGAACAGGAAGAAGATAATCTTATGGTACCTGTCATTTATTTGTGCACATCAAAAATTAAATAAAAAAACCCAGCACATTTCAAGGTATAGTATCAAAGTAGTATCTCTACTATTGAGTAAAGTAGAGAAGGACCTATAAACAAGGTTGTAAGTTTTGTTTGTTCAAAACTGTAACATTCGTTAGTTCGTTGTGTCAAGTTGTAGTTTGTTTAAAATAACAAACCAGTTCACCCGAAGGAAAACTCGATGAAGTGCTATTAGAGGACATCCTGTCATAGCTTTTTGGTACATAATGGCTACCGTAGATGCAACACACATTTGAAAATGCGAGGCGCTAGAGAGCACTATTCATTTAATTGCAAAATACAATTTCACCACTAGATGGGAGAAAATCCCACTTAGTGTCCCTTTAATGCATTAGTTAACATTAACTATGAGCAATACAATTGCACAACATTTACATTGTTAATGTTTGTTAATACAAATAAAATTGTTCAATGATTGTTCATCTTAGTTCACAGTGCTTTAAATAATGTTTTCAGATACAACTTAAAAATGTATTAGTAAATGTAGAAACTAACATTAAGATTAACAAATGCTGTAGAAGTATTGTTCATTGTTAGTTCATCTTATCCAGTAACTAATGTTAACACATGAAACCTTATTTGTAAGGCTTTACCAAATAATCTTTTGAATCACTATGAATGCAGAATTATATTCAAGTAAAGTACTTATTTTATACAATACCTTCAACATCAAGATAAGCAACTGACTCCACTTGTTTGGAAACAAACTTGACTTCTCCAGAATCTTCAGCCTTGACGTTGCATATAAGCAGGAAGTGCTTTGTGCCTATTTAAATGGTAAAAGAAAAATAACTCTTTCCTTTTTCAAGTTTAATTTAAAGTCTCATATTGTACATAATTCCAACAGAAAAAATAATAAAGGATCAGTTCTATCTATATTTACAACATAAGTTCAGTTTATCCTCACCCTCTGTACGAGTCTTGATGGTGGTAGTGGGACGTATCCTGCTGCCATTTTTGTACCATTCCCCAGGCATATCTTCCATAGACAGCTCACACATAAAGACAGCATTCTGGTCCTCCTTAATCCAAAGATCATCCAAGCCAGTTATGATCTCTAATTCATGTTCTGAAAACAATGTGGAGAAAATTATTGTGTATTTCATAATATTTAGGTTATTACAAGCTTGGAAGAATATAAGTGGTCATATTTAAGGCACATATTATCTGACAAGCAATTGCATAAAAACACTGTCACAAATCACTGACATAGAAGTGGCAATGATAAAGGACAACAGAATATATGCCAGCACAAAACATACTTCTACCTTGGAACAACAGATTTTTAAATATTCAAGAGTTACCAGTATTAGTACAACTGTGGGCCCTTACATAGAACATGATCTTATTAAATTTGGCATGATACAGAAATTGTGACCAATGTTATTATAGTATTATGATTTCTAATGGCTAATTGAACATGAAAAAAGGAAACAAGGACAGCCTATTTGATCCATCTGTTGTGGATTGGATTGTGAAAAATGAGCATTGCATAATGGAATGGAAGCAGATCTGAATGTGATTGGCTTAACTGCAGTATATAGCCTAGTCATAAATATCAAGGGAGCCATATCACAGGAATAGCAAGTTATGACTTTTTACAAGGCCAAAAATATTTTATAAAGAAAATGTATAGACGGATGAATGATTCACAGAGACCAGTAATAATATGTTTTGATTTCATGCCAAGTTTAACGCCAGCTAACCATTCATGATAATAAAGCATTAGCAAAAGTAGTGAGCCTCTTCTTTATTATCCATCTTGAATTTTGAGTAGAAGCTGAAGCAACCAGAAAAATGCCCAAAACAACAGGACAATTTCACTGCTAGTGTGCATTCTCTCAAAGTTTCCAAAAAGCAACAAGCTGGAAAATGTGATGAAAACTGAAGTGATATATAGGCTTACCATAGACCTCAAGTTTACAGGAAGTGCTGAGATCACCTATTTCACAAGTATAAAGGCCTGAATCACTGATGCTGGATTCCAAGATCTGTAAACAGCGCTTACGCCCCATGGAATAAATCCTTAAAGTCTTACTGGATTTCAGCTCCAACCCATTCTGCCAATCAATCCATAGAGAGTTCAGTGAGAAAAAGTGAAAACATATTTAGGAAGGTACAGTGCATTATTTATTTATTTAGCAATACCTTCTGCCATTTGACATCCACATTTGGTCTAGACAGCTCACACTCCAAAATGACTGAAGATTCCTCCTCAAGTCTGACATCAGACAGCTTCTTAATGATCATTACTGGTGTTTCTAAGATTTTGATGCACAAAGCTTGTTATTTTTGGCAATTATGTGACTAATATAAAAAAATATATATATATTGATATTTTTATATTTATTTATATTGGCTATATATATATATATATATATATATATATATATATATATATATATATATATATATATATATATATATATACTATTAGTTTTTGTTGAATCCCAAGCATAAATGTTTCTCCTCTATATACCCACCTTTGACTACCAGTCTGGCAGTAGTTCTCAGACCTTCTGCAGAGAAGACAATGCTACCCGTGTCCTCTAATGTGAGGTTGGAGAGAGTGAGGCCATGTACTAGTCCATTGGAACTAACACGCCAATTGTTATTGGGTTTGACACGCAGACCATCTTTTTGCCACACACCCTCCACATCAGCATGAGAAAGTTCCACTTCGAAGGACGCTGTCTCTCTCTCAAATGTCTCAATGTCCATCAGCCCCTTGCGTATGACAATCTTCCTCGCTTTAAATAGTAGCATAGCTTATTTTGAATACAATAATGCTTCTAATAAAAACTGAATAAAATTTTACATAATGGACAGACAAGTTCAGAACTGTTAGGCCAGGGACCAGAACTATAGCTGATGCTTAAATTGAAATGCCTGCCAAGATTTTACATGCATTATTTGACTCAATATTATCATTGGATTGTATACTATTTCAGCAGAGTTATATTTAGTTAAGCTAAAACTCCAAATGCCCCTTTAAGTAATTCATGTGGCTTTGATAATTTCTCTAAACAATCAAGAGACATGCTCAGAGTTAGACATGCTCAAGGCCACTTACGCTCCACATTGAGCTTGACCTGCGCACGGTCATGGAGGGTCTCACAGCGGTATGTCCCTCGATCAGACAGATTGAGGTTACTGATGGCCAAGATACGTTTACAGCCATTCTGGGCGAGTTTATGTCTGGGTCCTGGCTGGATCACCACCCCCTGCCTCATCCACTGCACTTCTCCAGACTCCAGACTCACTTCTGTCTCTAATGTAGCCTCTCCAAACTCCTCAGCCATCACTGCCTCCATTCTCCTTGTAAACAATACCTGTGCCTCTGCATGCAAATGTAAAAGGTTACTAAGTTACAAAGTCAAACATTTACAATTTTTGCCCCCTGAATATTAGTGGAAAAAACAAAACTGCCATTGAAATTAAACTTTCAACCAATCTTGAGAAATAATCACAAACACTGATAATTTCCTAATAATTATATTAAACTTCATCCAAAAATGAAAATTCTATCATTTTGTTATCATAAAAGAAAATAGTTACATCTTAATCTTCAGTTAGATTACATTTATTTTTAAAGCACATTTAAATACAACACATATTGTTTCAAAATGCTGTACACGCTCAGTAAACCATCAAATAAAACAACAAATTCACAAAACATCAATCAATGATAAAATGTAGAACCCTAGACACTATTAAATGGTAAATAATAATACTATATTTTAAGAGCTGATTTATATGGAAGCTTGTTTCCGCCACAGAATAAATAAAATTAAAAGATAATTGCGAATTTTTATCTTACAAAGTTTATATCTCGCAAATCTGACTTTTTTTCTCAGAATTGCATGATATAAAGTTGCAATTGCGAGTTAAAATGTCAGAATTGCGAGATAAAAACACAATTATAAACTCGCAATTGTGAGTTGTAAAGTCAGAATTGCGGGATATAAACTTGCAATTATGAGAAATATATATTTATATATAGTATATTTATACTATATATAGATATATAGTAATATATAGAAATATAGAGTTTATATCTGGCATATATATTTATATCTATAACTTACAATTGAACAGACCAAAACTGATGTCACTATTTACTGAAAAAGTCCCTTCCACTGTTGCTGTCAAATCTCAATCATGGCTTCAGTCTGTTCATCAATAAACTATTACATGGCTTTAGAAGACTTGGAATACAGTACACATATTTAAGTTCTTGTTTGTAGAAATAATGCCCTTTTAATGGCTGTTTTTTTTTCTTTCTGTTTTCTGTATTTTAATGCCTGTTATGTGTGTGTGTGTGTGTGTGTGTGTGTGTGTGTGTGTGTGTGTGTGTGTGTGTGTGTGTGTGTGTGTGTGTGTGTGTTTGTGTGTGTGTGTGTGTGTGTGTGCGTGTAGGTGTGCGTGTGTGTGTGTGTGTGTGTGTGTGTGTGTGTGTGTGTGTGTGTGTGTGTGTGTGTGTGTGTGTGTGTGTGTGTTTGTTGTTTTTTTAGTATAATGAACATTTACATACCCTGGACCTTGAGACTGGCTTTAGAAATGATACCCTCAGCCTCTGCAGTGATCCGGGATGAATCAAGTAGCTGGACCTTCCGGATAATCAGAGTATGGCAGAGGCTATTTTGTTCAATATGGAAGCGATCACTGGTTTTGATGAGCTGTCCATCCATGAGCCAGACCAACTGAACATCATCAGGGGAGACCACACACTTAAAGGTAGCATCCTCACCCTCCATGACTGTGGTATTGTGAAGCTCTGTGAGGAATTCCACCACACGAGGCACTGCAGAGGGAAAGCAGATGGAGGTTATTGCCTAAGTGTGTTGTTTAGTATCTTCCAACAAGTAACTTGTTTCACACTTACATTCCACCTTTACTCTGGCACTGGTGCAGTCATCTTTGGACTCACAAGCATACTCTCCGGCATCTTCTTTGGTGATACGATGGATTGTGAGACTCCTCTCCGTCTCGTTGGCACGGATAGAGAAGCGACGGCTGGGTATGATCTCCACTCCATCCTTCTTCCACTGGACATCTGCTTTAGCTTTGCATATCTCACAGCATAATGTGATCATACCATCTTTATGGGCCACTGTGTCAACCAGCGGCTTCACAAATTTAATACGCATATCTGTAATGCATAAAGGTTACATGGTTATTATTATACATTGTATGAGTTGCAATGCTACTATGACTTTCCTGTAAAAGCATGATTGCAGCTACCAACCTCTGACCAGGAGACTGAAGTGCATCTCATCCGTGTTTGCATCACATGTGTACTCTCCACTGTCGAGCTTCTTTAATGGGTCAATGGTGAAAGTGCGGGTCAGGCCCAGGCTGGCTATGTGGAAACGTTCTCCACTGAATGGAGTCCAGTCTTTAAGCCACCGCACTTGAGCATTAGGTCTGGAAACCATGGCAGTAAGAGTGACAGCCTCTGCTTCATAACCAGTGACCAAGTTCACCTCTTCTTTGTTGAGGAACTCAACGGGAGGCTCTGGAGAAAAATACAACACGTAAAGCACATGAGGTCTTATTGCGTTTTGCATGTAAGTGGGGCAATGACACAAAGAGTGTCCAAGATAAAGAAAAATCTAGTTTAAAACTAAATTTATTCATGTTAGTTTTATATGGTTTTGAAATACTTCAATACCATGTTCAAAAAATGTTTCAATTAAACACAATTATTGTATAAAAAAGGAAAATAAATACAGTACCTTGAACTTTAACAACAGTTATCATTTTGTCATCAGCAGCATCACACATGTATTTCCCAGAGTCAGAAAGGAGGATGTTGGTTAAGGTCAGTTTCCGGAGTGTTCCGTGGCTTTCAATATCCGTGCGCTCATCAGGGACCAGTGGTTTATCATTGAATAGCCACTTTACTGGTGCGTTGGCTCGAGAAACTTCACAAGCTAAGATGAGGTCATCTCCTGTCACCATCTCCTGATAATCAGGATCACCAGAATTGCCAATGATCTTCACTAATGGCTCTGGAGGAGAGAGAGTTCAAAAGTCTGTGTCATCATACCTTTTGTCTGCTTTAGGGCTCATGCACAGGTTCAAATCAATACTGAAAGACACTTTTTACCTTGTACTGTGACATGAAATGAAATTGTATCATCTTTAGCATCAAGGATATATTCTCCAGAGTCCTGCAACTCTGCACAGAGAATGACCAGGGATCTGAATGTCCCTTCCTCCTCAAAACAGAAGCGCTCATTCTCCTCAATAGGGCTGCCATTTTTATACCAGTTGACTACACCATTGGCCGCAGACAGCTCACACTCCAATACAGCGTCATCATATAACACAACCTTGTGCTCATTCTTGATCTGATCTTTATTCAGGATTTTTACTGGTGCCTCTGGAAGAGAGAAAGATTAAAAAACTTTTAGTGAAAAAAAGAGTAATACTTTTTTTTAAAAGACATGTAATTAAGGAAACCAGGTAGTGGTTTAACATCATACCAGTAATTTTGACTTTAAAATCTATTGTGTCATCAATGGCATTGCAGGTGTATATCCCAGAATCCTTCAGAGCTGGAAAATGGATAGTTAGCTTGCGTATGAGGCCATTCTCAGTGATCGTGATGTTGCTGCTCTCTTCCACCTTTACTCCATCTTTCATCCAGCACACCTTTGCATTATCATGAGAAACCTCAAGCTCTAGGACTACAGGATCACCAGCAATACTCTCTGTAATGCTGCCTATGTCCTTGGAGCAAGAAAGTTTAACAGGGGGCTCTGTGGAAAAAAGTCTCATCAACAACACTTTACAAAAAGCAATCATTTTTGTTTGGCATTTCAATATCTTTATACAAGTCTCAAAGTGAGATGTGTCTGGATATCATAACACAATAATCACTCTGAATATATTTTACTGTCTATTTCAGTACTACAGTAGATGTAACTGAATTGTATTTCCTTTTGAGGGAACTCGAACTGCGTTGATATGACACTTTGGGGAACCGCCCCTTAGCGTAGCGCGTCTTAAGTATGAATGAAACTAGTCCAATCCTATTGGTGTTGCATGATGACGTAGAGTGTGACGGCACACCCGGAAGCTACAAAGGGACGCCGTCACACAACAGTGTTAGCTTTCGCTCTTCAGCAAGCGCTCTCTGTTGTGTGAAACATCTGTTTGTTGTTGTTTGTCCTATATATATATATCAAAAGAAAACAGATGGCAAGCAAGCAGTTTCATCAGTGTGTGCACCCCTGCCCTCGATATATTATGGGTGGGGACACACGCGTTTACTGTTTGGGAGTGCAGCACGGCCGGGCAGCCCTCGAGGGGGCTGCTTGCGGCCACTGTGAAGCACTACCCAGAGTGCTGCGCTCCTGCCTGGCATTTGATGAAGCCAGCCAGGTTCGCGGGGTGGCTCAGATCGTGGGGCTCGCAGAGAGAGCTAGCAGACCTGATCAAGACTGCTTCGGCAATTTCTCGATCCTCGTCTGATAGCTCGGATCCCCTCCTTCCCCGTGCGGAAGCCTGCCCCACGGCTTCTTCCACTCGGGTCGAGGATCCCGTGCTGCAGCTCTCTGATTCTGAGGAATTAGACGTGCTCAGCATCGTAGAAGGGAATTTTAATGAACTTCGGGACACATCAGTTTCCAGCGAATGCTCGCTGCTCTGTCCACCCCACAGGCTTGTGGTCAGGCAGCGTACGCGTCCGCAAAACGAGAGTCGTTTTCAATTATTCCCTGCCGGTCCTCCGCTTCGGGGTATCGTCAAGAACTCTCACAAAACACTTGTCCCCGAGGGTGAATTTTGCATTTCACACTGTAGAAAAGGGGTACAGACTGCAGTTCCATGTTCGCCCACCGAAGTTCAACAGGGTGGTTTGGACTGCAGTGGACCCAGAGCAGGGTCGAGTATTAGAACAGGAAGTTCACTCGCTGCTGGCAAAGGAGGCCATAGAGTATGTTCCTCCACCAGACAGGGAGTCCGCGTTCTACAGCCGGTACTTCATAGTTCCAACTCGGACCTGAGTTTCCACATGGGACCTGGCAGTGGTTCTCGAAGGGTTGGTTGAGGCCCCCTTTGAACCACTGGAGTTGGCTGAGGCTAAGAACCTGTCGCTTAAGGTGGTCTTTCTCTTTGTCATTACTTCTCTTAAGAGAGTAGGAGATCTCCAGGCGCTCTCCATATCTCCTCAGTGTCTGGAGTTTGCTCCTAGGAGGGTTAAGGCCATCTTGCACCCTAGACCGGGCTACGTTCCGAAGGTGGCGTCTAATTTGGCAAGGTCGATGGTTCTACAGGCATTTCATCCCCCACCTCATGTGACAGTGGAGGAGGATAGACTTCATCTGCTCTGCCCTGTTAGAGCACTCGACATATATGTTCAGAGATCTTCTCTGTGGAGAAAGGCGGACCAGTTGCTGGTGTGTTTCAGGTCGCCAGGAAGGGGCTTCCCGCATCCAAGCAGACCATCACTAACTGGATTGTTCAGGCTATTTCCCTGGCCTATCAGGTGCGCAGTTTGCCTTCACCTTTGGCTGTGAGGGCTCACTCTACCAGAGGCATGGCGTCCTCTAGAGCCCTCCTTTCAGGGGTACCAATTCATGAAATATGTGATGCAGCTGGCTGGGCCACTCCGCACACATTCACAAGATTTTATATTCTGGACCTCCCATCGACACCTGGTGCACGAGTGCTCTTTTCCTAGTTGTGCCTGAGACAGCTTCACACTGGGATAGGCAGGTGTTGTTGTGGCATAGTGGGTACTCGTTCCCCAAAGTGTCGTATAGACGCAGTTTAAGTTCCCTCGAAAGGGAACGTCTCGCATTATGACTGTAACCCTTGTTCCCTGAGAAAGGGAACGAGAACTGTGTCCCTCTGCCACTCCTCCTCCTGCCTGGGACCTACTTGCTTCATTGTGAAGCTAACACTGTTATGTGACGGCATCCCTTTGTAGCTTCCAGGTGTGTCGTCACACTCTATGTCATTACGCAACACCAATAGGATTGGACTAGTCTCATTCATACTTCAGACGCATTACGCTAAGGGGCGGTTCCTCAAAGTGTCATATCGACGCAGTTTCGAGTTCCCTTTCTCAGGGAACAAGGGTTACAGTCGTAACCCGAGACATTTTCAGAATTGATTTTTTTTTTTTTTTTTTTTTAATTCATATTAAACCTCTCTATATAGTACTGTATATATATATATATATATATATATATATATATATATATATATATATATATATATATATATATATATACAGGTGCTGGTCATAAAATTAGAATATCATCAAAAAGTTGATTTATTTCAAGAATTCAACTTAACAGGTGAAACTAATATATTATATAGACTCATTACATGCAAAGTGAGATATTTCAAGCCTTTATTTGTTATAATTTTGATTAATATGGCTTACAGCTTATGAAACCCACATAATCAAAATCCCTGAAAATTAGAATATTACATGAAATCACACAGTAATTACACAGTAATACCATGGTCATTGAACCAGGTTTTGGTTCTTTTGGCAGTGTGGGCAGGTGCAAATCCTGCTGGAAAATGAAGTCAGCATCTCCATAAAGCTTGTCTGCTGAAGGAAGCATGAAGTGCTCTGAAAATGTCCTATTATATTCTAATTTTATATTCTAATTTTATGATATTCTAATTTTATGACCAGCACCTGTATATATATACATATATATATAATAAACTCATAAGGCCTAGAATAGACAAATAGACAAAATTACCTTCTATTTTCACCCAAAATGTGACAGAGTCATCTGCAGTCTCGCACACGTATTCCGCAGAATCATCTATTGTGGCACAGGGAATTACCAGCCTGTGGTAAATTCCTTCATCCTCCAGTTTCAAGTTGTCATTCTCATCAACCTCCATGCCATCACAGAACCAGCAGACTTTTGCGTTTGCATTTGAGATTTCACAGCTTAGGACCAGCCTCTCAGAGCTCAGTATACACACCTCTACCTCTGACTCACTGGGAGACACAATGCGGACTGGAGCCTCTGGGTTTAAGAAAGGTAACAGTGTGTAATAGTTGACAAAACATGAATACATACATGCTGCTGATTTTTATTTTTTTTTACTACAATGAGGAATAGGTAATTACAGCACTATATAAATGAATATAACTCATATTTGTTTTGGATAATAACTGAATGAATTACTATATTGGTTACTATTTAATAAACAGCCATTCTAATGGCTTTCTTGATGATTGTTAAATAATTATTCATAATTAAATTAATAATTAAATAAAAAAATCTAGAAATGAGGCATAACACAGAGAGAAAGAAGAGGAAGAAAATCTCTTGAAACCTATGCTTTGATACTTACCCGTAAGAATGAGCTGAAAGAAAATCGAGTCACCTCCTGTGTCACATACATACTCTCCTGAATCCCTTTTGGAAGCACAGAGAATGTTTACCCTCCTGTACGGGCCTTCAGCACTGATTCGGATATTCTCACATTCCTGGAGTTTTAGGCCATCTTTAAACCAGTGAGCTTCTCCATTAGATCGAGAGAGCTCACAGTTCAGGACTATCTCCTCAGAGACATAACGCTCCAAATGGATGTCATCTTTTGGGTCCACAATTGTTACCGGAGGTTCTAGATGTAAGTCAGTCATCATCATTAGATTAGTTTATTTTTTGCCATTTAGAGTACTATGTTTCACCTTAGATTGTAAGATATGTTAACATACTAATAACATACCTTAGATGCAATATGATTTTAATGCAAAACTAATAGTTAAAGAGCACCACTCTGTCAACTTTACCTTTAATGTTGACAGAAAACGACATGGATTGTTCGCCTGCTTGGCAAGTATACATCCCAGCGTCTACCAGCTCCGCTGAACGGATTATAAGTCTTTCCATGGTGCCTTCAGACTGGATGGTGATGTTTTCTGACTGAATAATTACAACTCCATCTTTAAACCAGCAGGCTGGTGCATCTGGTCGGGAAAGTTCACATGTCAGGACCACAGGGTCCAGTTCCATAGCGCTTTTCTGCCTCTCATCCTCCGTAATTTCTTTAAATGACACAGGGGGGGCTGATGGAAAAAAAGAGCATTTTAATGATTTAAATTAACAATAAAATATAATACACATTGTTTCTATAGCAACACTATCAATGACTTAATGAATCTGCAGCGGTCAGGTGGTACAACGGTCATGTGGTCAGAGCTCTCTGAAAATTCCCAGTTTACAAGTTTGTTAATATTTTCTTATTTCGTAGGCTCCACTTTTGATAATCCTTGTGTAAGACTGCCCATGTGTAACTTCTTTCCGTTATGTTTTGTGCACATCATGGACACACCTAGACAAAACAAGGACTAGGCCTTGGACACACTTAAACAATCGCAAACGGGAACTCAAGACACGCACATACATTTAAACATCGGATCTCTCTTACTTATTATTATTTACTCATTACTTATATACTCAAAGCGCTTTACATAGAAGGGGGGGAATCTCCTCAACCACCACCAATGTGCAGCATCCACCTGGATGATGCGACGGCAGCCATATTGCGCCAGAAGGCTCACCACACACCAGCTTATTGATGGAGAGGAGACAGAGTGATGAAGCAAATCAGTATGTATGGGGATGATCAGGAGGACAGGGGCTAATGGCCAAATTCGGCCAGGATCCCGGGGTTAAACCCCTACTCTTTTTTTCCGAAGGACATCCTGGGATTTTTAATGACCACAGAGGGTCATACATGAGATCTATTGTATTGAGATTGAGATCGATTGATATATTGGAAGGAGAAAAGACAAACATTGAATAATGAATGATCAGGAAGGGTTTTTAGTAACAATTGCTGTTAATTTTGCAGAAAGTCACACAGAAAATTTAAAAGGGATGTTTGTGTATACATTCAATAATTCAAATGATGATCAAATTATGTGGAAGAGCACTATATAACCAGACATATATCTAGATGCACAGTATAATCAAGTGCCCTAAGCCAGATTGCAGAGTTAGCACTGATTTTAAGAGTTTATACCATTGTCGGATTTGCATATTTCCATCAGTGAATCTAGCACTAAACAATTTAGATAGCTTGTGTAATAAACAGCAAAAATTATAATAAAGTGTGAACAATGCTATGAATTCCTTCTTGTTATGTTTAATGTTACAATAGCCCAGCAGACAATTCAAATGTCCTAAATTACTGTTGTTCCAGGAATGTGACCACTGCCATTGTCAAAAAAGAAAACAAATATTGTGTGCTTGAGTATAGTAATGTTTTCACCTTCAACATTCACATTAAATGTGAGCATGTCATTGTTTGATTGGCAAGTGTACACTCCAGAATGAGAGTACTCTGCTGACTGAATGACGATCCTCCTCATGTTGCCATCTGATTGGATATTCAGACCCTCCTCTACATGTAGAGCCTGTCCATCTTTGAACCATTGAACAGTGGCTGTGGGGTGGGACACCTCGCAGTACAGAACAATGGGATTTCCCACCTCAGTGCTCTTCTTTGTGTCCATCTCTGACAATGGTAAGAATTTCACCTTAGGCACTGCAAAATACAACATTACGTATTTTCTGTGAGAAAGTGAGTCTGTCAATGTCATAAATCTTAAAAAGAATGCACTTAAGTATATTGGCTAGACAGATGAGTGCCTCTATCTGAGCAATTTACAAACTTAAAACTGGCTTGAAATGAAAATGAGAGTTTAGAGTTTTTTCTAAATTCATATTGCTCTTATTGGGAAGGATTCCTTGATTGACTGATTGATCTAAATTTGATAAATTGATTTTCTTGTAAAATGTCAGATTTCCTTCTGTAGATGTATGCCAGACTTCTCCAATCATTTTGTCTCTGTGATTCCCGCCCTTTTATTATAATCGACTGCAACCTTGCATTCACATCTGCCTCTATCCAATCCCCTTGGACAGAACCAAGTCCCGCCATTTTTTCTTTTTCTTTTCTGATGTACTGTACATCACAATATGAAGAAAAGATCTGTCACTATTTCTGTTTCATTATAACTTTAATTGTAACAAACTTAAGAACTTCATGATGGGTATGATGTCTGTTAAAATTTGAATACTCATATTAAGTAATTTATGGTGGCTGAAACCTAAAAAAAAAAAAAAAAAAAAAAAAAAATCACGATCCCCATGTAAGACCTGACCTTTAATTTGTAGGGCAGCTGAATCTCGTACGCCAGTTGCAATAAAGGTGATTTCAGCTCCATCATACACATTTGGCACATGGTGGATTCGTAGGATGTGTTGGTTCTTTGACTGAGTCATTGAGAACCGTTCACTATCCTGCAGCTGCTGGCTATTCAGGAACCATGTGCCAATCAAGTTAGCAGAGAGCTCAATGGAGAACACAGCATCCTCCCCCTCAGTCACCACAACATTCTTCATGGGGGTTTTAATCCTTGGACCTGGGACTGCAGACAATAAAATATAAAAAGTTATTTCATGTTATCTTAACACTTTAATCCACATTATCATATCTATTATAACATAAAAACAATATACTACTACTACTAATAATAATAATAATAATTTCTGAAATGTTGTTATGTTTTTATTAAGACACTGCTGCCCTTCTGAGACATCACAGCTTTCAAGAAACAGCAGAAGACATATCTTCTGCAAGCGCTAAACAACTCCAAAACCATAAGCAAAGACGATTTATTATGACTCCTATTTATTTAAAAATAATAATAATTATTTTGTCATTCTGTACTATGAATATTGCGGGCTCTTATGACCAACTGTTTGTTCCTCGCTTGTACGTCACTTTGGATAAAAGTGTCTGCGAAATAAATACATGTAAATTAAGTATGTTTAAAATTACATCATTGACAGTTAATGTGTCAGGAGTAACATACTTTTATGGTTTTAAATGAAGTCTCCAGTGTTATTTGACTCTAATTAATTGATTAACTCTAATTCCCAATTCTAATTCCATTTACTAACAGCAGAGACTTTGATTCTGTGCCAAATAGAGAAGTAATTTACTTTTTATTTTTAATTGAAAAAAATCTGTATTATTTAGTAGTACTTTACTTTTTATTGTTAATTAAAATAATACGCTGTATTATTTATTTATGCAAGTTTTAGGGGAATAGAATAATCTGCATTTTCTTTTTTTTCGCAGCAAATTTTATTCCTGCATTTCTTGTTTTATTCCGGCATCAGTTTTGTGTTTCCATAAGGGTCTTTTTGGTAAGTAGTATTATTCTACCTTACTACAATAAGTACCTTATTCATTTAGGTTTCTTAGTAGTTTGTAATGCAAATAATTCGTGACAGATTGGAATTACAGAAAGTTTGTGAAATTTTCATTCTTACCCAGATGTACTACTTTTGGGAACTCCACATGTCCACTTCTGCCATATTTATTAACACAGGAGATACGGAAACGGTAATCACCCTCACATGGCACACTGTCACCCAGGATTTCAGCAGATGTGCCTGTCTCTGTTGTCAGGCATCGCTGCCATTCCTGAGAGCCTACTTCTTGTCGTTCTAGCACATACACTGACTTAGTGGAGTTTTGCAAGTTGGGTGATGGTGACCAAGAAAGGACAGCACCATTTAAACTGTCAGTGTTCATTTGGACACTCACAGGGCAGATGGGTGGGCAGTGTCGAGCAGCTGAATGAAAATAAAGATATCACATTCTAAATATCAAGCCCACACTGTATATATATATAAAAAGATCTAGTAGAAATAGATACACTTTTATTATGCTATAATATAAAGTTTTTGAACTGTGCAACTTCTTGTGCATCACAAAGCCATGTGTGTGTTTTCTCACTTTTGACCCTGAGTTTGGAACTTGTTGTTGATCTGCCTGCCATAAAGGTGACCGTGCCAGAGTCTTGATATGACGTATTGACAAAGACCAGGATGTGGGTTTTGCCAAAAGACTTGATAATGGTTTGATGTGTTTCTCGCAACTGCAGTCCGTCTTTAAACCAGCAGATCTCCATCTCATCTTGTTCCACCTCCACAAAGAATACTGCATTCTCTCCTTCCATCACTTCTAATCTCCGTGGAAGTTTCTTTTCAATTGTACCTACCAGAAAAATAAGTAAATGAAATTAGCAAGATCTTTCTATCTCATATGTACTGCATATCAAACTGCAATGCAAACTCTTATGTTCATGAGACATACGTAAAATTATTTGTAATGATAATTTTTCATTTTATTTTAAAAGAAATTGAAATGAATTGCTGCTGGACATGCAACACTAAATATTGTTATCGGCTTTTATTGTTGCTTTTGTCTATTTTGAAAATTGCTGGTGTTAAACTTGATTAACTGAATGCATTAACATTTTCACTATGAAAGCCCTAATAAGGCTTTATCTTTATGTACTGTACCTTTAACTGCCAATTCTGCAATAGTCTTTCCACCATCAGGCATCTCACACAGATAAACTCCATCATCATCTGCCCCAACATTTTGTATGGTTAGTCTTCTCCGCGTGCCCTTCTGTTCCATGTAATACTTATTTCCTGGCTGCAGCCTTTGATCCTCCAGGTACCATGCAGTGGAAATGGACTCTTCTGGAACCTCACATTCCAGAACAGCAACATCCCTCTCCTTGACCTCTGCATCTTGCAGAGCTCGCCTAAATCGAACTGCAGGCCCTATTAATGTGAGAGATATACCATAAAAAAGGCTTTCATTTTTTAAATTTGTCCAGTGACTAAAACATATCACACTTCAGATGCTACAGACATTCAGATTGCACTGTGAAACAACATAAATTGTTCCTAACACAACATATACTTATCTATAAATGGTAAATGGTAATTGTGGTGTGGCAGGCCAAGAACAGTGGTTAAAACAAAGTTGTGGTCATGCACTCACAAATAAAGAACATAATCCTGCAGGCTTACTTGCACCAAACAAAATGTAAGCTATGCCCCATTGCATTGTTAATAATATTGTAGTGATGCTGTCACTCAGGAATGCATTGAGCCCTGTGGCTTTTCTCACCTTTCATCACGCATTGACTACTGGACAATGTTATTGAATACATTAATCAGTGCTTTATTACTGACTTTATTACTAAATATAGTTACCCACAAAAGTCAGACAGACACTGTTATATCATGCTGATAGTGAAAAATAAATTTGTTCACATTACAACCAAAGTTTTATTAAGTAATAAGAATATAAACACACACACACACACACACACACACACACACACACACACACACACACACACACACACACACACACACACACACACACACACACACACACACAATGGTCAAAAGTGGGTATATCTGCCTTAATAATATGCCATAGGCAGATTATGTCAGATGCTATTTGCGCTGTAGAATGTTATATGTACACTTTTTAAACAGCATTTTTGCACTAAGTAGCAGTGTTGGGTAAGTTACTCTAAAAAGGTAAGTAATTAGCTACTAATTACATCTTCAACAGTATAATTAGATTGCTGTACTAATTACACTCTCTAAAAATGATTGAATTATTATTACTAATTACTTTCTAAATCCCATATCATCCTCGACCAGTTGAACAATAAAATGCTAAACAGTATTTATTGCAATTACATCAGAAGTAACTGTAATTAAATTACAGAAAAATTTAGAGTAATCAATTACTTTACTTTTTCAAGGGAAAAGTAATTAAATTACAGTAATTAGATTACTTAGTAATTAACACTGCTAAGTAGTTAGATGCTATTTGCTAAGTAAACATTTGTTATATAGTGGCAGATGCTATTTGCACCTTAGTGTATTGATACTTTGCAGTCACGTGATATCTGGCGGGCAACAAACGCGGTTAGTGTATCCAATCGGACAACAACTATCTGGCATGTCGTGTACACCTCAAAACACCAACTTTTGTATATTAAAACTGGCAACGTCCTGGCAAGATCCTTGATTAGTTTACTGGTTTTCATTGCTAGAGAATGACGTTCTTGCCCGCCAGCCAGTACAACTGACGTCACTTGCAAAGTATCAATAGTATATTATTAAACAGTATACAATAAAACATATTCAGTGTTTGTGATTATATTTATAAAAAAAAAAAAAAAAAAAAAAAAAAAAAAATTCTCTGGGGAGGGCTTTAGGGATAGGTAGAAGTTATCTGTGTTGCCTGGTCTGCGCAACAAAACTTCTCCAATGGTCATTCAAAAATAGCCCAATGAGCTGTACCAACACATTCTCACTCCCAACTTGTCACATATTGACGCTTGGTTAGGACCCTTTGGTGTGACTGAGTCAATGAATGAGAAACCTTTGGCGTCATACACAGACGCATTGGGCATGGAAATGTTATCATCATGATGAAATTATATATTGGGTTATAATTTTGCCATTATGTACGGTGGCCCAGCAGTGCACAACACAACGAAATTTAAAAAGCAAATATAAGTTCACAACACAACGAAATAAATCCACAACACAATGAAAATGAGCCACAACACAACGGAAAATGTACAACACAAGGAAATAAGCCACAACACAACGGAAAATGTACAACACAAGGAAATGAGCCACAACACAACGGAAAATGTACAACACAGTGAAATAAAGCCGCAACACAACGAAAATGCTCCCGACCACTAGAGGGCTCTCAGAGCGCGATAAAGTTAGTTTTCCATGCCACTGAGTCTAAAAAATTTAACAACACCACTATTAGTTTTAATAGTGTAGCAGTATGTAGCTAACCATTGTATATCGACATTTATTAATTCAAATCACTTACGTGCATTATAGCTGGATATTTATACTCTAGAATGCTTTGACGCGCTACCAGCGCATGATCCCTAAGGGAACGTCCGCCAATTGTTTCAAGTTGTTAAAACGTATAATTACTTTTAACATTCAAAAACAGACATGTTCCAAATCCAAAGCTTGATTGTATTGGTAGTAGACTGACTTACTACAGCTGATTTTTTTCCAATACCTCCCTTCATTACAGTAAACAATTATTTTTTTTTAGGAAATTTCTGTAATATAATAATTATTATTTTTTTTTTATCATGTTTCAAAGGTTGTAGTTCCTATTAACCAGACTGATTTATAACAGATGAAATTGTGCCAATAGCTTCCTTTATGCACAGTACACAAATCGTTTTTTT
The DNA here is from genome assembly GCF_964197995.2 of Scardinius erythrophthalmus. NCBI lineage: Eukaryota > Metazoa > Chordata > Actinopteri > Cypriniformes > Leuciscidae > Scardinius > Scardinius erythrophthalmus. The sequence continues at coordinate 30,869,301 of NC_138232.1, read as the reverse complement.
TTTTAATAAAAACATTAGGCCTACTGTACATTGGCCTACTGTAATTAAACCTAAAGTTTTTTTGTCCCAAAGCTTGTGGTACAGTATACAGGTTCCTAGTGACTAGACTGACTTATTACAGGTGAAATTGTGCCAAAACCTTCCTGTAATTTTGCAGTTCACCAAATGGTTTTTATTTTTATTTATCAAATTATATTATAATAAATTATATGTTTTAACCACTTGGTGGAATTGCCAGACGTTCCCTTAGGGATGCGCTGTGGTAGCGTGTCAAAGCATTCTCCAGTATAAATACGCAGCTATAATTCATGTAGGTGATTTTGAAGTATATTTTATGTTGATATACAATGGTTACATACTGTAAAAACTAATCGTGGTATTGATATATTAAGACTGCCGACTGTATAGAGCTGGTAAGTCCCGCCCCTTCCGCTAATCCCCCTGGACCTCTAGGTTGAAAAATCGTCAATGCAAGTGAATGGGAGAAAATAATTATTTTCTGGTCCCGTTTGAATTTTGCCATGAATGTGAACATATGTTGTCTGTGAATTTTTTTATATAACTTTTCGTGTAAAGAATGCTACAATTTAGCGGGTAGAAGTTTGATACGGTTAGACTTTGTGTGAGAGCACTTTGTGGACTACAACTCTTCGCTGCTTTCGACGCGTTTGAAACGTCAACACCACTAGCACACGGACACTAGCTCACGGATCCCGCTAAACATGGCTGTGTCTTTGGTGCACTTC